>NC_090935.1:740956413-741581413 GCF_040938575.1 Ambystoma mexicanum
AGTACAAGACTAAATGGCCATGAGAGCCCACAGGATCCCAGCGGAGAAGAGTCCAGTCCCTGTCATTCTGGGAGTTTTTCCCTGTCTTGTACAGGTAGGGGACGCCTAGAGGACAGGGAATGGACCACCAATAGCAGCAGCTTTGAGTCAGAGGGTGAGCGGACTCAGGTGCAGCCAAAAAAGAAGTCGAACAAACAGAAGAGAGGATCCAATTTGGCAGATAAAGGCTGTAAAGAGATTTATGACTCCCTACCATAAGAACACCAAATATTCAGTATGGGAGCATCTAGAGCTTTATGACCAAATGGTAACTTCATTTGGTATTAAGAGTGATAGTAATTCCATGTAGTTTGTCAAGTGGACATTTTTCCAAAAACACTTCAGCTTCTTTGCAGGGCTGGAGGACCAAGATCACCAAAAATGATCCACCTGCAAGGGGACCATTCTGAAACACTTCTCCATTTATCAAAAGGCAGCATACAACCTGCAGTGTGGGGAGGACAAAGTGCCTAGAGAGTTTGTGCAGGAGCTGAAGCGAATATTTCCACAGACCTCTAGGCGGGTCAAAACCATTAGCCGGGAGTTCATTAACACATACTTCTACGTGGTCCCGAAATACATTATTAACTAGTAAGGGATTTCCATGAGCACAAGACCCTGGATTGGTTGATAGAAAAGGCCATCAGGATTTATGAGGTCCAAAAGCCCTCTGAAAACAAAACAACTCTAAACCCCCCCAAACCATCAAACACACCCACCACTACAAAGGTTGCAGAGGTGAAAAATACTCCCACATTGGACTTGGAGATGGGGGGCCTAAAAATACTCCTCCCACCAACAAGCGGAGTGAGAGGCAGAGGTGACCCTCAGGTCCAACCCAATTGGGTGGTAGCCAGGCAGGGTAGCAGACCAACGCTCCATCTGACCCAGCCAACTATATCAGTCTAAGATACAAGGGTAACAGGACCATCCTGGGGTATTTATGGGCCCCGGTACAAGGGGGGTCCAATCATGTAAGTACTGCCCCAGGAATCCTCCCTCAAAACTTCCCTGCAAACTTCCCCTCAGGAGGAAAGAATTACTCCACCCCCAACCTAAGTTTCTTTCCCAGATACCCTTCAAACCCCTGTAGAGGAGGTGCCAAGCACGATTCACACTCCTACTGCCCATTTTGAAGTACCAGGAACATTCACGCTGAAATATGCAACGTATGATGAGCAAATAAACCAGCAGAGAGCCGCAGTTGGGCTCTGTCCAGTACCTATCAGAATAACAGCACCTGTTGAAGTACCTACACCTAAGAAAACCTGGACAGTAAAGTACCCATTGAGAAAACCATACCGACAAGTGAGACAGAATGACGATTGTCAGAATGTAATACCGGAAGAAACTAAGAAGATACTGAAGGAAGACGAATGGTGACATTATAAGAACCCAGACTGACTCACATATAGAAGATATAACGACATGAAAATGATGACAAAAGAGACAAACCACCATGGATAAGAGACGTCCTGAGCCTAAAGTGAAATAATTGATGTCAAGATGTCAGAAACGTATGCCATATGCGCAATGAAGATATTCAGTCAGTTCAAACGTGTAAATATGCAAAAACCCGCAAGAAGCAAGACATCGTGAGGCTTGCTTATGCTTAGTAGTAAGATAGATTGTGGCAAGTGCCACCTATACATATAACTGCCTCAAAGGAACACTTTATATAAGTATACTTCCACTACGCACAAGAGCAGAATCAACCAAAGGTTACTAAAGGTCTCAAGAGGAGAGTTTTGCAGCAAACAAATCGAGAATTAAAGACAGAGAGAAACTCAGATGAAGGTAACCATGCCGAGAAGCCAAGGTCGCATCAGCTGCAATAGGCCAACAGTGGATACAATTAAGAGAAAGAAGAGCAGACTATCCTGTTCGGAAAGGTCAAGATAAGCCACAGATGGCAGATGACTGGCAGAATTAAATCAAATACACGAAATTGTATGAAGGAAAGGGCGATTTCACGGTGTCGGAATCACGTGACCAGACCAGCGTAAGGGATGAAACTTTCACACCTACGCATGGACCTTTGCCATACCGAGATGCCTTCAGTTTCCCAGAGCAAGAAACAGACTCGAGGCCAACCACAAAGAAATAATTAACACATGACCACTGAAGTGATGATTGATTGTAGCAATAATTGGAGGGAAGCTGGGGGTGCAGAAGAACTCCCTGCACCTGACCGGCTATTCTGCACGCTGCTAAGCGCAAGTGGAAAAGTATTAGTGGGGTTGATGCCAACCCAATCATAGTGGACCGTGCAATCTAGGGTCCTATACTCAGTAGAACCAATGAGATGTCATACTTTTAGTGACGTTTACAGTACCCATTTTGAAGGAAGGGCTTAGTTGCCCCACCTGACATTGTTTATCCAATCCCCTCTCCCCATTACCATATACAGAAATAATACCTATATTAAGGTTACCTTCCCAGAATCAATCGAGTTGCATGCTAAGGTTTAAGAGTTACACGTAAGTGGTGACGAGTTTTTGGTATAAATGTTATGTTTTTTCTGAAATTAATTGGAGTTGAAGCGAGAAGGAAGATCGAGCAATTGCTGATATTCATTGAACTCCCCGTTTTTTGTACTTGTCATTAAACAGACTCCCTTTGCCAAACTATTGAGTTGTCATTATTGATTTGGTGCAAGAGTATGAATCTGCATCCGCATCCATCTCCAGGGTGCTGCTGCTCATCTTAAAGTGCTGTTTGGAAACACCCAGTCCTATGGGCTAGCTGGGGTCCATGGAGCACACTTGGTAGCAGAGATTGATGGTTCGATTAGAATCGATTAGATAAGACACACATTGGCCGTCGACATAAGTAACTCTGGGTCCTCGGCAATATCACAAGTCCTTTGCCATCTGGCTGAGTAGAATGAGAAGCTCGCCATAGATAGTGCTTAGTCTAAGTAAAAACCCTGCAGGTTAGGTCTGAAGGAACCTGTGCTTTCTCCCATAAACCCCTTCCCACTTCTACGAGCAGCTGATCTAACGAACGGCATGGAGCGGCGGTAACAAAGGCGGTGATCCCGAACGTCCACAGAGGAAAAAAACGGTGAGTGAAAAAGATTGAATACTTTGGCAAAAAGTTGCATGTTTTAGAACAAGTAAAGGGACGGTAACAGAAGGAGACGGGATCAAAATAATGACAGAGTAAGAGTATAATATATATATAAGGGGAACATATTGATGGGAGGATACCCGAGCAATAGAGAGAGATACTGGGTGGATACCCGAGCAATAGAGAGACAGCGATACCAGGAGAATACCTGAGAGAGGAATATACGCCCAGATACCTAGGTTTTAATATAGCACTAGAAGAAGCCTGCATTTAAAGTCCTGAATAAATAGGGCGGTATAGGAGACCAGAATCGATTAAAGGCAATCTGAAGGAAATGGGCTTACATTCCATGTCGGAATAATGATAGGGGCAGAAATGCATCTGAGGAAGCAGATGGCATGACATTTATGTAGCCGCCAGAGTCTTTCTAGTCTGTCGTGTCTGTCTTGGGTTTTTCATTTTGGGGGGAAATAGCATGAACATTGTGCAATTGAATAGACAAAATGTTGTATGGCATGGATTGATGATTGTTATTTGAAAAAGTAAAAGTACATTTTTTTGTGAAAAAACAGGATTGGAGCTTGCAACGATTGGTGCTCCCTCATATTGTTGATCTTGTTGGTGAAACGTAAAGCATAACAGAGTGTTATCTAAGGAGAGGATAAACAGATTTAAGCATGGAAGAGATGACCCCGTTAGTACACTTGTGCAAACAGTTGCCAAAACATGCACCTAAGCTTAAACAGTACAGTGCAGAATGGGTTAAAGGGACCGCAAACAAAATGTTTATGCCATGGCCCCAAGGTGGCTCGCTATCTAAAACAGTCCTGCAACACATGATGACATATTTGCACGCCACGTATACTGGCAAGAATTTAGATAGACACCTAGCTAGTTTAGAGCTTTGGAAGATGTACCAAGAGGAAAAGGAGGAGGAGCCGCCGGTAGATTGGATACTTAACATATGCACAGAGGGGGGTGAAACGCTTTCTGCGCAACCTGCCCTGTCTGAAACAAAAAGCAAAGCCAATAAAGACGAAGGATTATACCCTTTGAGCAACCAGTCATATGAGTTACCTACGCAAAGTTGTGACAAAAGCCCAGAGAAAGACAGAGATATTTCCTCCAAAGTCCCGAGGGACAAGGAGAGACGCGAAAAAGAAAAAGGAGACCAAGCACAAGCAAGTACATCTCTGGATATGGGTAGAGAGGGAAAGAGATGGAAAGGAGATGAGGATAGGACTGATGAGACAGCATTCACACAGAATGAATGGATGGGAGGTCAGATTTTATTGAAACTTGATGGTAAAGGCATTGAGGACATGAGACAAAAGGGAGAGCCAGACGATTCAAAAAAGGAAAGAGAAGGAAAAGGAAAACCGATTAAGAGACAAAGGAACTAAGAAAAAAGATAGACATAAACGAGAGCAGTTGTATCATGAGGAGCAAGAAAGGAAATGTGATCATAAGCAGAGAACAGCTGATGATCAGGACAGGCAGGAACAAAAGAGAATAGAAGAGGAAGAACAAGAAATACAGGAGAAAAGAATAAAAAGACAAAGGGGTGAGAAATACAAAGGGCAAATGAACATAGAGATGTGTGGAAACAAGAAGAAGACAGGGCCAGAGAGGAAGCGCAAACATTTGGAAGATGACATAGAACGCAAATGAAGACAGAGAGCGCAGTATCTTGAATATCTGGAAAGGGTGGTTAAAAACCTGATCCAGTAGTAGACTGGGAAGACATAGAAGAATTCTTTCCTGAGTACGATTTAGTACCAGGCACGTCTAGGGAAAATATGGAAGATGACTTCGACACCAGAAGCATCGGAGAGACGATCAAGAGAATATATGATGAAATGTGACTAGAACAGGTACCCCAAGGGAAAGGAGAGGACGAGCGCCTTGAGAGCACTCAGTTGTACGACCCTGAGGATGCCTCCCAAAGTAGCAGAAATAGAGAGCTGTCCCTAGATAGGTTAACACTAACCAGACACGAGGAGGATGAGAGAAGTTACATGAGTTGGGCACAGACAATATCGAACGCAGAAAAATAGGAATGTGAGGAAAGAGAAGACAAAAGAAGACGCGAAAGATGCTTCTCTAGAGGAAAGGAGATGGTCAGATTCTAGTGGATCTGCACCTAAGGCATCAGAGTCAGCCACACAATTAGACCGACACAAATGAGTATCTTACGGTCAGAGCGGGGTGCAGACTAAGGACATTGCCAGGTAGACGTCGATACGGGAATATTACCCCTGCTGTAGACAGAAAAATGATGAGAGAAGAAAAGGAGTGCCATGTGTCAAGATTCCCAGTAGTCGAAAAAGGAGGAATGAGGCCCCAGTATATACCCTGCCAGACATGGATCGGAAAAATCTGAAAAATAAGCTTCCTATGTTGACATCGCAAGCTGGAAAATGGATACATGAGTTAAAAAACATGATGGGAGGGAACACATTAGCTATCAAGGATATCAAGGGTATTTTAATCGCCATACTTGGTGATAGAGCTGACGATGTGTGGACACGTGCAGGTTACCGTGGTGCGACTACAGCTAATAGTGCGCATGATGGAGCGCTGTTTAACAATTGCAGAACCGCGGTATGGAAAGCATTACGATTGCTATACCTGGATACTTCAAACATGGGAGCTATAATGACACGTAAAATGAAGGGATCAGAGGATCCTTTGCTTTACATCCAGAATTTCCAAGACGCCTGGGTGCTGGAAACTCATGAATCTTGGGGAAAGTCCATACCCGTGTTTTACCATATATTATGCCAAGGGCTGCCAGATCAGGTGCAAAAGCAGCTCAAGAAATTGGTAGTAATTGAGGCCAAACTGTGGTCGGAAATACAGTTGACCATAGCACACTATTGCAGGCTGCTGCAAGAGAAAAATCGCAAAAAGGAGGCTGCACGAAAAGCTGATTAGTGCAGAAGAAATTGTCAAAATATGCCATTCAAGGGGCACCGATAACTTACACAGACGGATCAAACATGCAGCAGGCCAATTATCAAGGGCAGGGTGATCAAGGCAATAATGGGTTTTACCCAAGAGGGAGAGACTTTCGAGGAAGAGGATGGCAGAGTAATCAGAGAGGTTTCCAAGGTAATCAGTGAGGTTTCCAAAACATGCAGAACAGCAATCAGGATATGTCAAACGGGCAAATAATCAGACCACCGCCAATATGTTGTGTGGGATGACAGGGCGTCTAGCACGCACATGCACTTGGGTGTGCCTGCCATCATGCCTGTTCCTGAATGAATGAAGTAACAAATGCTAGACATATTGTTTGTAGATATCAAAGTGTAATATTCTGACATTTAAGTACCTAAAAATACTCTCGACATTTGTGGTGACTTGTTTGATTTTACCTTGGCCCTCAAATCCCTGCAAGCTCAATACTGCAAGCTCAATACTATTGTATCCTGAAAAGCAGAAGATAACTTACTGACAAATGTGTGTAGTGCGGCAGGATCCTTGGTCTTTCCATGCATCTGAGACCCCTGATTGGGCACACTGCGTGCAGCTGCTCCCCAGCTCCCCATCTCAGAAAAAGCGTGCACATTAGAGAAGCCCGTGAAAACAGCCAATCCTATTGGCTAGTAGGCTCTCTGGGACCACAATACCCAGAAGCACCAGCGCTCCTCTTAGAGGAACGTCAGGTGCTTCAGTGCCGGCGCTTCAGGGACCAGCCGGTCTTGTGCCGGTGCTCGCCGTCCATGGCATCTGGTGCACGCCACGCTGCCCGAAAATTCACCAAAATTCACCTGCAGAACAAGAGGTAACTATGGGGCTACTACCCATTGATATAATATGTTCCACTTTGCGCAACTACCAAAATGCAAACTTAGCCAAAGCGGCGTGTGACACAATTCTAGACAGAATTAGTCTTAAAAAAAGTCCAACAAAAGAAACCCTTGCAACCGAGAGATGGAGAAAAAAAAATCAAACAGCCCTCCAACACGACACAAGTGCAACTACAATCCACATCAGACCTAAAGATCTGTATTTTAAATACCTGATTCCTTAATAGAAATGCTGTATGTGTACACTATAAGATAATTGAGGAAACCATTGACATCATGTGCATCACGTAGACATGGTTAAAAGAGCCGGTCGGTCCTACATGTGATTCGGCGGTTCCAGAGGGATATACCATCTAATACACAAACAGAGAAACAGGAAAGGGGGGTGGCATTGCAGTAATTGCTAAAGACACCATACAACTGTTTCCCTCTAAAATATTATGTAATGGCTCTGAAATTCTACACCTCAAATACCTTCCAACTAGCATTACTAGCCTAAACATAATAGTAGTCTATAGGCCACCATCCATTACATGATTAAAGGACCTAACACTGCAACTATATTTCTGGGAGATCTCAACCGCTGGCAGGGGGACTCCAGAAATAAAGAAGGCATTAAACTGGAGAAACTCTTTAATAACATTGACTACATGGTGATGAATACCGAACCCACCATGGACAATGGACACTCACTGGACTGGGTTGTTACTAACAACTGACCCATGCATATGGTCGGACCACTACAGTGTCCCCTTCCATATGTCCCCACCCGCACAAAAACCTAAATCTCCTAACTTCCCGATCAAAATAACACAGCGAAATTCTAAAAATATTAGCAAAGAGCACCGCAAACAAAGCCTAGACGACTTCGAAATCGAGGGAAATAATGAAGACTCATGTGAGATCATTCTGTCAAATCTACTCAACCACCTACAAACACTTGTCGATCAGAAGACACCACCGAAAACTAAAACTGTTAGATCAAAAGGAAAAAAAACAACAGTGGTTCACAGGGGAACTCCTGGAACAGAAAAAAACAAGAGGAAAAGGGAAAACGAATGGCTAACAAAGCCTACCCCGGACAAAAAAGCACTCTGGAAAGATAGCAAGAAAACCTATAAAAATATGATAATCGTGGCAAAAAAAGAACTATTACAATAAACAGACCTCAATGGCAGCCAACTCTACCAGCAAACTTTTCAATATATTGAAACCTAAAGTGATCACCCCATCTTTTCCCCCACTCAAGAAGAGTGTGATGCAACTCAGACAGCTTTCTTTAACAAAATCACCAAGGCCAGGGATATCATAGCAAAATCTCAAGCTGCCACAAAGACGCCTCCCTTATTAATATCCGAGGAATCAACTCATCCTATGGCCCAGTTTAGGTTTACTCCTATCACCACCAGTGATGTGATAAGAGGACGAGCATCCATGAAACCCACCACCTGCGCCGAAAATATACTCCCGGACAATTTTATTCTAGACCATCCTGATATTTTTGCACCAGCCCTGACAAAAGTGATTAACACCTCCTTCAGAGATCAAATTGTGCCCAAAAGTCTAAAGCGGGTCACAGTCTCACCACTGGTAAAAAAGAACAATCTTGACCAGAGGGACCCAAACAACCTTAGACCCATTACCAACTGCAACTTCTTGCTTAAAATCATGAACATGATTGCTACAATGCAACTCCAAGATCATGTAGAAACCTCAGAATCCCTTCATCACCAACAATCGGGCTTTCGTCCCGCTCATAGCACAGAGACGGCTATGTTGGATCTACAGACCAAGATGCTCAACATCATAGATCAGGGGAAAACCAATCTAATAAAATAAAAATATCATTGTTACCAATATCACATATAAACAAATCCAGGCGAAAACTCAACTGGGCAGACAGCAATGTATCCAGTGGAGAGAACAAATGCAGCAGTGAAAGATCCCCAGACAGACCTGCCACCTCTCGCCTGGGAATAAAATAACCAGAGGGAGAGAGGGTACAACTCCCAGGGAAACCCTCCGGGGGAAAAAAAATCCTGTGTAGTAGCAGGAAACCGGGACTTCGGAGCCAGGTCTTGAGAATGGCCGCCGCCGGCTGGATAATAAGTGGCATGTAGTTAGGATTTCTTCTCTAGGAATAAAAGACACAGAATCATAACTATACTCCCAAAAAGAGAAAGCACGGAGAGAGCGGAATAAAGGGAAACCAGAAATAGCTAGACCTCACCTAATGGTCGATAAACGACCCCGATAACATTGAAGGAGAGGACTTCAATCCCCATAAACAAGAGTGTCCTCCGCCTGGAGCCCTTGGGAAGCCGAAAAGAGTCCTACAAGTAGAGAGAGAGATTCAGTTCTAAAAGAAAAGGGCACTGGTATGGAAATAGGAAAATAACTACTACCTAATGGCTGGAGGGTGAAGGCTTGCATTCCAAAAGAAGGCAGCTGAGTTATAGAACTGTACTCTGGAGCGTGAAGGAACAAAATCTCTTAGCCTAATGATGGCGGAAGAATTAAGCCGATGTGGAATGACGGCGGAAGGAGTGAGCTGCTGATAAACCCTGGATAGTTGGACCTAATAGAAAGTAAGTTAAGGAGAGAGGGAGCGCTCATGATAAGGGAAACAAGAATCGAAACCTAGATGCGAACTTACGGAGCGCCGATTCTAGCAGTAGCAACGCATCGGGTAACAGTTCTTTGGTTTGTATATGGGATCATGTGAGTAGTCGGCAACATCCCTCCAAGATGTGAAAAAACTGTACCGCTGCATTTTGCAGAGTCCACAAGACTGCCGGACATATTGGATGTATTCCTCAGGATAGACCCACATAGCCGTCCGCGATGCCAATGGGACCAGCGTCTGAAAGACGTAACAATCATATCTTCTTGTCCTTCTAGATCTGAGCGCAGCATTTGACCTACTGGACCATAATCTACTCAAGACAGCACTGAAGAAAACAACAAATTGCTCAGATGAAGCGATAGGATGGATAATGTCCTTCCTTCAAAACAGAACTTCTAGGGTACACTGGGGAAACCTGTTCTCATTAGAAAAAGAAATCACCTGTGGGGTTCCACAGGGTGCCAGTATGTCCCCGCTCCTTTTCAATCTGTACCTAAGGTTTCTCTGCACAGTCCTGGACAACATTAATACATTCTTTACCAACTACGCTGATGACACTCAGCTGGTAATCGAATTAAGCGGAGACCATCAGAAGACAACGAGAAACTATTCTCGGTATACAACACTGTAGAGCAGTGGATGGATACAAATTGTATGTGCCTTAATGGCAAAAAAACAGAGCTCATGGTTTTTGGCACAAACTTAGCCAGAACAAAGCTCCATCCCTCATACAGCGCCTTCACAATAAAAGATACCCAAATTCAAGTTTTGAACAAGGTTAAGGCCCTCTGGATGATGCTGGAAGCATCTCTTGGATCGGAAGCCCAAACCCAATACGTTAAAAAAACCTGCTCATACCATCTTCGCCTGCTAAAAGCCATAAGACCCTACTTATCTGAAGAAAATAGCACCACGATCGCAAGAGCCACCATCTTGCCATGCCTTGACTAACGCAAAACCGCTCATCCTAGGCTCCAACAAACAATGCTTTCATAGCTACCAAGTTTTACAAAACAACGCAGTAAGAATCATTAAACAGAAAACCAGCATATCAGCGAAGCAAGAAAAGAACTGCATTGGTTAAAAATTAAGGAAAGGTTCCAGTTTAAGCCTCTTACACTGGCACACAGATGTATTTTTGGTAAAGCCCCTGCCTGCCTAAAATCTAAACTCATTGCATACGTGCCCATCAGAAAGCTAAGATTGGCGGATCAAGGCCCGATTGCTGTGGCCTCCTATAGACACAAATATGGTGCAGGGAAATCCTTCCCCGTCTCAGTGGCTGGCCTATGGAACAATCTCCCGGTTCAGCTAAGATTGGAAACAAACTACCAGCGTTTTTTCGTAAACTACTGAAAACACACATCTTTAAGTAAAAGCTAAGAATGTAATTCCTCCCTGCTCCTTGTATTATTTTAATGTCCTTTGTGTTCATGTCTCTGCGTGCCGAAGCTTGCGAGCTACCGGTGCAATATAAATAAATAAATAAAATAAATAAATTGCAGAAATCAAGGCAGAAGTCAAGGCATGGTGTAAAACGACCAGGGAACGAGAGTAGGGATGGTGAATCCACCTGTGTTTTTACAGCAGGGTGGAAATGGAGTCGCGCAAAATCACATGGTGCAGCAGCAAGCGCTGGGAGCACAGCAAAGTTTATAACCTCAGAATATGACCATTTTTTTGCAAGGACAGTTTCAACAGTCGCTGATGCAACTGTTACAAACAACAAGTACAGGCAGCTACTGAATTCTGGAATAAGAATTAACACTGGTGATGGAGGAAGTCCATTCACTCAAGAGGGGACTAAGTTATTTATGGATTAAGACAGCTCACTGGGCAACCTGATGTGTTCTATCCTATCAGTGACACCAAACCCTCACGAGGAACCAAGGGTAGATGTCCTTATAGGGGGTAAAGATCATTCTTTCTTAGATGACACAAGTGCAACACGCTCGTGTATATGTGAAGGCAAGTTTTCTTTGTCCGGCGATGCCATAAATACTCAGGGCTTCACAGGAGCAACAAGTTGTGTTCCTTTTACAAAAGAACTTCCAGTTTCCATAGGAGAATGTGACATGAATGTGCCACTACTGTATTCAAGGCAGACCCCAGTAAATCCCAGTAAATATATTGGGACGAGACCTAATGACGAAGTTAAACATGGCAATCTTGTTCATGGAGAAGGGCATAGTGTGTTCAACTCCAGGAATGCATTATTTGAACATATACGAAATGATTAGAGCATACGCAGGACAAACGGCTTTAAGAGCTGTTCCATTGGAACCAGAAATATTCGCGTATGGAGTGCGTATATTAATTTCATGGCTACCAGGCCTTGCAGACAAACCAATGAGAACCCCAGATGAGTTTCTATTTAGGCCAAGAATACCTATGCATGAGGAAGAGGGACACGTGTTTCCCTTGGCAATATGATAGTGCGAGGAAAGATGGCGCTGATCGATGGTTGTGATGACGAAGGCAGACAATGATGCACAGTAATCGCCATTGAGAAAGGATACAGATTGACTGACGTCACTGATGATGATCTGTTTGAAGAGCATGTACAGCTGAAATGACAGTTGAGATTAATCTCATCTATTGGGCGAGAATGATCAAAAGAGAGGTGCCCCAGAGAATAATGCTGGCACAAAAACATCCTGAATATTTTGATGACAACATGGCAAAAGTGCCTGTCTCAGTGTCGACTACAGCCCCTTATGACGTAGGCTTGTTGAAAGAAGTCGGAGAAGTAAAAAACAAATTGAAACCAGGAACAATTTTACCAAAAGCACGACAGTATCCCATGTCTAGGGAAGCAGATGAAGGGATTTTCAAGACAATTTCTGCCATGATGGAGCAGGGCATTTTAGTGACATCAGAGTCATCATGCAATATTGCAGTTTAACCTATCAAAAAATCAAAGGGAGGGTCTTGCCATTTAATGCAGGATCTAATGCCACTAAATGATATTGCAGAGGCCGAGTTCCCTCTAGTCGCTAACCCGTCCACAATCCTATGTAATATACCTGTTGAGGCAAAATATTTCACAGTGATTGACTTGAAAAACACATTTTTCTCAACCCCATTGCACAAAGACTCACAATATTTGACATCATTCACATTCAGACATATGCATCTGAAATCTATAAGGTTACCTCAGGGATACTGTGAGTCTCCGCTGATTTTCAACAGAGTCCTGGAGATGGACTTAAGCAATATCGCATTAGAGAGTGTTGTCTTGCAATACGTGGATGACATCTTAATTTGCAGCACGACAGAGGAAATGTGCAGACATGATTCTGTTAAGCTATTGATTATATTGGCTGAGAAAGGATATAAAGTTGACAAAGAGAAGTTGCAGTATTGTCAACAAGAAGTGCTGTACATAGGCCAGCTAAAATCGCATGAGGGGAAAAGAGTTACCCCCGAAAGGGCTGAAGCCATATTGAACACAGCCAAGCCGCACACGATAAAACAAATGCAGAGTGTTCTAGGATTATGCAACTATGTCAGAGCGTGGGTCTTTGACTACAGTTCCGATACCAAGCCCTTGTTACAAGCCCTATAGAAAGCACAGGTGACAAAAGAACACATTGTGAGGACCAAGACCATGGAAGAAGGGTTTGTTGAACTAAAGAAGACAATTTGCATGGCACCAATTTTAGGGATTCCCAGTTATGCAGAGGAATTCTACCTGTTTTCACACACGAATGGTAGTGTTATGGCAGCCATACTTAGACAGAGAACCACGTTGGGGTACAAGCCCCTGGCATACTACAGTGGGAGTCTAGACCCAGTGATGAGGGGTCACTTCCCGTGCGAACAAAGTTTAGCTGCTGCAGCGTTGGACATAGAGAAAGCTACAACCATTGTGATTGGATGCTCAATTATGTTGTTCGTCAAGCATGTATTATTTGCCATTCTAGAGAAACCGAAAGGCACATTGGGCCTCATTCCGGGTTTGGAGCTAACCATGGAGTAATTAGCTCCATGGTTGCCTCCGAAACCGTCCCAAATCCGGCATGGTGAATCGAGTAATTACCGGTCCATTCCAGGGTTGGCGGGACCAGTAATTCCCCATTCACCTTTTGCCCTTCCCCATTCACATTCCTGCCCCATAGGGCTCAATGGGAATGGGGAAGGAGGTAATTACGGCATCGTAAATTACGGTACCGTAATTACCTCTGAGGTACCTTTGCGGGTCCCGTACTTAACTCCTGCTAAAAGCAGGAGGTAAGGAAGGACCCACAAAGGGAACTCGTAATACGGAGGTAAGGGATTACCAGCATCGGCACCCTTACCGGTGACGGTAATCCCTTACCTCCAACCTCGTAATGACCCCCATTGACATCACAGAGAGCTTCGGTTTATGAAGTGATCATATCAAATCCATTGATTAAAACAATTTGATGCAAGATAGTGAACCCAGCTATGTTTATAGCAGAGCCAGTCACTGAAGGAGAGCCAATCCATGACTGCGCGATCTATGAAGAATTCTATGTTGGGATTCCCAGAGTGAAAGAAAATGCATTGGCCGAAGGAGAAATCGTCTTTGTTGACGGTTCTTCAAGAATCGATCAAAATGATGGGCAAAGATATACAGGCACCGCTGTGATGAAGCACACAGCAAATCGAGAATTTCGAGTACTCATTAGTGCACGATTGCCATCACACTATTCAGCACAAGCTGCAGAATTATTATTGTTGATACTCACGATTGAGAATCATGCAGACCAGGAAGTGACGGTGTACAGTGACTCCGCCTATGTGACATCGACAGTGCACGTAGACCTAGCTCACTGGAAAAGGAGAGGCTACCTCCAAGCAGACGGTATGCCAGTGCAGCACACGGCCTTATTGGACATGCTCATCAAGGCACTACAACTCCCAGTGGGCATAGAAGACATGGAAGCCAACCGTGTGGCAACCAAAGACGAGATTAGAATGAATGTGGAAACAACTAATGTGCATGAGAGAATGATTGTTGCACGAAGTGAACCTGAAGGTTACAGTAATATGGAGAAAACCAAATTAATGGAGCTCCAGGGGGAGGCACCCCAGTAAGAGATGAACCTCTGGAAGCGAAGAGGGTGTTCTTGAAACCCCTCCAAAAGTTTGTGGTGGCAAGACAGCACTGGTAAACTGGTGATGCCTATAACCTTATTAAAAATAGCACTGGAACAGTTACACTATCCAGCACACATGACAAAGGAGAATCTTTCCGAAGACTGGTTTATAGCGAACTTGGCAGATCACGTTGCATTGTTTATGGTGAACTGTATAATCTGCCAACAGTTCACGTCTGGGCAAACACTACAAGTAATTAGAGGAGTCATCCCAAGGCTCAATGGACATTTTCAGAACTTGCATGTCGATTATGTCTATATAATTCAAGTATGCAACGGGTACAGGTACCTAATTGTTGTGGTGTGTCCATTCTCTAGATGGATAGAATCAGGTCTATGTACACACCCAGACTCTACCTGTGTGGCCAAATTTCTGGTGAGGGAGGTATTTCCCAGATGGGGAGTATGTGAGGTCAGGCGGTCAGACAACGGGCCTCACTTTGTTAATGCAGTATTTGAACAGATCAGCTTGTTGCTTGGTATAAAACACAAGATTTCTTTGGCGGATCATCCTCAAGGGAATGGGATATGCGAGAAACTCAATGGTTTGTTAAAGGAAAGGATATCCAAGTTGAATCTTACTCTAAAAAAGGGATGGCTACACTGTCTTCAACTGGCACTGTATACACTCAGACACCAGCCTGGTTCTGACCACCATCTCACGCTGCATGAAATCATGACAGGCAGAAGGATGCACACGCCACTAACACCCCGAGATAGAGCTAGATGCGATGCTCAGCCAACAGGGGAAGTGTGTGGGATGTATGGACCCACTTTTGCTCTGCTATGCTGCATCACTCTGTTATGGTGGTGCCAGAAACAGCAAAATGGCCGCAAAACTCTGGTGCATGCCAAAACCACTGAAAATATCGCTTTTCAACGCACAAAAAGATGGCTGCAAAATCTGACGCGCATGTTGTCAGTGGTGGAACAGAGCTCTCACTACTGAAATGTGTCACTGGGCTCCACAACAATTGAAAGTGGAGGGCAGAAGGAAAAAGCATTGCTTTGCTAAATGAAACTCCAATATTGCTTTAAATCACCTTTTCTTTGCTGCTGAAACTTCAGAATGCCAGTACAGAACACCTTCCAAATATTCAAAATTCTCGCTGGGTGCTACAATTCACTTTGTTTAAGGAATCAATGTGAACTTACAAGGTCCTGAAAGGCTAAAAGCATAAAGAGATCTACACAGCAAAAGTGGCCTGCCTGTGGATCTGTAAAAAATCTCTGTGCAGCAGAGGGCTACCTGTGATGACAGCTGTCAGGGGCCTTCCTGATTAAATTTTAACATGTTATAAACTGAAAGTCAAATGTTTGCAATATAAGAGGAATGTTACTGATAGTAACCCATATTATAGTTGTTTTTGATCCCACAGGTTTAAAATCTTGAATTAGAATTGTTTTGTGCTAAGGAAAAGCCAAAAGAATTTATCAATTAACAATTAAATTAAACCTGGCTGAGCCTCAAGAACTTGAAAAGCAGGTTTATTTCCCAGAGGGAGGGCCTTCCCCTCAACAGAAACTCACGGGGAGGTGCTAATTGCTAGGTTGGGACAGAATCTGGTCTACAGAGGCAAAGGAACAATGACAAAGTTGAAACCCAGGAAATTGGAAGTGTGAAAATGGGTCGTAAATGGCCTCCAGAAGGAAGGAGGAGCATGCTCCTGGACTGCAGGGAGACAAAAAGAGGCAGAGCCAAGCGACCATCTGTTGCTGAACCTGAACAAAGAACACATTTTAAAAAACATATAACTTGCTATGCAAAATGATGAAAAATATAAAAATGACAGAATTGTTAATTTAATTTCTGGCTGCACGTGTGAAGAGGCGCCAGAACTTTGTGACATATTCTGAACAGGAATGGCAATAAATGTGGGTTTATGGGGTCTGTATTTCCACTAGAATTGTGAAACTTTATACACTCATTCCCATGGTAAACACACACATTTGTGGAAACTTGCATAAAAATTTAAAAGTGTGTTCATAGCGAAAAGGGCAACATTCTGTAGAAAGGGGAGACATGATCCCACAGCTACGGGGTTTTGAGGAATAGCTGCTATGTAAAATATGGCATCTTTATGTGTGATTTGTGTAAAGGTGACCAATGTAGAAATGTACATTTAATATAAAATCAGATTTGGAAACCAATGGCTAAAGGGAGGTCTCTGAGGATTGTAAAGCGAATCATAAAACCTGACATCACCGAGCCTTGAGCCAATCACTCAAATTGCAAGGCGGAGATGAGGTTTTGACCCTATCCCAGCTCAAAGGGGCAAGCTTAAATAAGCCGCCCCATACACCCCCTTTATGATGTCATTGTATAGCATAAATAGAGACAGCTGACCACACATAGAGACAGACAGATCCACTCACTCTCCTGATGCTTGCAGATGCTCCAGAAACTTGGCAAAGCAAAGGCCAATTGCATAGCTGAACCATTCTCAGTTAGGCCTCAAATTCTAGAACGGAACCCCAAAAGCCTATGGGAAGCATAATAATACAGCCGGGCTGTGCTGTTACTGCTTGCCTTGCCTGCCGAACTGAAACATCCTCAGAACCAAGAAGGGCAGATCCCGTCCAATCCTGTGCCGTGCTGTGACCAGAGCGCCTTGCTGACCCTGTCCAGTCCGATGTGCCCAGCTGTCAGTCCCTGACAGGTCCAGAATCCTGACGGTCCAGAGTCCCTGACGGGCCAGAATCCTGACAGTCCCAAATCTTAAATCCATTTGTTTTGTGAGTGTCTGAGCTATCCTTCCTTCCATAATCAGTAACATTGTTAAAATCTGTAGTGAAATCTTATTCTGTCCATCTGTAAAAGCATCTTTTTCCTAGTCATTTGTCAACTGTGATCTATTAATTTCATTTGAGTGACCAGCCTAGCGCTCCAAGGTGGACAGCGAGGAACCAGGACTGAGTCGCAAATCACTCCTGACTCTTACCTGTGCCGTCCTGGTGGCTTAGCTTGGATGCTCTAGTCCATAGCCAATATTTTCTGATTTTAAAACTAAAGCCTTTTTCCATTCTCGCGCCTATCTTGCAAAAATGACCGTTACTGAAATCGCTATAACTCCTTCCGTTTTTGTGATAGAAACACAATTTCAACTCCTACGTGTAGCTAACATCTGTAGCTATCCATAGAATCCATAGAACCCAAAACTGGTTCTCCCATTATCACGAATATCGCGCACGCAAATGTTTGCCGTGAATTTTCAATTTGAGAAATGTTTACACGTGTAAAATAGATTCAAACTGCTTCTGACTTGGATTTTAAGATTGCAAATGTTTACTGCTGACTAACTCACTGCTTATGCTTGTGTGCAACTGTTCAAAGTGGCTCCCATAGGAATTTACAACAATATAAGCATTTTACCACACATTTAGCATTCTTGCTCAGCCACTTTAAAAGTCATGCTGACAGTTGAAAAGCCCACTTCGTTTTTCTCTTTCTGTGTAAGGGGGAAGGAGGAAGTGAGACTCTGTTTGACCTGTACTATTCCTGAATACCTGCTCTCTCCTTCCATCTCTTTGCATTGCCTATTGGGGGTTGAGAAGTGTTGCAGGGGGAATTTCTAACCATTGTGCTATCTGATCTGAAACCAACACAAAGGTATTAGATTCCTGTGCTGCATTTGTTTGCTCATAACTTAGTCCCAGTGTATTAAAGACACCATTCTGTGTTCTGTCACCCCAATTGGTAATTGTTGTTTACCTATTAATATATATATTGTGTTTTTGATCTTAACTAAGTAAATAAATAATACCTTTTACAAACCAGCCTGATTTCTGGTTCAGCGTGACCCGGGGTATTCTTAAATAAGGGGTGTGAATCGAGTGGTACATCTTTCAAATAATTGAATCCATATATCAAATTAGTTTTTCCATTGCACTACACACTAAGCCAAGAGCTGAGTGTATCGCCTGATTGAAATCCTTAACAAATCTGGGGGCTCGAGTCCGGGGTTTGATTGACTGCCAACTGTGACAGTCTAACACAGCAGTCTAACCTGCAGAGTGATAATACTTTGTGTGGTGTGAGTACTGTGCTACACTGTATAGGCACCCCTAAAATAAATACTCTAGAAATCAGGCATGTTTGAAAAAGTAAATTTACCCTGAAATAAGCCAGAAGGAAATTAATATTTCTGGAATGGCGACCCCAGTGGAAATCAATATTGCAAGGGAACATCTACTGCACAATTTGTTTGTCAGGTGTGAATGTGTAGACCAGGATGAGAAAGTCTGGCTGCAGGAAATCAAACAACGAGTCACTGCCACAGACTTAGACACATGGCAGGACCAGGGTCCTTTACAACAGGCACTTATTGAACTGGATATGGTCCCAAAAGTAAAGGAAGAGCAATGTAAAATTGCCAAAATAGCGGCTTACCTGTACCTCCACATTGGAGTAATACAGGAAAAATATGCTGAAAGCCTAGATCTGGCAAAGAGGCAAGTACAATCCCTAGAGAAAACCCAAAAGGATCTGGACTCTGCAGAGCAAAGGCTACAAAAGAACCAAGAATCAAAGAGAACCCAGACAGTACCTGACAAAAGTAAAGGAAGATCTGCATCTGCTGCAGCAAGAGAAGGCAGAGCAAGATACCAAATTACTGACACTGCAAAAAGAGTGTCAAGAAAGGTTGGATTCTCTACAACAGAGCAAACAAAAGCTGGAGCAGCAATTAAATTATAACAGAGCCTGCGCAGGGCAGATAATTGCCCTAGAAAGTCAGATTGATGAACTAAAGGAAGAAAATAATAAATTAATAGTGGGACTGCGCATGCGCGAGCCGCGCATTAGGAACTAATCGCGTCGGCTCCCGGTGGCCGCGATAAAACATCCTGAAAATACTCCGCTCTGAGAATTCACCCGACCTCCCGAAGCAACACAGCAGTGGCGGACCCATCCAGGCACTACCAGCTGCAGCCTCCAGCATAATCGGACCGGGGGGCGCGAGAGACGCCCCTGTGCCCACCGGTGCGAGACTCGCCGCCATTGCTGGGCGGTTGACGACGGCTCCTCCGCCCCTCCCCAATGGGCTGCGGCAGCCGCTGAGGCCCCCGGGAAGCGAGCGAGCCAAGGACGCCTGTTCGCGGCATTGCTCCGGCTCCTCCAGACTGCCGCCTGGGGCCCCTCCCCCCTGCTGAGTTCCCTACTTGAGGCGGCTGACGAGGGCCCGAACCGCAGACACGGCCGCTGCCGACGTTCGGCGTTGAAGCTGTGGCGACCCTGGACACCTGCACTGCGCGGGGCATCTGGACATTGACAGCGGGGGATATCTACGCTGTGCTACCTGACCCGGCGGCGCAAACGGAGGCGGGCAGCGCGCCGCGGGGCCGGGGCCTTTCCGCCCCCCCCATCTGCGGGACTGCAACGCCTTGGGTTGAGCCACGACACGAAAACTGGCAATGCGGTGTTGCGCTCCCCCATCAGCATCAACGAGGTAAGGGCAAACCCCCCTTCTCTCCCCCAACCTGCGAGCGGCGGGATACCGACCCACATTAAGGAGACGCCACACCCCCGCCAAAAAGTGAACCCAGAGGTCCATCTGTGGGGGGCACGGAGCTGAGGGGACTGGGGACGCTCTCCTCCCCCATCACCACTAGCACCCAGAACTGGTGACAACGCCTGCAGCACCCTCCACAACCGATCTGGGGCCCAGAGAACTGGCAACAAGTTGGCAACTGTGGGCAGCGGCCCTGGGAGGGACGGAGACCCCTGATGTAAGGACCACAACTTCACAAGCATAAGGAGCTGGGCGGATACTCCACTGGGGGGAGATTGTCTCATGTGAGACCACGCATTGGGGTAAACCCCGAAATTTACCAGACCAACCCTGACCAGGGACCCTTGGAACCGCCAACGACAAGGGAACTACCCCACAATTAACAAAATTAACAGCCTCCAGGGGCAGCACAAGGCAGCGCGCACAGCGTGGGGCCGTGGCTGCCGCCTTCCACACGCCACTCATGAAAAGAACATAACACGGACCCTCGGTGGGCGTATATGTGGATGCCATCTCTGTGGGCCCACGACCCTCCAATAAACACAACGGGCCAACCATAGCAGGGGTCTGCTCCCAGTGGCCAAAGCAATCCCGCCGGCACTCCTGAACAGGGACACAATAGTGAAAGACCGTCGCCCGACTAACCCACCCCAATTCAGACTTCACAACAACCCCCTGGGGGGCACCAATACGACCCATCCGGACTTGCCGCCTCACACAAATACCTGACTCCGCCATGGGCAAGGACAAGGCTAAGAGGCAAACCCTACAAAGCAAAATGGACCTCTACACCGTGGAAGCCCCCCCCCCGCCTGGAAATGCAAACCCCAGCGGAAGCGGATATCGGGGAAGCAGCTCAGGACCCCCAACTCTCCCTGAACGACTTAATGAAGGCAATTGGGGACTCGAGACCATCGCTGGAACTCAAAATTGGCGGAGTCTGCACGGAAGTATCTCTCCTACGTCAGGATCTTCGCAATCTATTGTCCAGGGTCGGAGTGTCGGACACAGAAGATAACGTCCGCCAGTTGGAACAACAACTCGCCATAATTGCCCAGAAGGTTAACCAACTAGAATACTGAGCCGAAGACAGTGAGGGCAGGGCACGACGCAATAACCTCAGGATTCTTGGGATCCCGGAGAAGGAGGAGGGCCCCAGTGTCGAACTCTTCCTAGAAGACTGGCTGACCCACATCTTTGCCCCCAAGAAACTGTCGAAATTCTTCTCTATCGAAAGAGCACATAGGGTACCCACTGGGCGACCTACCCCAGGAGCCCCACCCAGAACTATAATTGCACGCCTCCTGAACTACCGAGACCGAGACGCCATCCTCCAGATGGCACGGGCCTCCGGCCCAATCACATACAACGGCTATAAAGTAGGGTTCTATCCAGACTACACCAAAGAGGTCCAGTGGGCCCGCCAGTCGTTTGACTCGGTTAAGAAAAAACTTCACTCTCTATCAATTAAGTTCGCCCTCTTCTTCCCGGCGTTGCTCAAGGTCCACCACGAGGGAACGACGCACCTATTCCACAACCCCAAAGAAGCATGGGACTGGCTCGAAACACAGATCCTTAATGGGCCGGCGGCCCGACGCTCGCCCTCTGGGCCGTCCGCTCGCAAACCCGGGCCCGGGCAGGACTCGCCGTCTCCTACTCCGACGGGCCCCGAAACAGAAACACCAAGGCGCCCCTCCAGGAATACCACTGAGAACGGATGAGGCCTGGGCATCACAGTACTGAAGTCACCAGAGACACCATGGAAACTACACCACTGCGGCCACCACCACCTTGACACCGCAGTTTCAAGCACAGTCAAGGCGCCTCCACTGGAGCTACCACCCTAGGTCGGGTCATTCCGACGAAGTTTAAGTTCACCAAGTTAGAAGTTCGATGTTTGGGCGACAGGTGCTCCCAGTTGGAGGGGAAGTGCAGGGTGGGGGGAGTTTTGGGGATTCAAAGAAGCGAAATCACAAGAAAAGAAAGCTGGAAACCGACGAAAGCAGGCAAGTCAGACAAACACTATTTTGGGCCAGGATCAGAGACGCAGGTATCTGCCAGTCTTCAGGCACTCCCCCCCACCCCGAGAAGAAAACGACATACGCCCCTGGGGGAAAAATGAAACGGCCACTAATCCTCTCAGATACCCCAACAAATAGACTCACGCTGACAGGATGAACTCCAACAAAGTGACGATAGTGTCCTGGAACGTCAATGGCCTCGGCTCCAGCATAAAGCGAAGACTGGTGCTCCAGTACCTAAACCGACACTCGCCAGACATTGCCCTCTTAAATGAAACGCATCTGACAGGCACTAACACCATCTTTTTTTCAAAAGATCCAACTACTCGAAGGTCTACCATGCCGGATTCACGAAAGGGGCTAGGGGCACAATGATACTCGTCCACAAGAGAGTTCCTCTCCAGGTTAGGAAGATCAGGGCGGACACCCGGGGCCACTATGTGCTGATGTTGGCGGACATCTAGGGTGAGAGATGGGGCCTGGCAGCGCTCTATGCCCCCCCACGCTGACGAAGGAACTGCTCGCCGAATTACAGAACTTACTCCTGGAGGAGGAGGCGGATGTGTGGGTGCTCGGAGGGGACTTCAACGAAGTAATGGACATCACAATCGACAGAACCTATAGGAGAGCTGGAACACGTCCCACCTCTACGCCGCTCACCACGTTCGCGGAAACCTCAGGAATGGTGGACACCTGGCGCACACTTCATGGCGACGAGGCAGGGTTCTCCTATTCAGGGGTCCACAAATCATTCTCCAGGATCGACTACGCCTTCATCCCCCGCAACATAACCCACAGGCTCCTCGACGCTGTATTCCTCGCAAGAGGGATTTCGGACCACTTCCCGCTTCTTTTAACCCTCAAGAACTCCTCCTGCCGCCCGGATCGTAATTGGCGCCTAAATACATACCATCTCCGTCTTCCTGAAATTGCGGAGGAGCTAGAGAAGACGACAGCGGAATATTTCAAACTCAATGAGGGCTCGGTGGACTGCCCGATTTCGATCTGGGAGGCATACAAAACAGTCCTACGAGGGGAGGTTATTTCCACGGTCTCCGCCTACCAACGACGCCAAGTCCAAAAGGTCAGGGAAGCAGAAACACGCGTCCTGGAGTGTGAGCGACAAACCCTTATACAAAACACCCAAGAAGCAAAGGAGGCGATGCTCACGGCGCAAGACGCCCTCAGTAACCTGTCCCTAGACAATGCACGAACTGCTCACCAGTTAGTCCGAAGCCAAATATATGAAAGGGGTGACAAAGCTAACAAGACACTGGCCTGGTTGGAGAGACGCGTGCAGAGCAGGGGACACATTAGGGCAATCAGATCTCCGGATGGGACATTATTGACGGAAGATTCAGATATCGTCGAGGCATTCGCCACCTATTACAAAAACCTTTATACCCCACCCACGGGGAATCCATCAGTTGAACCCTCCCGATACCTAGACCACATCGAGATTCCGACACTCCCGCAGCACCAATCAGACCTCCTGAATGCTGACATTACTGACACTGAGGTGCAAGATGCACTGGCACAACTCCAACCCGGGAAAACTCCGGGCCCCAATGGGTTCCCAACAGAAACGTGGAAGTGCCTTGGTAGCATGCTTCCCACCCACATGCACCGCATGTTTCTACGCAGCAGGGAACTAGGAGCACTTCCCCCAGACCTCAGGAAGGCATGCATAGTGGTCATACATAAGCCTGGGAAACCCCCGGAGGAATGCGTCTCCTATCGCCCGATATCCTTGATTAATGGCGAAGCGAAGGTCCTCGCCAAAACACTCGCCAACAGACTACTGCAAGTGATTGAGACCCTAGTCCACCCGGACCAATGCGGTTTTATGCCCAATAAGTCAACTCGGATGAACTTGCGCAGGGTCCAATTGGCGCTATCCAGGGCAAAGGAAATACCGGCCCCACTCGCCCTCCTGGCGGTGGACTTCGAAAAGGCGTTTGACTCTGTGGGGTGGGATGCCTTGTTGGAAATCATGGCCAGGATGAACTTGGGGCAGACATTTATATCCTGGGTAAGACTGTTATATGCATCCCCGGAGGCCACGGTGAGGGTGAACGGCATGTCCTCCAAACCATTCCCCCTGGGTCGGGGCACGAGACAGGGATGCCCGCTGTCTCCACTCCTCTTCCTCCTGGCCATCGAGCCACTAGCGATTGAGCTTAGAGCTAACACCAATTGGAACGGTTTCGTCTGGCCGGGAGGGGGAGAAGACCGCCTTTCGCTCTATGCGGACGACCTGCTCATATACCTCAGTAACCCGAGTATCTCGTGCCCGGTGGTCTCCCTCATACTCAGGGAATATCAGTACTTTGCAGGCCTAAAGGTTAATGAGGCCAAAACCATTTTCTTCCCGATTCAGGGTGGCAAGTCTGCGATCCCGGTGACCTGCCCATATCACGTCTCTATCAGGGAATTCAAATAACTGGGTATACGGCTCGACCCGATGCTCGATGGGTTCCCCCGACTTAATATACAACCAGTAATAGAGCGGTTCAATAGAGACATCCCCCACTGGCAATCACCCCCCTGTCGCTAATGGGCCGGGCCGCACTATTCAAAATGATGACCCTTCCCAGACTGTTGTATGTCCTCCAGAACGCCCCATTCCCCATCCCCCGAGAAACCTTCGCACTCATCGACAAGAATCTGCGCACACTGCTATGGGGAGGGAAACAATCCAGGATTGCCCTATGGGGAGGGAAACAATCCAGGATTGCCCTTGACACGCTCCAGAGATCGGTGTGGGAGGGAGGCATCGGGTTACCTTGCATACGCACCTATTACTTGGCCACACAGATAGGAGTAGTGAATGTCTGGATGCACGCAGACCCCACACAGCCACACATCCGTATAGAGCTGGAGACCATGTCCCCACTAACACCGCTCCAAGTCCTCTACGCCACCCGCGACCAACTCCCGGTGCTGCCCAAAATGTCCCACCACATCCGGCGAGCTTGGCGGGCCGCACACAAGCTAATCGGCTGGGAAGGCCAGCCAACACTGTCGCAACCCATATGGCACAATGCGCTCCTCCCGGAACTGGTAAAAATGGGCTCCTTCGGTCACTGGCTAACCAAAGGAATACACACATTAGCACAAGTAATACAAGAGGGCCGCTTCTTGAGCTTTGAGACCATGCGCGAACAATTCGACCTGGCACCCATGGACCGGTTCCGGCATGCGCAACTGTCAAACGCAATCCGCGCCCAATTCCCCGACACGACGGTCCTACCCCCTTGCTCTCCCATCGAGACCAATATTCTCCCGCAGTACATCTCTTCTAGGGTCACTTCCACTCTCTATCAGGCCCTTAGCTCATTCGGGGCTCCACAACTCGACGGGCTAAAGACAAAGTGGGAAAGAGACCTGGGCCCCCTGGAACCTGAAGATTGGGTAGAGGCGTTAATGTCCCCCAGAGAAATTGGGATAGAATCCAAGCTTAGACTAATACAGTTGAGGATCTTACATCGTTCATATCACTCTCGCACTGCAATGGCCAGATGGGGTGGAATAGAAGACGAGACATGTGTCCGATGCAAAACCGAACCCGCCACCTTCTACCATATGATATGGGACTGTCAGGCGATACAGGCCTTCTGGGTGGAATGTGTTAACATAATCTCAGCCGCTCTGGGGACACCAATTCCCAGGGACCCCAAGATGGTACTATTGGGCATTGGGGGGGAAGTAGACCTGTCCAAATATGAGAAAATGTTCTTGGCAACTGCGTTGGGGGCGGGCAAAAGACTTATAGCGGCCAACTGGGGATCGGCCGAACCACTGAGCCTGAACCGATGGAGTAATGAGCTGGACAGATGCGCAACCTTAGAGCGCCGAATCTATAATGCAAGGGGCTGCCCCCGCAAATTCGGAAAAATATGGGGTAAATGGCTAGATGCTCAATAAGCTCTGCGGGTGGGGGTGCACCGGTAGTGCTGCTTGCCTTGTTTGCCTGCCTGGTCTTATTGTTGTCTTTTGGTCCTCGGCCCCACGGGCCCTGTTGATACGGACGATTGCCTTCAACATGTATACTGCTGATTCATGTCTTATTCTCATACGTCTCTTATGTTCTGTTGTTTAAATTCAATAAACAGAGTTATTAAAAAAAAAAAAAAAAAAAATAGTGAAGGATCTCTACACTCAAACAGATTTTGATGAGGAGCACCAGAATTTATATGCCATTAGGAAACAAAGGGACTGGCTGAGCAGAGGGGAACTCTATGTCAAGAGAGGGACATCCTAGGCCAGGAAGTAGGAAGTCAGGCATTTGAAAACAAAGTTAGAAGAAATCACATGGCCCTTCAGGAACTTGGTGAAATCAAAAGGGATTATGAAAATCTGTTAGAGCACACAAGGCGGGGGAGAATGCTCTGGCAAAGAATGATCAGGCCAGTAAGGACCAAATTCAGGAGTTCAGTCTCCTGCAGAAAAAATAGGCCCAATACTACCAATTCAGGCAGGAAGCACAGAGAGACAATGAGGCTCTCTGTGAAAAGAATGACAGGCTCCATAGACAGATAACCATGCAATAACAACTCAGAGACCAGTAAGGCTTTAATAGAGGAACAAAAGGGTCAGATTCTGGCATGTCATCAGGGAGTAGGGGCTGAAAGAGATGAGGTAAGATAGGAGGGAGAAACCCCTGAGCATAACCTCAGGAACCCTGGCATCAGGGACTTTAATCCCTTCAATTCCATGGACTCTGCCACTCCCATGTCCACTGGCTCATAGGAACCAAGGGCCACGGGGATGGTAGACTTCAACATAATGGGAAATATGGGACTGACAGGTCAGCGCCTCCCAGAAATGGATGGGCGGGCATCTATGTACAGGTTACCAAGTGCTAGGGCCATCTTCTCTGATCAGGGAGACTCCAGTGAGGGGACATTCAGAGAATTGGATCCTCAGAAATATCACCTACCTAGAGATCAGTCAGTGAAATTTGGTGGGGAATTCCATGAGACTAGGCACACTAAGAGCATCTTAAAAACCTCTTCCCAGCTAGGACAGTGGGGGTGGGGGGTACTCAGCCAATCCTGGGAGCAAGGGAGAGTCAGAAGACTCTTCTGAGCGCCACAGGTCTCAGGAGACTAGGCCCCCATATTCTGCCAGCCATTCCCAAGCTCGAAGAATCCGGGAGAGCCTAGAATATCAGACAGCCACCTATGGTAGCAGTGCCTCTGAGTCAGAGGATGAGTGGACCAGGGTGACAAGAACTAAAAAGGCCAACAAAGTTAAGAGAGCTCTACTCAGGGATCCCCTGAAGCAAATAAAAGCTATCAGGAGCATCATCATGCCTTACCACAAAAATGCCAAATATTGGGAGCACCTTGAATTGTTTGAGCAGATGATGGAGACTTTCCACCTGAAGGACAGCCAAAGCTGTATTCAGTATATAAAGTGGACATTTTCACCTGAGTACTCCAGCTTTTTTGCGGGGCTGGAGGATCAGAACCATTCAAGATGGTCCACATATAGGGCGGCCATCCTGAAGCATTTTTCTATTCATAGAAACCCTCAAGAGGCCCGCAAGGCAGCCTACAACCTGCAATGTGGGGAAGACCAGGCCCCACAAGAATTTGTCCAAGAACTTAAACGTGCCTGCGCAGACCACAAGGAGGGTGCGCGCTGACAGTAGGGAATTTGTCAAAATCCTTCTTCCATGCACTCCCTAAATACATTATGACCCAGCTAGTGAGGGACTTTCACGCGAAAAGATCACTAGACTGGGTCATTGAACAAGCAACTCGCATCTACGAAGTGCAAAGCCACTAGAAAGCAAAAATACTAACAAAAGCCCAAAACCAACCAACACCCCTGCTGCTGCTAAGGTGGCGGAGGTGACAGTTGCCCCCATTTTAGATCTGGAGATGGGGGGGCCTAAAAACCTTCCCACGCAGAATCCTACCAGCCCCAGACCCAGAAGGCCCTTGGGCCAATCCCAAACAGGGAGTCAGGGAGGTAACCCCACAAATGGGACCCGTAACTCCTCTGACTACATCAGCCCACGCTACAAGGGCAACAGGCCCATCCTGGGCTATGTGTTGACTTCTCTTGCCCAGGGGAGGGGGATCCAACCAGGCAGATGCCAACCCAGGGAGCTTCCCTCCTCACTTTCCCCAGGAAGGCAGTAATATCCCAAATGCCGGGCCAAGTTTATTTCCCTGGTACCCGCCAAACCTCAACCCCCAAAACAACCCTTCTTTCTCTCCCCACTTTCCTGAGCCCAGACAGCCCATTCTGGGAGAGGGGAGGCCAAGAGTGGAGGGGCACCAAAACTATCCTAACCAGAGGTGATATGGGGGAAGGGATAGTTGCCCTTCCCGTGATCAACCAAGGGTAGATCAGAAGACCCCGTACCAGCCAGAGCGGGTGTCCCAACTGGAGGGCCAGGTCCAGAACATGCTACAGGATCTGGGCCGCATGCTGAGGTCTCAACAGAACCCTCAGATGAGCATTGCAACTCAGAACTCCTCAAATCAAGGGTCTGGTGCTCCAGAACAATGACGGGGGAAGAACCCTGACAACCCACCGGTTCCCAGGGAGGAGGCACAAGGGGAAGGGGGCTGTAAAGCCTTAGAGGAAGCTTCCTTCCCCACTTGTGAAAAGCCCTGGAAACCCAGGAACCGGTACCAAAATCTCGTGCCCCCGAAAATCTGCAACCTAAGGAACAGAGGGTGGATAGGAGAAATAAAGAGCCTAAAAAGGCCCATTTTGTGGAGGAGGTGCAAATCTTCCAATTTGAAGGAGAGGGGTCCTCAGAGGATTCTGGGAAAAGGATCTTCTCCTTCAGGGATGGGGGAACTCCTCCCAAAGAGAAATGGGTCCCAATAGATCCTGATCAAGACTGGGTAGATGGGGGGACTGAGTTGAAACCGCCTATAATCAAACCCCAGAATGACCAGCAAAAATATCACCTTGATCAAACCGGTTCTGGTGACTGCCTCCAAAAAGGGGGGGACAGCCCAGACTCAGAACCAGGGGAGCCCAAAACTTCCCCCATATCCAATTCCCACCTTTTTCTTACAGGTTCCCAAGATCCCAAACTAAATCCCGCCCAAATCACCCCTCTGTCAGAATCCAAAGCAAAGAAATTAACCCACCAATTGGCCAAAAATGTGCATTATCTTTGCCCCTTGAGGAAAAGGAGGGAAGATTTTATGCCCCAGTCTAAATACAGGGGCAATGTACAATTTTGGCACTGGTGGACACTGGATCCCAAGCCACCCTTCTGTCAAAAAGGGCTTTTGATCAGCTGAATTCGGGAAGGGGGAGAAATTCCAAATCCCTCCCACTCCTCTTCCTGGAGAACTTCAGAACTTTGATTGGAAGGAAATTCCTGTCGAGGGGACTGCGGATTTAGACATTAAAATTGGGCGACACAAGGTGAAGCACCCGGTCATAGTTGTGACTCCAGAGGGCACACCATGTTTACTAGTGAATGACATCCTGCGTAGATTGTCTCCCCTCATAGATTGTGTAAACAAGGTCCTTTGGACCCAGACTAACCGACCAATAAAATTAAAACATAGTGTCAACCATATTAGTTTAAATGGCACATGCCACATGGTTGAATAAAAACCTGACCAAATTGAATTCCACTTCCAGAATAACCGAATCCCAGACGTGACAGTAATTGTAGTAGGACAACAAACTGGTGATGGGGAGTGCTCTCTATTTTTGAAAATCAACCTTCCTTCCAGTCGAAGGTGGCATTCCGCATGGGAAGGAAACACTCTGAAATTCTATATAAATTCACAATCAGAAAATCCTACTTCTATAGTCCAAAATTATGAGAAATCAGCTCAAAGCTTGGCTGACAGTCAGAAAATTGGAGAGCAGTTGCTCATCCCTATTCAGTTAAATGAAGGGAAGGACTCTGTTCTCGCCCGAGTATGTGTGAACAACTGTAAGAGCTTCATCAGCGAGGCCATGTTCCGCAAACTCCCAAAAGATCCAGCCATTCCCACATTTAAACTGTTAGACAAATGGGAAATGGACCTGGAAACACCCAATTCTAAACATCTCCTGCCTAGCAGGTGTATACTCAAAATTTCCATAGGCAGCAAGAGCATAGTCCATAATTGTTGGGTCGTGCGAGATGTCCCTGCTGCATTTTATTTAGGCAGTGACATTCTCAATTGCTTTGCCATTAGTTTAGATCTAATAAACTTCAAAGCTTGGTCCCGATTAGTGGGTAATCCCATGGACTTTGATGACTCAGAGAAAGCATTTCGGTCAGCTCAACTGCTGCCATATGCAGTTGAAATTCAGATTGGAGAGGAAGTCACCACCCAGAATGCACCCGACAATTCTCACTGGAAGTAAAAATTAAAAGAGGAGAGAAACTGAAAATTCCTGGCGCCTATGTTAATCTCAATGCTCATTTCTAACAGCCAGGGTCAATATAGAACATGACACCATTCCAATAGAGGTGGATAACAATGACCTAAAGCGTATCACGGTGGGCGCAGGCACCATTATTGGAATGGCGGTTGATGATGACATTTTTCCATAGATTTAGGTAACGAACTGTTAGGACCAATCCCCAAGGACTGTTTTGACAGTGATAGCAACGATGAGACAACACCAGACAGGATCTTCACCCGGCATGGGGGGAATTTCCTGGTGTATTCTTCCTGCCCTTATGTTAAGGAAGATGTGACCTGTGACTTCAGGAGGGATGAGGTGATCTTTCATGTCCACAAGGACTGCCTTGCCCCCCTGAAGCCATCAGTCCAAATCAGTACTTTGACCAGGGACTTCTCCACCCAGCTGGAGGAGGCTGCTGAGATAGCCAAACCAGAAGTCTTTCTGGGATTCAGGCAGATGGTTGAAGAGAGAGTCAGCCTAGCTGATGCCTGCGAGACTCTGGAGCAAAAGCAAAAATTGAAACAAGTTTTCTTAGATTTTCAAGATCTCTTTGCGGTGGACTCTTATGACTGTGGTCGCACCGACATCCACACAACAACAATTCCCATGGACCCTGGCATGACTCCAGTGTTTGTGAAGCAATATCACTTGCCTCTCGCATCAATGGAGTCCCTTACTGAAATAATTAAGAACCTTGAGTCCCGTGGGATAATTCGTCCAGTCCACAGCACCTTCAATAATCAGGTGCTGGGGATTTTGAAACCAAACGGCCAGTGGAGACTCTGTGCTGTCCTGAGGGAGCTCAACAAATGGGTCATACTTACCGATGGCCTCTTTGCTACAATGACCAAGGGCTGACCCAGATCCAGGTGTCAAAGGTATTCACTGCCATTGACCTGACCAATGGGTACTGGACTGTACCTAGTAGGGAGGACCAATACAAGCTGGCCTTTACCTTCAGGGGGCAGCAGTACACTTGGACCTGGACTCCCTTCGGATACATCAACTCCGGCAATGAAGTTAACATCTTTCTGCATAAGGCCATGCCCGACTTGGGTGAAAGGTGTAAACTGGCATATGTAGATGATGTTCTAATCAAAAACTCATCTGTGGAGGAACACATAGCGGAGATTTGTTATGTTCTGACACAGTTGAGGAGCAAAACTCTCTTTCCAAAAGGCACAGTGGTGCAGGACCCTGTCAATTTCTTGGGGCATGAGATAACTCCTGAAGGTCTCTGTCCCTAGGAAAAGAAAGTAGAAGCACTCCAGAAAATAAAAGACCCCACAACTCTGCGGGAACTAAGGAGCCTCCTTGGACTACCTAATTACAGCAGAAAGTTTATTGAAGACTACGCAGAGATCACAAGACCCCTGATCCATCTTTTGAAGGGGGGTCAAGTGGGAGTTGGGTCCAGAACAAGCCAAGGCAGTAAAATAACTCAAAATAAGCCTCTCACAAGCGCCTTGCCTAGCTTACCCTGTCAAAAACAAGGAGTTCTTCTTGGAGACAGGGTGCTCAAATACATGCTTGACTGCAATATTATATCAAAAGCATGACAAGGTCAATAAAGTAATCTCCTATTCGAGTAAGACGTTATCCACTGTGGAGGAAAAATTCAACGATTGTGAGAAGGCAATCCTGGCAACGGTGTGGGCATTGAAGAATTACCGCCCGTTTATCCAGAGGGAACATATCATAGTGGAGATTCCACACCAACCTTTGCAATATCTTCAAAGTGACAGAATCCGGGCCGGAAATGTGAGTAATTCCCAAATTACTTCCTGGATTCTGTCAATGCAAGGCTTTCCTGTGGAGGTCAGATATGGCCAAAACAAGAAGAGGCCCCTCGTGCAAGGTCTGGCTGACTTGCATGATTGTGCCAAAGAAAACTGTCTCGAGGATGAAAGTCTTAAAATCAAGGACAACATGGAGCCATACTTTAATTCCCCACACAAAGTCTATGAAGAAGACAAGTGTGAGGGAATGCCCACTGTCTATGTGGATGGGTGCTCCTACCATGTTGACAACAACGGGGAAAAGGAACTTGTGGCTGGCGTAGGGAATGCATGGTTGAATGATGCCCCAGAACCCTCCGCTGGGTACAAAATCGGACCCCGAAGTAGTCAAGTGGCAGAGCTGATGGCTGTGCATCAAGCCATCCTCACTGCCGTCCAACACCAACTCCACAAACTGGTCATAATCACTGATCCAGATTATGTACGGAACGGGTTCATGGAGCACCTGGTTAACTGGAAAACCAGAGGCATGCTATGTGCTAATAATAAACCTTTAAAACATGGAAAATGAATACAAAATATTGATGATCTGGTCACCTTGAATAGGATGACCATTGTAAAGACTGGAGGGGGTATCTGTACTTCCGCTCTCTATATGGTAGAGGAGAGGCACAGAGGACCCCAGCCAAGATTCTCTATTATTGGTAACGTAGTCGAGCAATCAAGGCATAGCTTCTCAGGAAGTGATGCGGGCTGGTTCATAAGTACAGTGTAGTCCCCGAACCCCCACAAAGGAATGTCCACACACTGGATTACTGAAAAAACAGTCTTTATATAATTAATATTCAAAGATAGGTACACGATCACAATAACGCACTTTCTACTCGGAAATCAACAATGATAAATATATAAAATTCTAAAGTGGTACCACCAATGTTATCCAATCTCATTAAAGTGCATCAACTGTACGGTTAAAATGTCACACAGATCAATAACGAGGAAACCAGCAATAGAGATAGGAAGGAACGCAAGATGGTTGAAACAATAGGCATATTTCTGACCCCTACCACTAGGCACAGTTCTGTGTGGAGATCCCCCCACCTGGGCAACCAGTAAAATAAAGATATATAGCACAAGCCCAGTCCATATATTGTTCACTAGTCTTAGTTCCTCCTATTAAGGTTTTACCCCCCCAACGTACCTGGTGGAGTTGAGTTCTTCGAAGACGTGTCGAAGGATCCTTCTTGAGTGACTCCCTTTAAAGCAGGAGCCACGGATCGTCGAGAGGCGTCGAAGATGGTGAACTTGTCGTTGACGGCGGCGATGAGAAGTTCAAGGGTGCCGAGATCCCGATGTCGATCCAGGCGGTGCTCGTCAGCCACGTCCTGTGAGGATGAGGTGTGCGGGGCACCCCAGCGATGGATTTTTCAGGACCGCAAAGAGTTTTGGAAGAACTGTGGCCCCACAAGGGCGTCGAGTCGTCGAAGTCTTTGTGGCCTTCAGGTAGCGGGAAACCCACTGGCGGATTCTCCTCGGCGCGTTGGTCATCCTCGACTTTCTCCAGCGGGACAAAGCGGTCGACGTTGCGGACAAGGGAGTCCTTGGATTCAAAATGTTCTTAGGCAAAGGAGCGGGCTGCTCCGGTTGTCGGCGGCACGCCGTCAAGTGGTCCCCACGGCTGGGCAACACAACTTCGACGGGCCTCCAGCGGTTACACAAACCTGCGAACCCTGGTCAACAGCAATGGACTTCGACAGCGGCAAAGTCCGGGTGCTTTGCTTCGTTCTCCTCAGTGGTCCCATCTGGGGTCGGCAGCCTTTCGAGGGTCTGACTTCCAGGGAGCTTCGGCAAAGGCTAGCGGTGCTTGATGGTCCCTTGGAGCACGGGAAGAGGGCGCCTTACAAGGTCCTCTCTCAGATCAGTCTTCGACGGATTCGGCAGCTTTCAGATCGGTCGAAGCAAATGCAACAGCAAGTCTTCTTTTTCCAACTGGGCGTCGACGATCAGCAGTTCCAGTTACTCTTAATGTGAAGACACAGGTGAGAGGTCCCCAGATATACTATCTTGTCTCTCATCCCCACTGCTGGGTCACTCTCAGCAGCCAATCATACAGAAGGGCATTCATGCAGTCAGTCAGCCAATCAGGCACACAGTGCATTCAGGCCATCCTCCTCCCTCTCAGACACTCACAACAAGGAATGTGGATTGGGACAAGTACCCAGCCATTCAACACTACACACTGCATTCAGGACAGTTTCGGGCAGGGCTGTCTCAGTCTTTGTCTCTCATGCCAGAAACCAGACAACCACAACAAGAAGTGCATATTGGTCACACACCCCATTCACCCAGGTCCCACCCACAGGAGGTACCCACAACATACAATCACTGGGAAGGCTCCAGCTAGTCTGGCCAGGCCTTCACACCAACACCATATATGGCACTTCCACCCAACAGCCAGTCAGGGGGAAGGGACAGAGTCAGGGCTTCCCAGGACTTTGGGAAAACACAGTAATAGGTAATAGAAAGCAAGAGGCCACAGGGGCTATCTTGTTTTCCATCAGGAATCAACTGATTCCAATGGCAGGGCCGGGGTATCCCAAAATGGAGGATACTCAGCGCACCTGTCAAATTTAGCATGGAGCTGCCACCAGCCCATACCCTGCTCTGTGGGCCACCCACAGGTGCCCAAACACATACACTATGGGCACAGGGTTGTACCCCCACCCATGGGTGCCATAAGGGTATCCCACGGGTCTGTTTACCAAACCAAAAGAGAGAGCTGCACCGCCAGGAGTACCACATGAACTCCTGCGTGGAAAATACGACAGAACACATGATAAAAGGCAGTAAAGGACAAGGATACGGAGGCCCTGTCCCTCCGATGCATTTCCAGCATCACAACCATCAACTGGAAAAAGATCAAGGGTCATTCTAAAGTAGAGGGACCAGACACAACTGGAAATGACCTAGCTGATCTGCTGGCCAAAACCGGAGCCATCCAAGGGGATCTACTTGAGATCGAGTCCCTGTTGGGGGAAATCCAGGTCACTGCTATCACTAGGTCACAGATAAATGCTCACAATGAACTCTCAACTGCACAATGGAGTAAGGAGACCCCAGATGCTGATTTGATTACGGCTCAAAAAGGGGATCCAATAATTGGTACGTTTTATCAACACTTTGAGGACCCTGAGAACTTTCCCCTGACGGATACGGATTACATTGGGAAAGAGGACCTCGGAGTGTTGATGAAATTTCCAAAAATGTTCCGAATCCAAGACGGTTTGCTCGTGAGGAGATCCATATCTGGCCATGACCAGTGGGTGGTCCCTACCTCATTCCAAAGCCTGATGCTAAATCACGCCCATGATGCAGCCACAGCCGGTCATCGGGGGTTTCATACGACATTAGAAATCTTGCGAGAGGTTGAATACTGCCCACACATGGGGCAGGACCTCGACCAATACTTGAAGGGGTGTCTTGTGTCTGCACAATTTCAGCCAACATCACTCACACACCGTGCTCACCTCCAAAAGAGGGAGATGACACTACCTTGGTCTGATTTGCAAGTCGATTTTATTGGGCCCATGATTCACTCCTCTAGGGGGAACAAGTACATGTTGACCGTAACATGCTTGTTCACTAAATGGGTGGAATGTCTCCCGACCCCAAATTGCAAGGCAGAAACAGCAGCTGCCCTGATGATCAATCACATCTTCTCGCGTTTTGGAATACCCCAAAGGATTGAGTCAGACCGAGGTAGTCACTTCACTAGGCAAGTGATGACAAAGATGTGGGAGATACTTGGGGTAAAAAGGAAACTACACATTGCCTAACGGCGGTCCTCTAGTGATGAAGTTGAGAGGTACAACAAAACTATTGTGAGCATATTAAAAAAGTTTGTGACAGATTCTGGGACAAGTTGGGACATTTGTTTACCACTTGTCCTGATGGCCATCAGATCTACCCCTTCTTCTGCAACAAAAATGTCTCCATTTGAGCTGATGACTGGACGAAGGATGGTTCTACCCCAGCATCTGCTCTACAGAACCCAAGAGCAGACCTTGATAAATGCCTCCACAACTCATGAGTATGTTGAGAATCTGAGAAAACACCTTCAATTCTTTTGCCTATGCTCAGTGGAATTTAGAGAGATCTGCAGACAGTATGAAGACCCACTATGATCTTAAGACAACTAAAAAAGGAATACCAAGTAGGAGACCGGGTCTACTTGTACAATTTCCAAAGGAACCAAGCCAAACAGCGCAAATTCCTCCCAACTTGGCGGGGTTCTTTTGAAATTGTGGACAGAATCTCACCAGTCGCCTACAGAATCTGCATCCCCAAGGGCAGTTTGGTAGAAGGGGAAGAGAAGTGGGTTCACATAAACCAGATGAAGAGTTGCCATCCCAGGCATACTTTGCAGCAAATAGAGGAGCCAACCGGAAACCCAGAGGGGGAAAATCCGGAAACCTAGAACAATCCACCTGTTAAAACCATTGGTAAAGATAGATGGGGAATATCACCAATTGTATCCAATGCATGCATCTGCCCCACTACACCCTCGGAGTAGTTGGGAAATTTCCATAACCATGCTATGTTCTGTTTTCTAGCATTGGAACTAAGAATCATCTAATCACCAAGGAGGACCACTCGGGGACCTGGAAAGACCCAAGGAGCCCGGAGTGCCATTCCATACTCGACAACCAGAACCAGCAATACTCCTCACCAGAACCGGCGAGGAGAGCGGGTCACCTCCAGCACTGATGGGAGAAGCAGCTGACTTTCTCCACATGGACAAAAGAAAAAGAACATCCCAATCTCCTGACTTCCCCTTGACGGGCGGTCAAACTCAAATCGGAAGGGGGGGCTCTGTGGGATGCATTGATCCACTTTTGCTCTGCTATGCTGCATCATTCTGTTATGGCGGTGTCAGAAACAGCAAAATGGCCGCAAAACCCTGGTACGCGCCAAAACCCCTGAACATCGTGCTTTTCAATGCACAAAAAGATGGCTGCCCACTCTGCTGCGCATGTTGTCAGTGGTGGAACAGAGCTCTCACTACTGAAATGTGTCACTGGGCTCCACAACAACTGAAAGTGGAGGGCCGAAGGAAAAAGCAGTGCTTTGCTAAATGAAACCCCAATATTGCTTTAAATCCCCTTTTCTTTGCTGCTGAAACTTTAGAATGCCGGTACAGAACACCTTCCAAATATTCAAAATTCTCGCTGGGTGCTACAATTCACTTAGTTTAAGGAATCACTGTGAACTTACAAGGTCCTGAAAGGCTAACAACATAAAGAGATCTCCACAGCAAAAGTGGCCTGCCTGTGGATCTGTAAAATAATCTCTGTGCAGCAGAGGGCTACCTGTGATGACAGCTGTCAGGGGCCTTCCTGATTAAACTTTAACATGTTACAAACTGAAAGTAAAATGTTTGCAATATAAGAGGCCTTTTACTGATAGTAACCCATATTATAGGTGTGTTTGATCCCACAGGTTTAAAATCTTGAATGAGAATCTGTTATTTAAGGCAACAAGTTTGTTTTGTGCTATGGAAAATCCAAAAGAATTTAACAATTAAATTAAACCTGGCTGAGCTGCAAGAACTTGAAAAGCAGGTTTATTTCCCAGAGGGAGGGCCTTCCCCTCAACAGAAAATCATGGTCAGGTGCTAATTGCTAGGTTGGTACAGAATCTGGTCTACAGAGGCAAAGGAATAATGACAGAGTTGCAACCCAGAAAATTGGGAGTGCGAAAAGGGGTTGTAAATGGCCTCCAGAAGGAAGAAGCCAGGAGGAGCATGCTCCTGGACTGCAGGGAGACAAAAAGAGGCAGAGCCAAGCGACCATCTGTTGCTGAACCTGAACAAAGAACACATTTTACAAAACATATAACTTGCTATGCAAAATGGTGAAAAATATAAACATGACAGAATTGTTAATTTAATTTCTGGCTGCACGTGTGAAGATGCGCCAGAACTGTGTGACATATTCTGAACAGGAATGGCAATAAATGTGGGTTTATGGGGTCTGTATTTCCGCTAGAATTGTGAAACTTTAAACACTCATTTCCATGGTAAACACACACATTTGTGGAAACTTGCATAAAAATTAAAAAGTGTGTTCATAGCGAAAAGGGCAACATTCTGTAGAAAGGGGAGACATGATCCCACAGCTACAGGGTTTTGAGGAATAGCTGCTATGTAAAATATGGCATCTTTATGTGCGACTTCTATAAAGGTGACCAATGTAGAAATGTACATTTAATATAAAATCAGATTTGGAGACCAATGGCTAAAGGGAGGTCTCTGAGGATTGTAAAGGGAATCATAAAACATGACAATCACTCAAATTGCAAGGCAGAGATGAAGTATTGACCCTATCCCAGCTCAAATGGGCAAGCTTAGATAAGCCGGCCCACACACCCCCTGTATGATGTCATTTTATAGCATAAATAGAGACAGCTGACCACACAGAGACAGACAGATCCACTCACTCTCCTGATGCTGGCAGGGGGCCCTGCTGCTGAAATCTACATCTTCCTTGTTCCAGACTCCAGAAACTTGGCAATGCAAAGGCTAATTGCATAGCTGAACCATTCTCAGCTAGGCCTCAAATAATTCTAGCACAGAACCACAAAAGCCTAGGGGAAGCATCATAATACAGATGGCCTGTGCTGTTACTGCTTGCCTGCCGAATTGAAACATCCTCAGAAACAAGAAGGGCAGATCCCGTCCAGTCCTGTGACGTGCTGTGACCAGAGCGCCTTGCAACTGTTCAAAGTGGCTCCCATAGGAATTTATGACAATTTAAGCATTTTTCCACACATTTAGGGTTCTTGCTCAGCCACTTTAAAAGTCATGCTAACAGTTGAAAAGCCCACTTCGTTTTTCTCTTTCTGTGTAATGGGGGAAGGGGGAAGTGAGACACTGTTTGACCTGTATTATTCCTGAATACCTGCTCTCTCCTTCCAACTCTTTGCATTGCCTATTGGGGGATTGGGAAGTGTTGCAGGGGGAATTTCTAACCATTGTGCTATCTGATCTGAAACCAACACAAAAGTACTGTGCTGCATTTGTTTGCGCATAACACAGTCCCAGTGTATTAAAGACATCATTCTGTGTTCTGTCACCCAATTGGTGATTGTTGTTTACCTATTAATATATATATATATATATAAATATATATATATATATATATATATTGTGTATTTGATCTTAACTAAGTAAATAAATAATACTTTTTACAAACCAGCCTGACTTCTGGTCCAGCGTGATCCAGGATATTCTTAAATAAGGGGTGTGATACGAGTGGTACATCTTTCAAATAATTGAATCCATATATCAAATAGGTTTTTCCATTGTGCTGTACACTAAGCCGAGAGCTAAGTGTATTGCCTTATTGAAATCCTTAACAAATCTTAGGATCAGAAATGCAAAATTACTTGAATGCATGACATCTTGTTTTACTGTAATTTCAGGCAGCTGCAGCGACGACAAGAATGGTGCAGGGCAGCACAGATCACAGAAGGAGATATTGCAACAAACCAAGTTCAGGGTTTACGTGTACCACAATTGTTCCCAGGGGACACGGTCCTGGTGAGAAATCACACGAGAAAAAAGTGGGACGAGCCAAGGTTCAACGGTCCCTTCAGAGTGGAGGACGTCAGTCGCTCTGCAGTCAAGTTACAGGGAAGAAGAACTTGGATCTTCTTGGGTGAAATCAAGCCATACAATGGAGAAGACCCTCTGCCCTAACACCTATGCATAGAGACTACAGACAACAGGGAAGAACCACAGCACCTGCAGATGAGATCCATGACGAGGAAGAATGATGCATGACCAGCAAAGCAAAGGCAAAGAACTTTTGTGCAAAGTTGTGGCTTAATTTTGGACATTTCCTCTTAGCAAAATGAGGGGATAAGGACATAAAACACGGACACTCTGTGCATCCTAGTTGCAGGGTGAAGAAGGAAATTGCACATATAAGCCACAACATAGCTTGTTGACTTCGAACCTTGGACTGAGGCACACTGAAGCCTTGATAAGAAAAGGATATGCCAAACTTTGATTGAGAACACATAAATTGGAAGAAAATACAGTATCCTGACTCTTTTAACACAGAAGCCTTATTTGGACTCACTTATGGTGTCAAGCAGTAGTGACATCACTAAGGATGTTTTGATCTATTTCGAGTTAGTATTGAGATCGTACCCGTCGTTAGTGGGAAGGCTCACTAACATCACTGAATTTCTTCAAGATCCTGAAAAACGAAAAGACAATAAGGAGGCTGCTTATCATGATTGCCGAGTAGTTCCTTTTGCTTCCGGAATACAGGGAAGACATGTCACCAGAAGATAGCAGACTAGCAAGCAATGTGTTTTTGTCACCTAATTGAGGACTTTGCAGAGCTTGTGGGGGGACCTGCCAGTGTTGACGTCCTCACTTTCATCATAGACCCAGCAAACTCTACACATATGATCATTCTCCTGCATGGTATTGTAATGCTTGTCAAACTTTCTAATCATCATCAGAATTACCGGAGAAGATTGTAAATCTTCCGTCAAGGGACAGATTGTGAAAGTGTTGCCAGAGGACTTCACTCCTGTTTATGTTGACAAGGAAACGACATGTCGTCTGGAGTGAAACAGATAAGAGGCATTGACTGGGAGCTTGTTTATTTTGAACACGCACATTAAAGACTTGCTGAACTTATTACGTTATTTGACATTTTTGTATACGGAAAAGAGGACTGTTTCCAGAGACAAGGGATAATCAATTATTCAGGCAAAGAGGACAATCGTTCCAGTATCTGTAACCTGCAAACAGAGACAAGCAGAAATCAGATATAACACTATCTAGAATGTATTAAAGAGTTTGTTTTTTACTTAGATGATCGAGATAGTCAGCCAAAATAGTAATCTTGTCCTCCCTCAGGGGGAGAGACGCCCACATTGGCCCAGAAATAAGTGCTATAAATTGACCTGTAGAGGAATTATTTACCTATGCATAGTATTCATTAGTGTGTTACTGTTACTGATGATTCGAACTGCATTTTATATTGGTGCACAAAGCGTTCCGATTCCAGTGCACCCACCTAATGATGTACGCATAAAACCCACAAAGGTGCCCAGACCTTACATAGTTATTCCAGTCCCTAGAAGGTCTGATAGAGGGATGAGTGAACTTGAGATGGATGTGATTAGCAATGACACACACACACTTTTGACACAAATACATTGAAAAGCGAGAGACAGGGTTGGCAAGGTAAAGACGAGAAAAGGCTCATGAAAGACACACGTACACAAATGATGAGTACCTACTAGTGTCAACAACTGCAGAACCACATTCCAAAGAATGGGGGAAGTTTGAACAACCAGCGATGAGAAGCTCCACATCAAGAGAAGTCAAAGGACAAATGGAGAAAGCTGAACTTTTAAAGAGACAAAAGGAGTTGGAGAATAGACAAACAGAGACAGCATTGACAAGCACCCCTAATCCAGCAATGAAAGGGGCAAGTACAAGTCCTGCGAAAATATCACGTGCAGAGATGATAGCAGAATCAATATGGCCATTCATAGCCAAAGCCAGGAAAAGACACAGAGATAAAGGAGGAGTAACAGAGCTTTCTACTACTCAGGGAGCCCGGATGGAGATACCTGAAAATCCTCCAGCAAGAAGAAGCTATATGGATGTGGTTAAGGATGTGATGATAGCAAACTACAGAAAAACATTAAGAATCAGGAGAAGCACACAAGAAGACAATAACGGACTAAATGACTACCTGCACAGTGCAGCACACTTGGGAAATAACCTATGGTACCAATGTATGAAAGAAGTTGGATGACGAACTTCAGAGGAAGAATGCTTTTTTGTGCACTCTTACCATACAGCATGGGGAAGTCGAAAATCTTCATAGCTGTGGAAATAGATGTCACAACAGCACACTGTCTATCACACATAGCAATGTGCAAGACCAGAGGCCAGTTCATGGGAAGTGGGGCTTCACTCAAATGGGAAACTGAAGCAACTGATCCAAATGAATACGATTATTTCCAGAACATTAAGACAAGAAACAATGGAAAAACAAAGAACATTGTGAATAAATATGAGAAGCCTAGAGTTAGAGGAGCAGAGATCAGAAGAGAGACAAACAAAAGACTGAACGTTCAAGGAAAAACTCCAGAAGAAGCTCGGAGTTGGAAGAACAGAGGCCAAATGCAAATCTGGGGAACAGTGCTTTAAACAGACGGATGGGAGAGAGGAGTGGTGATCTGCAGAGCATGGTTAGTGAGTGGACGTTACCAGGCTACCATTGACATAGTGCAAAATGGATGCAAGCCATTATGGCCGAGACTTGCAAGACTGCTGACATGGGTTGAAGACAGAGGAGGACCCATACAAATAATGCCATTGGAGAATTCCAAATTGTTCTTCAGAAACAATGGTACAAGAAAAATGGGAGAAAATCAGAACTGTGGACGCATATCGCATATTTGATGCCACAGGAATGATGCATGGAACAGCAGTGATCGTGGATCATTATTGGGCATGTGGATCCAAAGCATATATCAGACTACAGAAGAATTGGGGGCTATATGCACATTAGTGAATGTCCAGGTCCCAGCATTGGTGATTCCAAAAGGTGATCTGAACATTGACAGTTTCCCGATTTCAGATGCTCACCTGAGAAAGAAGAGATCTGTGGAACTGGTGAGCCGAATGAAGAGAGAGAATTACTTTTCTGCCAAATCAGAAGAAGCCTTTCATGCAATCCCATATGAACATAGGTTGTTCAGCCTAACCTCATCAGTGTTCATGACCATTCTGATGCCAAGAGTTCAGGTTGGAGCAAGTACTAAATGGTTGCAGATAACCAGATGGGAGTTACGGCAGACCATCAATACGACCATAAAAGGATTCAATGCAATCAAGGAAGAGTTAAGGGCGATTCGACTAATGACTCTCCAGAACAGATATGTCCTTGACATGATGACAGCTATGGATGGAGGTGTTTGTGCAAAAATTGGAGAATCATGTTGCACATTCAGACCTTCACACGATGATGAGAATGGAACTTTAACAGAAGCCATATGTATGCTGACAAACCTACAGAATCAAATGATTGATGAAGCTGACGAAGTCGATGACGACAGTTGGTATGGATCACTGTTTTCCTGGCTTCCGCAATGGATGGCAGAAACATTCAAATTCCTAGGAGCCCTGCTAGTGATTATCTTGCTTGAATTCTGTGTTATCAAGATAATTATATCTCAGTGCCAGAAAACTGCATAAAAGGCCATAGGGATGAAGATCATGATTGATGTCGAGTTAGAATGGAAGCCCAAGGACCTGACTGATGAAGAAAAAGAGACTTTGTGAAAGCCAGCATTTATGCACCAGAAGGAACAAGGTTTCGGTATCCAAAGAAACACAGAAATTATGTGGGAAGATGGATCTGTTGCAATCCAAGTGGAGAATGTCAACTAATGACTTGGAATAAAGATGAGCATGTAAAAACAGCAGGAAGCTTGAAGGGAGTCATAAAGATATGGACCCCAAAGAGATATTTCTTCAGACCTCTATGTCTGGATCCAGAGGAGGAAATAAAGGTGGATACAAAGGAAGAAGTGAGAGTGGTCGATGAATCGCCCAGAGGGAGGAGTGTAGAGGAGGTGCCAAGCATGATTCACACTCCTGCCGCCCATTTTGAAGTACCAGGAACATTCACGCCAAAATATGTGACGTATGATGAACAAATAAACCAGCAGAGAGCCGTAGTTGGGCTCTGTCCAGTACCTATCAGAATAACAGCACCTGTTGAAGTACCTACACCTAAGAAAACCTGGACAGTAAGGTACCCGTTGAGAAAACCATACCAACGAGTGAGACAGAAGGACGATTGTCAGAATGTAATACCCGAAGAAACTAAGAAGATACTGAAGGAAGACGAATGGTGACGTCATAAGAACAAGAACCCAGACTGACTCACATATAGAAGATATAATAACCTGAGAATGACAAAAGAGACGAAACACCATGGATAAGCGACATCCTGAGCCTAAAGTGAAATAATTGATATCAAGATGTCAGAAACATATGCCATATGCGCAATGAAGACATTCAGTCAGTTTAAATGTGTAAATATGCAAGAAAAAGCAAGAAGCAAGAAATCGTGAGGCTTGCTTATGCTTAGTAGTAAGATAGATTGCAGCAAGCACCACCTATACATATAACTACCTCAAAGGAGCACTTTATATAAGTATGCTTCCACTACGCACACAAGCAGAATCATCCAAAGGTTACTAAAGGTCTCAAGGGGAGAGTTTTGCATCAAACAAATCGAGGATTGAAGACAGAGAGAAACTCAGACGAAGGTAACCATGCCAAGAAGCCAAGGTCGCATCAGCTGGAATAGGCCAACAGTGGATACAATTATGAGAAAGAAGAACAGAGTATCCTGTTAGGAAAGGTCAAGATAAGCCACAGATGGCAGAGGACTGGCAGAATTAAATTAAATACATGAAATTGTATGAAGGAAAGGCCGATTTCATGGTGTCGGAATCACATGACCAGAGCAGCAGGAAGGGATTAAACTTTCACACCTATGCATGGACCTTTGCCATTCCCAGACGCTTTAACTTTCCCAGACCAAGAAGCAGACTCGAGGCCAACCACAAAGAAATAATTGACACATGACCACTGAAGTGATGATTGATTGCAGCAATAATTGGAGGGAAGCTGGGTGTGCAGAGAAACTCCCTGAACCTGGCTGGCTATTCTGCATGCTGCTAAGTGTAAGTGGAAAAGTATGAGTGGGGTTGATGCCAACCCAATCATAGTGGACCGTGTAATCTAGGGTCCTATAGTTAGTAGAACTAATGAGACGTTGTACTTTTAGTGACGTTTACAGTAGCCATTTTGAAGGAAGGGTTTAGTTGCCCCATCTGACATTGTATATCCAATACCCTCTCCCCGTTACCATATACAGATATAATACCTATATTAAAGTTACCTTCCTAGAACCAATCGAGTTGCATGCTAAGTTTTAAGAGTTATACGTCAGTGATGATGAGTTTTTGGTATAAATGTTATATTCTTTCTGAAATTAATTGGAGTTGAAGGGAGAAGGAAGATTGAGCGATTGCTGATATTCATTGAACTCCTCGTTTTTTGTACTTGTCATTAAACAGACACCCTTTGGCAAACTATTGTGTTGTCATTATTGATTTGGTGCAAGATTATAAATCTGCATCCCCATCTATCTCCAGGGTGCTGCTGCTCATCTTAAAGTGCTGTTTGGAAACTCCTAGTCCTATGGGCTGGCTGGGGTCCATCGAGCACACTAAGATTTCCAGAACAACCCTCCTCTCTCTCCCCGCTTTCAGGACAATAGATTCCTGAATCTGAGAGGATGGAAGGTTATCATGGAAATTCCCAATACCCAAGCTACTCTGGTAGAAGGGACAGCTATCCTTTCTGTGAGCAGTAAAAAGTTATGGATCAAGACCTCCCTACCAACCGGAAGAAATGTCACAACTGTAGCGACAAGTCAAGAAATTAACCCATGACCTGAGTCTCATGTGGAGGGCTCAGCAGAACCCTCAACTGGAACTGCTGCTCAGAATAACTCGACACCCGGGTCTGGTGCCCCCGAGCAACGACGGAAAGAAACCTCTGACAACCAACAGGGTCCAGAGAAGGGGGCTTATGTTGAAGGGGAATTCAAACCCTAGTGGAAGCTTCCATTCGCACCGGAACAAAACCCCTGGAAACCTCTGCACTTGAAGATGAATCTTCTACCCCCGAAAAGCTGGAACCTAACGAAAAGAGGGTAAGTAGGAGAAATCAAAAAAGCCAAAGCCAACCCACTTTGTGGAGGCAGTCCGCATCATCCCTTTCTAAGGAGAAGAATCCCTGGAGGAGTCAGGGAAGAAAATCATCTCTTTCAGGGATGGAGGGATCTCTCCTGAGGGAAAATGGGTCCCAAAGACCCTGATTTATAATGGGTAAGTATGGAGACTGACCCAGAGTAACACATTCTTAAACACCTATAAGGGCTCTTAGATGACCCCAAAAGCACTGAGGTATCCTCCCCCTCAAACAGGTTTGGGTAACTGTCTCCAGAAAAAGGGGGTCATAAAAGAATCGGGGCAAAAAGAGGACTTCCCAATCCCAACTGTTTCTTAGTGCAACATATTTTTTACAGATTCCTGGACTCCGACACAGAAAACTGTCTAAGATCACACAGTTATCAGTGATTTATCAATAAAATAAAATGAATTGCCAAGCAGGGACAGAATGCATATTTTCTTTGCCCCCTTGAGAGAAGGTAGATTCTATGCTTCTGTCAAGGTACGGGGTCAGTGTGTATTATCAGTGCTGGTGGACACTGGCTCCCAAACCACCATCCTGTCCAAAAAGGTCTTCAACAAACTGAATTCAGGAAGTGGGGGAAGTCACCAAATTCCCCTCAAACCTCTTCCCGGTCAACTGCAAAACTTCGATGGGAATGATATTTCCATTGAAGGAACTGCGGATCTGGAGATAAAAATGGGGCAACATAGGGTGAAACAACCAGTGATACTCATCACTCCAGAGGGCACACCTTGTCTATTGGGGAATGACCTCCTTCGGAGGTTGTCACCCCTGATTGACTGCAAGAACAAGGTCCTCTGGACTAAGACTAACCGGCCAATCAAATTAAAACAAAGTACAAATTATGTGAGTTTGAATGGCATATGCCACATGATTGAACAACGGTCCGACAAAATAGAAGGGAACAATCAAGTCCCAGATATTACCATCTCCTCTGTAGGAGAACCAACTGGTGATCGGAACCCTTCTCAATTCTTGAAAATCAACCTCCCTCCCTCCACACTGGAGGTTTTAAGTAGATTCCACACTGGAGGAAAATACTCTGAAATTGTATACCAATCCACAATCAGAGGAAAACCCAAATCCCATGACAAAAGATGATGAAAAACCAGCTTAAAGTTTGACCGACATCCCGATCAAGCGTGAACAGTGTTTTTCCCAATTCAGGAAACAGAGGGGCAGGAGCCTTTTCTTGGCAGAGTATGCCTGAAAAATGGAAGAAGCTTCATCAGCAAAGCATTATTCAGGAAACTCCCAAAAGATCAGACCATCCCCACATTTAAATTGATTGATAAGTGGGAAATGGGCCTGTAAACTCCAACTTCCAAACGTCACCTGCATAGCAAGTGTATGCTAAACATGTCCATTGGTGACAAAAGCATAGAACATAATTGTTGGGTTATGAGAGATGTCCCCTCTAGCTTTTACTTAGGCAGTGATATTCTCAATCGAATCGTAATTAGTTTGGACCTAATTAATAACAAGGCCTGGTCCTGACGGGGGCAGTAGTGCATGTGCCAAATGAGTCAGAAAACATGGCGCCGATGCGCAGCCAGCTTGGATATTCACTTTCATTTACCACAATGAGACAGCAATGAAAGCCTACGTTTTCGTGGGCTCAGCAAGTAAAAATGTATTTCTGCAACAAAGACAAGGTCACATATATATGTCAGATGACCAAGTCGGGGAGAGTAGTTGTTGTATTGTCCACTGAAGGACAAGCCAAAAAGGGAGTCAGAGCGCTCTGCAGGTGCAGTGATAAGGGGTTATGAGAACAAAAGCAAGAAGAGAAGCTGGGTATTTTCTGCTTCTGATGGGAATATTCCACTCTTTTTGCGCCTCATGCTTATTGTCTTCTCTTCAGCCAAGGGCAGCATGGTAACCCATGAGGGGCGGGGATCTCGAAAGTAGCCCCATAAAGAGGCGAGGTTTTCCTCTTGGAAAGGCAGTTAGAATTCGGACCCAGGGTGATGCAGTCTCGCTGAGAGGGAGGATGCTCTGCTCTAGATCATGTTAGGACGATCAATCTCTTTGCCTGCCTGCTGTGGGACTGAGCAGTGTCGTAGTGGCTGAGAGGAAGGTGTCTTCTGCAACTATTCTAACAGTGATGAGTTTTTTCTTTGTTTATGTATAACTGATTATGTGTTTATTTTTCTTCCTGCATATTATGAGTAAATAAAGGACCTACAACGCGCCATTTATAGTATAACTATAACCAACAATTTATGTGTAATTCTTTGCCTATCTGAGTCCAATAACTGATTTTGCAAGGGTCCGGAGAGCGTAAGTAAGAGCTCTCTGCCACGTGGCCAAGATAAAGCAAAAGAGGGGGTAAACCGGTGGGCTGTGAGTATGCATTTCAGTCAGCTTAATTGCTGCTGCATGCGGATTAAGTTTAAGTGAGAGAAGAGGTTAGCATCCCAGGACGGGTGTGAGAATTTACAATTTCCCTAAAAAATTAAGCGAGGCCAGAACCTCAAAAACAAGTACGCCTATATAAATTAGAATTATCATCTCCATCAACAAGATTTGTATTTACATTCGACACCCCTAGTTGACCTAGAACACAACACCATTCAAATATTGGTGGATAACAGCGACCATCGAAGTATCACTTTGGGCACAGACACCTTTATCGGAATTTCGGTTGATGCCCGACATTATTCTTTTGATTTAGGCAATGAGATCATTGGACCAATTACAAAGGATTGATTACATAGCGACAACAGTGTCCCTCTGGAAAAGATTTTCACCAGGCAAGGCGGAATTTCTTGGTGTACTCTTCCTGCCCTTGTGGTGTGGAAGAGGTGACCTGTGACATCGGGAAGGATGAGGTGGTATTCTGAGTCAACAGTGCCTACCTCCCATCCTTGGAATCTCACATCCAGGCCAACACCATAACAAGGAATCTCTCCACCAAACGGGAGGATACCACAGTAATTGCCAAGCCCGAGGTCTTTCCAGGCTTCAAGCAGATGCTCGAAGAAAAAATAATTCTCGCTGATGCCTGTGAGACAGTGGAGCAGAAACAGAAGCTGAAACAGGTGTTTCTGGATTTTCAGGATATCTTTGCAGTGGATTCATATGATTGTGGGCGCACAGAGATACATTCAACTACCACACCCACGGACCCCGAGATGGCTCCCGTATTTGTGAAGCGATAACGGTTACCTCTCACATCTATGGAGTCACTCAGAGATTATTTAAAAAATGTAGAAACCCATGGGATAATTTGTTCAATCCACAGTACCTTTAACAACCAGGTACTGGGGATACGCAAACCTATAGGCCAATGGAGACTTTGCGCAGACCTCAGGGAGTTAAATAAATGTGTCCAGATGCCAAGATGGCCCCTTCCCTGCATCGATCAGGGACTGGTCCAGATGCAAGGTTCAAAGGTGTAAACATCCATTGACCTGACCAACGTTTACTGGACAGTACCCATAGGGAAGACCAGTACAAGCTTGCCTTTACCATCGGGGGCAGCAATACATGTGGACCCAAACCCCCTTTGGATACATAAACTCTGGCAATTCATTTAATATTTTCCTGCATAAGGCCATGGCCGATTTGGGTGAAAGGGGAAACCTGGCCTATGTAGATGATGTCTTAATCAAGAGCTCAACGGTGGAGGAACATAGCTGAAATACGCTATGTTCTGACCCAGTTGCAGAAAGCCAGAGCAAAAATGTCCTTTCAGGAGGTACAGTGGTATAAGACCCGCGTGAACTTCTTAGGGCACAAAATCTCCCCTTAGGGTCTCAGTACCCAGGTGGAAAAGCTGGAAGCAATATTGAAATTCAAAGACCCTACTACTCTGCGAGAACTAAGAAGCCTTCTTAGACTCACTAATTATAGTAGAAAGTTCATTAAAGACTAAGCAGAGGTCACATAACCCTTGGTCCATTTATTAAAGGCCGGGGTCAAGTGGGAGTGGGGTCCGGTACAATCTGAGGCAGTAAAGCAACCAAAGAGAAGACTTTCCCAAGCCCCTTATTTGGCTTACCCCGCAATGAGCAACGAGTTATTCTTGGAGATGGGATTCACAGATACTTGTGTACTGGAGAGACCCCCGGCCGGCCCATAGAGTCAGGGTTTGCGCTGCAGTACTTTAAGACGAGATACCTGCACCTTGAGATGGATGGGGGTGTAGGTTTTCTTACTCCAACACCAGACAATAAGGACAACTCAATGGTTTGGCAAAGAGGAGTCCATTTAATGACAAGTACAAAAAATGGGGAAACATGGAAATCAACAGTGATGCAATAGCCCGTCTCGCTTCAACTCCCTCGAACTTCATACAAAACATAATTTTTATACTAAAAACGCATCATAATCTGACGTGTAACACTCAAAACTTAACATGCAATTCTATTGGTTAGGAAAAGGTAACTTTAATATAGGTGCTATATCTGTATATGGTAATGGAGTGAGGGGATTGGGTGAACACTGTCAGGTGGGCATCTCAGCCCTTCCTTAAAAAATGACTACTGTAGACGTCACTAAAATTACAACGTCCCATTGTGTCATGACCTTAACCCTTGGCCGGAGAATTCAAGGCCTCTGGCCCTCGCCACAGTATTCCTACAAGGCTCCAAGGGCCCAGTCATGCCTCTCTTGGCTGTCCTGGAGCCAGTCCTGGCGCTGTTGGCGCCAGGCTAATACAATAGATGGAGCTTCGATTGGGCAATGGGCCAACATGGATGCCCCCACAAGGATCAACGTGGAACTGCATCATGTAGTCTAGCATCCAGGGCGTGGCCCGCCCTGAAGGCACCTGGGATACCTGCTGGCTATTTAAGCCACGCTGTTCTGCACTTGCAGCGTGATGTTCACCGAGACCTGGGAACCTCCCCTGGAACTCGTCTTCTTCCACTAGCAACATCCTAGAGAGGAGAGACAAGAAGAGGACAATTAGTAAGCGTTCATCTTCCTATTCCATCGCCTCCAGTCTCCACTTACTTACCAAAGCTCTCCTGGAAATTCTACCACCACCCGGACCTCTTCCATTCTACGCTCCGCTTCCATTGGCCGCATTTCTTCCAGGAACTTCTCGGTGACCTGCACGGAAGGATAGCACAGGTTAGCCTTATTCAAAGACGCTCATAGTGCCTCGCTTTGCGCATTCTCTTACCTACTCGAGCACTGCCCTCTCCATCAGCTCGACGTCTCCATCACCGCTTTTGCATCAACGAGAAAAGGAGAAGGTCAACAGGGCAACAACAACTGCGGACACTCATTCTTTTCTAAAGCTAAAGACTTTCCTCAAGAGTGGAGTCTTACACGGCCTGGACTCCATGGCCCACGCCACTGAAGTAACTCGGCGGAAAGTTGCCCAGCCAAAACGCGCCCCTGCACAGAATGGCAGGATGGAGAGTGCATCTTATCGAAATACAAGGTGAGAGAGGCTCCAAGGCGGTCGCAAGTGGAACACTTGGGAGGTGGGCCCCGAGAGAAGGTGTTTGTGGCTAAAACTGAACTCATGTCTTCCAGACTAAGCCCGCGGCAGCGCAAGTCCCCGGGGAAGGTGAATCCGTCCTGAAGCGCTCCAGACCAGTTGGGTGGCGTCCCTGTGGATACAAGGTGAACGTTACAGAACGCGAAGCCCAATCTTAATAATCCACCCGGGCGCCTAGTATCGAAACCTCAGAAACTGACCAATTGGCCCAGCTGTTGGGGCAGTTACGTGCAGTGGTACATTCAGCCCGACAAGAAACCAATGCCTTGCGGCGAGAACTAATTGTGGCCAAAGAACGAACTGATGATCTTGGCAGACAACTGCTTCGATCGCAGGCCGGGCAAGCACTGTTGCCTGGAATTAGCCCATCCGTGCCAACACCCATGAGTAATCCGGTTCAGATCAATCTACCTGGGACAGTTCCACTAGCTCCACCGGAGCGTTTCTCGGGGATCCCCGAATATATGCGACCTTCATGAATCAGTGTCGCCTCCACTTTTTGTGCCGACCTGGGGCGTTTCCCAATGACCAATCACGCGTGGCCTTTGTTTTGTCCTACTTGAGTGGTAGTGCGGCAGACTGGTTGGTGCCATTCATCAGCCGGGATGATCCACTGTTACTTGATTTCGGGGTCTTTCAGCAGGCGCTGGAAAAACTCTTTGCACGTCGCTCCCATGGACAGGCTTTGGATAATGAACTTTATCCCTTTGATAAAGAAAGCAGGATCTGTTGGCATGCATAGCCATTTTTAATAGGCTGGTGGTCGAAGCAGAATGGCCTGAGGACAAACGAACCACCTTGTTCCACCGGGGCTTGCGAGGGGAGTTAAATGACGTACGGGCCCAAGTAGTGGACCCACCTAAGGACTGTGGCGAGTTCATTAATCTGGTGGTGCAACTCAATCGTAGGTTGCAAGATCAGAGAATAGACTAAAGTAAACCGGATCCACGCCCCATGCTTGTGCGTCCCAAAGAGCATTCCCAGGAGTGATCAGTAAGCACCATTGAACCAATGCAACTAGGAGGGGGCAGGCCTCCTTTAACCCAAGCTGAATGGGAAAAGAGGAGAGCACAGAAGTTATGCCTGTACTGTGAAAAGGCAGGCCATTTCCTTAAGGGATGTCCAGTTAAACCACCAAGAAGAACCGTAGGAGCCACAGACAAGGAGAAACCAAGTGAGGAGTCGGAAAACTACCAAGCCCGGCAATTGTAGGGGTTCAATTGTTGAGCGAAGAAATCCAACTACAGACCTCCCATTTTGCATTACCGGTGATCCTAATTACCCATCAACACTATCAAATATGCATTTGTTGGAAGCCTACATTGATAGCGGAGCAGTGGGCAATTACATGGATCAGGATCTTGCAGCAAAGATAGGGCTTCCATTCTGTTCGAAGCCCACAACAGAGACTGTAACCACTGTAGATGGCACCGAGATCGCCTCCGGTCCTGTGTCCGAATGTACCACCAAACTCACCCTCCTACGTGAAGAAGGCCACCGAGAAACCATCGCTTTTGACCTCATCAAAGCACTGCAGTTCCGATTAATCCTAGGGATGCCGTGGCTGGCCACGCACAACCCGCGGAGCAATTGCCACGCCCGAGAGTTGGTCTTCTCCCATGACTGCACACACACCTGCTATCCCAAAAGAAGGAAGGGGAAACGTGGCAGTTCACCCGTTCAGAACGGTACGATAAGTATCTTAGGTGCGGTTGCTACGCTACCAACTCAATACCAGGACTTTCAAGACATGTTCCAAAAAGAGCAAGCGAATACCTTGCCACCCCACAGGCCCTACGATTGCCAAATCGATCTGATACCTGGATCCTGAATTCCGTGTGGCCGCATCTACGCACTCACCGAACCTGAGAACCAACATCTGAAGACATGCCTGAAGCAATACCTGGCCAACGGTTTCATCCGCCCTTCGAAGTCATCGGCAGCATCTCCCTTATTCTTCGTACCGAAGAAGGAAGGAGAATTGAGGACTTGCATCGACTACCGTGCATTGAACCAAGTCACCGTCAAGAGCCGCTACCCTCTACCTCTGATTCCGGAACTACTAGACCAAGTCAAGGAAGCCCAAATCTACATGAAATTGGACCTTAGGGTGCCTACCATCTTGTGCGCATTAAAGAAGGGGACGAGTGGAAAACAGCGTTCCGTACCAAATACGGCTTATACGAATACCAAGTGATGCCGTTTGGCCAGTGCAATTCCCCAGCCGCATTCCAATACTTCATGAACGATGTTCTAAGAGAGCTGATTGATGTCTGCGCCTTAGTTTACATCGATGACATCCTGGTGTATTCGACTTCTGAACAAGATCATGTCAGGCATGTACGGGCTGTTCTTACCAAGCTCCGTCAACATCATATCTACACCAAGCTTGAGAAATGCTCCTTCCACGGAAGTAGAGTTCCTGGGTTTTATCCTCACTCCAAAAGGAATACGGATGGATGTACACAAGGTCAATGCCATCCTCAATTGGCCATCCCCAAACTCAATCAAGGGAGTCCAGAGCATGCTAGGTTTTGCGAACATTTGCCGACGTTTCATCCCAGGGTTCTTGCAAATTGCACACCCGATCACTTCGCTATTAAGGAAGTGCAATAAAACTTTTCGATGGACAGAGGGGGCCGAAAAAGCCTTTCAGCAACTGAAGGCAAAATTCGCCACCGCTCCAATCTTACGACACCCACGCCCAGACCTTCCATATGTGGTGGAGACTGATGCTTCCAGTATGGTGATGGGTGCTGTATTATCGCAAAGAGATACACACACTGGCCAGCTACATCTGGAGGCTTTCTGGTCACGAAAATTCTCACCACCTGAGCTCAACTATGCCAGCACAGATAGGGAGCTGCTGGCCATAAAGGCTGTTTTCAAGGCCTGGCGACACTATCTGTTGGGAGCCAGACACACTATCACCGTATCGGACCACCGAAATCTACAATACTTGAAAAGTGCAAAGGCCCAATCTTCTCAACAACTACGCTGGGCCCCTTTCTTCGCAGAATACGACTATGTGATCACGTACCGACCAGGAGTAAAAAATGGCAAGGCTGATGCCCTTTCATGTATGGGTACCGATGAGGTGGTGTATACACCTCCTGACCCCATAGCCATCATTCCGGGGACAGACTCTTGGGCATTACAACTACGATAACTCAAGACGAGTTGCTGTATGAAGTCTGGAAAGTTTTAACTCACAAGCAACTACGAGAGTGGGGTTCAAGAGGAGAACACTATAGCGTTAATAACCAACTCCCTTACTACAAAAATCGGCTATTCGTGCCTGTAAAAGAACTTCAAGAAAAGGTAATCTCGGAGTATCATGACTCCCTCATGGAAGGACACCCGGGAATTTCCAAAAACCTGGCCAAGGTGAAATGAAGTTACTGGTGGCCGACGTGGCGCAAAGATGTAATTAAATTCATCACTTCCTGTGGTATCTGTGCTCAAAATAAATAATCAAAGCAAAGACCCGCTGCATCCATTGGACATTCCGCCAGCTCGATGGCATACGTTATCACTTGATTTCATCACCAACCTACCCTTCTGTCAAGGTTATAATACCATCCTAATAATCGTGGACCTGTTCTCCAAGATGGCCCATTTCTTCCAGTTCAAAGGTCTACCAAATGCATCTGGTCTCGCCCAAACCTTCTTAGAACATGTGGTATGGCTGCACAGGTTCCCATCAGTCTTCATTTTGGATCGAGGTACCCAGTTTGTGGCTAACTTCTGGAGGAAGTGTTGCTCGTTGGCCCAAATAGACATCCAATTATCCACTAGCCATCACCCCCAAACGGATGGTGAAACGGAGAGGACGAACCAAACGCTCAAGCAATACTTGCGCTGCATGCTTCACCAAGTGGAAGGGAATTGGAAGGATCTATTGTGGATCACTGAGTATGCCTATAACAACTCGCTACACAGCAGCACCGGGCAAACTCTGTTCTTTACTGCATATGGCAGACAGCAACGCATGTCTGAATTGGACATCCCTACGACTCTGGAAGTGCCAGCCATCACAAATATACACATGACCATTTTGCAGGCCTTCACGAGCGCCAAAGAACATTTGCATCAAGCCAAGGCTCGCCAGGAGGAGTAGGCGGACCAGCATCGTACCAAAGCTCCTGACTACCAAATAGGGGACATGGTGTGGCTAGCCTCCAAGCATGTACCCCTAAGGGGAACTCGGACATTACGCCCACGGTTTTTAGGGCCGTACACCATCGAATCCATGATAAACCCAGCCGCGGTAAAGCTGATGCTGCCAACCCATATGCAGATACATTTGGTGTTTCATGTATCCCTCCTGAAACCAGTTCAGCCTGGAACTAGAGTAACTACCCCACCAGGGAGTGTGATAATTCATGGAGAACCAGAATCCGAAGTGAAAGACATCCTGGATTCCAAGTATGTTAGAACGAAACTCTACTATCTAGTAGACTGGAAAAGATATGGTCCGCAGGACAGATCATGGCTGCCCAGTGATTACATTCATGCTCCACGCCTGATTCGGCGTTTCCACGAAGAGTACCCCACCAAGCCGGGACCAGACAGAAGGACCACCCTGAGAGGGGCCTTAGGGGGGAGTGCTGTCACGACCTTAACCCCTGGCTGGGGAATTCAGGGATTCTGTAAATCACCACAGTATTCCTACAAGGCCCCAAGGGCTCAGTCATGCCCCTTCTCGCTGTTGGCACCAGGCTCATACGATAGATGGAGCTTCCATGGGGCAATGGGCCAACATGGCTGCCCCCAAAAGGATCAACATGGAACTGCATCATGCAGTCTAGCATCCAGGGCGTGGTCCGCCCTGAAGGCACCCGGGATACCTGCTGGCTATTTAAGCCACGCCCGAGCTGAGGCACGCGCTTCATGTTGTTCTGCACTTTCAGCTTGACGTTCACTGAGACCTGCTCGCAGCATCCTCGGCCTGCATTTTAAGGGGGAATAAGAACACCATTATTCATCCTTACCTGTTCTGCATCCAGCTCCTTGATCAATCCGGAACCTCCCCTGGAACTCGTCTTCTTCCACTAGCAACATCCTAGAGAGGACAGACAAGAAGAGGACAACTTCCTATTCCATCGACTCCAGTCTCCGCTTACTTACCGAAGCTCTCCCAGAAATTCTACCACCGCCCGGACCTCTTCCATTCTACGATCTGCTTCCATCAGGCCGCATTTCTTCCAGGAACTTCTCGGCGACCTGCATGGAAGGATAGCACAGGTTAGCCTTATTCAAAGACGCTCATAGCGCTGCGCTTCGCGCATTCTCTTACCTACTCAAGCACTGCCCTCTCCATCAGCTCGACGTCTCTGTTACCCCTTCTGCATCAACGAGAGAAGGAGACGGTCAACAGGGAAACAACAACTGTGGACACTCATTCTTTTCTAAACCTAAAGACTTTCCTCAAGTGTGGAGTCGCAGCCGGCCTGGACTCCAGGGCCCACACCAGTGAAGTTACTCGGCGGAAAGATGCCCAGCCACGACGCGCAGAACAGCAGGAAGGAGAGTGCGCCTTATCGAAATACAAGGTGAGAGAGGCTCCAAGGGGGTCGCAAGGGGAACACTTGGGAGGCGGGCCCCGAGAGAAGGTGTTTGTGGCTAAAACTGAACTCCTGTCTTCCAGACTAAGCCCACGGCAGTGCGAGTCCCCGGGGAAGGTGAATCCGTCCCGAAGCGCTCCAGACAAGTCAGATGGCGTCCCTGTGGATACAAGTTGAGCGTTATACATTGGTTCTACTAACTATAGGACCCTAGATTATTGGGTCCATTGTGATTGGGTTGGAATCAACCCCATGCGTAAATCTCCACTTTGCTTAGCAGCACGCAGAACGGTCGACCAGATGCAGGGTGTACCCCAATTCACCCTGCCTTCCTTCAATCAATCATCACTTTATGGGCTATGTGTCAATTAGTTCACTGTGGTTGGCCTCGAAACTGCATCTTCTTGTCTCAAAAAAGTTCTGATATCTCTGTCTGGGCGGATGCCAAGCGTAGGTGTGAAACTGTGTCTCTTCTCGCTTGGCTGGTCATGTGCTAGCACACCATGGATTTACCTCGTTTCTTTCAATTTGTGCATTTGATTTTCGTTTCACCCTGCCACCTGCCTTCACCTCTTATCTCGATACTTCAGTGGCAGGATATTCTGTTCTTAGCTTCAATTAAAAGTAGCTACTGTCCATAGCTTCTGCTGATATGACCTTGGCTTCCCCGGCACAAGCTGCCTCTGCCGAGTTTCGATTCAGCCCTTTTCCTCGTGTTACTAGAATATGAAACTTCTTGCGTTTGGTCTATAATAATGTTACGCTCACCTGGCTCCCACAGGGGCGTCGGTCGGACCTGGACAGCTGCGGTCTCCACCCACATGACGCGTAGTGCAGCAATGACTGACTGGATCTGCCCTCCTAATCTTGTCTGCTTAACCCGTAGAAATATTCTCCTGAAAGTGGAGAGATGGATTTAGCCACTTGTGGATTCAAGTGATGGCACCCCCACAGTCCTCCCCAACTAATCACCTCTGAAATGCCCTCACAGCAATCTCACCTTATATTCTTGAAAGATGAGCTCTCCATCCTGCGTGGATTTGCAGGGGCGCGCCGATTCCAGTTACTTCACTGGTTTGACGGCTCGGGAGAGTTCCGGAGAGTATTGACTCTGAGGTTCCTGGTGAGGACCAGTAAGTATTAAGTTCATAGAGTTCAATATGTCCGATGTTCACTCTGGTTCCCCCCTTCCTTTCTTGTCTTGCAGCTGGCTTGTGAAAAGATGCTCTTGTGGCAGCTGGTGGCGCTCAGGTAAGAGTCTGTATTACCCGGCGCTGTCCGGTAAATGTTGCACGTGGAAAACATGTTGTTTTGTCTCTCTTTACAGATGCGGCACGTGAAAATATGGAGAGTCACAAAAGGATGCCTCCGGTGGTAAATCTGGTAAGTCTATGGTGGTAAGAATTATATTTGTTGGTTCCCTCGGCTCACCTTGTGGTTTTCTTTTGTCTCCTAGGTGACGAAGTTCCACGAAGAAATGATGGATGCAGCGCTGACCCGAAGGATGCTGTGAAGACTGGTGAGTATGGCGCGGCGCTGCAGCTGGAGGTGCAGCGCGTGTAGAAATTATGTTCTTTACAGGTCCGGAGACGAGACGGATCCAGAATCAGGTGTGGAATAGAAATAAGTTTGTTTTCTAACCTTTCCCTTTCTTTCCTCTTTGTTTTAGGAGCTCCTGATTCGAGGCGGGCGTGGCAGAAGACTGGATGCAGGCTGCAGGCACGGTGAGGGTTACGCTGCTGGATGCAGAATAACGCAAAGCGTGTGTTGCTGGTCGGGCGTGGTTTAAATAGCCTCAAAAGTAGTCCCAAGTAAGAAGTCCCTAGAACCACACCCGAGTAAAAAATAGTCCCTGTAGAAAAATAGTCCCTTTCAGGCTTCATGTTGGATTGGAGTCATTTGCAGCAGGGTCTGCCTGAGGTAAGTAATGACTATGAGCCTGGCGCCTTAGGCGCCAGGACTGATTTCTACTATGAACCTGGCACCTAAGGCGCCAGGACTGAACCCAGATAGCCCCTAGCTTGGGCTGCTGAGGTTTTACTAAATGTCTAGATGCCTGCGCCCGGGGCTGATGGGCTTGGTCCGGATGCCTGGGGGTAGGCATCATGACAAATAACCTGGGTTGGTTCTGCTTTTCATGCAAAGTGGACTCGCACTTGTATAACATGCTTCATTTTGAGGTAGAATGTGTACAATGGTGGTTGCCGCTCTATTCTTCTACTAAGCATAGCAAGCCGCACTGTTTTCTTAGCTTTCTTGCAGTTACAAGTTGTTGGTTTATCTGCTCATCATACGTCACATATTTCGGTGTGAATGTTCCTGGTACTTCAAAATGGGCGACTGGAGTGCAGGCTATGATTGGGAACTTCTCTACACTTGCTTAACAGTGGTATTATACAAAAAGCATGACAAGGTCAACAAAGTAATCTTGTACGTGAGCAAGACTTTGTCCTCTCTGAAGGAAACATTCAACAATTGCAAAAAGGCACTCCTGGCAATAGTGTGGGCATTGAAGAATTACCACCCATTCATCCAGGGGGAGCACATTATAGTGAAGACTCCTCACCAACCCTTGCAATACTAACAAAGTAACCAAATCCGAACAGGGAATGTGAGTAATTCCAGAATTACTTCCTGGATTCTGTGCATGCAAGGCTTTCGTGTGGAGGTCAGATATGACCTAAACAAGAAGAGTCCTCTAGTCCTCTAGAGCAAGGATTGGCTGACTTGCATGACTGTGCTCAAGAAACTGTCTCGACGACGAGAGTCTAAAGACTAATGACAATATGGAGGCGTACCTTACTTCCCCACACTCAGTCTATGAGGATGACATGTTTCAGGGGATACCCACAGTTTATGTGGATGGCTGATCCTACCATGTTGACAATCACAGGGAAAAATAACTAGTGGCTGGCATTGGAAATGCCAGGGTCAGGTGGCAGAGTTCATGGCAGTACATCAAGCCATCCTCACTGCCATGCAACACCAACTCAAAGAACTGGTCATAATCACTGATTCAGATTATGTCAGGAATGTGTTCGTGGAACATCTGATTAACTGGAATAATCAATGCAAGCTGTGTGCGAATAACAAACTGCTCAAGTACAGGAAATGAATCCAATCAATTGATGATCTGGAATCTTCTAATGAGATGGCCATCTATTGGCAAAAGATCAGAGGTCACTCCAAAATAGACGGACCAGACCAAAACTGGAAATTACTTGGCTGATCAGTTTGTCAAAAGCCATTCACTGGGATCTCATTGAAACGGAATCCCTGTTGGCAGAAATCCAGGTCGCTGCTGTCACCAGGTCCCAAACCCATGTCAATAATGAACTCCCAAATGTCCAGTCAAGTAAAGAAACCCCAGATGCAGATTTGATTACTGCACAAAAAGAGGACCTGATTATTGGGAAATGCTATCAACCTATTGAAGACCCCATGAAGTTTCCTCTGACAGAATTTGATCATATCGGGAAAGAGAATCTCCAGGTGTTGATGAAGTTTTCAAAAATGTTCTGAATCCAAGACTGTTTGTTGCCACGTAGATTCATATCTGGATGTGACCAGTGGGTAGTACCTACCTCATTCCGAAGCCTGATGTTAAATCACGTGACCACTGCCAGTCATAGGGGGATTTCACACCACATTAGAATTCTTGCGCAAGGTTGCACATTGGCCACACATGGGCCAGGATTTCAACATCTACTTAAAGGCGTGTCTTCTGTGTACACAGTTCCAGCCATGTTTTCTCACACACAGAGCTCCCCTACCGAAAAGGTGAATGATACTGCCTTGATCGGATTTGCAAGTCGATTTCATCGGACCAGTGATTCGCTCCTTTAGAGGAAACAAGTACATGTTGACCATAACATGTTTGTAACATTTTTGTTTACCAAGAGCTATTATCACACCTTCGCATTTGCATGCCTGCCCCCTTGTGACTTGGGTAGGCACCATGCACTCTCCTACTGTGGGAATGCTCTCTCCCACTGCGGGAATTAGCTCAACATTCGCCTGTGAGGATGTAGCCACCTTCTCTCAGGATCACCCCCCTTCTTTTTCCTACATGTACACAGTCCTCAGGCAAGGCTGCTGCTGCCTTGCAAACCACTAATATTCTTGTAATGTAACCAAGATTCTTGTGATATAACTAAAAAAGTGCTACTATGACGTAACTAAGTAAGCTGCCCTATGATGCAACTAAGAAGGTATGCCTGCCGTGCAATTATAAAAGTATTCTTGTGATGTAACAAACAAAGTATTATCGTAACGTAAAAGAAAAAGTATTCCTGTGATATAATTAAGAAAGTATCCTATGTATGAAAGTATCATATGTAACTAATAGAATATGCCTTTCTTGTAACTAGGAAAGTATTCATTCATGTGATGTAACTAAGAAAGTATCCCTGTCATGTATCCCTGCCACTTCTCCCTGTAACTAAGATCCCCACAAGTAACAGTGCCACGATGCCTGAGGGCTGCCTGCGCGCTATAGAAATAAAAAAAAAAGAAAAATAAAGTGTGTAGAATGTCTTCAAGCCCCAAATTGTAAGGCGGAGACCGCTGCTGCACTAATGATCAACCACATCTTCTCTCGTTTCGGCCTTCCCCAAAGGATTGAGTCAGACTGAGGAAGTTATTTTACCTGCAAGGTGATGACCAAGATGTGGGACATACTAGGGGTAAAGAGAATACTCCACATTGCCTACTGCCTAGCCTCAAGCGGGAGAGTTGGGAGGTACAATAAAACAACTGTGGGTATCTTGAAGAAGTATGTGGCAGATTCTGGAACAAGTTGGAACATCCGATTACCACTTCTCCTAAAGGCAAGAGCACACTCTGATCAGCGTGTCCACTAACCATGAGTACATTTAGAATTTATGGAAACACCTTCAGCATGCTTTTGCTTACGCACAGCGAAATTCAGAAAAGTCGGCAGAAGTAATTAAATCCTACTACGACTTAAAAACTACAAAGACGGAGTAGGAAGTAGGAGACAAGGTCTACCTGTGCAATTGCCAAAGGAACCAGACCAAGGAGCGGAAGTTCCTACCCTCTTGCTGCAGTGCCTTTCAAATTGTCGATAATATCTCACCTGTCGCCTATAAGATCAACATCCCAAAAGGAGAACATACGGAAGAGAAATGGATCTATATCAATCAGTTGAAGAGCTGTCACCCCAGAAAGGTGCTATGACTGATTGAAGAACCCAGTGAGGGCAGAGCCCAGGATCAATCTGAAGAATGAAAGGAAAGGATGTAAACCCGAATGGAGAATATCGCACATTAACAGGGAGTGAAACAATTCATACTTATAAGGAATGTACCAAAATGAGTGGAAGAGAATGTTGTCGAATTGTGTATGTCAAGTGAAATCAATGTTAACATTTGGTTGCAATGTATAAACTGTTTGTTGTCAGTTTGTATCCCTATTTACTGGGGAAAGAAGTACTGTACAAAATACTTAACCACTCTTTTTCTCTCTGCAGATTCAATAACTGCTTACCTTCACAGCTGGGGAGGTTGGGGTTTCCAGAAAGGGAGGAGTTCCAGGACCAAAACCACAAAATCTGAAAAGAATGGAGTGCAGACCAGAGCACCACTCCCTCAGGACAGGAAAAGAGTGGACATACTCCAACAAGGAAATTCATAGACTACGCCAAAGCAAAAATGAAAACACAAACCCCACTATCCCCTTGCTCTTTTCTCTGAGTCACCTGAATAAAAGATACAGGGGATCAGGGGGACTTGCGGGATAAAAAGACAGCCCCGGAGCAACAGAGATGGAGAGGCCATGCTAGGCCCCATTGTGAGAGTGAAGCTGGCTAAGTGTGGAGTTTCATTGAAATATAAAAGCCAGTACAAAAACAGTGATGACGATGTAAGGCCTAGTGAAAGAGCGAGAATAGGCCTCCCCCCATTTTGTTAGAATGTAAAGGCCCGCAGCTGAAGAAAAGTGTGACTTAGAACTGGAATATTGTTGACTGTGTCCAATGGATTCCAAGAGACATGTGGAAAATGTTAAGATGATTTCTGACCTCTGACCTGGTGGGCAGAGGTTCAGAAGGCCAGCCTAGTTTCTTGAAACAGGGTAACCTTCTGGACAAGCTAGATCTATCAAGGTAACATTGGCGGCGGTCAAGACTAGGTCTCAAGAGGGGTGAGGGTGACTGAAAGACCTCAATGAGCACGAAGAGTAAAGGAGCACTTACAAATCACTCGCAGTCAGGTGTATATATATATATTAAAAACACAAATACATTTATTCAAGGCCTTTGTGTTTCAACACAATAGTTATTATCAGTAACACTTTTAAACCAACACAATCCTACTAAAATACATATATACAAGACCAAGGGGCCTGAAGGGTTAATGCATGAAATGGTTCCACGACCTAGAAGGGAAGGAATCAGGCAGTGCAAATAGTATTTAGGCAATTCTGCAACAAACACAACCCTAACTGAAAGGCAGTCCAGTCCCTACGATGAGAGGAGCCTAGTGCTCACACGTATTTGCAATGCTGGCAGACACAGTAGTGCAGATGTGTGATACGGGGTCTTTTGTAGGGGCTGAAGCAGCTCAGGAAGGTGGGTGAGGTGATGCAGAATAGGTTCCCACTATTCGTGAAGGGTCACCCTGTCCTGTGAGGGCAGAGCAGATTCCAAGAGTTGGCAATAGATTGCTAGTTTGCACTAGCAGTGGAAAGGAGAGGGGCCCTCAGGGGCCACTTGTGCGTAAAAATGGATGGAGGTGCTAGGGGCCACTGGTAAGGGTTGCAATTACTCACTGACCCCTGGCACACTACAGACCAAGCTTAGGCAGTCGAGTCCACTTCGGATGCAGGTTCAAATGCGGCAATCTCGCAGCTCTGAGGCTTTCGGCGACAAAGTTACAGCGTTGATTCCCAAATGGGACAGTGGCAATTTCTCCGCTCATGGTAGATGGATCCGGCCAGTTTCACTGTAGCAGGCTTCAGGGCACAGAGGGTCACAGCTGCAATGCACTTGCAAAGTTCGTCTCCATGGCCGGGCGACATGGTAACCATGTGTACTCCGGTTGGGGTGCTCTCTCTTTGCTCCAGACCTGGGAACGCCAAGTGTATGAAATTCGGTGTGAGAGTGCCGTGAAGACAGAGCTTGTGACGTACCAAGTTTCAAGGGCCTCTTCAAAATGGCAGCGGTATCAGAGCAAAGGTCCTGCGCAAGCTGGTCAGCCCACTGGTTGGCCCAGGGACACTTCCGAGAAGGCTTACTTGCGGGTTTGATGAAGGTACCGAGAATAGTTGGTCCCAATATTCCAATGGTTTGAAGCGCTTTCGCAGACCTTCTAGGACGATCTGATGCAGAGGGATCGAGCGTGACGACAGCGGGCTCAGAGTGCAAAACCTTCCATCGGGTCACCAGCAGTTCCTCGACTAGGCTTCTTAGTTTCAGGATACTTGGATCCTATCCTTCGTTCAGTAAGAACTCCAGAGATTGACATGGCATGGGTGTTTGGAGACTTCTTTTATCCAAAATCTCCTTCGTGCCAAAACGAAGAGGACCCAATGGGAGATCTGCTCACATACAGGCATACCATATGTGGACCAATCATGGACCATGGTGGTCCCAGGCATTCACAGCACACCGGACTCTCTGGCACCCAGGATGTGTATTGGAGCCAGATAGTCCAGCCCACATCCTGTACGCACACACACAAGGCATGCAGAAGCCCGCGAATGCTTGACGTTTTGCGGGAGAATACATGCCCAAATAAGGACTGACCTGGGTCGGCCCGACCTGGGGAAGGTGAAGGGGCAAAATGGCCAAAGGACAGGACAAAGAACCTCATGGCATGGCCATTTTGGAGCCAGGCCACCTATTCGTGCCAAACGCAGTAAACGCGGGAAACAGTTAAAAATGCATAAAAAGATGAGCTGCCACCGGCCTTGTCCAAGGCACACCTGCACTTCTCCTAAAAACTTCTTCGAGAGTATATAGGGCCTTTAGAAATGCCAGGAAGACCCAAGTGCACTATACTGGAAGGTACATTGTGTACTTGCAACATGTTACAGAAAAGTTTCAACATTGGCAAGGACTAAGGGAAACAAAGTCTCCCAGTACTGACTGTCTTTAAGGGCATGTCCGTTTCCACAAAATAAAGTGAGAAAAGCCCAGGGGAGTGCAGCAGAAGGCTGTGCTCCTCTGGTAAAGTCAGACTATGGTGTATAACATCAGCAACAAGTTGGGAGGTACACAACTGGAGGGAAAATTACACATGAAATGGAAATCTTTCCTAACAGCAATGCAGAAGCTGATGTCGTGTAAAGGCACATGTGACAGATTTTTTTTTTTTTTTTTTTATTTGGTTGGTTGATAAATCAACCTTTCAAATATAACAAAGTAGCAAATATTTAAGAACAAATGATAACAATTTGTAATGTACAATATACATAATACATTTAAAATTGCAAATGAAACATTTTAAAAGAGGAAAAAAGAAAGAAAAAAAACAATAAAACATTTTTAACCTTAGAATAGTTACAGATTTCTATATTCATAACAATTCTAGAAGTTCTGTAATCAATCCTCACCTAAATTGGCTTCCGACAACACATTATCCAGGAATTGCACAATTGCAATTCTAAGTCCCAGCTTGTTACTTGAAAAGATTTTAAACCAAATTTCGTCATCGGTCAAAGGTACATATATCTGTAATTGTTTGCTGAGAAATGTCTTTCTTGTCTTGTCTAGGGCAGGGCAGACTACTATTATATGTTTCAATGTCTCACAGCACATTGTATTCTGGCAGAATCGACAATGATTTAGATCATGAGTAATCAGACCCCTCCTAGCCAGGATTTCAGTTGTCGGATATAAATTAAACCTGAAACTGAGATATTGTTGCCTTAGGTGGGGTGATGGGAATTTCAGCAAATAATCTGATATCACCCGAAATTTTTTATGACCAAACAACTGAGTGTCAAAATCTTTGTAAGTACAACATTTCTCCCTGGTACGTACCCAATCTGTCTGATACAATTTTTGCTTTGCTCGATTTGGATTTGATAAGAGTACATGTAATGTTATGGAGCATTTAAACGCAATTTCTCCAAGTACGAGGAAAAAGATGGTTAGAGTTCACAAGATAGTATGCAACAGGACTCAGTATATTGGTTTTCAAGACCTAAGAGACATTTGCCTAGGAAAGAACACATTTTCCATACTAATTGCACATAGAGTGTAATCAGACCAAGTTCATACCTTATGAGTGGCAGTGGGGTGCAGTTCGGAAGTTTTAACAGAGCTTTCCAAAATTTAGATTCAAGCATGTCCCACATTGATGGATTATGCATTAGTTTAGTTTCGGCACCGTACAATAATATAGGAACCACTTTTGCTTGATAAAATGACACAATATGCTGAATTGAGAATTTACCGAATTTAGACATTAATATGATGGCCTGTGATTTTAGTGTTTGAAGCTTGTATGACAAAGAATCTACATATGATTTTTCTGAAATTTTATTATAGATTATATTGCCTAAATACTTGTATTCAGAAACATTCTGCAATTCAACATTTTGCAAATGCCACTTGTAGGTTCTTTTACCAGCTGTTTTTACATTTGGCGAGCAGGTCACTACTTGAGTTTTTTCCAAATTAATAACAAGATTATTGTTTAAGGAATAGGTGGATAAAGAATCAAGTAGATTTTGCAACCCTCGTGGAGTTGTCGACAAGAGAACCAAATCATCTGCATATAGCAGCCATGGGACCAATTGCAAGCCCAGTTTAGGAGCATCAGTTAGTACATCAGAAAAGGGCGCACCAAGATCTAAAATGAACTGATTGAAAAGAAACGGGGCCAATATGCAGCCCTGTTTAAGGCCTCGAGCTGTGTGAATGGGCACAGATAATGAGTCTTCGGTTGTCAACCTAACCTGGAGAGTAGTATTTGTGTGGAGAAGTTTGATTATTGCAAGAAGTGAGGGTGGACATTCATATCGCACTAGTTTTTTATACAGTAGATTACGATCAATAGAGTCAAATGCAACCCTAAAGTCTATGAATGCCAGGTATAAAGGTTGGTTTTGGGTGAAGCAGTGAGATCTTATCATGTTCAAGGTGATATTGTTAGGGGCAGTACCCAAACCAGACACAAATCCTGCCTGAAAAGGATCTCTTTTCTGTTGATTGGTGGCCCATACATTAAGATCTCTAAGTACGATGCGATTAAAGATTTTACTTGGTGCATCTAGTAATGCTATGGGCCTGTAGCTGGCAGGGTGAGTTCTATCACCTTTTTTGTGAACTGGTAAGATTATGGAATGGGTCCAAGTTTCCGGAATGGTTTGTGTCAGATTAATGTTGTTGAACATATTCCATAGAATGTCAGTCCAAATGTCTGGGTATTGTTTCAGGGTAAAATTGGACAAGCCCTAGAGGTGGTTGCTTTCTTTATGAAGTATGAAATGTCTTCTTTGTCAAACTTCAACAGAAATGTATTTGGTTCTACAGTGGCTGGTCCACCAAGCGAAGTTTGCGGGAGCTCGTACAATTGCGTGAAGTGCGTAACCCAGGCTTGTTGTGGAACGTTGTTACATAGTAATGCTATTTGGTGCCCTGTTGAAATCTGGTTAATGGTAGCCCATATTTGGGCAGTGTTCTACCCAGCAATATTTCTTAGCATACATGCACTGTCATTTTGATATACCGTGGCTTTCATGGTTCGCATCCAATTCTTGTGTTTAGTTTTCAATTTTAATAGTAAGCCATTCCTTTGCTCTATTGGTAATTTTAGAATTTGTCTCTTATGAGATCGATACGACTTTTTCGCAGATTGAATTTGCTTACTAAACACATGCAAATGTATTGATCTAGGCTTTGCCTGGTGCGATAGATTAGATTGAAACAATTGCATCAAGTTATGGTACGCGATATTTTTGGTATTCACCGCACTGGTTTTATGTAGTTCCGTGGCATAGAATTGATTAAAACGTTTTAAGGACGTTTCAGACCATCTTAATCTATTGCAGCCTGAATTGATAGAAAGAAGTCCAGCTGCACATTTAGAATATGTGTTTTCCAAGATTTCTGTCAAGATCCAATTAGCAAATTATGGTCGCTTAAGTTAGTGTCGTTGACTTGAAAACTGGCCACATTATTGATTAAGCCCTTATTGACATATATATAACCAATTATTGCCGTGGACGTACCCCTGTGCCACGTGGGGTGAGGAGGAATATCGTCAACAAAAGTACCATTCAACATTTGCAGACTTCGAGATTCAACAAAATGCAACCATAAAGCCAGTCTAGACTTGTCATGAGTTGGTACCAGACAATGTAAATTGAGATCACCTGCTAGAATAACATATGGCACTGATTTGTCAACGTAGATTAAGTCCATTAAGTAATTCAAGTCTTTCATAAAAGCATGATCAGATATACCAACTGGGTTCCAGTACATGTTAATTAGAACATAGGTGGAGCCACCAGCTTTGAGTTTCACAGCTTGTAGAAAGGAATTAGGGGAAAGCCAGTTTTCAGAGGAAAATGAAGGAAGTTGTTTAATTGCAATGAGCAGACCTGAAGTCGGTCTTCCCAATTTTTTCTTAAGAGCAGGATTAAGATATAAATCATAATTGTCCCAGATTGGGAGATCAAAAAGCCATGTTTCTTGCATCATTAATATATCGGCGTTCATAGTGCTCAAATTAGGACTATTAATGAGATGGCGATGACCCCTCGTGTTCCAACTGACTAAGGTGACCAAGGATTTTTTTTTTGTAAGATGGCTTAGTTAGTGCATATCAAACTCTCTGTTACATGTACAAAGCATTTTGGTCAAATCATTTATATTTGACTCAGGATTTTTTGACATATCACACTTACTCTCAATTAAATCTGATCGTGATACAACTTCTGGAAGCGATATGGTCGATGAATTTATGTTGATAATAAATCCTAAATCGTAAAGTTGTCTTTTGGCAAGCCAAATTGTGTTCAAAACAACTCGTGAATTGATCCATACCTTCACTGAAGAGAGTGAATGCTCATTGTCAAATTCAACTAACTGCAAATCAACCGAATTAATGTCTTCTAGCGCAGGAATCTCTGAAAATATTGTTAGTACAGATCTGCGATTCAGATCATATTGCACACTCGGAGGAGGCCTGCAAGCTATGGTTAAAGAATATAAAGCAGGTCTTTTAGTGTTTGCTTGCAATTGTTTTTTCACAATAGTTGATTGAGGTTTTACCTCGGCAACAGATGATGTTACTTGATTAGAGGCTTCACTAGCTTTCTGCAACGCTAATTGGAGTATATGGAGAAATTGTGATGGTAGTGTCACCAGATCACTACCCTCTCCAGTCTTCGTGCCCAGTTCCTCAACAGTTTTCAGCGGAGGGGGAACGTGAGATAGAAGACTGTTCTGAGGGTGTGATGTTGAGGATGTGCTCAGGTTTGTTTGGTTTGTGTGATGTTGGATTGAACATAGACAAGGAACTTGACGAGAACTAGATCATAAAGGTAGCAAAGGAGTTGAATTGGGTACATTAGTGCCAATGGGTATAGTGGGAATTTTATGTTCACTATTCACCTGTTTTAGTAGGAGGCTAGTGGCAAGGGATGATTTATAGGAATTGCAAGCTGCTGAACTGAAGTTTGTATCATATCTGTTCTGTCTTTATGCTCACAACAATTTAAAGTTTTTTGAGATGGTTGCTTATTCATATATTCGTCAACAGCATGTCTAATTTCTTTCCTTCTTAGTTCAAGTGCCTCTTGTGTGGGTCCATCAGACTGACCTACACATCCTGCCTTATCTGCTGAGGGGGCAGTGGTAATCTGTGAACTTTGAGCTCGATCCATGTCAACCGCTACCGCTAACAGGTCGTTAAGAGGAGTATAAGATGTAACCTTCTTTAGGGGCCTAGAACCCGCAGCATCTTTCCGAGCTTGTGCTTGCTGCTGATATTTTTTTGCAATAGCATTAGAGACTAAAAGTGTGCCTTTTTGCGCGTTAGTGACTGATTTGATGAAGTGTTTAGTCTTTGAAGCACCATTGTTTTTTGGAATGGACATGTTTTTTGTTTTCTTCGCATCAAGAAATGTAACGTGCTTCTGTTTATCCGACCGTTTTGTGTCAAATAGTTAAAAACAGGTGACTTAGCTGAAGGCTCTGAATTGATTTGAGGGTCAGCTTGCAACGCCTTAACAGTAATATGTAGCCTCACAGGTTGTCTCTCCTGGATCGTATATAGTGGATTAACAATATCTTTGGGGGGCTGAGTGAGTACGGCCAAAGGTCCAGTTTTAGTGGAAGGAACCGTTTGAAATTTGTCCTGAATAGGTTCTGAGAGGTGTGGAAGTACAGGGCACTTATTCTGCAGAACTGCAGGTTTTGTAACGGAGAGACTCAATACAAAGTCTGCATGGCAGTCAGTTTGTATAGCTACATTGGCAGAGTTTAATTTAGGTTTAACACTGCTAGAATGATGCTGTTTTTTTAATTTCGTGGCTTGCATAAAGGCGGATTGCCATGCTAATACTTTTTCTATTTGTAGATTCTGATTTGTCAGTTTCAAATCAAGGGTCTCGAACAGTTTGGCCATTGATTGGATTGCCAAATTTACTGAATTTAAAGTAATTTCTAGTAAATTAGGCATTGGTTTGGCCTCTGCTTTTTTAGGGGTGTTAGAGCCGTTGATGCGCGGGTTGCGCGGCGTTGGGGCCATATATGAGAATTCTAAAGCCGAGCGTGAGTGATTGTTGTTTGAAAATAAATCAGGTGAGGCAGAAAGATTTTGTATAGAAGAGTGAGATAGGTGAGAAGGTGTAACATTTTGATGCGGCAGAGACGCCTGCTCACTGATTGTGCCATTAATGTTTACTATGGTTTCTTGGGCAGGAGCTGTAAATATATTGCCCAATATGACACTATCAGTAAGGGACCTGTCTGAAATGGCAGTTACTGCGGCAGGGGTAATGTATTCATCAGCATTGAGACACTCACTTGGAATGCCAACGCTGTTAGTGTTCACAATTGTAGGTGTAGAAAGTGGTGAATCGGGAATAAGCAGAGGAGGGATCACTGCTGATATACTATTGCAGGTGTTTTGCATCATGTCAGAGTGGTCTTTACAAAACTGACGAATGTCAGCGTGCCCTGCAGATTTCAAACCCCACTTACTTAACATATGAGATTTTCGTACGAGCGGGGTTGAAGTGCCCGTGCAACTTTTGGGTAATCTCTTTGAAGCATGCACATGTGGTCTGTGCTCATTGGTACCTCTTGTTAATGGTCCCATGTTTGGCATTCCTGATTTTAAGGTCATTAGGACGCACTGCATAATTTAACAAAAATAATACTTACAGAACGTATGTCTGAACAAAGATCAACAAAAATAAAAATATCCAAACGTGATGTAGAGGTTAAATAGTTAAAAAGGCTGCAAACAAACGGGAAGAAAAACAAGAAGAACCGCGATCGAGCGGAGCTTCACCGGTGCTTGAGCGATGGATCACGGTGCACAATACAAATATGAATTCAAAACCATAAACCAGCAATAGCAGCAAACAGCTAACAGTACTTTCATGTACTTTACGTGTGCGAGTGCGCTGGGCACGCTATTTTTAAATTCAAGTGGGCGGGATCAAAGAAGGGAGAAGGAGTCACTGGCCCAATCAAAAGGGAGCTGCAAACAAGTAAGAGAGGGGAGGAGTTTAGTTCAGCCACCAGTAAGGAAAGAAGTCAATATACGTTTACGTTCCAGTAAAGGAACTTAAGTCACTCTCACTGTTTACTTCTTTGATGGAAAGTCAGGCAGCTTCTGTGTGTCTTTGTAAAGACGTCCGCTTCGTGTGCATTCAGGAAAGCACAGACGTCCGTGGTGCAGTCAGTTTCACCAGCGTTCTCTCACAGCTAACAGTACTTTCATGTACTTTACGTGTGCGCGCGCAAGTGCGCTGGGCACGCTATTTTTAAATTCAAGTGGGCGGGATCAAAGAAGGGAGAAGGAGTCACTGGCACAATCAAAAGGGAGTTCTTTGATGGAAAGTCAGGAAGCTTCCGTGTGTCTTTGTAAAGACGTCCGCTTCGTGTGCATTCAGGAAAGCACAGACGTCCGTGGTGCAGTCAGTTTCACCAGCGTTCTCTCACAGCTAACAGTACTTTCATGTACCGTGACAGATTTAAGGCTGTAAACGTGCACATGAAAGGAAACAAATACATTTGAAATACTGTTCATTTGGAAACTAAAAAGGAGGAATGATGCCTTATATTTAAGAAATAAAGTCGAATTACAGACTGTATTTTCAGGAATAAAGAGACTTAATTTCATCATATAAAATCACAGCATGTAAAGAGAAAGGCCAATTTCGTTTGGTGTAAATTTGAACAATGGTTTCTTATGTAACTATGGCCTATCTGTGTAAATAATACCAAGAGTGGACTTATTTCTGTTCAAGCATTCTGTAAAGAAAGAATGTATTTCTTGCCAGCAAGCCTGGATGCAATCCAAAATGTCATGTGTAAACATGTTTCTTAAATGTAAATGCTATTTCTCAGAATTGTGCATGTAACTGAACTGGGTGTATCTGGAACTGTGACCCCCCCCCCCCCCCCCGACTGTTTGGCTGGGTTTATCAAGTAAGCAGGACTGGAGGTCCAATACAAAATATAGAGAAATGCTGAAAGAGAGATCGGAGTACAGACCCACAGAAATGATCTTTAAGGTCAGATTCCCCTTTGAAGCTCAGGAGAAGAGGGTAGAATAAACATTGGCCCGAGCAGGTGGCCTGGTCACATGTTTAAGGAGAAATGGTAACTTAGAGGGGAAATGAAACTCCCTCTCATATAATGTTTTTTTCTTTTCTTTTTATTAATTATGCATTTAGTGTAAACAAATACAAACTTTTGCTTTTCCTTTTCCTTTCTCCCTCCTCTATATGCCAAGCATTTAGTTCTTTTTTTATTTTGTTGTCTCGTAAAAGTCAACCCCATATCACTTTTGCCACTCCGGTCTGCCGTTTGCGCTGTCTATCAGACGCTGGGGTATGCTTGGCAATGAGAACATTTTTTTAGCATAATTTCTATAAAGGTCCCTAGGGCTCTGATGGTCCTTTTATTTGGGTCGTTATATAATGCTTTCCACCATAGGTCCGAATCCAGGCCACATGTGGGAGTTAAGATTTTATGCAGGATGTTTTTCCTTTCCGATTCCAGTTTCTTGCAGAACATTAGTGTCATAGAGATTCTTCTTTTTGATGACATAGGTGGCACATATCACTTGTCAAACCATATTTCAACAGATTTTGCTTCATTCTCCAGATGTTAAGTCTTAAGCGTAAAAATGTAGTACCTATGTTTAGGATTTGCACTTTTCCTTAAGTATTTTGGCAAAATCTAAGGACTGTTAGTTACTGTGGTTGACAATGTGTGAAACTTTGATGCTGTGTGAGCTGCTTCTGATTGCGACCAGTCCACTGACATGAGCAACGCTTTGTTTCGAATTGGATCATTTCGTAGAGTGTCTATGCTTGCACTTAGTTGATCTAGGACATCAGTGCATTTCTTTCTCCACATTGTTAGTGGCTAAAAAGGTTGTTTTTCATTTTCTGTTTCAAGATTTCGTATTGTGGAGGACAGACACAAAGCTCTACTTTTCTGAAGGTGGTTAGTGTTTTCCAGATGATGTGTACATGTAGAGAGTGTAGGCCTAGTTCATGTCGCACAACCCCAATAGACAGTGTTTGATAGTCTTAAAATTCTTTGCCAAAATCTTCCGTCAAGTTTATCCCATGTCTCCCATGGGATTCTCAAGCCGGTATCGCCGGCATACGTTATTGACAGTACAATTTACAGATTATAAAAAGCCACAAGGGGTTGAGTCGCAAATTTTCCATATTTGTTTTGAGGATTAGGGCTTGTACTGTTAATTGGTCCATTCTGAGTTGTAAATGTTAGATCCAAGGTTTATCTCCCCAATCATCGCTGATGATGCTTCCTAGATATTTTGTGCTTTTGCTTATTGGAATTGGTTGGTTTTCAAGACACCATTTGAAAATGTTTTTTATTTTTGTTTGCGTCTTCTTGATTATTAGAATTTCTGATTTTGTAGCATTTATTTTTTGTTTGTTCTCACTCACAAAGTTTTGAAGTGAGCCAAGCCTTCGCTGTAAACCAATTGCAGTGGTATCCAGAAGAATAAGGTCATCTGCATATAGCTGGTGTCCTGCGGAGTTCCCTCGTAAGCGAGGAGACCATGATCTCAATGGCTCCAGTCTGTCTTTGATATCCAAGATGAAAAAATTGTATAGGATGGATGCCAGAGGACACTCTTGTTTTCAACCTCTTGTAGTGTGAATAGCCTTGCTTAAGGTTCCTTTTTGGTCTAGGCGCACTTGTAGAGTTGTGTCTATGTACAAACTAATTATGGCTGCCAAAAGATCTTGTGGGCAGCCTTTGTGCTTCAGTTTTTCCAATAGCATTTGACAATCGACTATCAAAAGCTGTGGCAATGTCAATGCATTCTAAAAATAAGCCTTTTGTTTTCATCTATGGTTTTCATCTTTAGTAAGTTAAGTAGTAGCAGATTTAATCCGCAATCTACCTTTTCGACAAAACCAGATTGTCTAACATTGAAAATTCCACTTGATGTTATCCATTCCTTTAGTCTCTTTAAGAGGATGCCTGCATACAGTTTTCCCACAATGTCTAATAGTGAAATAGGTCGATAGTTTTCCGGTAACACTCTATCACCCTTCTTGAAAATGGGTATCACCACAGCTTTCTTCCAAGAGTTTGGTATTTGCTTGTTTATGTTGATTCTGGTAAGCAGGACATAGCACATCTCGGCCCATAGTTCTGGAGTTTGTTTTAGTATTGAAGTTGTCAGACCATCTGGTCCTGGGGCACAAGATGTACAAATACCTGTCACGCTCACATGATTCCCACAGAGGCGCAGGTCTGGCTTCGAGTGCTGATGCTTCTTCAATGGTGAAGCGCAGGACTCTGATGATGGACAGGAAGGGCCCCTCTACTCTGGCTTTTCTGGCTCGCAGGAATATTCCCCTGTGCGTGAAAAGGGAGTATTACCTACTGACGGAATAATGCTCAAGCCTCCCTCTCCCTTCCAACCCTCCTCGATACCCTTCCACGATTCCCCGTGAAGTCTCACCTTAGGGTCTGGAAGGATGGGTTCTCCATCCTGCTTCTGATGCAGGGGCGCGTTGAAACCCAGTTACTTCACTGGATTGAGGTTTGATGGGAGTTCAAAATAAGCTTGACTATTCAGGTGAGGCGCTGTAAGAGTTCTGTTGCAAGTTCAAAAGTTCCAGCTTAATAATAATGTTCATTGCCTTATTGCAGCAAGCGCTAATGCTTATGTCTTTTTCCCCTTAGGGGCCGGGGTTCGGAATGCCGGAGATATGACGCCGACCCGAAGTGTAAGTTCTGGATGAGCGTTCAGGTAATGTCTTTGCATTCGCTCATTCAATGTCTGTCTTTTTTCCCCATTGGGGCCGGGGTCCGGAATGCCAGGAAGCGGCAGGACCCGAAATGAAATGGGAATGACCCAACAGGTAAGTCTGAGAAGGAAACTGAGCTTTTCCTATTTCCCTTCCTTCTCTCACCTTGTTTTCTTGTCTTTCCTCTTTAGGCTCTGGGAAGTGGGTGCGGATCCGGATGATCGCTGCTGAAGATGGAGGCGCCCAGGAAAGGTGAGTGAAATGCAGCGCTGCAGCGATCGAAGCGAAATGCTTTTAAAATGATTTCTTCCCTTTCAGGATGGTCGGTGTGATGTCCCTGTGATGCAGCTTTAGCAGGTAAGGTCTTCTTTCTCCCCAATTCTCTCTTATCTCCCTTTGCAGGCGACCCAGGATGCTGACAGGCGTGGCTGAAGTCCAGATGCAGGAGCTGACACGGTGAGCGTCCAGCTGCGAGGAGCAGAACAACGCGAAGCGCGAGTTGCTGATCGGGCGTGGTTTAAATAGCTTTGGAAGAAGTTCCAGGCATGTATCCTTCCACCGATCAGGTATGTATCCTTCCCCGACCACACCCAGGTGGAAAGTAGTCCCACAGGTAAAGTAGTTCCATTCAGGCCTCAAGAGGGCCTGGATGTAGCAGCATGGTCTGCATCAGGTAAGTGCACATTAAAACACTTGAACACATGTCTAGCTTTATGAGCCTGGCGCCTAAGTCACCAGGACAGGGGTCCAACATGAGCCTGGCACCTAAGGCGCCAGGACTGTGTCCAAAGGGCCCCAGCTTGGGCCCGCTGGCACTTCCCTGGGGGAAATGATGCCTGCCTCTGGGGTTGCTGGGTCGGACCTGGCTCCTTGGAGGTAGGCATCATGACAGTACCCCCCCTCAAGGCCCCTCCCAAGGTTGTTCCCTCCGGGGGTTTTGGCTTGTTCGGAAATCTCCGGTGGAACCTTTGTATTAATCGAGGTGCGTGAACATGGTTACTAGGCTCCCACGATCTCTCCTGAGGTCCATATCCCTTCCAGTCAACAAGATAGAAGAGTTTTGACTTTAACACCTTGGAGTCTAAAATGTCTTTAACTTCGAATTCTAATTCCCCTTCAATTTGAACTGGGTCTGGAGGCTTGGACAGTCGGGTCCCTGGTTGTACTGGCTTCAAAAGTGATGCATGAAAAACTGGATGAATACGCATGTTAGACGGTAAATCCAGTTTAAAGGCCACGGGATTGATTATAGCCTTAATGGGATAAGGTCCTATGAATCTGGGATTGAAGGTTCGCGGGCCCTTGAGGGGTAAATGTTTTGTTGCTAGCCATACCTGGTCTCCTACTTGGTAAGGAGGAGTTTTACTTCGGTGCAAATCAGCATTTTCTTTATACTTTTTCTTGGCTTGCTGTAAATGAGTTGCAGCTTCTTTGAAGGCTCGGGTTATTGTGGAATGCAGATGATTTACTGCGGGCATTTCCAGGGTCAGAGGTGGATCTAGGTCAGAGGTCCGAGGATGGTGACCATACAAAGTATAAAAAGGAGTTTGTCCGGTTCCAGAATGCACTGAATTGTTGTATGCATATTCTGCGATCCAAAGGATGTCTTTCCAATTTAACTCGGATTGGTGTAACATGCACCGAAGATATTGCTCGAGAGTCTGATTGGTTCTCTCGGTTTGTCTGTCGGTCTGGGGGTGGTGGCTGGTGGATAACCGCACATCTATTTGTGCTAGTTGGCAACATTTCTTCCAAAAATGGGAGATAAATTGACTTCCACGATCCGAGACTAATATGGAAGGAAAACCATGTATGCAAACTATATTCTCCAGAAATTCCTTTGCCAAGGTGGAAGCTGAAGGCAAACCTTTTAAAGGGATAAAGTGGGCCATTTTGGAGAATAGATCCACAATTACAAGGATAGTGTTGTAACCAGCACAAGGAGGCAGGTCAGTTATAAAGTCCATTGACAAGGTGTGCCATGGTGCCGGTGGAATATCCAAGGGTTGAAGTAGGCCGGCTGGCCTTTTCTTTTGACCCTTGTTTTGGGCGCAAATTCCGCAAGACAATACAAAAGACTTTATGTCTTTTCTCCAAGAAGGCCACCAGAAGTGGCGTTTGATTTTTTCCTGTGTTTTAGCGATACCAGGGTGTCCTTCCATTAATGATTCATGATGATGGGCAATAACAAGTTCTTGCAATTCTTTACTTGCCAGAAACAACCGCTCCTGGAAGTAGGGTAAATCATCCTTAACGGTGTAATGAGGACCCTTTTGACTCCATTCCAGTAAGGCTGAAGAGTCTAGAAGTTGTTTTACTTGCGTTTGGATGTCCTCAATAGTTTGCAATGAAGTTAGGCCTAAGATTCTTTGTTCAGGTATGATTGGCACAGGTTCTAAACTCGAATTGGGTTCTTCCATGCCAATCCGGGATAAGGCGTCCGCTTTACCATTCTTGCAGCCAGGGCGACAGGTAATTACGAAATCAAATTCCGCAAAGAGTAGAGCCCATCGGAGTTGTCATGAAGATTGAGCTTTGGCCGTCTTTAAATATTGTAAATTTCTGTGGTCCGTAATTACGGTGATGGTGTGTCTTGCCCCGAGAAGGTAGCGACGCCAAGCCTTGAAAGCAGATTTAATAGCCAGTAACTCCTTGTCGGTAATTGCGTAGTTGATTTCAGGAGGAGAAAATTTCCTGGACCAAAAGGCCACAGGGTGTAGTTGGTTAGTTTCTGGGTCTCTTTGCGACAGGACAGCTCCCATGGCCGAACTGGATGCGTCGGTTTCCACAATGTAAGGGAGATCTGGGTGCGGGTGCTTCAATACAGGTGCAGAGGTGAATTTGGTTTTCAGGTCCTGAAAGGCTTGTTCGGCCTCAAGAGTCCATTCAAAGCGTTTGTTTTTCTTTAGGAGAGCTGTGATGGGTTGGACTGTTCGGGAAAATTCCGGAATGAATCTTCGATAGAAATTGGCGAAGCCGAGCATGCTCTGAACTCCCTTCACCGAGCTAGGAGATGGCCATTTGAGGATGGCGTCCACCTTTCGCGAGTCCATTCGAACTCCTTGAGGTGTCAGGATGAATCCGAGAAACTCAACTTCTGTGGTATGAAAAACGCATTTTTCGAGCTTTGCAAATAGTCTGTGCTGGCGCAATTTCTCAAGAACTGCCCTAACATGTTTTCTGTGATCGGATTCTGAAGAAGAGTACACCAGGATGTCGTCAATATAAACAATGACACAGACATCGATAAGTTCCCGAAGAACATCATTCATAAAGTACTGAAAGGCGGCAGGTGCATTGCACAAACCGAAGGGCATCACCTGATATTCGAAGAGCCCAAATTTGGTGCGGAATGCAGTTTTCCATTCGTCGCCTTCTTTTATACGCACCAGGTGATAAGCTCCTCGGAGATCTAACTTGGTGTACACACAAGCGTCTTTCACCTGGTCGATAAGCTCAGGGATCAGGGGCAGAGGATAACGATTCTTAATCGTTATTTGATTTAGGGCGCGATAGTCTATACATGTTCTAAGGTCTCCCTCTTTTTTCGGCACGAAGAACAGAGCTGAGGAGACAGGAGACTTGGACGGGCGAATAAAACCATTGGCTAGGTACTGATCTAAATACTGACGCAAATGCAGGTTCCGTAAGAGCATAAATCCTACTACAAGGTAGTTGAGCATTGGGTACCAGATCGATTTGGCCATCATAAGACCGATGGGGAGGTAACGTGTTAGCCTGTTCCTTCTGAAAAACGTCTTGGAATTCTTGGTATTCTGACGGTAGCTGTACAGGGGTGGAAGTTGCTGAGGCTAGACCCATAACTGGATTTATTGGATAACAAGTTGGTTCACAATCAGGAAAACTTATCTTCTTTGCTCGCCAGTCGATTCTGGGATTATGTGTTTCTAACCAAGGAATTCCAAGAATTACTTGAAATTGTGGGGCCTTGATCACATCAAACACGATTGCTTCCCGATGTCCATCCTGACCCACCAGTGTCATTTCAACAGTGGAATGCGTTACAGGCCCTGAGGCTATTTCGGTTCCATCTACTGTAGTAATGACATCTTGGGTTACTTTTGGGCGGAGAGGGAGCTTATTCCTGGAAGCCAATTCATGGTCTATGTAGTTTCCAATAGCTCCACTGTCGATGTATGCTTTTACAGCATGCAACTGCTGAGGCTGTTTTGGGTCCACGAGCACCATTGGCATGACAAAATGCGAGGTCAAAGAGTTTGTTTTCAAGCTCGGCAAGCGGACCCCTACGCTTGTCGGGCTAGGTCGTTTCCCGAATCAGGTGTCAATAAATCGTTATCAGTGGCTCCAACCACCTTCTTAGGTGGTTTAACCGGACAATTTCGAAGAAAGTGACCGGAAGTCCCGCAATACAGACAAAGTTGCATTTGCCGCCTTCTCTCTCGTTCCTTCTGCGTTAATGGTCCTTTAACACCGCCGATTTGCATAGGTTCGGATACGTCGGTACTCTTGGAGTTAGCGTGGGTTTTGATCGGTACTCGGGTTTCGTACTTGAACCGATCTGCTTTTCTATTTTGAAGTCTGTGATCAAGTTGAACCACCAAGTCTATGTAGTCTGCGCAGACCTGGGGTGGATCTACTATCTGAGCTAGAACATCCTTAAGCTCTCCGCGCAGGCCTCGATGAAACAATGCGATCCTTTTGTTTTCTGGCCATCCAGTCTCCACAACCAGTCTATTAAAGGTGGCAACGTAGGACAGGAGATCCTGATTACCTTGTCGTAAGGATAGCAGTTCGTTATCAAGGGTCTGTCCTTGAGAGTGTCGAGCAAACAATCTTTCCATGCTGGCCTGGAAGCCCTGAAAATCCTGGAGAATGGGATCATCCTGATTTACCAATGGAATAGACCAATCGGCAGCACTGCCACTGAGGTAAGATAGTATAAAGGCTACCTTGGTCTGATCGTTAGGGAAGGCCCCGGGTCTGCATAGAAAGTGTAAACGACATTGGTTCATAAAGACGGCATATTTCTTGGGATCCCCCGCAAAACGTTCAGGCGGGGCCAAAGGCATGTGTCCAGGTAGATTGATTTGTACCGGGTTATTCAAACCCATTGATGTGGAAGTACCACCGGAATTAGGTAAAGGAGTGTGCCCTGCCTGGGCCTGCAATAACCTTTTGGCCAGGTCATCAGTTCTTTCCTTGGATAGGATCAGTTCTCTTTTGAGAGCGTTAGTCTCCTGGCGGGCTGAGTGCACTTCTGCCCGTAATTCCCCCAAAAGCTGGGCCAGCTGATCTGTCTCAGAAGTCTCCATAGCTCCCGGGTGGGAAATTGTGGGTAGGCTTCGCGTTCTGTCACGCTCACCTGATTCCCACGGAGGCGCAGGTCTGGCTTTGAGTGCTGATGCTTCTTCAATGGTGAAGCGCAGGACTCTGATGATGGACAGGAAGGGCCCCTCTACTCTGGCTTTTCTGGCTCGCAGGAATATTCCCCTGTGCGTGAAAAGGGAGTATTACCTACTGACGGAATAATGCTCAAGCCTCCCTCTCCCTTCCAACCTTCCTCAATACCCTTCCAAGATTCCCCGTGAAGTCTCATTTTAGGGTCTGGAAGGATGGGTTCTCCATCCTGCTTCTGATGCAGGGGCGCGTTGAAACCCAGTTACTTCACTGGATTGAGGTTTGATGGGAGTTCAAAATAAGCTTGACTATTCAGGTGAGGCGCTGTAAGAGTTCTGTTGCAAGTTCAAAAGTTCCAGCTTAATAATAATGTTCATTGTCTTATTGCAGCAAGCGCTAATGCTTATGTCTTTTTCCCCTTAGGGGCCGGGGTTCGGAATGCCGGAGATATGGCGCCGACCCGAAGTGAAGTTCTGGATGAGCGTTCAGGTAATGTCTTTGCATTCGCTCATTCAATGTCTTTGTCTTCTTTCCCCATTGGTGCCGGGGTCCGGAATGCCAGGAAGCGGCAGGACCCGAAATGAAATGGGAATGACCCAACAGGTAAGTCTTAGAAGGAAACTGAGCTTTTCCTATTTCCCTTCCTTCTCTCACCTTGTTTTCTTGTCTTTTCTCTTTAGGCTCTGGGAAGTGGGTGCGCATCCGGATGATCGCTGCTGAAGATGGAGGCGCCCAGGAAAGGTGAGTGAAATGCAGCGCTGCAGCGATCGAAGCGAAATGCTTTTAAAATGATGTCTTCCCTTTCAGGATCGTCGGTGTGATGTCCCCGTGATGCAGCTTTAGCAGGTAAGGTCTTCTTTCTCTCCAATTCTCTCTTATCTCCCTTTGCAGGCGACCCAGGATGCTGACAGGCATGGCTGAAGTCCAGATGCAGGAGCTGACACGGTGAGCGTCCAGCTGCGAGGAGCAGAACAACGCGAAGCGTGAGTTGCTGATCAGGCGTGGTTTAAATAGCTTTGGAAGAAGTTCCAGGCATGTATCCTTCCACCGATCAGGTATGTATCCTTCCCCGACCACACCTAGGTGGAAAGTAGTCCCACAGGTAAAGTAGTTCCATTCAGGCCTCAAGAGGGCCTGGATGTAGCAGCATGGTCTGCATCAGGTAAGTGCACATTAAAACACTTGAACACATGTCTAGCTTTATGAGCCTGGCGCCTAAGGCGCCAGGACAGGGGTCCAACATGGGCCTGGCGCCTAAGGCGCCAGGACTGTGTCCAAAGGGCCCCAGCTTGGGCCCGCTGGCACTTCCCTGGGGGAAATGATGCCTGCCTCTGGGGTTGCTGGGTCGGACCTGGCTCCTTGGAGGTAGGCATCATGACAATACCTTTGATTTGAGTCAGTATTTCATATTTGTCAAAATCTATTGCCCATGGTTTATCACTTTGCAGTTGCTTCATAAGAATTTTGGTGATGTTATTTGGACTGTAGATATTTTCAAAGTGCTTGACCCATTCGGACTCATGAATTGGATTTAGTAAGACCGGATTTCGAAGATTTTGTTCTTTGTTTATTAAGGTCCAAAAGAAGTTGGCATTCTTATTTTCCATTGCCACTAACATCTGTTTGGAATCCATTTGATGTGATGACACTCTGTGAGATTTAACCCATTGTCGATATGTTGTCTTCAGCTTTTTTTCTTATATGACTCGAGAAGTTGTCGGTTCATTTTCTTTTTTTAAGGATCTTAGATCTGTTGCTAGTTGCTTTTTCCATTTATGAAGTTCAGGATTAAATTGATGTAGCCTTGTGATTTCGGATTTTTGATTTTCGATTATTTTTTCTCGAAAAAGCGTTAAGACTTCATATTCAATGTTATTGTTTTGTTCTTCTTGGCCTTTTTTAAATCGCTGTTGTCAATTGCAGAAAAGTTTTTGAGGATAGTCACAGTCGATTTAATCCGTTGTTTGCATTGACATTGTGAGGCCAGACATGTTTGTCCTTTTTGCCAGCTTCTTGCCAGATTTCTTCAAGGCAAGTTAAGATTAGTGGTTTGTGATCACTTTTTGTGGTTTCTAGAATCCTTAGAGATATAATTTTTGCATAGGTTATGGCATCGGCGAAGAAGTAGTCTAATGTTGCTTTGGCGTTGTAGGATGACCAGGTGGTCGCTCCTTCTAGGTCACCTTCTACATTGCCATTTGCCATGTGCAGATTTCTTATGTGCATTTCATTTAGCCACTTCTTCATGCAAGACTATTTTTGACTATTTTGATGTAGTTGTCCTTTTGAGCTTGACATTTTATGACAATCTATATTCAAGTGACCGCACATGGAGAGAGTGATATTTTCAAATTTTATTCTTATGTCATCAATGTGTTCGGTGATTAAGGTAAAAAATGAAGCTCCATATTTTGCTTTACTATTCCAATAAAGATTTATTATTACCCGAGTGAGTTTTTCTTTAGGTATTTGTTGGTCATGCTGCAATATTGTTATTTGTATGAAGGGAGATCGAGATGACACTCTCACCAATTTTCCATGCAGGCTATTTTTAACAATGGTAAGTAGTTCTGCCGATGGTCTTATTCCTTTAGAGGCTTTATTCAAGTTACAAGTGTGGTTGTCTAGTGTGGGGTTTTCTTACAGCCAACATTCTTGAATACAAATGACATCTGCTGTTAACAAATCTTGATTAAGATTTCAAACAGATGTTTGAAGCCTCAGTAATTCCATGAGGCTATCCGAAAAAATGTTGGTGAGTTCTGGCATTCGATCTAGTTTCAATCGGAAGATGTTAAAGTGGCAGCAAACCAGTCGCAAGACTTCTGTTTGGCAGCTCTCATTTCCAAGGGATTTGTATTTGGTCCAGCTTTTGCTGCGTTATCATCTGATTTTCCTTTTGTCCTAATGTGCAATGCATTCAGACCCCGCAAAACAGTTGGAGAGAATCTAATGGGTTTGAGCCCGGCTTCCTCTTCCAGTTGTTCTTGGGGTAGTGATCTCTTGACCGATAGAATTTTTTTTTCCGAGCTTGGTTTTTTCTGGAGTTCATTGTCAGTGTTGAAAATAGATTTCAAGTCAAAATCTAAGGTTCGCAAATCGTCTGTTGCTATTAAAAGTAGATTTGAAATCGATTTGGTTGCTAGATGTAAGCAGATATAATCAGTTTCTGCTTCATTTGGAAAGGACACAATTTTGATGTCTTTTAGTTCCACAACTCGAAGTTGTGGAATGCTGTGCAGTAGTCTCATAAGGTTCGACCTGTTCATTCTTAGTCCATCTTTGGCTTTTAAGACCCACTCTTGCGATAGCTTGTGCGTCTTAGTCGCCTCATTTTCTACTGCTCGTGCTGAGTGTTTTGTATTTCCGGTTTGTCTAATTTTCTGTCCCCAACACAGAACTCTGCATCTCTAGGCGTTTTGACTGACTCAATCGTTCTTGATTTGAATGATCGATCATTGAGTCATGTACTTTATATTGTTTGCTTGTTTTTCTGTCTTTCGCCTTGAGGAGCTCTTGTTTTTGTTGAAGAGTTACAAAGTGGCATGTTTCTACCACTGGGCTCTGTACTATTTGAATTTCCTCTTTGCTCTTCTGACTTTCCATTTCGATATAGCTTTCGTCTTCATATACAGATAATGTTGACAGCCGGTCCTGTTCTCCTTCTGTGAAATCTTCTTCATTGTCCTCAAGATTAATCACTTTTCGTATGAAGAGTCTTTGGCTTTCGGGTTGTTTTGCTGGTAATTCTATGCTTACATTCTTTTCCGCCCATTTCATTTGGTGTTGCGTCAAGGCAGGTTCTCCTATTGGTTTTAAGTTGTGAAGAGTGCCAGAATTTATTGTTGATTTCGTCTTTGGTAGATTTTTTTTTTTTTTTTTAGTTAAGCATCTAGAACTTTTTTTCTGGCCCCTAGCTGTTTTCCAATGGACCCATTTTGCAATTCTGACTAAAAAATAAAGAAGACTTCTTTATTTTGTCTTATATGTGGATTCTGGTCCTGTTCAACATTTGAAGGTGCTGCACAAGCTTCCATGGGGGCATTTGCCTTTGAGATTTTATGGCCAGGATTTAGTGACTGTTTTTGTTGAGTGGGAGCATTGGGAGGCAGAAAATGTTTTGTATCTGAAATTTGTGTAGCTTTGGGGGTGACAACATTTTCCACGATTGATCTTTCCATTTGTAATTCTTGGGGATCATGATTTAGCTCTGTGTTTATACGTGTGTCCTCTGTGGAGGGGACAACTTTGGTTGTTTGTGTTTTGAGAGGGTTTACTGTGTCAATGAAACTACTCAGGAAGGATCTTTTGTCATCTCAAGCATCTTCCTTCAAATTGATGAGTGTCTTAAAGATTACCTTTTCTGATTCCTTCTCTCTGGCTCTCCTTTCCTTTGTATATAGGCCTCAATGAATATTAATTTGGATTTCATTAAGGCCAGTAAGGTGGTCTGGTCTTTGTAATTCTCATGCTATGCTTCATATAGTTAGAGGAAAGGGCCAGTGTTATAGTTATCATTGAGCTGATGGCAGTTTGTAAATTTGCACTTTGCTCTGTCTGTGCATGAACATATTCGGCCAATGGGATCTTTTGCACGCGTCCACTGCATTTTGAGGCTTTATGTTTCTTGTTGAAGTGTTTGTGCCTTTGCTGGCTTTGTTTGATGGGCACTTCTTCACGTGAGATTTCAGAGTCTTCAGTTGCAGATGAATTGCTGTAGGCCAGACCAAGTTGGGCGTTGCTTTTTTCACGTTGTGCTGCCAAGTGTGTTTGCCCTGTTTTCAGTGGCTGTCTAATCCCATGAGCCTGTATTTCTGAGCAATGACTTTCAGTGTGAGCTATAGATTTAGCTTTTTTCCCCGGAGCCATTTGTAGTGTGGATTTGCTCGTTTCTACTTCTGTTATTACCTGTTTCACTCTTCTTGAGTGCGGGGTAGAAGTGTTAGCTGGCATATGAGTTCTCGGTGGAGATTCCTCTTCTCCAGAAATTAAATCATGAGGCAACTCTCTTGGATGCTGCTGTGATTGATTTTTCTCAGGGTTTGATTTTTTTGCCAAGTTCATATGGGCTTGTGTTTGATCATGTGTTTCCATATTTGAGAGAACTTTGTCATGCTCAAAGTTTGTGTCTTCCGTTTTTTTCAAAGGGTCTGTCATATTTGAGGCTATAATTGCATCACATCAACATGAAGCCAGCAGTAGATCAATGTCCGATATTTCTTGCCAGACAGTTTTCTTTTCTTGCATGTTTGCCGGAATTTCCTGTTCTTTTCTTATAGTTTCAGGTTGGCTTATGATTGATTCTTTTACTTTAAAATGCCATCGTATTGATTTTGTTTCTGAGAGCGATTTAGCTTGATTTTTTGGTCTCAGTCCATGTATTTTTTTCCTTTGAATCTCTGGTGCATTGCTTGAGACTTTGTCATGTATGAAAGGTTGTGTGTCCATTGGAGAAATTGCCATGTTTGTAATTGCAGCCATTTTTAACATCTCGAATGTTTGAATTGAAGTTTGTTGCAGAGTTTATTATTTCCTCATTTAATTTGTTAGACAAATTTGTGATGTATGGAAAAGTTTGATTTGACTGCTGGATTACTGATTTTTCCATGAAGTCACCCTGAACATCAACCTACATAGGCAAATCAATGCTGGTTTTGCACGTGTTTTGTAGAAAATTTTTATTTGGTTTTGTGTGTTTTGGAACTTTGAAGGTTCCCTCTTCAAACGGGGCACAAAACACTTCTCCTGTCTGTGCCACATCGTACTCCAACAGGTTCTCAATGCTCACTGCCCCTCCCCTCCACCGTGGCTCAGCGCGCTGTCTGTCGATTGCTGGGATGCCACATGCATGTGCAAGCTCCTCGGCAAGCAACAGCCTCGGCAGCCCCAAGGCCTGTGAAGTCTGCAAGTCCCACAGAAACCCTGGAGACCATGCGCCAGCCGCACAACTCTCGCGCAGGTCAGGTAAGCAAATGTTTGTATGTAGAGGTGGTAAGGGGTTTAGTCAGGAATTCAATGAGGGGTTCAAAGAGGGGTTTAGGTGTGACATACCTTGTTCAGTGTGCGGTGCAGCATTGCCTTGAATTCCTTGCGATGAGTTCATAATTGCAGGGCAAATGTTTGAGAGTTCATGCGCGTTCGATACAGAAACATAAACGTGCATACTTAACGCGTTGTTTGCATCCAACTCCACAATGTCAGATAAAGGAAATTTTTTCTCAAGAGCTTTGGTGTCACCGAGTTCGTCGGATCAGTGCTGGGTTGTTCATCTGGCTTTGTGTTCTCGGTGGCAAATTGTTGGTAATTATCTCTCTGACACCCTTCGACATCCCCTTGGCAAACACTCTGCCAATACTCTGCGGACGCTCTGCGTTGGAGTGTTGGCTTTATGGGAAAAGATAAAACTGGAAAGAATACTCAAAACAGGAGCATGGTGAACAGCTTCTCCTCACACTTGCAAGTCTGCCACACTTTGCCAACACTACCTCTTAAATAATGCATTGCCATATGTTTAACTTTGAACACTTTTACCTAAATAAAAAGAGCATTGTGTGTCCCAGTGAGCCCAGCCAGGTTCATTTTAAAGTGGATATAGAGCCCATCAGGACCATATACAAACAGAATGTGTGTGATGAATGTAATTTAAGTTATGATTCAAATTATGATTCTGGCATTTTCATACATCTGAGGAGCTGGAAAATTGATAGAGTGATAGATGGTGAAATTAATGTTGGAAGTATGTAGTGTCTGAGTTGTAACTGTTATGGCACAGCCACAAAGTACAAAAAACAGTGGCTCAGCCCAGGAAGGGCGTACCAAAATAAAATTAGTATTTTCCGAAACTTGCCATAAAATGCAGAATTCAAAAATATATAGATTCATGTAGTTATCTGAAAAATTAGCATAGCTGCCATGTTGTTAGATTTTCAGAACCCAAAAAGGTAAAACCCACCTGCCATTTTGAAATTATGTTTTTTCTGCCTCCCTCAGCTTACATCATAGACACACCCCAACTCCTGGTCCTATCAGCAGCCTGTGGGCATCTTGGTGGGTGGTGAAGGGAGAGTGCTAGCTAATCCTTACTGTGGGAATTATGATAATGTATGAGTGTCATCAGCCCTATAAGAGGTCAATTTGCATCTCAACAAGCCTTTTTCACTTTATTCCTGGGGGTAGCCTGATGCCGGACTCTTGGGAGGAACAACTAGCAGAGAGGCCTTGATCCTTGCATTGGAGACAGTGACAGTGAAATCTAGAAGCTAGCTGGGGCCCATCAGAGGAGCAGAGGGAGTCTGGGTGCAGGAGAAAATCCTTGACTGATGCCCTTGACCAGATCCGTGCTGTCCTCAGAGGAGATGTGCTGTTTTTCTCTGACCAAAGCCTCCCATGTAAGTGGAATAATCTAATAGCCATCAGTTGTGTGGGGAGCTACTTGACTTTAACCTGTCGTTAGTGGGTAGGGGAAGGGTGAAATGGGCAGGCCCTTGGCACATTGTATTAAATCCAATTCCAATTAATTCCATTATATAAAATCACCCTATCCATTTAAAATGAATTGTGTTGGGAACAGCCCACCTTAATCCTTTCCATTAAATTGGGGGGAGCTGTGTAGATCTTTAGCACAGTTAAAGTTAAATCAATTAATTCCCATATTGAAAATCACAGGGTGAGTGTTGTTAGAGTTTGAAACTAACAAAGTTCATACCCAGTGTGTTAGCGGGTCTTAGAGGGTCCCGTCCATAACGCCTGGTAAAACCAGTCGCTGAAGGAGGGACCCGCTAAGGGAACTCGTAGTAGGTCGGTAATGAGGCCCATTGCCTTTCTCAAGATAAAGCCAAAAATGATTTTTCCATTGTATTGTGAATGTTTTGGTTAATTGCAATTAAATATGATGTAAGTTGTGACTGCATATTTCAAAATTCTACCTGTGTTGTTTTAATAAAGGAAAGTAATTTGGAGTTGTGATATTGGGTAGTGCCACAGCATTGATGGTTGATGTTGGTTGCTAGTTTTCTTTGTCAAACCTTAAATAAATATAAATATATATTCTTACTATACACCGGCCTAGTTCCTAGCTTATAAGTCGTACATGGGGTATTTGTTGGGGTTGGTGCAAGACGGGTTGAAGGTCTCACTAAAGTTGAATCGGTATAAGTGCTTTGAGTGCGCGCCACCTTACTTGGGGGGCAGGAGGGAGATACTACCTGAGTTGAGTGTGACTGCCTAATAAACTGGAACATGCTCATGTTTCTAGTACCTTTTCTCTATGTCGTATGCTGGCTGAGTTTTCCATATCCAGCATTAACATAGACATAAGTGTATATTCTTCCCCAACAAGAACATAGAACATTATCTCATTACCTCATGAAGTTTGTCAAAATACCTTACCACTGTATAGCACGATGGATGACACCTAAATTTTGTGAGCCCTATCGTTCCTCATGTTTGCAATCAATCTTGCAAACTTCTCTCCACGTTGCAACACTTCTGACCTAGTTGCAGCTCTCACTGATACAGGGTCCTCACTACGAAAAACTCCTGAGGAAGGTGTCTTGACAGCTAGCGCCGAAACGTCCTAAACGTTGACCTCAATCCTTATCAGTGGATCACGATCTTAGAGGAGTTTTCTCTGTTGTATGCTTTTGTTCAGCATTGGGGCTCACAACAATTAGTCTGGTTCCTGTGGTGATACTCCAAGAAAGACTTACACTTTATGTTAATGAATTGGACAAATATCCATATTGGTTGATGTCATTGTACTAAATATGTTTGTAAAAACGATTGAATGTTTGTATTGTGTTATCTTAGTTGTTCATGAACTTACCATCTGTAAATCTCTCCTTTTGGCACTTGCACTTTGTACAAACACATGTAATTTTCCATTTGGCAATGTACATGTATTGACTTGCTTAAATTTGCATATTTTCTATTAAATTGCATTAATTATGTTTTTTGCCATATGTAGGGTGTTTTGATACTGTGGACAATGATGTTTTCATTAATTGTTTTCAGTAATGTGCTACAAATTATGAGCTGGAATTACCAAGTGATTGTTCCAAACAGGAGCAACCTTTGTGTAGATTAGTTTATTAATTCCTCAGTTCCTGTTTGTAGGGGTACCCTGGGCTTTTGTACGATTACACTTTCTATTGAGAGCAACATTGTTGGAAAACAAGGTTAGAGCAGCAGCAATAGATGCGTTTGCTGAACCTTCATCGAAGAGAGTGCCCTTCATTTAGACAGCAACCAAAAACATGAGACAAAATTAATTTCTCTTTAAAATATTGCTAAATATGTTATCTACTTATGAATTCTAAGTAACAGTCAATAAAACAGTATTTAAATTGCAATAATTAAATGATTTTGGAGCAGGAGTGCAGTGCAGCAGTAGAGGAGCAATGTGAAGGGCAGGGGTGTATTCTGGTGTTTCGCCCTGGGTGCAATATTGTCTAGAAACTGCCCTGAGAACTGCATGCCACAGGCCCCACCATGGCTGGAGGCCTGCCTATGGCTACTTCAATTGCCCCTGAAAGGCTGTCCAGCCGCTCATTTGACAGAATGTATTTACTAAGAGGATTCTGGGTAGAGCGCTACTCTTAAACCTGTCAGGTAGAGGGTTTAGGAAGTTCATAAAAGAGAGGCATATATAGTTAAATATTTATGTGTGTGATATGTTCCAAAGAGATGACGAAACAACTTAAGAACTGTGAGTAGGAATTGTAGGAGCTGGAGGGAATAGAGATCGTAAGTTAGTGGCCCGAGAATTCAAACACAGTTGTTACAATCTGGAGCTGTAAACGCGATATCTTACGTATTACCTGAGCACAATTAATTTCCACATGAAAGAGTGGCATATATTATAAAGCACTTTGACACATAAGTGACAGGCACCATAACAAGGTTTTAATGTGTGTTATGAAGCTGTACTGTTATTTTGAGTGTATAAAAACGGAGGCAAAGGCCCGGCATTGTGCCCCAGGCCACGTGCCGTACAAAGTACGGCGCAATGGAGGGTCTGGGGGGTTAGGCACGGGGTGCGGGCAAAATGACACGAAAGTACAATGGGAGGGGCGGCCAGGTAGTGCCCCCACCCCAGCATTGCCAGGGCAACAGCCACAAACACCAGGAAAGGTGTGAGGGGAACAGCAGGGAGGCCGGGGGAAGTCCGGCCTCCCAAAGGGAATAACAAAGGGGTCTGGGGGTATAAGTAGTGCCCAAGGAGAAGGGGAAAGCAAAATCCAGGTAAGAAGCTCACCTCATTCGGGTAAGCTTCTAGGGCCTGGAAAAGGGGGAGTAGAAACGTTTTGCCTCATTCGGGTAAGCGTTTTTCTTGTCTTGGATTTACACAGGTGGCCAAATTTGCGTTAGCAGTTCAGAAGAGGAGAAGAAACCCTACCTTAATTTCTCTACGAGGAACGCAGCATCAGGAGCAGGCCGCTGCTCGTGAGCCGGAGCCGGGTTCATGAGCATTGGAGAAACCCACGGAGGAACGCCGCGGAGGACCGGAGCAGGCCGCTGCGTCGGGAGCTGAAGCCGAGATCAGGAGCGTAGGAGAGCCCAGCTGGTGGACTGCCGTGGAGGACTGCAGCATCGGGAGCACCCAGCAGGAGATTCGACGCGTGGAAAGCTGCGAAGAACAGGACACAGAGAGGCAGCTGACGTGCCCGAATGAAGCAAGGCGAGCGGTAGAAAACAGGTGTCGGAAGGAGGGGCTATCCCGGACTGTTGGAAGACTCCCGCATGACATCAAAAAAAGGAGGGGGGAGAGTCGGAGGTGGCAAGGCGGGGCGGGGCAGAAAGGAAGCAAGGTATTCATTTAAGGGGCAGCAACACGCTTGAACAACAGGCCCGGCAGAGGAGAAAACAAGAGTCTCTGGTCTCAAAGAGACAGCAACATTTTGTACGACAGTCTCCGTGGCACAGGCAGTAAGGGTTGTGGCGTGTACCTGAAAGGTTGGGGGTTCGAGAAATTCCCCAACTTCGAAATTCTGAAAGCATTGTGAAAAATAACTATAATTTTAAGCAGTGTAAAATCAGAAGACAACAAATTAAAGGGACAGCAGCCGCATAAACATTGGGAAACACATGTGGCATTCAAAAACACGCACATTTCATCAGAAGAGGATCAAAAAGCAAAAAACACATAGAGGATACAGAAGAAGAGGGAAAATACAGCAGGAAAGAAGAATCCAGACAAGAAGCATGGCGGAGGAAAGAGCAAAAAAGGGCGCAAGAATTCAGTCAATGGGCCAGGAAAGCAGAAAAGGAGTATGGGGCCCAATGGGTCTTCGACATCATGCAAAAGGAGGAAAGGGCAAAGGAAATGTCACCTTTGCTAATTGAGGAGTTCAGCGACAGCGAAGCAGAGGAGGCATTACCGCAAGGACAGAAGAGGGCGAGAGGACACAAGACCAGACAGAGCCACCTAAGAAGAAGAAAAGAAAAGAAAACAAGAAAGGTACTGTAAAAAGTGATGACAAAATTGGAAGGAAAATTGTTAATATGTTGAAAACCTGCATCACTGGTACGGGTAAGTCACCCAGGACCAGTGACAGGGGGGGAGGAAAGCACAAAAGGTAAAGGGAGGAACAGGGGGATTCAACAACAGAAATAGAAAGCAGCGATGATGAGGATAGGGACCACCTGAAGGCATGGGTGAAATGGAAAGGAGTAGTAAGCAAGGAGAAGCAGAAGGGCTCCGGGCTAGAGGGAGCAGGAAAAGTCACAGGAGGGAAGGGGACAGAACAACCACTACCAACGGTACCCAGTCCACAGGGGGTCCCGCCGGGACCCAGTCCCCAGGGGAGAACACCCAGCCCACCTGTGGCACCCCCAGGACCCACGCCAACACCACTGGCAGGGAACACCCCTCAGGGGGTGGAGCCACCAGGGGTAGTTACCACAGTCACAGGAGTCAAGGAAGGAGGGCCAGCCATGACAAAACATGGCAGGTCAACAATGGGAAAGGATGCACAGGGTCGGTCCATGAAAGCTATGGCATGGTATATAAATGACAAGGTTAAAAAGAAAATCTGGAGAAAGGAGTTCATAGACATTTTTTCCCTGCTAGAATGCCAAAAGAGGGGACTGAACGTGTCAGTAGTAGACATGAAAGAGGATGAGAAAGGCATACTAAGGGGGGTGACAGTGGTGAAGAGTTTTGAAAACAGGGTAGCAGCTTTCCAAATAATGTCCATAATTATATTGCAGAAATACCCAGAGGACGGAGTATCATTGGTCAGATATCAGAAGAGGGTGTTGAAAGTATACAAAGCATTCGGGGGGGATGCATGGAAAGAATACGACCACGCGTTTAGGAAGGAGATGGATTGCTTCCCAGATATAGGGTGGGATGAAGAAAACTTTAACCTGTACATATTTAACGTATTGATAGAGAAATGGGACACCAGGGAGCAGCGTTCAGGAGGGCAACAGAAAAAACAATATTGGCAGAACGACTATAGAAGTGATTACAGGTATAATAACAGGTACGAAACAGCTATGACAGATCAAGAGATCAGAATTTTCGGAATAGACAAAATAGCTCGCAGAGAAGTTGGCAGAGCATCATACCACCAGCGGCCCAGGGGAAATACTTGGTCACCACGGGCAGAGTCAACACAATGCCGGAATTCCGAAAATGGGGTACCATGCAGCTGGGGTAGGAAGTGCAAATTCAGCCACAAGTGCGAGAAATGTAAGGGCGACCATAACAGTGCCAAGTGCACCAGGGCAACGACAAACAGCAATAGAAGAAATGAGAAGTGGAACTAGGAGCTGGGATGAGAAGGAGGCCACACCAGTTAAGATTGGAAAAATGGAAAAGTGGCTCCGCGCATTCCCAGACCAAGAGGCTGCCAATGTGATTGGAAGCGGTTTTCAGGAAGGTTTTAACATTCCTTTTGCAGGGCATGGATCGCAGAACATCCCAAAAAATTTGAAGTCAGCTATGGAAAACAGTGGGATAGTAAGCCAAAAAATCAAGAAAGAAGTGGAGCTGGGTAGGATGGGGGGCCCAAACACATCCCTGCCATTCAAAGAATACATATGCTCACCGTTGGGGCTAGTCCCAAAGAAGGAAAAAGGGGAATTCAGACTTATTCACCATTTTTTATACCGCCAGTTCCCCCCCGGGGCATTTGTAAATGATGGCATCCCACAAATGGAAGCAACAGTAACTTACTCAGATTTCCAAGAAGCAGAGGAAGTAGTCAGGAAGGCAGGCAGGCAGGGGGGCATGGATGCTAAAGGTGGATATAAAATCAGCCTTTCGACTGTTAACTGTCAACAAGGAGTCACAGAAATGGCTATGCATGCAATGGGAGGGAAAATATTTCATTGACAAATGCCTCCCCATGGGATGCGCCATCTCATGTGCATATTTTGAAAGAGTGAGCTCATTCCTACAATGGACACTCACGAAAGAGATGGAGGAGGCCAGGGTGGTCCATTACCTGGACGATTTTTTATTTGTAGAGCCCCAAGGGTCAAAACTGTGCAAGGCAGCTTTGAACAAATTTGTAGAGATAACAAACGTATGGGGTTTCCCGCTGGCAGAGGAAAAGACTATGGTCCCAACACAGACAATACAGTTCTTGGGGATAGAAATTGACTCAAGGGAGTGGGTATGCCAGATCCCAGAGGATAAAGTGGCAGACCTGCTGGAAACAATCAATAACCTAAAGGGGAGAAACAAGGCCACTGTAAGAGAATTACAAGCACTGGCGGGAAAGCTAAACTTTGCAGGAAGGGTCATACCGCATAGGAACATTTTTTCAAAGGAGCATTGAGCTAAGAACAAGAGGGGCCAAGATGGGGCACCACAGAGTCAGAATAGGAGGAGGAATCAAGAAGGACATGGAAGTTTGGGGAGAATTCCAGAGGTCATTTAATGGGTCAGTGATCTGGCGCTCGCCCATCAACGAGGAGAAAAGAGTGTTGTTCACGGATGCAGCCAGAGGTTTTGAGGCAATACTAGGAAGAGAGTGGTGCGCAGAGAAATGGCCAAGGTCATGGCAGGAGGCAGCGTGGACTAGGAACATCACGCTGCTGGAGCTTTTTCCAATCTGGGTAGCATTGTGTGCATGGGAAACGGAGGTTTGGTCAAATAACATTGCAGTGGTGCACGTGGTAATTAAAGGGAGTGCATCATGTCCAGTGGTATTGGAATTGATGAGAGCCATCACACTAGAATGTTTGAAAAACAATGTATGCAAAAGAGCAAGGCACATATCTGGAGAAACAAATGTGGTGGCTGGCGCCTTGTCTCATTTTCAGTGGGGCAGGTTCAGGGAGCTGAGGCTGGACGCGAAAAGGGAAAAAACACCCACACCAAAAAAGGCATGGGTTCCACTGAAAGCGCTGGAGGAGAAGGAACGTTTGACCACAAGGTTAACTCAAAAGAAAAGGAAAAGTCACAGGAACCAGGACGAGTCATAGAAAAACTGGCCAGGAATGCCCTAACTTACAAAACGGGTAAGCAGTACGGAAAGCATGTGAATAATGTATTGGTGGAAACAGGAGTGCAAGATATGGGTAAAGTTACAACAGCAAAAATGTGCGAATTCTTGGAAGGGGCATTTGTCAAAGGGAAAAGGAAAAGCTGGGCGGCAGCACACTTAGCCGCAGTTGCATACACCGCAAAAGTAGCCGGTGTAACAGATCCAACAAACAGCCTGCTAATAAAGTATGCAATGAAGGGATGGGCAAGGTTGGAAGGAAAGAAGCCAGATAACAGCAGACCTCTGAATTTTGGGAAATTGGTGGTTCTGCTGAAAGTATTACAAAGCACATGTAGCAGTGAATATGAGACAGCTCTATTTAGGGCAGCATTTGCCCTAGCATACTATGGGGCTTTCAGGATAGGGGAGCCAGTAGCCCGGAATGCGATAGCAGGGGATGGCCTGGCAAAAAGCGATGTTAGCACAGGGTCCAAAGGTATGTCTATACTATTGAGGAAATCCAAAACGGACCAGGCGGGAAAAGGGAGAGCAATAGACCTCAAATGCATCAGAGAGAAGGACCACTGTCCAAGATGCATCACCCAAGCTTTTCTAGAGATCCGACCGGAGGTCAGCGGGCAATTGCTAATACACAGGGACGGCGGCACACTCAGCAGGTATCAGTTCCAGGCAGTATTGAAGAAAACAGTAGCCAAGGCAGGGTGGGATCCAGCAGAATTTGGGACACACTCATTTAGAATAGGAGCAGCCACGTCAGCATGGGCAGGGGGCCTGGGAGCAAAGGGTATGAAGAAAATTGTGGGGTGGTTGTCACAATGTTTCAAAAAATATGTAAGCGTTGAACTAATATGAACCTCTCCCCCCCCACTCCAACAGATACGGGCCCCTACAAGTCGGCATGGATCGTGGGGCATTCCTTTGTGACCCGGGCAGGCAGGTAGATTGAGGAGGTCAAGCAGGGACTCCACTTCAAGAAGAGAATCACGTCCTGGTGGGGCCTCCTGGGGATGCACTGGGAGGACATTCACGACAGGTTGTCTGACTTGATCGTCTTCAGAGATCCGCCCGAGTACTTGACAATACACCTCGGGGGCAACAACCTGGTCAGCACAAATAGGGGAACATTACAGAGACACATTTGTGAGTCACTGCATGGCATAGCACACTGCTGATGGAAAACTGAAATGTTCATGTCAGAAATGATACCACGTAGAATCTGGTACGGGGCTACAAATATCCTTATTGGTTGATGTCATTGTACTAAATATGTTTGTAAAAACAAATGAATGTTTGTACTGTGTTATCTTAGTTGTTCATGAACTTACCATCTGTAAATCTCTCCTTTTGGCACTTGCACTTTGTACAAACACATGTAATTTGCCATTTGGCAATGTACATTTATTGACTTGCTTAAATTTGCATATTTTCAATTAAATTGCATTAATTATGTTGTTTGCCATATGTAGGGTGTTTTGATACTGTGGACAATGATGTTTTTCATTAATTGTTTTCATTAATGTGCTACAAATTATGACCTGCAATTACCAAGTGATTGTTCCAAACAGGATCAACCTTTGTGTAGATTAGTTTATTAGTTCCTCAGTTCCTGTTTGTCGGGGTAACCTGGGCTTTTGTACGATTACACTTTCTATTGAGAGCAACATTGTTAAAAAACAAGATTACTGTAACGCTCACCTGATTCCCACGGAGGCGCTGATCCCGGCTGGCCTGCTATCGTTTCTTCAATTGAGAAGCGTAGAGCTCGGACGACTCTCAGGACTGGGCTTCCTCTTATCGAATGTCTGACTTGCAGGGTAAGTTTTCTGCAGGTGGAAGAAAAAGGGTTAATCACCGTTTGATGGGATTTCTTCTCCCACCAATCGCCAGTTTCTCCCACAGCCTAGCTTTCTACTTGTCTCGGCGAGCTCTCACCTTAGGTGTATAAATGCTGAGCTCTCCATCCTGCGTCTGGTGCAGGGGTGCGTGGATTCCAGTTACGTCACTGGATGAGTTCAGTGTTGAGGCTCAAGTCTTTTGCGGCCATAGTTGTGGCACTGGTGCTGGGATGCCGAAGAGCGATGCCGCCGTTACTGCACGGGCGGATGCCTGTAAGTATACTGTAGTCTTTAGGCTTTAAAAGATGGGCACCTCAATAATGTCCCTTTTCCTTTGTTTCAGGCCTCGGGATGCTGTGGCCGTAGTTTTCCGTTGCCGATGCACGTAAGTATAATGTTCGTTGGCCGCTTTTAATGGCACCTCTAATAATGTCCTTTTTCTAGTTTTCAGGTGCCGGGTTGATGCGGCCGCTTCTGCGCGTGCAAAAACTGGTAAGTTAAGATGAATGCGACTGCCTTCACCCGAACCCCTTTTTAATTATGTCCTTTGCCTTTCAGGTGCAGAAAAGCTGCCGAAGAGAAGGCCGCGGTTAGCTCCGTTGCAATCACGGATGGATCAGGTAAGCGGGCGCGGCTGCGAGCGAGTTGCACTTTTCTAACCTTATGTTTATTCTTTGCAGGTTTTGCCGGTGACTGGATTCCGGGATCTGGTAAGTATTGTTCTGTGTCTTTCTTCATCCACAGGTTGCTGCGCGGAAGCTGAAGATGACTCTGGACCTGGAATGCAGGAGCCGACTCGGTGAGCGTCCTGCTGCTGCTGCAGAATAACGCGAAGCACGTGTTTTCCATCGGGCGTGGTTTAAATAGCAGAGAAGTGCTTCCAGTATGTGTTCTTCCACCGGTTCCACCCAGGTAAGAAAAGAGTTCCTGAATGGAGGGAATAGTTCCTCTCAGCCCTGATGGCTGGGGACTTCAACCAGACTGGATTGTTCTGGGTAAATATGCAGCATGGTCTGCCTCAGGTAAGTCCACCCAAGCATTATTACACTGTTTATCAATATGAGCCCAGCGCCTATGGCGCCGGGACTAAAACCCTTCATGAGCCTGGCGCCAAAGGTGCCAGGACACGGTCCAAAGGGCCCCTGTAGTAGTGGAAGATGGGTCTGCTTCCGAGGGCGCTGGGCCAGTCCTGGCCCCTCGGGAGTAGCGCCCATGACAGCACCCCCCTCAAGGCCCCTCCCAAACTTGTCCTCCCCGGGGGTTTTGGTTTATCGGGAAAGGTTCGGTGAAATTTCTGGACTAGACGAGGAGCATGGACGTGGTCATAGGGTTCCCATGACCTTTCCTGAGGTCCGTAGCCTTTCCAGTCGATTAGGTAGAATAGCTTCGATCTGATGATTTAGAGTCCAAAATGTCTTTTACTTCAAATTCGGGCTCCCCATTCACTTGAATGGGTTCTGGAGGATTGGTCAATCTGGTTCCAGGTTGCATGGGTTTCAAAAGAGATACGTGAAATACAGGATGTATTCTCATATGGGTTGGCAATTCTAATTTAGCGGCCACTGGATTAATTATGGCCGTAATTGGATATGGTCCCAGGTATTTGGGGTTGAAGGTGCAAGGCCCTTTAAGCTATAAATGTTTGGTGGACAGCCAGACTTGATCCCCAATCTGGTATAGAGGGGCATTGCTTCGGTGTTGATCTGCTCCTTTTTTGTACCTCTCTTTAGCTTGTTGTAGATGTGCAGTCGCTTCCTTAAAAGCTTGGGTAATAACGGTGTGCAATCGATCCACGGCGGGTGTTCCAAGATCTTGAGGTGGATCAAGGTTGGAGGTTCGAGGGTGAATCCCATACAAGATGTAGAAGGGACTCTTACCGGTACCCGAATGAACTGAATTGTTGTAAGCATATTCAGCTATCCAAAGGATGTCCTTCCAGTTACTCTCCGACTGTTGTAGCATGCATCGTAAATATTGCTTGAGAGTCTGGTTTGTTCTCTCGGTTTGCCCGTCGGTCTGGGGATGATGGCTGGTGTAACGCTCACCTGATTCCCACAGAGGCGCAGGTCTGGCTTCGAGTGCTGATGCTTCTTCAATGGTGAAGCGCAGGACTCTGAAGATGGACAGGAAGGGCCCTCTACTCTGGCTTCTCCGGCTCACAGGAATATTCCCCTGTGCGTGAAAAGGGAGTATTACCTACTGACTGAGTTATGCTCAAGCCTCCCACTCTCTTCCAACCCTCCATGATACCCTTCCACGATTCCCCGTGAAGTCTCACCTTAGGGTCAGGAAGGATGAGCTCTCCATCTTGCTTCTGATGCAGGGGCGCGTTGAAACCCAGTTACTTCACTGGATTGAGGATTGATGGGAGTTCAGGTAAGCTTGACTATTCAGGTAAGGCTCTGTAAAAGTTCTGTTGCAAGTTCAAAAGTCCAAGCTTAATAATAATGTTCATTGTCTTTTTGCAGCAAGCGCTAATGCTTATGTCTTTTTTCCCCTTATGGGCCGGGGTTCGGAATGCCGGAGATATGGCACCGACCCGAAGTGAAGCGTGCAGTTCCAGTAAATGACAGGTAAATTCTGGATGAGCGCTCGGGAACTGTCTTTGCATACGCTCATTCAATGTCTTTGTCTTTTTTCCCCATAGGGGCCGGGGTCCGGAAAATGCCTGGAAGCGGCAAGACCCGAAATGAAATGGGAATGACCCAACAGGTAAGTCTTATTCCCTTCCTTCTCTTACCTCTTATTCTTGTCTTTTTCTCTAGGCTCTGGGAAGTGGCTGTGTATCCGGATGATCGCTGCTGAAGATGGAGGAACCCAGGAAAGGTGAGTGAAATGCAGCGCTGCAGCGATCGTAACAAAATGCTTTTAAAAATAATGTCTTCCCTTTCAGGATCGTCGGTGATGTCTCCTTGGTGCAGATTTAGCTGGTAAGGTCTCTTGTCTCCCTTTGCAGGTGACCCAGGATGCTGACAGGCGTGGCTGAAGTCCAGATGCAGGAGCTGACACGGTGAGCGTCCAGCAGCGAGGAGCAGAACAACGAAGCGTGAGTTGCTGATCGGGTGTGGTTTAAATAGCTTTGGAAGAAGTCCCAAGTGTGTATCCTTCCTCCGATCAGGTATGTATCCTTCCCCGACCACACCCGGGTGGAATGTAGTCCCACAGGTAAAGTAGTTCCATTCAGGCCTCAAGAGGGCCTGGATGTGGCAGCATGGTCTGCATCAGGTAAGTGCACATTAAAACACTTGAACACATGTCTAGCTTTATGAGCCTGGCGCCTAAGGCGCCAGGACAGAGGTCCAACATGAGCCTGGCGCCTAAGGCGCCAGGACTGCGTCCAAAGAGCCCCAGCTTGGGCCCGCTGGCACTCCCCTGGGGGAAATGATGCCTGCCTCTGGGGTCGCTGGGTCGGACCTGGCTCCTTGGAGGTAGGCATCATGACAGTTGGTCGAAAGTCTTACATCGATTTGAGCTAATCGACAACAGCTACGCCAAAAGTGTGAAATAAACTGGCTCCCCCTATCTGAGATTAGTACTGACGGGAAGCCGTGTAGCCGGACGATGTTTTCAAGAAATACTTTGGCTAGGACTGATGCTGAAGGTAAGCCTTTTAGCGGAATGAAGTGGGCCATTTTAGAAAACAGGTCCACAATAACAAGAATGGTGTTGTACCCGGAACAGGAGGGTAAGTCTGTGATGAAGTCCATGGAAAGGGTATGCCAGGGACACGGTGGGATGTCTAATGGTTGCAGAAGACCAGCCGGCCTCTTCTTCTGACCCTTGTTTTGAGCGCACACACCGCAGGACATCACGAATTCCTTTATGTCTTTTCTCCACGAAGGCCACCAGAAGTGTCTCTTCACCTTTTCTGTGGTTTTGGCAATGCCAGGGTGACCCTCAATTAATGAATCATGATAGCAGGAGATTACCTGTCTTTGTAAATCGGCGTGTGGTAGGAACAATCGTCCTTGGAAATAAGGCAAGTCATTGCTTACGGTTAAATCTTTTCCTTTTTGTAACCAGTTCAGTAAGTCTGGTGAGGTTACAAGTTGTTTAGTTTTTTCTTCAATATCCTCAATGGATTGTGAAGAAATCAGACCCACAATCCTTTGTTCAGGAATTATTGGTACAGGTTCTGGATTGGCAACATTATCTCCCATTCCAATTCGGGAAAGAGCATCCGCTTTGCCGTTCTTGTTGCCGGGACGATAAGTGATCACAAAGTCAAATTCAGCAAAGAATAGAGCCCAGCGAAGCTGTCTGAAGGATTGAGCCTTGGCGGTTTTCAGATACTGCAGATTTCGATGATCGGTGATCACTGTGATGGTGTGTCTGGCCCCGAGGAGATAATGCCGCCATGCCTTAAAGGCTGATTTAATCGCTAGAAGCTCTTTGTCTGTGATGGTGTAGTTGATCTCAGGCGCCGAGAACTTCTGAGACCAGAATGCCACAGGATGCAGTTGGTTAGTCTCTGGATCTCTTTGTGATAGGACTGCTCCCATTGCTAAGCTGGAGGCGCCGGTTTCAACGATGTAAGGGAGGTCCGGGCGTGGGTGTTTCAGTATTGGCGCTGAGGTGAATTTAGCCTTTAGCTCTTGGAAGGCTTGTTCTGCTTCTGCGGACCATTCAAAGCGTTTATTTTTTCTTAAGCGGGCGGTGATGGGTTGTACCACTCGTGAAAACTCTGGAATAAATCTACGGTAAAAATTGGCAAAGCCTAGCATGCTTTGAACGCCTTTCACGGAAGTAGGAGACGGCCATTTGAGGATAGCGTCTACTTTTCTCGAGTCCATGTGGACTCCTTTGGGTGTCAGAATAAATCCCAAAAATTCGACCTCAGTGACATGAAAAACACATTTTTCGAGCTTGGCAAAAAGTTTATGTTGGCGAAGTTTTTCAAGGACCGCCCTAACATGATTTCGATGGTCAGCTTCTGAAGATGAGTACACAAGAATGTCATCTATGTAGACGACAACGCAGACATCAATGAGCTCTCTGAGGACATCATTCATAAAATATTGGAAGGCGGCCGGTGCATTGCATAGTCCAAAGGGCATCACTTGGTATTCAAATAGCCCATACTTAGTGCGAAAGGCCGTCTTCCATTCATCTCCTTCCTTGACCCGTACCAAGTGATAAGCTCCCCGGAGATCAAGCTTAGTATAAATACAGGCGTTTTTTACCTGGTCAAGGAGTTCCGGGATCAGAGGTAAGGGGTACCGGTTTTTTACTGTTATCTGGTTCAGAGCACGATAATCTATACAGGTTCTGAGGTCACCTTCTTTTTTTGGTACGAAGAACAGAGCCGAGGATGCAGGGGACTTCGACGGACGGATAAAGCCATTGGCCAGGTACTGGTCTAAATACTGTCGCAGATGAAGGTTCTCAGGCTCGGTAAGGGCGTAAATCCTACTGCAAGGGGGAGTTGCACCGGGTAGCAAATCTATCTGACAATCGTATGATCTGTGGGGTGGCAAGGTGTTAGCCTGTTCCTTTTGAAAAACATCTTGGAACTCTTGATACTCTAGAGGTAATTGTGGACCGTCAGCCGTCACTGACCCTAGGCCAATGTTGGGTCGTGGATAACAAGTTGGTGTGCACTCTGGGAACTTTATCGTCTTTGCTCGCCAATCAATCTGAGGATTGTGTTTCTCCAACCAAGGAATCCCTAGAATTACTTGGAATTGAGGAGCCTTGATCACGTCGAACACAATTACCTCCTGATGCCCGTCTTGGCCTAGTATCGTCACTTCAATAGTGGTATGGGTCACTGGTCTGGAGGCGATTTCCGTCCCATCCACCGTGGTAATGACGTCTTTAACCACCTTTGGACAAAGAGGTAAGTTCATCCTGGAAGCCAATTCGCGGTCCACATAATTTCCAACTGCTCCACTATCAATGTATGCCTTAATTGCATGCAAACGATCCGGTTGCTCTGGGTTTACGAGGACCATTGGCATTATGAAGTGCGAGGTCAAAGAACTGGTTTTTACGCTCGGCAAGCGGACCTCTACACTTGTCGGGCGAGGTCGTTTCCCGGCTCAGGCTTTTCAGAACTCTTATCAGAAGCTCCCACTGTCTTCTTAGGTGGTTTCACCGGGCAATCTCGAAGAAAATATCCTGAATTTCCACAATAGAGACATAGTTGCATTTGTCGTCTCCTGTCGCGTTCTTTCTGGGTTAGGGGACCCTTTACAACCCCAATTTGCATAGGTTCGACGGCTTCAACTCCTTTGGTGTGACTTTGAGGCTTAGGGAACACTTGTGTTTCAAACCTGGATCGATCCGCCTTTCTGTTTTGTAGTCTGTGATCCAATTGGACCACCAAATCAATGTACTCTGAACAATCCTGAGGAGGATTCACTACCTGGGCAAGGACGTCTTTGAGTTCGCCACGCAAACCCCTGTGAAAAAGCGTGATTCTTTTGTCCTCAGGCCATCTGGTTTCCACGATTAGCCTATTGAATGATGCAATGTAGGCCAAAAGATCTTGATTGCCCTGTCGTAGGGAAATGAGTTCGTTGTCCAGGGCCTGCCCCTGGGAATACCTTGCAAAAAGTCTTTCCATATTTGCCTGGCAGGTCGGGAAATCACGAAGGATCGGGTCATCCTGTGTAACCAGAGGAATCGACCAATCAGCGGCACTGCCGCCAAGATACGAAAGCACAAAGGCTACCTTAGTCTGGTCAGTCGGAAAGGCTGCAGGTCTACAAAGAAAGTGCAATCGGCATTGATTTATAAACACCGCAAACCTTTTAGGGTCACCAGAGAAGCGTTCAGGCGGTGCCAATGGCACATTTCCGGGTAGGTTGATTTGAACAGGATTGGCTGAAGCCGCTGGGATATAGCTCCCTCCTGAATTAGGTAGCGGGGTTTGCCCCGCTTGTGTCTGTAATAACTGTCTGGCGAGATCATCAGTTTGTTCTTTTGATATTATCAATTCCCTCCTAAGGGCATTCGTTTCCTGGCGGGCAGCATGAACTTCAGCTCTTAATTCCCCTAATAACTGGGCCAGTTGGTCTGTGTCGGAAGTTTCCATAGCGCCTGGGTAGGAGGTTATTGGTGCGCTTCGTGTTCTGTAACGCTCACCTGATTCCCACGGAGGCGCTGATCCCGGCTGGGCTGCTATCGTTTATTCAATTGAGAAGCGTAGAGCTCGGACGACTCTCAGGACTGGGCTTCCTCTTATCGAATGTCTAACTTGCAGGGTAAGTTTTCTGCAGGTGGAAGAAAAAGGGTTAACCACCGTTTGATGGGATTTCTTCTCCCACCAATCGCCAGTTTCTCCCACAGCCTAGCTTTCTACTTGTCTCGGTGAGCTCTCACCTTAGGCGTATAAATGCTGAGCTCTCAATCCTGCGTCTGGTGCAGGGGTGCGTGGATTCCAGTTACGTCACTGGATGAGTTCTGTGTTGAGGCTCAAGTCTTTTGCGGCCTTAGTTGTGGCACTGGTGCTGGGATGCCGAAGAGCGATGCCGCCGTTACTGCACGAGCAGATGCCTGTAAGTATATTGTAGTCTTTAGGCTTTAAAAGATGGGCACCTCAATAATGTCCCTTTTCCTTTGTTTCAGGCCTCGGGATGCTGTGGGCGTAGTTTTCCGTTGCCGCTGCATGTGCCGATGCACGTAAGTATAATGTTCGTTGGCCGATTTTAATGGCACCTCTAATAATGTCCTTTTTCTAGTTTTCAGGTGCCGGGATGCTGCGGGCTTTATATCCGTTGCCACTGCACGTGCCGATGCACGTAAGTATAATGATCGTTGGCCGCTTTTAATGGCACCTCTAATAATGTCCTTTTTCTAGTTTTCAGGTGCCGGGATGCTGCGGTTGATGCGGCCGCTTCTGCGCGTGCAAAAACTGGTAAGTTAAGATGAATGCGACTGCCTTCACCCGAACCCCTTTTTAATTATGTCATTTGCCTTTCAGGTGCAGAAAAGCTGCCGAAGAGAAGGCCGCGGTTAGCTCAGTTGCAATCACGGATGGATCAGGTAAGCGGGCGCGGCTGCGAACGAGTTGCACTTTTCTAACCTTATGTTTATTCTTTGCTGGTTTTGCCGGTGACTGGATTCCGGGATCTGGTAAGTATTGTTCTGTGTCTTTCTTCATCCACAGGTTGCTGCGCGGAAGCTGAAGATGACTCTGGACCTGGAATACAGGAGCCGACTCGGTGAGCGTCCTGCTGCTGCTGCAGAATAACGCGAAGCACGTGTTTTCCATCGGGCGTGGTTTAAATAGCACAGAAGTGCTTCCAGTGTGTGTTCTTCCACCGGTTCCACCCAGGTAAGAAAAGAGTTCCTGAATGGAGGGAATAGTTCCTCCCAGCCCTGATGGCTGGGGACTTCAACCAGACTGGATTGTTCTGGGTAAATATGCAGCATGGTCTGCCTCAGGTAAGTCCACCCAAGCATTATTACACTGTTTATCAATATGAGCCCGGCGCCTATGGCGCCGGGACTGAAACCCTTCATGAGCCTGGTGCCAAAGGCGCCAGGACACGGTCCAAAGGGCCCCTGTAGGGGTCTGCTGGGTCCGGAGTAGTGGAAGACGGGTCTGCTTCCGAGGGCGCTGGGCCAGTCCTGGCCCCTCGGGAGTAGCGCCCATGACAATTACAGCAGCAGCAATAGATGCTTTTGCTGAACCTTCATTGAAGAGAGTGCCCTTCATTTAGACAGCAAACAAAAACTTGAGACAAAATGAAATTCTCTTTAAAATATTGCTGTATACGTTATCTACTTATGAATTCTAAATAACGGTCAATAAAACGGTATTTACATTGCAATAATTCAATGATTTTGGAGCAGGAGTGCAGTGCAGTGCAGCAGTAGAGGAGCAATGTGAAGGGGAGGGGTGTATTCTGGTGTTTCGCCCTGGGTGCAATATTGTCTAGAAACTGCCCTGAGAACTGCATGCCACCGGCCCCACCACGGCTGGAGGCCTGCCTATGGCTACTTCAATTGCCTCTGAGAGGCTGTCCAGCCGCTCATAGGTGCCGGCCACTTTGACAGAATGTTTTTACTGAGAGGATTCTGGGTAGAGCGCTACTCTTGAACCTGTCAGGGAGAGGGTTTAGGAAGTTAAGAAAAGAGAGGCATATATAGTTAAATATTTATATTTGTGATATGTTCCAAAGAGGTGACGAAACAACTTAAGAACTGTGAGTAGGAATTGTAGGAGCTGGAGGGAATAGAGAATCCAAACACAGTTGTTACAATCTGGAGCTATAAACACGATATCTTACGTATTACCTGAGCACAATTAATTTCCACATGAAAGAGTGGCATATATTATAAACACTTTGACACATAAGTGACAGACACCATAACAAGGTTTTAATGTGTGTTGTGAAGCTGTACTGTTATTTTGAGTGTATAAAAACGGAGGCAGTCAAGGGTACGGCCGTGTCGTGTTGTTTTTATGTAGCTGCTGTCTCTACGGACCCCACAGTCGCGGATGTCACCAGACAATAGAGGCGCCTTAGACCGAGTCCATTTGATAGCCCTGCGCTCAGGTTGTAAGGTGACACATTACGAGCGGGCCCGCCGGGGAACACACAGTGATAAAGTTTCATACGGAAGTGCATCCGAGCCCGCTCGATCTTTGGAAGGGCCAGGGCACTGCTGCTACCCTGGCAGCATCCTCCTCGGTGGGCCAGGAGAGAGTGGACGGGGGTCCTCGGCGCTGTTGGTACCTTGGGACGCGCCGTCTCTCCCCCTCGCCACTCAGAAGCGGAGTGTACACCGCGCAGCGCAGGCCGGCCTCCGTGCCTTCTGCAGGTCCCTGCAACATGTGACCCGCGGATGAGGAGCTGCAGAGCTGATTACTGAGTGGGGGAGGGGGCTGCCGGTGAATGGCGACTCCGGAGGCTGCCATGGATGTCAGAAGATAAACAGAGCCGTGCCGACCCCCCAGCCCGCGCAGGAGGCCGATGAAGACTTTGGGGGCTCGGCTTGTACGCATGTGTGTCTGGCAAGAGAGGCTACTTATTATGTGCGCGCTTCGGGCTCCACGGCGCATAGTACACGGGACAGCTCCCCTGAGCGCGCATCACCGGAGTGGGATCTCGGCGTGCAATCCAGCCAACGCTGCGGGGCTGCCTGGGCACTGTTAACCCTCAGCCGAGCCAGGCTGGAGCCCGGAGCCTGCCTGCCGCCACCATGCCTGTGGCACTGAGCGGGCAGCCAGGCAGCAGCGAGCGTCGCGGCTCCAGAAGTAAGTCTCCGCTTGCATCGTGTGGCTCTCCACACAGCCGTGTATGCTTACAGGGCAGTGCGTAATATTATGAGCCTGAGAACAGCGGCAATTTACTAAGAAACTTCCGGAATCTGATTTTGGTGATGGTGTGCACAGTTGTGAGGACCAAGCTGGTGTTTGGGTAGCAAACTACCAATTACATTCCTAAAATAATCATGCCTGGTTGCGGTGCCCGTGCAACCGGTTTCACGTGATGATAAAGCGCCAGGTACCCAGACTCCGAGTCTGGCCCGCGCTATCCAGCGCTCCATATAAGCAGAGGGACTTCTTGTGGTGTGACGGGTATAGGGGCACAGAAGCAAGGCCATGTGCATTACTGTATGCGCCGCATGTAACGGATGCAGAAGGATAGGTGGGTCAATCCACAGATGCAGTCACTCCCAGGCTATAATATAGACAGAGGATGTCAACGTTATTGACAGTCACGGCACCCTATATAAATCAAGAAGCAAACGCAGAACTAAAACTCTGAACAACTCTCACAAATCATGAAAAATATGGCAACATCATTTTATAAATTATTTACCAATTGTTTATGATTCTCCATGAATAGTTCAGTGTGAACAACTCCACATTTATAAGTAACCGTACATTTTTAACCCGAAAACCCGATTTTCTAACAGTTGGGGGTGGGGAGGGGTCGGCGAGGGGTGGCGAGTGGCCCTGCAAGTATTGTATTCTAAAAATGTTTTTTTTTTTTTAAATGCCTGCATTCTTTCATGTCCTACGAAAATGTAAACATTTTGCTCATTCGTATGGTAAGCCATTTGGAAGGATCCGCCAATTCTCTGCCACTGTGTCTCCGGCAGGCAAGGGCCAGGACGCAGCCACTTGAGCTACTGCCTCAGTTAAACCTTTCCTTCTGGGATTATTTTTAAGATTAGTAAAAGTACAAATATCTTCTGAAACAATGTGAGGCAGGAAGTGGGCGATGTCCATAGATTGCCCAGTGTTCAAAATAGACTTTCAGGTGTGGAGCCTCTGAAGTATTATAAAACATGCAGGTGGCATGTTTCGTTTCTGCGATCATGTACAGGAGCACCCCCCCGGCCTCCCCCATGCACTCCGCTGACCAGATTGGGACTTTTCATATCCAGTTGCTGCCTCCACTCCGGTTTTGTTCTCAGACTTGAAAAGCAGAAGGCAGGATAATTCTGTGCACAGACTTATTATGTCCTTCGACTTTAGCGACATGGGATGCCTGTCTAATTGTACTGGTTGATACGTTTTCCAAATGGTCTAATGTGGGGCAGTTAGGTGGCATATCTCATATCTCAAGATCATACGATTCTTGGGGTCTATCTTTTGTAGAGAAACCATCCCAAAGAAAATCAAATCAGATAATGGACCGCATTTCATGGCGAAAGAGCTGAAGGTATTTTTATCCAGTTTGGGAATTCAATACTTGTTGACCTCCTTATACCACCCCAGGGTAATGAGTGTGTGGAGAGATTTAACAGAACCCTCGAGGTTGCCATTTTCCTGTAGAGGCACGGGGTGCTGATTGGTTCAGGGCAGGGTTGGCAAGAGTTAACCAGGCTCCGAGACTCACTCTGACATGCAGAGGTCACCATTTGGGATGATTAGGGGATGGAAACCAAACGCCAAGATGTGCCCCTCTTGCATGGGGAGGCAGCGAGTTAAGAGTTTAGATGAGGAAATAGTGCTGGCAAGAATTAGTGTGAGTAGAGCTAGGGCCAAAGAATGATTTGATAGGCTTAGTTTAGTGTGGGAGAGGGTTTTCTGAAATTAAGGGTGGCCTGCCTAGTGCAGTGCAGAAGGGTAGATCGGATTTTTCACAGGGAATGATGGTAGAGGAGGATTTGGGTAGTGTGGTGTGTAGCAATGGAGGGCAGGTGTGGAACAAGAAGAGGATGTCGATGTGTCTGGGGAGCGTGAGGTTGTGGACAGAGAAAGGTTCCAGCTCACGATTGTTGTTGTTTTACGCAGGAAGAAAGGGAGTTGTTTTGAGTTTGTGTGATTGTATGGTGGTGGAGGTGTTGAATGTGATGTGCGTGTGTGTGTAAATGTGCAGGGTGTGCGTTGGTGAGGAGGTGATTGATGGGGCAGCCACATGTGTATGCATTGGTTTGCTTTTTGAGCTGCGCTCGGGCAAGGGAAGCCACGGAGTGCTCGTGAGCCTAAGGGCAGATTGAGAGGGATTTGCGGTTTAGAGAGTGGGGGATGAGTCTGAGGCTGTGCGCGGGCTGCCTAATTCTACCTGTCTTTTTTTTAAACCTTAAACCTTAAAACCTACTTAGATCTTTTTGCCAGGGAAGCCATTTACTTCCAACATTTTAAGAATGGAAGTATTTTGACTTCCAAAAACAGAGAATGATCTGCAGATTTTTAGGCTTGGGATTTGGGATTATTCAATTTCCACTCCCAAAGAGTTAACCGAAGCACTAACAGTAGCCATTTTGGTTGTAGAGAAGATGTTTTCTAAGAACATTAGGGAAGGGGTCTCCGTACCGCAATGCATTGAGACCATCTACATTGCCCTGCTACAGAATTAAATATGCCTTCGGATATGCCTTCAGCTAAAGGCAAAAACAGGATTTTACCAATGTCCACAACCTACTACTTCCTAAACTCGTTAGACCATTCTCCCGACATGTGCCCCCCCCCCTCCTGATTTCTGAAAAGCACAATTGTTCACACATCCCCCAATCCTCTCCCCCCTGGTGGGCTGCACCCCCTGTTGCTATTGCGATGCATCATATCTGCTCTACATCCACCACTGTCAACCCATATCGCATGACCTGCCGTGTGGAGGGCCACCTGAGCCACAGTGTGTGACCTGTAATGCATGCAGAGCATCAGGGCCTGGTCTGAAGTTGGCAACGCCCTCTCGCTGCTGCGCCTGTTGATTGGCGGCTGCAGCAGCGCCTCATTAAGTGCAATCCTCTATGCAAACCAACGGGGAAAATGATACACCGTTCATTATTGATGCACCTTTGCCCATTGTATGGTGTAATTGCGAAATGCTTAGGCAGTGCACAGCCTGGCGGCGGCAAGACCTTATAAAATACAATGTAGAAAACATTTCTGAAAACTGACCTGTCAACGGGCTCCAACGCACACGGCATCTTGTCAAAACAAGCGCTTTTGCAGAGATTACATAAGCCTATGTGTTTAATGGGGAGGGGGATGCAGGTCAGTGCAAATTCACTTATTGAAAAGGAAGGTGAAAGGTTTCCAATAGAGAGATTAGGGGGCGAGCAACAAAGGAAAAGTAGAATAGGAGCAAATTGCACGAGGAGCGGTTTGCAAAATGCAATTTTTGTCTTATTCACAAATGTTTCTTTTAACACTCTGAGCCCAATTGGAAATGTACAGTCGCCTTATTCACAGAGGGGACGTGCACATTGTTGAGGGGTTCTGCATGAGTGCAGATAATGTGCATGCCGGCCCCTTGAGCACATTAGTCATGTAGAACTGACTCGCATCTCTCCAGCGGGTGCTGGGAGGGCGTTTGACATTGATGGGCTCTAAAAGTGCCCGTCTTTGTGAAATGTCAAAAAAAGTAAACACACATTTCTATCCCTAGATAAGGGATAGAAATGCGAGCGGGACAGCAGCAGTTCATAAAGAAAATGCCCGAAAGCGTCAGCACTGACCGGCTCGTGCATTGCACACCCACTGCGCCTGTGCCAAACTGGTTCAAGGGAATGCTTTGTTTGGGTGGACGTCAAAGCACCTGCTGTCTGTATATTTGGAATGTGCCTGCACATGCCGAAGCCTTGCCTTTCAACCCCTTGCTTCGATCAGTTGCGCAAAGGGGTGAATGGTGTCCCGAAAGTGCACACCTGTGTGTATCATGGACAACTATTTTTGCCACAAGTGAAGGGCATGAGGTAGCCCATCCCATCACTTGCCCCTGGACGCATTTTGAGAATCGGCCCCTGTGTGTAAAGTGCGCATGGAACAACATTCTCATAGAAATGTTGGCGCAGCAGGTGAAAGATTCACAAGTCAGCACTTAACACCAGATGGTATCCTGTGCTTTTAACGCCAGCAATTACTTCCAACTTACTTCGATTTAAATCGATAGTTGTGGGTTAAATGTGTTAAAAGGGTGTGGTGTGGAGTTTGGGATAGGGGTAGTAGTGAAAGGGATGGGGGGCCACTCCCAATAAAAAATCATCGAAGTCCAAATTCGAAGTAATTACTGTGAAGTAATTTGCTTCTGCAAATGACCCACCAGACATGCCACAAGCTGGGAAGTTGCTCATGCTGATTTACCAGGCGCCCTTAGCGGGAGCCGCTAAGGAACCAGGAAGCTAATAGCGGGCCCGCTATTAGCTCCATCCCCATTCCCATTGAGCCCTATGGGGGCTCGAATGGGAATGGGGAATGGTTCTCGGAAAGGGGGCTTACCGGGTCCCCCAAGATTGGAATGACCTGGTAAGTCCCTATTTCGAGAACCCAGACCCAGAATGCGGTAAGGGGGTAGGCATTGTGTTCAGCATTCCACGTCAGAAGGAGCAGTATTGCAGCTGAGAAAGTGCTAGGAACAACTAATACAAACAGCATTGACAAAGCCAATCGTTTCACGGGTGATAGATAGTGCTGGTGGAGAACCACCCTTACACTGCAAGAGGAGGAGGGAAGTGAGGTCCGGAGAAGAGGGACACCGCTGGGGTGAGCAGAAGGGTGTAGGCTGGGACAGATCGAGAAGGAGAACACGGAGGGGAGGCCGAAGGTGTGCAGGAGAGCTCCAGCTAGTGAGAGCAATTGGCCTGTTAAAGAGGGGGGAGAGAACTGCAGGTTGAAGAGGTTAATTTGGCCACAAGATTCTGCCATTTAGAGCAATTTTACAAGGAGACTTTAGCGGCAGATGAGTGAACAGTAAAGAAACTGTAGGAACAGCCCCCAAAAGAATCAGGTGCAGGTCACCGTTCTTCTTGTTTCGGGCAGTTGGATGTGCAATTGAGGGCTGTTGTATGGGCAAGGGTTGAAAGCAATGTCACAGTACCCTTCAATGCAGAATGAGGAGGGAATGACCTATGACGTTATTGGGAAGTTTTGCTCGTAATTAAGTGCAATGACAAACGGGACAGTTTGTGCACCCCATCCTCGGGAGGATAGCTCAGCAGCAACGTGCTTGCCTTGAACGCAAGACTACACGGAGTAACACAGGTTCAATCCCCAGGTCCGCGCTTAGAAACCTCTGAGTATTAAGCGCGTTATAAATAACCTATCACCCATCCTGTTACCCATGTGAAAGGTGAATATGGTGGTATTGCCGTTTTTACCGGGGTCTAAGGCAGGGCTCCGTTTGTTCACTTTGGGGGAGTTGTCATGCATGCATTTGCGGAGGTGCTTATGTGTGTGTGTGTGTGTGTGTGTTCGGAGTGTGCTGTGTGTATTTCGAGTGAGCTAGAAGTGTGTGAAGTGTTTTCTGAGAAAAAACTAAATAAAGGGCAAGCCTTCCATTGACGCCACGGCTCATTTTCATTCATTTGTATAGTGGAGAGGAGGGGCAGAATGCAACTTGCTTTTCCGCTGCCTTTCTGCATACAAATGCTCCAGCATTTATGCCGGCATGGATTTTCATGCCGGCCCAAACGTAGGCATCCATTGTGCATGCTCCTTGCCATACGAGCACGGTAGGGTGCGTGTACAATTGAAATGAAACCGAGCATGTCGGGGAGGATTTCATTTCAATTGGGAACACTGCTTAACATGCGGACATGCTAAGCAGCGTTCCCAATTGAAATGAAACCCTCCCCGACATGCGAGCATGGAAAGCGGAGCTCATAAAGAAAAGTAAACGCTTCCTGCTGTGCCAGGCAGCGTTTGCTCACTTTACACTGCAGAGTGTAAATGTGAAGGGCATGTTCACCGACTTTTGCCCTTTACATTTGCACCCCACAGTGCAAATGATGAAAATTTGCCGGCGGGGACCAGGCTGAGTGCAAACATACCAGGTTCCCACTGTCAAATTACGCTCAGGAGCAACATGAGCTCCAAGATGTTTTTTCTTGAGAAAGAGAAACTTGTACAAGTCACCTCCTTCATCTAGTTAGCAATTAAGCAATATAACCCTCGCGTCGGGGGCATTACCGACTCAGATAATGCCCCGGGGCATCACCAGAGTCAGTAATGCCCCCGACGCGAGGGTTATATTGCTATTAGTACCCCGGCCCGCAAAAATTGCGTGACCGGGGCACTAAAAGCTGCAGCGTTTCGGGAGAAAAAAAGAAAAAGAAAATGGCCGCCGCCATGGAACAGGAATCCATCCCGACAGAGGGATTCCCGGCCGGGTAAGGACCCGGCGAGAGCCAATCAGAATGCGTGTTGCATTCTGCTTCACTCTCGCCGGGTACTAATTAACAATAATAACTAATTAACAATAATTCATTCTCTTTCTTTGAAGCCAGATTACGTGGTGAGAAATGACTCCCCTAAAGATAAACGGTAATGCATGCATTTATCCTACAGGTGTGAGATCTGGGCGTTGAAAACTGATTTCAATGAAAGATCTGGAAGCGGAATGTCTCTGGGCCCAGTTCACTGCCTTCCAAACTACTTGAGACAGAAGCGGGTTATGAACCGATATTCGACAGACTCAAGAAGGCTCCTATTCTGTATGTTAACAAATGCATATAGACAGAAGGTTCAAAATGAGGCTTCTTAGCACGGTTGGAGATGCAAATCAGACGTTAAAGACAAGCGGATGTAGCAAGATTTCTCAAATAATGCAAATAAATACATTGTACTACATAATGGAGCAAATGCATATAGATACAGGGCCAAAAGCACACTGCAATCCTCAGTCCCGTGAATGTGAGAAGAGCGAAGTACGGATAGACAGACTACTGCCATCAATCAACTTAGAAATCTACTGTATTTGAGATATTTTATCCAGGGGACTTGAAAGGGGACTGGTTCAAAGCCAAACCAATCCTCATTGAAGTAAATCCTGTGAGAAATAGATGGGATAAAAATATGGGCGTAGCTGCAAAGCACGCAAGGAGCCCTGGGAAAATTGACATCATCTCATATTAAATTCTCTGGCATCAGACAGAATGAGGAAACAAAGCATTATCACCCGGATGGGCAGCGAGGGATACAAAGGAAATCAGAACGTTCGAAGACCACCTAACCTTGCAGAAACAGCTAAAAACCCGGTTATTTGACTCTCCGGGATAAAAGCGGATCAGCGAGTACTACACAACAATCTATCTTACAGGGAGGCACTTCAACCCCATCAAATGCCCAAACCATATGGAGAATCCAAACTCCTATGCAAAGGTGAAAGCCCTATAAAAAGACAATAGCGTAGCTGAACAATAACCGGAGACCACCCAAAAACATACTAACCACTGCCTTTTCCACCTTCAACCACCACACACTTATCACACACAAGCAAGTGACTACTGTGCCATCCTGCTGCAACACCCAAACCTCCCATAACTCTCATGCAAACTCACAAACCCAAACAGCCGTCAACCCCCAAAAACACAATCACTGGACGCCGCCCATCCAGAAAAAAACATCCAGCGTACGAAACAGAGCACACTCAGAAAGCACACAAGCACAGGTACCCCAGGTTCTACACCCATCAACAGATGAGCACAACACCTGTCTTATACATCTCTACCTCCTTAATCAACCCACCCCACTTTACTTTTCAGAGCCACAACAGCGCCTGGGGACCATGGAGTGGCAGCGGCGCACGGTATGAATCAACATAACATAACATAAAATAACATAACATAACATAGGGAATAATGCTGGGGCCTTTCCTTCACTACACGGTTATCAGATAAGTGTAACCACCAAAAGGGCAACTGCCTTTTTGCAAGAAATCTAATTAATGAAGGAAAATTTGATCTGCAAGTGCAATGAGTAATGCACCTGTGATCAGAGAATAGGGCCCCTTTCTAAGTTCTGAGAAAGAGAAAGAAAAGGTCATAGTAACATAGACATGGGAAGACATAAGGGAAGCAATGTAGCTCATCGACGCACAAAAGAATGCACCCAGTTTGAAAGATTGCTTGTCTTCTTTCTGTCCTTCTGCTTAAACCTCACAAGATCCTCATGTTCATGATTTTAATATTTATACATCCTTCTGCATGAGATGCTGGATGACTAAAGGAGTTTTAAGTAAATAAACACACACACAAATGTCACAGTTGTCATTGGACCAGCGGTAATCCTGTAATTGTGTGTGAATAATCAGATTAGCTCAGATTGGCACTGGTGGTAGTGCGATTTTTCTCAGGTGGAAATCCTGCAGGGAAGCAGCAGCGAGCCTATTAGTCTAGACCTAATCAAAAGGCTCTAGACGTCCACCATCCTCCCCGAGGGGGATCCATTTGACATCGAAGCACACACAGACCCGCCATTTTAAATTGGGAAGGCTATGTCAGAAAGTGGTTGCAAGCAAGCATTTCAATTATGGGTGATATGGCAGACCCGTGCAACAGAAACAAGTGGATCCACTCTAGTGGGGGGTGAAATACTTCGGTGATTGTAGAAGAAGTGAACCCGGAGGGTACGCTCATCCATGTCATAAACTGCATATCACCACAGTAGTATCAGACATCTTCTAGGATGCTTTCTAGATTTTTGTTAGGTCCTCAACCATGGACTCATCCAGATGTGGTGTCAGACACTAGACACTTGATCAGTTAAGGTGTTACTTTGTTGATGAGGGTCTTTGTAGTTGGTGGAGGACCTTTCCTTCTACTTTTTCTTGGAGGAAGTCAGGTTTTCAGATTGGGATGCGATGCCCTCAGCATTGGTTGTTTTAGCAGGGCTTTGTCTGGATGCTATGGATAGGGCAAGTGTCCTGGTCTGTACCTGGGGGAGTCTAGAGCACTTGATTTATTTGACAAGTGTTGTGATTGGTTTATAGTGACTTTTTCGAATGCCATATTTTCGGAATGCAATTTTCTAGACACAATGTTGGCGACATTTTTTTCTTGAATTTTTTTTTGTAATTTTATTTTTGAAATGGGGGGGTTCCCCCCAAACCCCCGTTTTTTTATTGACACTTTTTTTTTACTAACAAAACAAAAAAACATATAAATAAAAAAAAAACATTTTAAATGTTTTTTTTCTGCATTTTGTTTTCGACAAAATTGCATTTCGAAAATATGTTTTTGAAAAATTAACCGGACACCGTTGTGATTACCTACTTAATAGAACTGGCTTGATGTTTATAAAGGTTAGAGGTAAATGAGCAACGCGAGCAGGGGCAGAGGGTGAGGATGAGATTTAGTTTCAGTTTAATACTGGCTCTGAACTCCTGACCTCTTCAGTTAAGGTCAGTTCTGACGAGTGGGCGTTTCTTTGAGATTCTGGGGCAGGGATTTCTGCAGATATATCAAAGACTTTTAGCAGAGTATATGGTATCCTGATGTTTTAAAGCTCTTTTGCTTTTGTAAATCCTGTTGCACATATTGCAACTTAACTTTTTTTTGTTAAATTTGCCGGAATGTAGTCCGTAGCATTTTAGTTTATGACCGTTTGTTTTGGGAAACCCCTCCTTTCTTGAATCATGTATTCATAGCTTTTCCTTGTGGCTTGTGTTTGCCATGTACTAAAAGGAGCAAGGCACACAGTGTAGTCATGATACTGAGTTCCCACTAGGTGGTCTCCAGGGTGTTTGAATCAGTTTGGCTGACACCATGTTAGGCGAAGGATGCTTTGAAGCAGCGTTGTCCAACTCCAGGCCTCGAGAGCGGGATCCATGTTGGGTTTCCAGGATACCCCTCATTAATATTCATGAGGTAAATTTGCATACAATGATTCTAAATGTATACACATATTTCCTTAAGAATATTAATGAGGGATATCCTGAAAACCCATCAGGCTCCCAGCCCTCGAGGCGTGGAGTTGTTTTTGCAGTGTTAAATAGGGTTGTTTGGGTTTAAAGTGGTGGGAGTGAAAAGCTAACTAGGTGTGTTCTTATTGTGGTGGTGTTTTTTTTGGATTAATGGTGGTTGTATAATGGGTGAATGCCATATGAAGCAAAAATGGAGCATAATCCTAGGCATGTTCAAGATTCAGGCTAGAGAAGATAGGAAATCATTTGGGAAAGCCTAGGGTGACTGAACCATGTGGAGCAGATCTGTTGGAGAAAGATCCACTAACAGAAATGTCATTAGCTTTGACCGTGCATTGGTGCAAACAAACACTGGACTTGGCAGCCTGTTACTGGTGGGGCCTTTCAACGTTAGGGATGTCTGTAGTGGCCTGAAAAGACTGGAATGTAGTCAATGATTCAGACATATGTCCCAGTGGGATGAAGGCGCATGGGAGGCACCATATAATGACATGCACAATTTGCCTTAATCCCAGACACTAGATGGGATTCAGATAGTGTAAATCAAACCACAGGGCTGGGGCCTGCGCCCCACGCCTGTGCACACGGATTGCTGTTTATTGGGAAAGGATAGATTGATGGGAGCAGGCCTATGGAAGGTGTTAATATGTCACAGATGCAAGATCCTCATTCTCGAACTCAATATGTGAGTAACTGTAGAATATTAAAATAGCTATAGAAAAATAAATGCTTTTACAATGTTTTGTTTACGCATATAATTTGGCATATTGGTGAACAAAAGTATTTATGTGAGAACTGAGAGCAAAATACCAGAATTATTTTCATCCTGCAATTCATTTCTACTCAAACTAAAGCATGTCATGGAGGGAAAGATGAAACAGAGATAGAGAGAGATACGGAATACAACCTATTAAGTAGCTGTGCATAACACTAGCATGGTCACCCTTACCCTTTACAGTGAGACTATGGGGGTCATTACGACCTGGGCGGTAAGGGATACCGGGCACTGGTAAGGAGACCGGTGCCGGTGATCCCTTACTACCCGATTCCAAGGTCCCTTGGCGGGGACCGTAAGGAAGGTGTGGTCTGACCACACGTCCCTTACGGGTCCCGCTAAGGGACCAGGGTGCTAATAACGGGTTTGCAAGTCGCGAGCCCCATAGGGGCTCAAATGGGAATGGGGAATGGTTAGTTCAATGGGGACTCACCGGTCCTGCCAGGGTCGGACTACACCAGTAAGTCCCCATTGAACGAGACCGGACACGGGCACGGTATGGGAGGCAGCCATGGAGCTATTCACCCATCTCGTAATGAGGCCCTATAGTTTATGCCACTCTGTGATCATTACCACACATCCTGCTGTGAGTCTGCGACTCTAGACAAGTGTGAAAGAACACGTGATGACTGATACATGAAGAGCGCAGACCGCTATTCCTGTAGACACTCACCAGGCGCAGCATTCGTGTCTCACGTGGGGAACAGGGAGGTGTTGATTCTGCTCCTGAGCACAGAGTGAGAGAAGCGGGGTCTTTTTTCCTTTAATCTCCGCAACCCGCCTGACCTTCCTGGGACCCTTCTCTAATGTTTTTTCTCCACTTTCAGGGAGGCAGTCCGTCGATCAGCGGCACTCTGTATTCTCTGATGTCTTCAGACGAGGAATTAAGCTTCACAGATTAATAACATCGCCATTACTAAGATGTGCCGATACAAGAGTATAGATGCGATTGTGTGAGTTTAGGAAGGGGAGGACATACTTTAGGATTTGTAGTTTTAAAAAAGAAAGAAATAGCTTCAGATTTCATTTGTGAACCAGAAAAAGGTCACTGCCACCTTGATGCCCTGAATTCTTACATCCGAGTACGGGATATGGTAGCAAAGCATAGCTTCTCTCCAGTAGTCTGAATGTCATAACTCATTGTTGATGGCCACACCAGCGCTATGCTTAGATGTGAGTGCGGCCGCACACACCCGATTGCTGATGCTTAAACTAAGGGTGATTAAACGAGGCCCAGAATCAGGTGGAGTGAAACGTGAGCGTCATCCGCATGCGTGGAAAATTGAAGGTTGAAGGCTCTCATCAGCTAGGAACGGGGCCAGACATGCACACTGAATATGATGGTGAGAGCGAGGAGACACGAGGACTTCTTCAGTCAGGGGTGAAACAATCAACAGGACAGAAGATCACAGCCCCGCAACCGTCAGTCAAAATGGAATGGAGCCATTCCAGTACCGTTGAATGCACGTGTGTGCATCTCCACCACTGACACTAACATGAACAGGCCTGGTGTGCACCAGCTGACACTACCCCCCCCTCTCAAAAGCCTCTATATTGTGCTGTCTCTGAATGCGCCATTTTACGTACAGCTGGTATGTCATACCTTACAGTATGTGGATGTCCGTTCACACCCCCACCCCTGTGACAGAATGCTATCTATGGGGAGTACTTTCCCGAGCTCCTTTGATTTTTGCTGTGCAAATGGAAGGGGGGTTTCCTCTGCATCTGAGCGTGTGCTTCCCAAAAGGCTCATTCTCCACGCAGGCTCTGTGGCTAAAATGTAATGTGAGTGGGGGCATGGAGCTGGTTTGGGGCCTGGCTACTAGGTAATATAACCCCTACCATTCATACAGTGCAACGGTACATACTTATGCGAGTTGAGCATCTTTCATGCACGCAGGTATGTGCATCAAAGGTGCAAATGCAGAGACAGTGTACACGTTTCACACGTGTTTCCTTTTTTAATGCTCACCTGGCACTGAGGGAACCCCATCATATCATACATATTTTCACCAACCTGCTGAAACTTAATGCATTATAGCAGCAATGAAGCCCCCTTTTGGCAGTGCAGCCCCATCCACTCTGACAGCTTACATTGGCAGAGTGTTTTTGCTTGTCATATCTGCTGGTAATATCCAACATTGAAAGCTTTAGGCCTCATATACCAAAGACGCTTTTCTTTAAAGCAATTGGTCTGAGGTGTGCAAAGAAATAGAGCTATGGAACAATTTCACATTTGCTTTTTTTTGGAAATGTGTGGATGGAAAACCACAGTTGTCTTCAGATCAGTGCAATGTCCATTGACTTCCTTGGTGGCGGATCCGTGGCCTCCTTTACATTAGAGGCTAGGTTGCATTAAAGATAAGCTATATCCTATGAAAGATGAATATGGTTGTGTAAAAGGAATTGGCAGCATTGTCAATCACGAATTTGCTGTTTAAAGGTATTGTCTGCCTGCCTAGCTTTCATGCTGAGAAGATGAATGGGCCATATGCTGAAAGCTTCTTCCCTCTAGTTTGAACTTTCAACTTGTGCAGCTGCTCTCGGGAGGTTCTTTGTGCCCTGAATGAGGACTGGACACCTCTCACCGGTGTGGAAGGGCTGCTTACTGAGCAGGGCTGGACTAGTGGGCATTTCAGGGCAACCTGACAGCCAGGTGTTTGGCAGGCTTAGGGAAGACAATTGCACATGACACTCTTTTCTGTAGCAGACAAGGATGGAGCAGAGTTCAGAGTGGCGAGAAGGCAAGTGCCCCAAAGAAGGAACATTCTACCAGCTTGGAAAATGCCCTTAGCATCACTTCTATTGAACCCATGTGATTTCACGCAGACTAAGAACTCTGGGTCTGTCAGAGCACAGAGCGAACACTTTGTAATGTTGCAACGTGACAATAGTCCATTTCTGGCAGACAGGCATGGACATCCACCAATCCTCCATCAGATTTCGTTCTGCTACATAAGGAGTGAGCACTCTTCACCCTGTTGAATCTTATTAGACCTGATCGCGTTCCAAGTGCCCTCGCATAGGGTCCTAGATAAGCTTATAATAGGAGATTGATGCATCGGGTGAACACTGTGGCTTCCTTCTGGAAGAACACAATGCCTGGCTCCTGCCAAAGAGCTGGGCCACAGGAAGCCCACTGTAGCCGCGGTTGCAAGCCTCCTCCAAGTGGCCGTGGACCATTTATCTGGCTGGGAAGTATAGCAATGGGCTCCAATTCTTTAAGGGAATCCACCCTGTGTTCTAAGTCCAACTGCATCACCGCAGGCATTTTGCTGTTGCTCCTCATACTAACTTTTCATCCAGGAAGAAAATGAGACAGTCTTGGGACTGCAAGCCACGGTCCAACCCCTGATTGAATCCCTTGATGCCTCACACACCTGGCTGCCTTATCAAAATGAGCCACCTGTTATGTTACATCAAGATGTCTGGACGGAATCATTTATTTCTCCACTTGCAAGGAGAAGTGCCAAGAAGCCTTTTTGGCGCTGTTAAGTCTGCTTAAGTGACTGCAGTTCTGAACCTTTGTACTAAGTGCCCCGTTCCAAGCCATTCCAGGTACCTTGTCCCCCTGACTTGGGCCCTGGAGATTGGTTTGATCACCTTTTTCTACCTTGTTATGTGTTGTCACTATTTAATTCCTGTCCATATCTTCCCTTCAGGCTTTTCTGTGTACTCGCCTTACAGGGCTGGGGTTTTTCTGTTTTTATTAGTTGTCTATGTTTAAGTAAAGTACATATTTGTATAGAACCTTGCTCTGACATTTCTTTTATTTGGTACCTACTGTATTCTAAAATAGAAGGGAAGAAAATATGCAATTAACTTTCTATCTCTTATTTTTCATGACGATAGTACCAATTAGTCCACTTGGGTTGTAAGTTTGGACACATCGCTTAGAAGCCTTTCCTCTTCCTTGTGCTTCTTCTGGTCAGTATCAGGTTTCGCCGCACCCGCAAATCCCAGACATTATTTTCTTTTCGTCGTCCTATTTCATTTTCAGCAGGATTGGTTCCCCTTGTGTTTGTTTTTCCTTGTATCATTTTATATTTCCCGTCATCACATTACTTTTTTTCTTTCAGTTCTTTAGCAATATTTCTTCAGCCGGTCACTCTTCCTCCATGTTCTCCGGCATTCTGTTCCTCTTTTCTTCCTTATTTTATTTTTGCAGCCCTTTGTCTCTTTTCATCGTCACTTTGTATTTCCTGGAATAATTCTTTTACTCGTGATCTTTTCCCTCCTTTTCTGTCTCTCTTAACTGGCTCTCTTCTTGTTTTGGAACTTCCTTTTTTAGTTGTGGCTGCAAGGTGCTGTAAGTGACCTTCCTTCATTCGTGTAAAGCTACAGATGTTTGCGTTGCTGTTCCCGCATGGTTGAGATTTCATCCAATCTGGTATTGCCTGATGCTGCTGGCCGAACTCAGCCACCGGTATGAAAGAGTACCCTGTCCCGGCCCTTCCGCAAAAAACACACAGGTTTTGGCAGAATGGATGCACCTGACAAGTAGGCTTCGTTTGCTTTCAGTTGAAAGCCCTGCCCCTTCTGTCAAACCCATGGCCAGTTTGACAGAAGGTTAGAGGCCGGGCGTCCAGAGCCAGCCTGAACCCCCAGCCCTATGCATCTACTGTGCTGTTAATGGCAGCAGGCCTGGGAAGCCTGTAAGGAGTGGGTGGGGATGAGGGAGGGGTGGTTCTGGGACATTTCTCCTGAGGCTATCTTCTCTGTCCTTGCAGTGCTATTTGTGCAGATTTGGGGTCACTGTACTAACTGGATTCATGGCATACACTCGGACTGTGCTAACTGAGCATATTTGAATGGGCCCTCACTGTGCTAAGTAGACCTATGAACTCGTGTCCTACTGTGATAAATGGGCCTCCTGGATGCTTCCCGTAATGGGTAACTCAGTGTGCTGGGTTCTGACTGTAGTTTGCTAAGAGCGCATATTGGAATCTGACCTTACTGTGCTAACTGGGCGGATTACATTTGATCTGACAGTAATCCTTGGGCATTCTGGTTTCTGCACTTGCTGTGCTAACTGGGCACGTGGAACCATGCCTCCACTGTGCTAATGGGCCATCGCGTAATGTACCATTACTTTACTATCAGCACATACTGGAATGTGCTTTACTGTGCTCACTTGAAGTTTGGAAGCTAGCATACTGTTATACTGAATCAGCCCTTATTTTGTCATTAGAGCGACTCTGCACCAAGGAAATGAACTCGTTTTGGGAGAGATTCACTCTCCAAACTTACCGTGAGCAAGAGAAAATACCAAGAGGCCTTAGGATAATCATTTTCCCAGACTTCGACAACCCGGAAGCTGCGGATCTAGCTGGGAAAGGGGGTGATAAGGTAGTAACTGGCTCTAAAGTCATGCTTGAACTCCTAATTGGGCTGAATGTATTAATACATCACCAACAAATATAAAGCTCCATGACTGCTGCAATTCTTTGTAAAATCTGTACCCAACCATACAAAGAGTCATCACTTCACTGAAATAGCTCCTGGGTGACAACAGTTCTTCACCCCCAATTCACTCTATCCCTCGCCAGGACAGAAGAGCACGGTCTTGTAAGAACCCCCTCCCCAGCAGCAGGTTCTACTTACTTGCATAAGACCAGCGCAGTGATCTGCAAATTCCACTGCTCTACCCACCCCGCGCTCCGTAATACACCATTACTTTACTATCAGCACATACTGGAATGTGCATTACTGTGCTCATTTGAAGTTTGGAATCTAGCCTACGGTTATACTGAGTTAGCCCTTGTTTTGCTTACTGGTTATACTGGAATGGACCATCACCAGGCTAACTGGGCATACTGGAGTCAGGTCTTAATGTGCTAAGTGTCCGATGGAATGGATACTGACTATTTTAACAGTTCATACTGGAATCTAGCCTTATTTCGTTATCTGTGCATACTGGAATGTAGCCTTATTTCGTTATCTGTGCATACTGGAATCTAGCCTTATTTCGTTATCTGTGCATACTGGAATGTAGCCTTATTTCGTTATCTGTGCATACTGGAATCTAGCCTTATTTCGTTATCTGTGCATGCTGGAATCTAGCCTTATTTCGTTATCTGTGCATACTGGAATGTAGCCTTATTTCGTTATCTGTGCATGCTGGAATCTAGCCTTATTTCGTTATCTGTGCATACTGGAATCTAGCCTTATTTCGTTATCTGTGCATACTGGAATCCAGCCTTATTTCGTTATCTGTGCATACTGGAATGTAGCAAACTGGAACCTGGCCTTACTGTTATAACTGGGCATTATGAACTGTGGTTTTACTAAATGGGTTGCGGCATTGCTGTGCTATTTGGGAATAATGGAATGTGTGACTGGTCTGCTCATTGTGCATACTGCATCTTGACATACTCTGCTAATTCAACATTACATATTCTGAGAAGGATTTTCGAACTGGCATGAGTGCACGGAATTATTTTGCTGAGTGGGCCTAAGGGAACCTTGCACTGTTGTTCTAATTGGGCATAAAATAATCTGGCACTGCTATGCTAACCGTTCATAATGGACTATGCCCCTACTGCTGTGCTGTCTGGGCATAATGAAGTCTGGCCATCCTATGCTAACTGTGCACAATGATGATTTTATTATTTCTATTGTTTGATTCTAAACAAAGCTTTACACATTTAGAATGTTAACATTTTTCAGTGTTTTACAGATTTAAACATTTACAATTTACAACTTTAGGATTGAAAAATTATAACATTTTAGGATATCACCTTTTACGGCTTTTACAATTTTAAAGTGCAACAAGAGCCAATAAGACTCAATCTAAGAACAAATACTCTAAGATTCCCTGTGCATAATAGCATCTGGCTTTGCTCTGTGGTAAGCTGGTTTTACTGTACTAAATGGCACCGATGGACTCTGGCACTGTTGTGTCAACTGGGCACAGGCATCTAGCAATGTTTTCTAAGTAGACATGTGGACACCTGTTCCTACTGCTAAATTGGCATATGGAGTCTGGTTCTCCTTTGCTAACTGGGCATAATGGGATCTAATAGCATTGTGCTAATTTGACATGATGGAATCTTGCACTGCTACGATTATTCAGCAGAATGAAATCTGCCCATGTTACGTTACCAGGGCATAATGGAACCTGGCACAGATATCGTCCCTAGCCATTGCCAGGACAAGGATGGGAGAATTTGACCTTGGATAACAATGTTGTGAGTATTTGGGGCTTTGATGCCAGTGATGGTGTGTATAAATGGGCTTTTGATAACATGTACTAGGAATGGTGCGAGTATATGGGCTGTTAACGGCAATAACCTGTATATAGTGCTAAACCTTCCATATGGTGTGGCTACCATAGCATTTCACGCCCATACCTAACACATGAGTGGGCCCCCTGGAGCAAGGTGGCAATGGCTTGACATGTGCGTGTTTATCACGGGAAATGATGCCAATGCCAGACAAATGCCTGCATATTTAGTCCACCTCTGCCAACACCAATTGCTTTCTCAATGCTTCTTTTCCTAGTAACACACATTACAGAGAGCTGCCCCGTTACGAGCCTGGGCGATTCAATAGTAGAAGCACGTGTTTGAGGTTGTGGGTTAGTGGGGTGAGGGGGTCAGATGATTCATGTACAAATGGGCATCAATTGTGTAATATTGGCAGTAAAACATGTTCAGGGTTTAACATTTCAGTGGCTGAGGCCAAACCCTGCATAGTGACAAGCGGCTCCTCTGTAATAGTACGAACGCAACCCAAAAGGGAATGCCAGTCTAAGTCAACCTCACAGAATGTGTCTCCCCTTCACTTTTGCATGTTACCATCTCATGAAGATGTTCTCTGAGACTTTGAAAGCTAATGCATTTATAACAGTTTCAGCTAGCTCAATTAAAAGGCATCAAAACACTGTTTATTTTTAAACTGCACTAACATTGTGACCAAAGTTTTTTGCATAAAGGAATATCTAAATGGTCTTGCCACTGTCTATTGACACATATATTTAGCTCTGTGGTAAACTATCAGTAGTCTTCTGGTGCACAGAGATATCATTTAGGGTTCGCCAGAGGTCGCTCTTGCGACCCCCGAGGTCTCCCTTGCTACCCCTAAAAAAAAAAAAGAAAAAAGACTTTTTTTCCCTGCAAATTCAAGGTCCTGGGCTGTGGCCAATGCCATGTGACTCTTTGTTTCTAGAGTGGCTGCCTTTCTTGTTCAGGCTTCTTAAAACAAAATTCAAAAAAACGGTGGGTTCCAGAAGTGTAACACTTTGAGCAGTGAACCTAAATAAGAAAGAATAGGAATACCAAATAATGTGTCTTTCTGGAATTCTATACAATAATTGCTAGGCTCATTAAAGGTTTATTTCAGGCACACTTCAGGGGGTGAGTCACTGATTTAGTCTGTTCTGAAACACCTAAAATTCACAATGCAGACAAAACGCCTCCAAAAACCATTTAGAGTAGAATAAGCATCCATTTCGGACTATGTATTTTGCTTTTCTCAAGTTGCATTTTCTGCCGATACATATGGTGATCCATTCTTGTATGAAATGTATATCACGTTACAGTGATATTGTAACCATATTTTTCATAGTGTACTTAGAAACAATGCTATGTGATGCCACTTCCTGTTTTGTTAAGGGGTAAATGGTTGTGTTCCATCGCTTCCCGTGATGTCACTTTGGGGTGGGGTCAAATGACATCACTTCCTGTGATGACATCAGAGAACAAGGGTCATGTGATGTCACTTCCGCCACCCCTGGCATTTTGGTGAAATGACGTCCCCTGCTGGTGCACTCAGTTTAGCAATAATAGCAGTGTTGGCAAAGACGCTTAAATACAATTACATTGAAATACTTCTTGACCTCCTCTGAGACCATCCGAAGGCTCGGAATGTGCACAAGAACTGCTGTTAGTGACGTCTTCTGAGCATTCTGATTTCCGAAACAGACAGGAAAACAGCAGAACGCATGCGTCTGCATTTAAGAAACAGAGATGCCAATGTACAGCAGGATTTCTTTCAACAGGACACGTTCTGCCCACGCTCCTCACTGCACATGTACATGAAAGGCCATATCCAATTTAACAGATGGAGAAACCATTTACTTTCTCATGGCATCGAATATATGCTCATGATAAAACCATTCCAGTTAAAGCAAGTTTACTATAAAAATGCTTACATTAGAAATACAACCTTTTTATTTAAATACTATAAAAGGAAACCTCATTTAATTTACTGAAACGTTTGTTCCTTTACCATAGTATTACATTTGTGCTATTTATTTCCCTATCACAACTCCAGGACCTTAATTGCTATTACCACTATGGGGATGAGGGAGCATGATTTTAATTTAATTTAATTGTTTTTTATAACGCACCTAATACCATACCTGAATTGGGTTTCTAAGTGCGTATCTGGGATTCGAACCTCTGTTGCTCTGCGTGTTCTTGCTTCGAAGACCAGCACGTTGCCCCTGTGATATCCACCGTTCACGAGTGGTGAAATATCGTCGCCTGGAAGCTACATTAACATGAGCCACTTACATGGATTCATGTATATTCAGCCAATGATAAAATCCCGAAATGACCGTGGCTTGGCAGAAATGTGGGTTCATGCTTGCGCTTTCCTCTGGCAAGTGTACCAACGGCACACTACCCCAACAAGGTTTCTCATTCGAACAAGGCTGGCCTTCAGTCTAGCACTGCCACCGTGGTGTGCCATGGACCATTCATGCCAGCAGCACATACACTGCAGAACATGAGCTCACCCTGGATGTCTATGGGTGGGCATGTGGTAAAGGGGCCCATGTTCTTCTTCTGATCAAGGCTAAATGAAGGGGCATTGCGGGAGAATGCCATGAGATCAGATGGAATTATGATCCAACATTTCCATCAAGTAACAGCATAGCAACAAGCAGTTTCATAGTCCCCTCTAGGCTCGAGGCATGCGGGGACTGAGGGGGTGGTTGCATTCTAGTACTGCCTCCACTGCCCCGTGGCCTATTAGAGCTTCTTCCAGAGAGCGGAGGGAAACCGCCGCTTAGTGAGGTGACTGCTCCAGACAGGAGATTAGAGGCCTGACGCTGAGAGGCTGCGACGGGCTGGTGGGAATCTGGTGCAAGCCGCTGGCTGCTCATTGAAGCCGCCGCAGAGTGTTTGCTGCCGAGCAGCTGCCGGGCCTGAGCTTTCCGGCTAAACCCGGCGGTGCATGCTCAATGACCCTGCCGTGGGCCTACTACCAGAGTTGCCATGAGCACTCAAAGTGAGGGAGCATCTTTCGTGTGGGGCCCATGGCATTGATGTGCTTATGTGTGTGTTTGTGCTGTCTGTCTCAAACCGGATCTAAGTGTTATTCAGACGTTTTGTAACCATAGCGCACCACAGCATAGTATAGCATAATATATCTTCGAACACAGAACTTTGTACTTTTCTTTCAGCAGAAAGGGAACGATTTTACAGCAGAAAGATGTGCAAAATATTTTATGCAAGGGCAACTTTTGTGGTAACTTTGAAAATGCAAGTGACAATATCTGGTTTAGATGTGGTTTATCCGAATGACAGGCCGTAGGGGGCGTTCTTCCTTCTAACTCGTGCATTTGAAGGATGCGAATGTGCAGGGCCAGTGGCACCATGCCGGGGCAGCACACTGAAGGCCCCAGGCCGCTTCGGCTCTCCTGGCCAGCAGGTGCTTCAGTTTGCATGGAGGATTAAAGGAGGCCTTATTCCGGCCATCTGTTGTGTGTGTTTGTTAGACTTTGGTTGGGAGCTGGTCAGTGCTTTAGGAATTTCCCACATTTGCAAAGGGCTCTCGACGAGCTTTCTCCATAAATGCATTCCACATCATTCCCAGCCAGACAAAGGTGCAGAAGTGGAGGAAAAAATGCAGCCTGTTCTCTAAAGAGCCCCGTCTGCCTCTCGCTCTGCTGAAAGCCAATTAGCATTTCAGCTGGCCAATTTGTTCTCGAGGAATGAAGTGCTGCGCTTTTCAATGCGCTGCCGCCCACTTGGGGCAGTTTAGAATCGGCCCTTGTGTAATCCCCTCAAAGTCCCGCTCCCCCCCCCCAACATTGTTTGTGTCGGCAGACATAAATAGCTAATCAAGCAAAACAATCTCGCTTTTCTGGAGCAAGGAGGCACAACATGGCTGGCCACATGAACACGACCCTCTAATGGGCCGATGATAGTTATTACATTGCCATCAGGTCTGACAGAATGTAAAAAGCTCTGGACAGACCCAAACCAAGCATGCCACAGAAAGAAATATCTGCCTATTGAAACCTGGGCCCAGATCATCTAACATTTGCACCAGTGCTAAACATCGAATAATTACTTAGATAATACGTAACAGACAACATCCGTATTGCTTCAAGGTTTGCACTAGGGCACAAATGCATCGGAATGTTGTTGTACAATGTTTCCTGCAAAACACAAAGTGTTCACTACATTACTTTTCATGTATTGCAGTAAATATAGTAAATAAGCAGTTTACATCATTTTTGCATGAGCGGTTTCTTTTTTTTTAGATAATACAGATATGGACTAAATCACTAGTGCTGGATTCATTTGCTCCATTTCACGCAGGGACAGCATTTTGATCATCTGGCCTCAGGTACCATTTTGAAAAACTTGACCAGTGATGCAGATTGCGCTAAACTGTCTTCCGAATAAAACATATGTATGTGCTTTAAGTTTGTCCTAATTTAGTAATTATAATGTCTGCTTTCCTCCGAAAATCAAGTTGGGCAGGGTGCATTTCTGTTCTGCCCGACATGCAATGCACTCTTCGACATGATGCAAGACCCTTTGCCTCATAGATTGGCATCCAGGTCATGTATTTCTGTTTCCCCACCACATTGCTGATAGCCCTAAAGAGAAACGAATGGCATCCCTCCACTCTCTCCACAGTGTGGCGCTAGATGCAAACTGCACTGCCCACCCACAAGCTTTTTTCCTGAGCACATAGTGACGAATTATCGATGGCTTGGCATCGTTAAGCTTGTGTATACTATCAGCGACAATGTGGCAACAGCATTTTTTTTACTGTAGTTTTGTGGTTTTGGGAGTTTAAAGCACTACAATAAAAAAAAATGTGATTAGCAGCATTACATTTAACTCAAAATGTAAGCCAACTACTAATAATGAACTACTGTGCATTTTATTCCTTTCTGGAAGCAATTAGCCTCGCAGTGTGGTAGCTGAGGCGATCTGCCCATGTGCTTGGGAGGTTCTGGTCTTCCCATCCAGAATCAGACTCCCCCCCCCATGAGCAGTGCTATTTGTTTTTCGTTTCAGTTTCACGGTTTTTAAATGACAGCAATTGAAAAGCACACTGATTTATTCAGATGTTTTCTACTTTATGATTTTTCTTAAAGTATTTTATTTGCAATATTTAAGGCTACACATCCACAATCCCATGCATTTGGCAGACACATGAAAACCCAGGCTGCTCCCGAGTTTGTGATGAGCTGAGATGTGGCAATGCCAAAGGGACATGTGGTGTCATGCCGGGATAATCCCAAACCTGGTCATGCTTCCATGGACTTTCTAGCCCCACCGTTTGTGGTGTAGCGCTTTGAATGCCAGCTTCTGAAAATCTATATTTAAATAATACAGCCCTTTGACGATTGGCCAACAAAATAGGCGAAGGTACTGATTGATTATTTGATATTGTAAAAAAATAAATATATAAACAAATATGCAAAATGGTTTTGATTACGGGGACGATGCTACAAGGGCGTGCAGAACTGTCCACCCAAGTATAAAATGGCGTACTATTAAAGGAGAGTGCCGGGACTTTTTTTTTTATTGTCCCTACGGTTCGGCCATGTGTTTTTAAGCATAACTCGGTAGATCGTAGAAAACTTTCCTATGGACCTTACCCGACTTTTCGTCCATTAACGCACTCGAAATCAGCCGCCATTTTATGATAATCCTATCACTTGCCGCATCGCCCTGGCTCACCTGCTTTTGCGGCACTAAATCAAATCCCCCGCCCCTGAGCCTGACATCAGCAGACGCGTACCGCCCATTTCCCAACGCCAAAGCACGTTTCGTGTCAACAATCGCTGCGCCTCAGCTAATGAAGTGTCGCCATGGAAACGGCAGGACGCCTCTTTCCTCAATAAGTATAAACACACCGTTTCACAACACACAGCAGCAGATTTTCGATTCCATTACTCTCGCTGTGTTACTTTGAGTATTCTGTGACTCGTTTCTGTGCTCTGGTCAGCTACCTTCGTTGATTGTAGCCCGTGTGAACAGATACCAGTACCACCGCTATAAATTATTTTACTTTCTTTACCACACAATGGCTACAATAATGCCGTATATGTACGAGCCCGAGTACACCGAGGAAGAACTACTGGAAAGGCAAGCACGCGAAAACGATGGGGATTCGGACGGCAGTTGGGAGGACCAGTCAACGGATGAAGAGCCTGGACCATGTTGCATGGACGGCGTCTCCACCTGGTGCACGTGCAATCGGTGCGAGCTAATGCCAACTGAGGAGGAGAACTGCTGCTGCCGTGAAAATTCCGGGTGCTTGGCCTACATTTCGGAAGGCGAGCCAAGTCCGCAATGCATCACCGAGCTGCCAGAGTTCAGGGAAGCCTGCCTCTCACGGACAGTGTTGAGGATGATGATGGTGCTTATGCACGAACTTTGCGGCACTGTTCGTCCGCGTAATCCGAGTAACGAGTAAGTATACTCTGGTTGTGATGTCAGTGATGCCACTACTATTTCATGGTCGTCTCCCACATATAAAACTACATCTACATATCATTCGAATGCATGTAAATTGGTTCCATGTTGTGCATTTTCTAGATAGAATTTTTTTCAAAGCAGAATGACATTTTTGTACCTGAATCGACAGTGATAAGAAAGTTGTCATTTTAATACAGTTTGCATCTTTCATTTTCACAGGTGGTACAGGCTGGTGGCCTATCGTTGCTTCACTTGGTGGCTTCACGGGAGGCTCGGACACCGCGTTCGGAGAGTAATACCTGCCTGTGCGGTACTTGCCATTAGACAACATTTCCCCAGCGACAGTGGACAATACCGCGGCTTTTCCCGGGATGTGCTGCAACCGCAACTTTACAATGTGTAATGTTTATTATTTATGTTCAATTGAAATTAAGATCTAAAATAAAACCCAACATATATTTTAACAATGGTTGTTTTGATTTTTTAAATGAATCTAGTGTGTCTCCATTGAATAGTCTTCCTGTGCCTTGTCTTGTCACACCACATGTCTCCGGCCAGCATCCTCCCTCACGCTGGCCGCCCACCTTCAATCCACATAACCGTTGAACCCATATGCAGCAGACATACATATGTTATTTTGCGGGTTGGCATCAAGCCTCCCGGCCTTGCCTCCTCCCCCAAAAATACTTACCACACCACTTTGTTCAGGGTCTCCAGGGTGAACTGCACCCATATATTCTCCTGGGAGGCTGAGGTATTTATAAACTCACCCCCCTGCCTTCCATGTACTAGATCCTGCAGCCTGCCTCTTGCATGCAGTTAGATGGCCTCTCCTTGGTGAGGCCCTACGGCAAACGAGTCTTGTCTGCAGACCACCGCCCCAATCCACCCCCCGCCCTATCAAAGGCAGTTCGCACCGGGGTACTTGCGCTGGCAAGTGGAGCTGTCAGGGAGCGATAAAGGCCAAGAGGTGCCAAAGACCATGTACACTTCAAAGTGGTCTATAGAGCATGGGTGGTTGTTCCCATGTCTACCGCCAGACCCCGTGTCTCCTGCCAAGCATCCCCCCTCACGCTGGACGTGATTCATACACGTCATTCATTCACAAACACACCCCTGTTTCGAATTCTTTATAACCCACTTCATATTTATAATGAGAACTTCTTTGCACTTTGCTAGTCAACCCGTGAAGGTGCTGGTTATCTGCTCTTCGTCTCTGTGAACTTCCGTGACCACTTCGAGGAAACTCGTCAGTTTGCAACCTGTGAACTGCTCCCTGTTCTTCGACAAGAAACTACTCTGATCCCTGCATCTAACTGTTTGCTCGTCAAGGTAAGGCCATGTACCATACTCATTTTGCGTCCAATTTCTTTTCGTTCAAGACAGTACATGCAAGGAACTAGTCACATGTTCTGAGTTTAGTCAAATTATTTTTCTATTTTTTTAAAGTTATTCAAATACTTATCCGCATGTGAATAACGTGTATAGTTCCAAGAACCAAAACATACCTTGCATTGAACCTTTTATGTGTCATTTAATTTTTTAACACATTGGTATTCATAGAGAATTGTTGATCTTTACTTTTCAGAACTTTCCACAATGCCTGCCTGTTCCATTGGCGGTTGCCCTTCGAAGACCCATAATAAATCTGAAGGTACTATAATGCATGTTTTCCCTAAGACAATAGATCAGATAAGAGAATGGGTCCGATATTGCGGATATCCACCCTCTGAGCTTGAAAGTAGAGTCCTAGAAGTCTTTGCGGACAAGAGGGGTGATCGATACCGCATCTGCAGCAGGCACTTTACCTCTGACATGTACTCCACATCATTGCTAATAAAGAAGAACACACCGCGAGCGAGGCGAAAATTGCTCTCAACCGCTATTCCCACTCTATTCGTCCACATCCCTCCACTGGTGAGTCAAGTTTACGTATTTATCTCTCGGCCTTGCGGTAGTGTGTAGCATTAGCTAACAATAATTTCCCCATTTATGTATCCACTCAATATGAAGGCGGAAGATTCTCCATCCGTGTCGTTATTGCAGTCATCAGCCACTTCAAGCGCATATCGGGTAATCTTACTTAGCTATTCTGCCATTGACTTGTTTTAGGCATGTAAATCAATAGTTTTAATTTATCGTGTAATTATTTTACCTAATGGTACACCCTTGTACTCGTCCTCTAGTCTTTGTTTTCAGTTATAATTATTGTTATCCAAAATAATTCAAGTACTGTCTTTCAGGGAGATGCTGAGGAGTCCAACGTATTGACGACTACCGTTGATGTCACTCAGATGCTCGAGGTACGTTTCAGGACAGTTCCATCGATGGAGATCATCAGATCTTGCATTCTTGTAGCGTGATTGTTACACACAATGTTTCTTTCGTTTTTAGCCATTGATATGTCCTTCTGTCGTCGTCCTCGTATGTGTCTTCTTTTTTCAATATTGTGTTCATTACTAATGAAAGTCCTATGTTTCAGGGAGTCGATGGAGCATTAGTCCAAGAAGAAGGGGGAGCGTGCAGTTACGGGTCGGCGCAACAGCTTGCAGAAGTGTGCACCGCAGTTACATCGTCCCTTGATGTTCTTATGCATTTCGAGGTATGGATACTGACAGCTCGATCAAGCGAGATCATATGACGTGATTACATCCGCTATACTTCCTTCTTTATTAACGCAAGTACTATGTTTCAGGGAGATGACGGAGCTTCTTCTACAAGAACATCACCCCTAGTAGTTGATGCAGATTTCTGGGTGGTGACACTTCCAACGATCGAGCAAATCGAATCATATTTAGATATCCATTATTTATTTTAGACAACTGATCATTTGTGCAGGTCTATTTAGATGAGCCGTTGACGCCTGCACAAACTTTATGTTCTTTTTATCAAAATAGAAAACCATACTAATGCAATTACTGTGTTTCAGGGAGTCACTGAAGCATCATCTTCAATAATATCATCAATGGAAGTCTATGAGGAGCCCGAGGTATGGATCTTGACAGTTCCATCTAACTAGATCAACAATGCGTGAATAATTGTCGTTTGAATGTTCTACACAAAGCGTTCATTCGTGTTTTGCTATTGAGATGTACGTGGGTATTGGTCCCCAAGTACATTTTGTGTTTTCGATATTATTATACATACTAATGAAAGTTCTATGTTTCAGGGAGTCGATGGAGCGTCAGTGCGTGATGGATGTGCTTATCAGGAAAACATAGTCGTTGCAGCGCAAGAGGAAGTGGAGACATATACACACACGAGTCGGAGCAACAGCGTCCTGATGTTGAAGTTCGAGGCAAGAAAGTTTCAAAGAAAAGAAAGCAAAAGAAGGTTAGTGTCCTGGTCACTATATTATGTTGTTTTTCACTGTTAATAGTTCAATACTGTAAGTTGTGTTTAAACTGAACACCCCTTTTCCAATCTGTCCTCTAGTTGCGAGTGGGTGTACGAACTAGATCTACACAGACAGTGAAGCAAACGAGAGATGTTGCTTGTCAAACCTTTTGGCAGGGACTTGAGACTGGAGAAGCATCGTGCCAATGGGAAGAATATGAAGTGATTGACAACGGAGCTATACCACCACCAGCCATTGATAGTGAATGTCCTCCTGGTAGTTCGGATGCAGTCGGAGATCAATTCACAGAATCCACACCCGCAAAAACTAAGACCGCGAGAAAGTTGAAGAAATTGTTTTATTCACCCATCGCCGGAGAAGGAACAGATGTTGCAATGGAAGAGAATGAAGTAGGCGACAATGAAACACCATCAATATCACTGAACATAGCGGAAGACGATATCAGAGATTCTACCTTTCATGTGAGTGACATGTCCTCAACGTTACAGGCCGAACCAGCTGGGATGCAGAGTGACAGTATAAGGAAAGAGGCCAAATTCATTGTATTCGATAGTTGTTTGATTGATATTATTATTCGGATGAAATGTGGGCATTTGGTTGGTGGGGAAGTATGTGGGGAGCCATTGATTAATGTGACTCGTGCAATTCGAGGCACTAACCTTAAAATACATGCCACCTGTACAAAATATCATCCTTTCACATGGTCTGCACAACCTATGCTGGGACAACTGCCAGCAGGCAATCTACTTTGTGCAGCGGCTGCACTTTTTAGTGGTTCAAGTTTTAAAAAATTAGAGTCTTTCTTTCAGTTTGTGGGAATCCATTTCATTGTGAAAACTCAGTTCTACAAATACCAAACCGATTATCTATTTCCAGCCATTAGCGAAGCTTGGAGAATGGAAAAAATGTCTATTGATAGTACATTCGCGGGCAAACGGTTCAGGCTAGCCGGTGATGGACAGTGCGACAGCCCAGGATTTTCAGCCAAGTACTGCACCTACCACTTTCAGGACATGGAAAGTAAGAAAATTGTGAGTTCGGTGGTCGTGCAGGTGTCACAAAGTACATCTTCAGTGGCCATGGAGAAAGTTGGCTTTGTAGCATCATTGCAAGAACTACAATCGCGGGGAATGGTGATCGACCTGATAGCCACGGACAGACACGTTTCAATTGCCAAGACAATGAGAGAACAGTACAAAAATATAAATCACCAATTTGACGTTTGGCATCTTGCAAAATCAATCAATAAAAAATTGTCGGCTGCAGGTAAAAAAAAAGAATTGCAAGGTATTTCACAGTGGTCCAAGTCAATCAGCAACCATCTTTGGTGGAGCTCAAAAACATGTGGAGGGTCGTTGGAAATTCTACTGGAAAAATGGCGGTCAGTAATGCCACACTGTACAAACGTTCACCGATGGAACACGAACCAACATTTCCACAATTGTGAACATGGCCATTTGTCCACAGAGGAGGCACGGAAGAAGAAGTGGTTGATTCCTTCATCACCCACTCACAAAGCCATTGAAAAGATTGTATTTGATAAAACTATAACAAAAGCTTTGAGGGGACTGACGGAATTCTGCCACACAGGAGATTTGGAGGTGTTCCACAATATGTGCCTCAAGTACAGGCCAAAACGATTGCATTTTGGCATGGAGGGCATGATAAATCGGACTCTTTTAGCGGTCTTGGCACATAACCATAATGTTGGCCGTCAACAAAGTAGGACGACCGGAACTTTAGGGACGCTTCGCTACAATAAGGCCTTCACTAAAAGAAGTAAACAATGGGTGATCAAACCAGTGTTTGAGGATATGCAATATGAGTTTATTGAGAAACTTATTGTTGACGTCCTAGATAGGCACATAAATGGAGTTGTGAACGAACCTGTGCAGGGGACAACTGCATTGCCACCCAACATTGCATCTGTTCCATGTCCACCTAAAGAAGAACTCATTGAGAAATACACATCACGGTTTAAATGATTGTAATTTGATTGTCTGTTCTCTCAAGTCTCCTCATGTCGCAGGCCCATTGAATATGTGTATCTATCCAACCTTGTTCATTTGCGCATTAAATTAAACCAAACAGTAATATAAATCATTTTTCAATAAATATAGAATCTCTCCGTATTTATGGTTCTGTGTGGCTGCAAAGCACGCAGACAAAATGCAAAGATGGAGTGTAAATTTCAAGTCCTGTGAGAATGCCTTACACTGAATGTAGCTAACTAGGAATGTGTGCTCGTTCAAAGTGAAGGTCAGCTGCTTTGATTTTTTCTCAGGTGCCAGAATGGCCCACGACTCAGAATAAGGTTCTATTGTATTTTGACCTTGACAGGCCTGGACCACGTAAGAAACAATAATGAATATAATTTCAGAAACGAAAGCCATTTCATGTTCGTTCATTAGAAGAAATAACGTCGGCATAGAAGGAGTGGTATTTCGGGGCTGCCCTACGCACAGACGCAATGGAAAATGCAAATATAATGTAAGTAACTCTTTAGATGAGTTTATACCGCAATTTAATTACTATACAGTAGCTTTAAAGACGGGTTAAGTTGTACTTGTTCGTTCTATGTGGCATGTTGTTTTGTACCACGCACTATCTTGGGGAGAACCGTCTACTTTTACGGAAGCACCTCAAAACCTTTGCTTCTGCTTTCTCTCTCCCTCTCCCCTGCTACAACTGGTCCACTGTCTGCGATCTCGGTCCTGGGCCCTTCCACTCTCCACCTGCACTCCCTGTCAACCCCTGCACTGGGGGACTGTCTCAGTATCCTACAGCCCCCCCTTGACGTTTAAAACCCAGTTGCACTGTCCTAGCTATGAAATAATTTCCCGACCGAATATATAAAATGAATAATTTTAATAAAGATCTGATGGTGAGACTAATTTCATTGTTTATGTTTTTCAAACAGGTACATCATGCATTACTGCATGTGTCACGAGTACCAGACATCGGCGGACGGCTTCTTTAACCGCCAGTTGCTTCTCCGCGTGAACAACGTTACCACCCTGACCATTTTATGGGACGATCGCCAAGTACAAGTATGCCCTTACGCGGTACTAACGGCTAGATGCAACATACAGACCGTTGTGGTGGCCTAGTGCCTCGTTGTTGGAACAGCCATGCGATTATCAGTGCGACCGAAGAGCTTATTTTATCGTAAACCAACACCCCGTTTACTGCACACGAACATCGCTTGCCTCAAGACGAACTATTTTGGATCGAGAGCAAATAAAAATGAAAATCGCTGAATATTCTATAAACATTTGATGTCCAATAAATGTACTTTGCCAAATGTACAATCTTGCAGTTTGCTTTTAAACCACAGTTTGATATTCCGAATTGTGGCGCTGTATTGTGAGATGATCTAAGACCCTGTGTACAGCAAAGGAACATCGCGTGCCTCGAAACGAACTATTTTGGATCGAGAGCAAATAAAAAAGAAAATCGCTGAATATTCTCTAAACATTTGATGTCAAATAAATGTACTTTACCAAATTTACAATCTTGCGGTTTGATTTAAAAGTACAGTTTCATATTGCGAATTGTGGCGCGCTGTGTTGTGAGCTGATCTGTGTTGGTTTCCGGGTTCTGTGTGGAGTCGTGTAGAAGACGCCTGGGCACGTTTGCCTACGCAGCACAGTCACGTCACGGATAGAGGCGGGGAATATGAATGTTTTGATAAAGTCTGTTTCAGGGGCGGGGGATTTGATTTAGTGCCGCAAAAGCAGGTGAGCCAGGGCGATGCGGCAAGTGATAGGATTATCAGAAAATGGCGGCTGATTTCGAGTGCGTTAATGGACGAAAAGTCGGGTATGGTCCATAGGAAAGTTTTCTACGATCTACCGATTTATGCTTAAAAACACATGGCCGAACCGTAGGGACAATAAAAAAAAGTCCCGGAACTCTCCTTTAACCGTGGGGACGGTTCTCAACCATCTATGCCACCCCCTGGTTATATTTCATGAGGCCAGAGCAGATGCCATACTGTGCATGATGGGCCAGTGTCTATGTTGTCTTAGGTGTCCCTGCTATGATGTCATTCTCACATGCTGGTCTAATACTGACCTCTGATATGGAGTCAGTTCCTTATCTCCTGAAAAGCTCTAGGTGCAGCATTCAGGTCTGACACCCTCTGGTCTCTGGTCTCTTGCAAAGTATGGACTTGCAGATTTCCAATGCACAATTTCTGTCTACCCTCTATGCAAAGGCCAATTAACCCTCATTATTAAGGTACCAAACTATTGTGGATTTGTTTCAGCAGCAACTTGTGGGGACAACAGACCCATGATACCAACCTGATCTGGTAAAACCTTCCAACATCTTGCAACATACAGGACTGTGCCAACATTGCCAGGGCACTGTGGACAATGAAAGGGCAGAGGGAGGGCAAATGTGCAAATAGCAAATCTATGCACAGCGTTTAATCTGTGGGTCCCCTCTCCAACATCCTGCACCAAAAGCACACCGATTGTGATCCAGACCAAGTGTGCGTTTGAAGCAAGCATTGACCCACCCACTAGACTTCATGCACACATACACTCTTAGGCAGGTGTGGCATGTGCCATGAGGAAATCAGACAGAGAGAAGAGAGGGTGCAGGAGGGATGGATGAATGGATACAAATGTGATGATGAATGAATGAGAGCGTGGGAGGATGAATGAATGCATGATTAGGGCACGCTTCGCCTACATATTTTGAGACCACAGTATGCATCTGGGCTCAAGGTAGAGTGGACAGATGCAATCCCTGAGATTATTAATTCCAATTTTAAATGTACAGTAGACACATGTAAAATGTCCCTTATCTTCAGTCAAGTGGCTTTCACATAGACTATACATGTATTCTGCCTCACACCTACATAGGGAAGTACATCTATTGTAAATGTACTTGAAATGTCAATTATTCAATTTACATTCTCTGATACCGTACTTGTCTTGATTCTGGGAAAAACAGAATGTTTTAAACACATCTCTGCATCATGTTGAAATGTTATAATAGAGAAACTGGTATTTAGAGGGATTCAGATAGGAAGGTAATTCGTTTTTTAAAATGATTTTTGGATTTGCTTTACATAGCCTTGTATTGATCTCCACAGTGTAAAGCTGGAGACCAAGTTGGTCGAAGTGACATCATTCTTTTAAATAGCCCCTGCCATTCCCACCAGAATTAAAAAGAACATTACTGCCAATAAACTTATACTTCTGATCCTTCCCACACTAAATTCCCTTCCTGCATCCACGGACCCACATACCTTGGTCGAAGAGTACAATAAACTAATGCTTTCTGCCCTAGACAATATAGCACCCTTGAAAATGAGAAAATGCAAACAGAAAAAACATATTAACACTTGGTTCTCCCCACCTTAAAGCCATTAGACTAGAGAAACGGAAATGTGAACAAATATGGAGACTAGAACCTTCAGATATCAATAAAAATAACCTCACCAAACTAGCATCCTTGTACAAAAAAGAAATCATTTCTGCTAAACAAGAAGGTTATAATTTACGTATCACCCAAGCCAAATCTAATACTAAAGAATTGTTTACAATCCTCAAAGAAATAGAAACTCCTATCCAAACCCCGGATACCTGCCTTAAAGACAAAACCTGGTGCACCAGCATTCAGAATGCCCTAGCTAACAAAATAACGACTCTGCAGGCTAAAATTAACAACAAAAAAGAGTCTCTTCAACTTACCTCTACATCTAACAACCTCGCCTCCAATGACAATAACATCACAGCCTTTGCACCTCTCACCACTGCACCCCTCGCACCCACTGAACGGCATCAAACCCTTTTCAACTTCAAGAAAGTATCCATTCTAGAAGTCGAAAAGGTCATCCTCACTCTCAAGCCGTCCAATTGTCACGGCGACTCCTGCCCAGCGCAAATTATAAAGGATGCCGCACGAGACCTCTCGCCATTTATAACCAAGCTTATAAATGCCTCCTTCTACACAGGTACCATTCCTAACAACCTGAAACAACCCTGGGTTTTACCACTCCTAAAAATAAAACACACTCAACCCATCTATTCCTACAAATTACCGCCCTATTACTACAGTACCATTCCTGCTTAAAATCCTTGACAAGGTGGCATACCTACAAATTAAACAATATTTGGAAGGTTACCATCTTTTAGGAGTCCGCCAGTCAGTCTTTAGGCCACTACATGGTACGGAAACGGCACTAATTGACCTTAAGGCACAAATTGATACCCTGAGAGACAACGGCAATTCAGCTCTGCTATTGCTGCTTGACCTCTCAGCGGCGTTCGACCTGGTCGACCATAAAATTCTCTATCACCACCTGGAATCGGCCACACACTTCTCACAAGAAGCCATAGGATGGATCCAATCCTTCTTAAATAACAGAACTATGCATGTCTTTGCTCCATCAGCAGCTGCGGACCCCATACCTATCTCCTGCGGTGGGCCTCAGGGCTCATGCGTTTCACCCACTCTGTACAACATTTTCACGAAGCCCCTTTTCGACATTCTAGACGGTCTGGGTATCACCTACACTAACTACGCAGATGATACACAGATCCTCATCCCATTGACGGGAGACTACGACAAGGATTTGGCCTTTGTGAACAGAGTGTATCATGGATGGCCTCTCATGGACCATGCCTGAATGATGACAAAACGGAACTCCTGATAGTCGGCACCCCGCCAAATCTTAACAAACTGAGCCAGCGTTACTCTAACTTCATTATAGACAACAACAACATTACAGTGGCCAAGGAAGTCAAAACCCTTGGCTTCTACTTGGACTCCACTCTCAACCTCAAAAAACAAGTAAACTCCATGGCCTCGGCTACTGCTTACACCTGTAAGTTAATTAGAGCAGCAAGACCTTTCCTCACACCCAATAATTGCTCTACATTAGCTAGAGCATTGGTATTATCCATATTGGACTACTGCAACGCTTTATATGCAGGGTGCAATAAATATATTACTAATAAGATTCAGACCCTTCAAAATAATGCTTTAAGAGCAGCACTCAATATCCCTAAGAAAGCACAGATATCTGACCTTAGAAGAGCCAACAATTGGCTCTCTACCAAAGATAGAATCTTCCTTAAATCCACTTCCCTGATTCATAAATGCCCTCACGTGGCCGCCCCACAGTACCTTACGACCAGATTCCTACAACATTCCACCAACTGCCCTTCCAGAACAGCTACTGCCAACCTACTCCGAGTGCAGAGATTTAAACGTTCCAAGACAGGAGGCAATAGCTTCCCAGTCAAAGCTGCCCAAAACTGGAACTCTTTCCCACCCTACCTAAGGGAGGATATGTCTTACCCACGCTTTAGAGCCAGCCTTATTCTCTGCATTAAAGAACATGACATCGGACACTTATCATCAGCACTGTATATAATTGATCTGTAACTATTCATTGTCTGCTGATCCTACATGTATGCTATTTGCCTGTACTATCTCCACTTTGTTGGACATTCTGTATTGTTAACCTGTAATGTATTGTGCAACAATGTAACCCAAAGCTGAACATCCCTCTTTATGTCTTCGGTGCCCTAATACCTTCGGGTCTGGTGCGCAGTATAAATAAACAAACAAATACATTTCAATTTCTGACTACCTCACTGTCTGTTCCGTGCCCAGAATTGTGGGGTGGGATTGTATCAATGTGGATATGATATTGGCATGCCAGAAGTGAGATTTGAAGGTTTGGAAGGGAAGTCATGGAATGCTGGGACAGATGCTGCCACCATGAGCTTCAACTTGGGTTGTCTCCTGACGATATATTGTATATCAAATGCCCATGACAGGGCCCCTGGTGCAGCTTTACATGTGCTGAAAGCTCCCATTCATTCTTTTGTACGTCCCCTTAAATGCAGAGCTCTATGAAATTCTATGCAAATAGGACGAGCCTACTCGTCCTTAGCACTTAAGGGGTTAACAGGCTGGCACTGTACCTATGCAGCTTCAGTCGGCTTATTTCGGTAACAAACTGCAGTGCCATATGTAGTACAGCTTCTTGCATGCATTATCCCGGGGAAGTGCTTTTCAAGCCACACTAACTGAAAATGAAACACCAGCTTTTCTGCCAGCATGTTACCATTTTTTATTTTTTAAATAACTTAAGTATAGATAGGTTTACTGTAGGTTTGGTCTTGGCAACATTGCGAACTTGATAGAAAATGAGTTAACCTCACTATCGCATGCACCAACACTTTCACCGCATGTGATGTGTGACCCCTTCGCCCAGTTCTGTTTGCTCTATGTGTAGTAATTCCTTACTCTAGTGTGTTCCAGTCATTTAGGGTGTGGAAGAACAGAAACCCAGTTCTATGGTATTAGTTATAGGAATCAGGAGGGTGAGGACCAGGCTTACGGGACATACTATGTGCACACATTCCCTAACTGGAGGAAATAGGTGGCTCTGTCTATGTTTGTCTTTAATGATGCTTAAACCTAAAGTTCTATTTGATAAGCAACTGAAACATTGCATCTTCAGTGATTCCACAACATGTTTCGCTGGAACACTCTCCTTCCTCAAGTGGTCGGTACATAAGATTCAATAATGATTCAATAATAACTATTGAAGCTCAAAAGATAACCAAACCATAACCAACCCAAATCCTACATCATCTATGTTCTTTAAAAAATAAGGTCTGAAAACAAAAAAAATACGCGGACCTAATGGGGGCCTTGTGTAATGAGGCGCTCATCTGCCGCTAAGCAACCCCGGCGACAGCGAATGTGGTGCATGTGTAACCACAACAGTGCAACCACATATTTCTGCTGGAAGTTGTGAAGTGTGATTAGATTAGGAAAGAAGACATATGGGTAGACATTCCAGGACCCCTAGTCTGTTTTAAGATTGTCAACCTCATGTAAAACACCTATGCTTTAAAAAAAAAAAAAACACCAAATACATTGTAACACTCAGAAGAAAACTTAACACAATTGTGCGTTAAATCCTGAAGGGTTAAGGACCATGTGCAGGACCTTTCTTGCTGTTTAACTGCATAGATCCGCTTGCACAATAAGATGTTTTTCCAACGTGTCAAGAATTGGAAATCAAATCTGTGCGATGGACTGTTCAGTGTTGCTGAAGTATGTAGTTTGTGAACTAGTTCTGATGGACGATGCATGTTTATTAACATGTTATATGGACGATCTGGTTGCTACTCTCAACACAGCAAAGCCTGCAGGGGCATTATTGAGACATACAGCAAATGTGTTCATGCAGGCAATGACTGGTCGTCATTGGATTAATTTCCCACTTTTTGGATGTGGACATTCTGCCCCCATCCACCCCAATACACTGTTACACTGTTTACATCTGCGTCAAGGGAACATGCTCATTTTTCTGGCTCTAAAGAGTAGTTTTAAACTTGAAACCTGCTTTTGAAAGTCAATCAGCAAGGTTTATAGCACGTTTGTGAGCACAACATGGATGATATTGGGCCTCATTACGACCCTGGCATAAGTGAAAAACTATGGCGGTAAATGGTTACCGCCATCGTTTTCCGCTAGGTTCGATCATGACCCGTGACCGTTAACTACGATGCCATTAGCGGCATCGTAGTCAACGCTGCCGCTAACTGCGCCAATTGCGCGTGCACGCGACCTCCCACACCGTACTTAGCGCCATGGCGGAAAAGTACGCGAATGCCGACCCAAGCGGACATGCACCTAACGCCATCACCCAGCCCGTTAAGTACCTTACCGCCATGGTGCTAATTACCCCATCGCGAACCAACCGTAAATGGCCATGTAAAGTGAATGCAGCTGCCACAGGTGCACAGAAACAGCACAGGTGAAGGCAATACAGACTCAGGAAGTACAAAAAGAGCACGCCCCACCCCTTCCCACACCCAGTCACACTCCACAATGATACCAATACGACTAGCAATCTTGGGGCTGGAGGACCTGATAGCAATGCAAGTGCTACAACAGCAACAACAACAGGCAGCACAGAGGAAACGCAGGAGGAGAAGGAGGGCAAGGCAGGCCCAGCAAGCCCCACCAGCACAGCCAGTGCCACCACGCAGGCAGCCCCCAATCCCACGCATCAGAGCCAATCCATTCAACCTCACTGCTGAGCAGATCCACACCCTGTACCGTTTGGACCGGGACACCATCACCGCCATCGTAGACATGACACACAACGACATTGTCAGCATGATAGAAACTCCAACCGCCATCCCACCCCGACTGAAGGTAGTGTCTGTACTCCACTTCCTGGCCACAGGCACCTACCAGCACACAGTGGGGCACTTGCATGGCATCTCACAACCATTATTCTCACAAACACTCATCCAAGTGCTCGATGCCCTCCTCAAGGACACAGACAACCACATCTCATTACCACGGACTGCCCAGGAGATTGCAAACACCAAAGTGGGTTTCCATGCGGCATACCTGGTTGCATTGGTGCCATCGACTGCACCCATATGGAATTGGTGGTTCCACGTGCCATGGAGGTACCGTACCGCAACCGGAAACAGTTCCACTCAATCAACGTGCAAATGGTCTGTGACTCCAACACGATCATCACACATTGTTGTGCCCGATTCCCCGGATCAACCCATGATTCTATGGTCCTGAGGAACTCCACAATACCACACTACATGGAGCGACATGCAGGCCCAAGATCCTGGCTACTCGGTGAGTCCAATGTCATGACCATGGAAATGTGAAGTGGGTAGGTGAATGACGTACCGATGCATACTCCACCTGGCTGAAAGGGGGGGGGGAATGATGCATACTCCACCTGGCTGAAAGGGGGGGGGGAATGATGCATACTCCACCTGGCTGAAAGGGGGGGGGGAATGATGCATACTCCACCTGGCTGAAAGGGGGGGGAATGATGCATACTCCACCTGGCTGAAAGGGGGGGGGGATGATGCATACTCCACCTGGCTGAAAGGGGGGGGAGGATGATGCATACTCCACCTGGCTTTGAGTAACAGAGAGAACGGAGACAGATGATACCCTAAAGCAACCCAAACTCCACCCAACACCAGTAAAGCCAATACCCAATGTATGCAGCCCTACCATGTGAATGAGGTTGTGTCCCAACCATCTGCAAGTGCATTTTACCAAATCAGACCACATTGTCAACAATGAAAAGCACCTACATGCACGTCACCAAACACCATCAACCGATAGGCCTGTCCCCCATAACTTCCCACGAAGGAGGCACATGACGGACAGAAACATCAACACACCATTACACAGACAGCAGGGCCCCCAAAATATCCCTGTCTACATCAGCATTGCTCACTGGGGTCATGATGAGGCCCACAGCAATGTTGCAATGATGTGCGCATTGCCATCACAGGACATGTGCCAGGCCAACTAACCAAACGGCATGAACGGACACAGTGGATGGGCACTCACAATGCACTCCACCCCTCTGCATACATTGGGTGATGGCATGCAAAACAGGCCATGGGAGCCATGAGCATTTACTGGTTGCATTGTGTGAATCAATTAGTGCATGTAGAAGTGAGCCAAAGTAACAGTTGGATGCAAGCCATGGTGGCACATCATGTTCTTGATCAGACGTCATGACTGACGCATACATTCTCGCCTACATACAGGTGATGCAGGCTATCCCCTGAAGAGGTGGCTCCTTACACCAGTCCGGAACCCGCAGAACCAGCACGAGGAGGACTACAACCGTGCACATACACATACCCGTGTGGTCATAGAGCAGACATTCGGCCTATTGAAGGCACGGTTCCGATGCCTCAGCAGGTCTGGTGGGGCACTCCTGTACCGCCATGAGAAGGTGGCAAAGATCGTCATGGCATGTGTCATGCTACACAATATGTGCGTCAGACGGAATGTGCCCCTGCCCCCTGACGCAGAACTGCAACCACCTGACGATGAGGAGGGTGCAGATGGGGCGGCACCCCATGGAGGAGGCGATGCACAGGAGGGGCGTGCAATCCGCCAAAATATCATCGACCACTGCTTCTAGCACACACGGCTGGTGTGTATCACATGGAGACTGCACTTGGGGCACTGTGTGTCTCTGGGACATGCACACTGTGGACTGTACACCAATAAAGCACACATATGCAATGAAAATGTCCACACATTTCATTTCGGAAAAGCAAAAAGTGTACTTCAATCATAAAACGTCGTGACACACCCCCTCCCACCTCCCCCCTGCACACCCCAACACATCCCCTCCCACCTCCCCCCTCCCCCCTGCACACCCCATGTAAATGTCAACAGATGCCTGTGACAGTGGCCACAGGCTGTTACAAGCCCCCTCTCCCGGCCCCCGGGGCACCCATGGCTGTGGAGCGCAGGTTCCGTCCGGAAGGTCGGACGGGGCTGCTCTGTGCAGAACTGGCAGCGGAGGATGTCCCTGCCTGCCCCCGTGCATGCACGTCCTGTAGGGTGTGGGTGAGCTCAGTGAGCGCACGACGCAACCCGGCAAGTTCACCACAAATGTCCCTAGACATGGCCTGCATAGCATCCCTCAGGGTGGCAGTGCTCTGCGCTATTTCGGCCCTTAGGGTCTCCGTGGCCTGTTCAATGATTGCCCTAGCCCCCACACATTCTGCAGCATGCTCAGTCAGCATCGTGGACAGATGTTGCTGCCATTCTATGATGTCCTCGAGGGACTGCTGCCCCTGCTGGGCCATGCCCAGTGCTGGTGGTGTGATGGAGGGGCTGCTCCCCTCCTGTGGACTGAGGACTGGGCATGGGGTAGAAGGCCACTCCTCTTCCTCTGTGTGCCCCTGTGTGTGATCCTCATGGGGGCTGGCATTTGACAAACAGGGGGAATGTAGAAGGTCAGTGGGGCTTCTGACTTTGTGCTCCTCAATGTCAGAGTCTGAACATGCAGCAATTGCAGCCGTTTCACCCATGTTGCTGCTGGCCGCAGACCCGGTGCCTCCTGTGGCAGGCAATGTTGGTACAGGTGGAGCTGCTGCTGCTGGCCTGCTGCCTACTGGGGTGCTTGCAGGTGGGCCGTACGGTTTGCTTGCAGTGGTTTCTGTTGTGGGGTCTGCCTCACTGCAGCTGAGGTTGAGGGTACGGGGATGGTATTATTGGCCTTCTTGGCTCTCTTCGTCGCAGGGGTGTCCTGGTCCTCGGGGTGTGAATCTGTGCCTGTGCTGGAGAAAAGGAGGGAGGGTGTTATTGATGGGTCTGCGGACTTTGGAATGACAATGATTGACATGAATCTGGTCAGTAGATGAGGCAGATTTCAGGCAGGGCCATGCAGGTGGTCTCCTTTTTGTGTGGTATGTGGATGCAGGTATGTGGGTGCCAGCAGTGTATACAGGGTGGAGCTCGCATGTGGCTATGGGCAGTGTCGAGCTAATGTGTTGCATTTACACTCTAGGACAACATTGTGCTACACATGAATGGACTGCAGCGACTATGGCATGTCTTGTTTGAGGCACCTACCTTCATCGCCTGATGTCGGAACTCCCCTTTCCATCCCTCCGACGCCTTCAATGCCTTCCATGCCAACCGTGGTTGCACAAATCTCCTCCCACGGTTGGAGTTTCAGTGGGGATTCCGAACCTCCACCGGTACCCAGGGCAAGGTTGCGGTTCGCAGAGATGACGGCTCTGACCCGTATGCAAAAGGTCATCCCAGCGCTTCCTGCACTGCTGTGGGGTGCGGGGTACGGTCCCCACCGCGCTGACGCGCTCGGCCACCAGGGCCCATATGGCCTTCTTTTTTGCTATTGCTGGCCTGGTCATTTCCGGCGAGAAAACGACAGCTGCATTGTCTTGCAGGGTCTCCGCAAGCATGCAGAGTTCCTCCCGGCTAAATCTTTCCTGGCGCTGGCGGTCACATGCCTTCTTAACAACTTTAGGCATTTTTGGGTGGTTGGATGGGTGGGTGATGGGTTGGGACAGGTGTCAGGGTTGGATCTGGTGTTGTTCGGAAGGATGGCAATGGATTGTGTTTTTAAAAATGGCCGACGTGCTGTTTCCCGTTCCGCCGCGATGACGCCATTTCCGGTTCTGCTTTTTACGGTGACCGCTAATTGCGGCCACCGCTAATTGCGGCCGCCGCTAATTACGGTGGCCGCTAATTACGGTGGCGGAAGTGCACCTTGCTCGCCCTACGATGCCGGTAGGGGCCTTTTCCGCCATGGCGTTATGTACATTACCGCCATGGCGTAATGCTCGTGCGCGATGGGTCGTAATGTGGCGCTCTTTACGCCTTCGACCCATGGCGTAAACACTCATTACGCCATGGCGGTAATGTCGGCAGATTACCGCCTGGGTCATAATGAGGCCCATTGTGTGAATTTTGCCATTTCCAAAATGTGTTGTAATCCTTTCAATTGTGTTAAAATAATGTTTTCAATTTGTTGACATAATGATCCCTATGTTATTGGATATATGATTTTATCCCTGGTTTGTTTTGGGAGTTGAACACGTGTAGTTCCACTTGGAACACGAGCTTTGATCAAATCAATGTGTGATCCATTGGGTCATCTGGCTAGACATCCATGATGGTTCATTGGCAGGTCCCAAGATTAAACACATTCCCCGGGCATATAGAAAATAGTTTCTATATGCCCGGACAGGCAAACGCCCATGAGACTGCAAGTGCTTGGCAACACATGAAACTGGTTCCATGAACTCATGATTGTATTGTGGAGATTCTCTTTTAGGCGAAAAACATATTTAGCTCAGGCATGATGTACAACATTGTTAGCAAAACGCATGTGCTGCAGAGCACTGTTGGCTGTAAAACACAATAGTACGTACACTTTGCTACTCCGCGTATAACCCTCTGGAAAGTAATGCTAACTCCACACCAATAGCCAGATTTTCTACAAGCATGGTACTATTTTTCTTTTTAAATCATTTAAAAATGCAAATAGGTTTATTTTTTAATTTAGTTTGGGCAAATTCATAGAAATGGACATAACCTCCAAAATGTATGCACTAACAAATGCACCCACTTCCTGTATGACACCATCAGCCAATTCTGCTTTTTTTGCCAGCAGCTTCCTATATCCCACACCTTGTAGACTCATACTGGTGACAGGGTGGTTTTCTCAATTTAAGCACAAATAGAACCCCCTAAGAGCCCCTTTAACACTGTTTGCTGGTGATAGGTGCTCGATATATCTTCAGTAGATGATCTAGTGAAGGGAAGTAACGAGAACTCGGCCGCATCTCAGTTAACCCCAGAACAGGAGGACACAATCTGGGATGCCCAGAGAGAACCCTCGTCTGAAAGGGAGGTTTGAGACTAGCATTCCTCATACACCGGTCAAGGGTCCTGGGCGTCAAAAGGAGATGCGAGTGTTAGGGAGAATTCTCAAAATGTGCTAATTTCCCTTACCTTTTGAGACCCCCAGCAACTTTTCTGGATTTCTAGGATTTGATTTTTTTACCTGGGAAGAGTGTGAGCTTTTTTCCCACTCTTCCATGCATTTTGTGTGCGTTTTACTTTTGTGTTCTTTGGCTATGGAATTTTAAAACAACTCCATAGGCATCATCTTTTTCTGTGTGTCACACAGCACCTTCAGTGCAGTGACACACGGGTGTCTTTCAGACTTCCCAAGGTTTAAATACCTTCTCTGGGACTGACTACCGTCTCCCAGAGTATGTAAAGTTAAATTGGCTTTACTAGTCTTTTTAAATTTACTGACACAGCACACACTATCTTCCTATAGAGTGCTGGAGGGGTTGCCTAGCTTCCTCTTAGTCAAAACACTCATGTAACAGTAAACTGTTACCTTTTCCTACTTTAAATGCCTGGTGGCAAAGGTTTAGATCAACAACCAAGATTTTTCCCATCCGCTAACAACAGTAGCTAATAATAGGGTCAGCCATGTTTTTCAATATGGCGCCCAAGACCTATCTGTGAAAACAGACTCCAGTCAACTTTTTTCGCCATTTCTTTTAGGAAAAGTCCTTCTTGTGTTTGTCTCTGTGCACCAAACCAGGTTTGGTCCCTTTGTTCGTTCCCCTTTGGCGGGCTTCAGTGCTAAAGCCCTCCCTGGCGCCTGATTGTCGGGGGTGGACAGGATGTGAGGGAGGTGCCCGAAACTCCCTGTGCTTAGTCTCCTAGGAGACCTGAATGCACTCTGGGGGGATTGGCTAGCTGACTGTCCGGCAAGGGCAGCCACCCTGCTGGGTGAGTGACAGCCAGGCTGAATGAATCGGGGAAAACTGTTTAAAAGCAGGTCATTGGGACTTTGACAGCAGAGTCGACCACTGGAACAAAAGAACCGAAGACGAGCTGAAGGAAGGGGACTGCTGCAACTCCTGGACGACTGTTGAAACCCTGCTGCAGGTCCGAATTGCCTGAAACTCCAATCAACAGAGAAGCCCTTCAAGGTTAACTTCTTCCCTTGAGTTTGTAGGGAACAACCAACTCGTAAGCCACCTGGACACCGTCCCCATTTGGTCGAATTTTCATCAGAGTGCTGTTGAAAACCGGATAGCCAAAGGGAAGGAAACCGGTTTGTGGTCTTTAAGGCACTCACACCTTAAAACGACATCTTGCTAAGCTTTTGGCCTCATCTCTGGGCAGTGCCGGAACCTCCTGATGTCCTCCTTCTTGTCCCCACGACTGAAGCTCAGGAACTGCGAGATCTACTCAAACTTCCAGGAATAACTGTCTCAGCTACAGCTCTTCTTCACTAAAAAGGTACTGTGTAAACGCGGTCTGGAAATCTTTTCGGCCATCGAGAAAGTGCATGAAACTTTGCTCAACTTGGAAGGCTTGTCCTTCCCTAAACATTTGTCAAACTTTTCGCCTAGCCACATTTTTCTAAACTCTGTGGCAAAGACTTAACCGTTACTACCAGAACTGTGCTATCCAATACAAAGACTCTGAACCATTGACTTTGGCCTAGGCCTATGAGGTGAATTGCTGGTTGTAGTATACTGAAACCCTTTGCCCTGCCTATGAATGCATTTGTGCTGTTGATTCGCATAATCTTGTCTTTTTACCCCTTTTTAAAGTATATGAATGCCATTTTGCTCCCACTTCACCAGAGAGCTAAACTTGTTCATTTACTGACCGGTTGCGTATGTGTGGTTTGTTAGTGTGTGATATTGAGCTGCTCTTGCTAGTGTACTGTTTTCAAACTGACTCTGTAAATAAATGTATATTCTTTTACCAAGAAACCTAGAATAAGTGTTTGTTTGAATCACTGTATTAGTTGGTCCTTTGTGTAACTTGTGCTACTGCTAACTTAAACTCTTGAGATAAGTCTGGCTGCTCAGCCATCGCTACCACTTTACTGTGTAGTACAGGCTTGTACCAAAGGTGAAATTGTGCTTACACTTGTAGTCCTAATTGCATGCAGTGTTCCCAAAGGGTACTGCATGTGATTCTGCCTAACAGGGAGTAACATCGACTGAACCAAAAGTTATTGCTTCAGGGTGACAGCCCATGATTTATTCAGTTAGAGCGAAGCTACTTTCATGCTGGTGCTCTGCAAAACCCTAATAGAGAAATGCGCCTGCATCAGGTAGTGCCTCACATGATTGCACATAAGCGGGAAAGTGTGAGCTTTGTATTGCCCTTCAGTTACTTCGAAGAGGATACAAATGGGAGAGAATTGATTAGTGAGATGCAGACAAGGTAAATTATACTTGCATTTAAATGTTTTAATTTTTTTATATTGGCGATTTGTATATTACCAACATGCAAAATGAATCACTTTAAGGCACCCATTAAGGAATATGTATTGAGCTATTGTAAAAGATACCAGAGCAGGCAAAAGAAACATGCAAACAAACATAGTCTTTCAGCACCAAGTCATATTAAAATGAAATGCGTCTGGGAGGGTGGATGTGATCTTAGAAACCAAAAGCAAGGGTGACTTGCATACATTAGTCAGATCTTGCAGTTCATTTGGCAAGACTAATAGCACATGCAGTAAGGTAGGCACACAGCCATCACATCCCCTGTGAGATTATTTCCTTTGAGAAATGTGTTCTAAAGGAAATAGCATCACTACAGTTTAGAAAACATCAGACAAGACACAATTTATCGGTCAATGAAAGAGAAACCCTGAAGTCCCTTAGTAACATGCAAACTGTCATCAAGCCGGCCGACAATGGGGGAGAAATTGTTATCCAGTCCACGGAACAGTAGCAACAAATGGTGGGATATATTATCAATGATAAAACCAACTATAGAATGCTCAAGAAGACTCAAGAAGGACCCGACAGTGGAGATATCACAACAGATCGAGGACGCTACCCAATATGCCTATGAACATAGATGGATAACTAAAAACGAGTTTAAATACCTAAACAACTCACAAGGCAGAATCCTGGCATTTTATGCACTGCCCAAAATAAAAAGGACCAGAGTAAGCCAGCAGTAAGACCTATTGCATCAGGCTGTGTTCTCGAGCCCCTGTGCAAATTTATCTATCACTTTTTGAAACCCCTGAGCAAAGAAACACTCTCGTACATTAAAGACACCATTAATACCATCATGTACTTTGAGTATATACCTTTTAACCAAACAGAGAAAATATTGGTGACCATGGATATCAAGGCTCTCTACATGAGCATCTCCCAGGAAGCAGCACTCGACTGTGTAAGGAATCACCTCATGCACCACACGCACCAGACTCCAGTACATGCTAATTTAATTGAAAAACATCTTACAATAGCCCTGTCTAAAAACGTCTTCCTGCCTGAGGGGTTATTCGATCTTCAAGTTTGTGGCACAGTGATGGGGGCGGTATTTGCCCCCAATCTAGCCATCCTGTACATGGCATCATACGAAGAAACACATGACCTTGCTTATATAAACCCCTTTCGCCAATGGATAAAGAATTGGAAGTGGTATATCAATGATATCATCTTTATCCGGCAGGGCGACCAGGATACTTTGAGGGAGTTTCATGCATGGCTAAATAGCAGGACAACAGAGATACAGTTCACCATGAGCAGTAGCCCCAACTCAATCAACTTCTTGGACTTAACCGTTGCAATCAATGAGGGGAAACTGTACTGCACCCTAAATAAAAAGAGCACTGATAGAAATATGCTGCTGCATTTTGAGAGCCACAACCTTAAGAACTTTAAAGAAAATTTCCCATATGGACAATATTTATGGATCCGCAGAAATTGTTCACAAGTGACTGATTACCACATCACGCTGATGAATTCGAGAAGAGACCGAGATAAAGGGCTATCCAAATAAAATTTTGAAGAACTCAAAAAAGAGGGCCAAGTACACACCAAGAGAAGCCCTCCTGACACCCAAAAACAGAACTCTGGATGAGTCGACACTAACATGTGTAACTACATTTTGCCCTGAAACAGGCAAGATAAGATCCATAATCAAAAAATGTTGGCCGATTGAATAGACAAACCTGCCGGGGGAACGGCTGCCCAAATGGCTCTAAAGAGGTCAAAGAACCTGAGGGAATACCTGACACATTAATGAACGTAGAAACAGGAAACGGGAGGCTTTCTGTGGAACCTTAGGGAAATTATAGGACATCACCCATGTGGCAACTGTACAATGTGTAGGTTTACTATTGAACTGGAAACCTTCAAAATAGCAGAAAAACACTGGCCCATGAGGCACTTCACAAACTGAAAAACAAGTAGGGTAACTTAGGTGATCCAGTGCCCATGCCGATTATGCTATGTGGGCCAAACAGCCCAACCAATGATTAAAAGCACAGCTCAAAAATCAGATGCAAGGTACACACTGCTTCTCTTGTTTCACACTATACAGAATTTAAACATGGATCAGATGATATCCTCTGTTGGGTGGTGGACCTGGTGAACACCAATATAAATGCAACTAATGCACTTCTGTACAAGGAAGCCTGGTGGATACACAAGATCCAGAGTCAAATTACGAGCCTTAATAAACTAGTGCCCACCTTTGTACAAACACACATCAGCCGCCCAAGCTACCTGTAGAGCACTGGTCCCAATATGAGATGCATTCGGTGCACAGGCCGGCCCCCACCACCACGAGATCGGCATGAGATAGGCAGTCTGCCACGGGCCCACTGTAGGCAGGATGATTACACTCCTACTTGCTGTTTTTTTCCCCTAGGGGCTCTCCAACTGATGCCAATTTTAAGGAACTCATGGTGGCAACAAAAAAGACAGACACAAGTGATCTCAGTTCAAGGGTGTTTGTGTAAATGCAGGGTGGAAAAATGCCTAATCTAAACCTAAATCTAAGATGGGAGCAAGCTTCAACCATCAAATGAAAAATAAGGCTATCCTTGTGGCGTTGTGTCAAAATATAAGGGCCTAAACTAAAGAAAAACCTATTGCTAATTCCTTACAACTAATTACAGAAAGATTGTGGGATACGGTTTGAATAAAGAAAGAAATGTTCCAAATAATAAGTCAGGATGTGATTGTCAGGGGCCTCCCTTACCCACGTTTTTGAGCATGGGACAAGGTGGGACCTTGGAGCACAGCACACGCTCAAGCTATCTCAGCATGAGCTGACAGTTCCGTTCCAGCTATCAGGTTCTTCGATGGTTAAGTCTGTTTTCAATAAAAAGTCTCTTGCCCTAGAGGGCCTGATGTATTCAACAACAAACAAAAAGTTCCTTTGCAAATGGACTTTGGGTGAGAACTTTTCACCACTGGATCTCCCTCGACCGGGCTCGGACCCACTTGACAAGGGGGACCATTGACTTCCCCTGGTCTTCCAATACTTCTTACTTTCACAAGTCTTAATGTCTTTTTAAACAGTTCTTCAGGCTTCGCCCCTGATTGTCGGCTTCCCTCTGCCAGGTTCACTCTCACCAACTTTTACAGACAGTTCACTGTGGACAGCCCTTGGTCAGGTTTACTTCAATCCACGCACTATTCTGGTTGTCAGCTTCCCTCTGCCGGGTTCACTCTCACACCTTCTGCAGATAGTTCTCTATGGGACTTTAGACTTCGCCCTGTCTCATTAGCATCCCTCCGTCGGTTTCACTCTTGACAACTTGGCAACACTCTGCTCAAGCACTCAAGTTACCAAGTGGGATTTATTTCCCTTTCTTTCATAATCATCTGTCGATTCAGAGGATTTTTACAAGACCTCTGTATGACCACTTTGACTTCTCTCCTTTTCCCAAGGCCTTCTTCCTGCATGAGCACCCATCTGGTGCCGGGTTCTTCTGTTGCGGGTTTTTCCCCTCCCTTCATCAATAGTTTCTTTAAACCTTTCAAAGTTTAAATTAGCCGTTTGCTACTTTTCATTCAACACAGTTGGGTTTCTTATCGACTCTCCCCTCGACTCACCGGCTGTGATGAGCTGCGTGGCTTTCCTTCTCTTTGGCGTCAAGGTTGGTACTACTGAGAGAAGTTCCTCTCCGCGGCATGCTAATCAGCCAAGGAGGGCTGTGAAAATGTTTGTGTCGGAAAGGGGGAGGTGGCAGTGTTTGGGAATATCCAATGTGGTAGGATGGGGAAAAGGTGTTGAAAGAAGGGCATACCACATCTCATCCATCGGTGTCCCACTCCTACTCCCCAAGGACCACCCATCTAGGTGATCCTCCCTCACTGGTTCATCCCCAGGAACTGGATCTAATAGCGATGGCCGTGTCCTGGCCATCTGGATGACAGAACCCTGGGGACTAGAGAGGGAGACACCTTCAGGTTTCTCACAACCCCTGGCCAGACACCTAGCTGCAACAGGACTACTGGGCACCACAGGCGTGCGCCCCCCACCTTTTGTGTAACACTTCAGGGCAACCTATTGCTGCCACGCTCTCTGCCCCGAGCGTGGAAGCCCTGGACATGCAGACTTCACCCTTCCCCTGGCTCCATCACTTAGTATGAATGCACAAGGAGTTTAACATATTTTAGAGAAATGTTTGGCATTTCCCCACAACGTGGGGGTTCTCCCCAAGTCGGCTTATGGTACCATGTGCCTCATCATGAGCATCCTATTGTGGACAATATTTTTGCTAACCTATCATATACTAATATGGGTCTAAATTCACACTCCTTCCTCCCACGTGGGTGTGGTCGGGATTTGGCCTCACCTCTGTTTATACATTCACGCGGGCATTCATAACCGGGTTTCCTACTTCTAAGTATATTTATTTTGAATATAAGGTACTAGCCAACTTAAGATGGCCACCATGTGCGGCCCTCTATTAGGCCAGCATCACCAGAACACACCCCTAGCTCGGATGCCTTCTCTAGGTGCCGATTGGGCTCCATTGCCATAGCAATGGGCCAAGCCAGCCTGTCATGTAGGCCATGTACATGTGCTGTTAGCACAGCAATTTATTATCCGTGCCAATGGGCTGGGCTTTCCCATATCATGAGAAAGGCAAACCCCCTTTTGTTTGCCAATCTGACGGACATTGCACGCATTCCCGCACCTCTGGCAGCCACACATAGACCACCAACTTGCAGGTAAGGTGCCCACCATCGCAGGGCCTGAGGCCATTAACACAACAACCTCAACTCTGTCGGTTTTTCTCCCTTCTTGTCTCCTGCTCGCAGTGGTACTATGATTGCGCTCCAAGTAGGTGCCCCCTCACGGCCACTGCAACTGAACCTCTGCCACATTGCAGGAGGCTAATGACCAGGAACTCTCCCAGGTAATGGAACCCCTGTTATTCTGCCACCTCATACACTGCGTGATATGTATGGTAACCAACCACTTCCCGGTACCATGTGACCCCTCATTTACTTTTTTAATTTACATTTTCCAGTCAGAGAGGAGCTGGTGACCAGGGTCGGATTGGCCCCTCGGCCTTGTGGCCCGTGGGCCTGCCGAAATCGTTCCTGGAGAGTGGGGGCCGGTTTCTGGTCATGGCTGGGCCGGTTTGAAAAAAATAAAATTGAAAATATATATATATATATATTTTTTTTTTCCTAAAACCCTTTCATCCTTCTAGGTTGATAAATGAGTACCAACACATGTTGGGTGATATTGTATGCATATATGTTCTATAAAAAAAAGAGCTTAAGCGTAAGTGCTACACAATAACATTATCATTTGGACTTGGACGTCCGCTTGGATTCACAGTAATTTAGTGTACTTGGGGACAATGCTATTTGATGCCACTTCCTGTTTTGTCAAGGGGAGAAACCTGTGTTTCATCGCTTCCCCGGATGTCACTTTGGGGTGACCGTGCCTATTTCTTGTCCCAGTTCGACCCTGCTGGCGACAGGAAATGACTGTCTAACTTGTCCACATCATAGTGTTTTATCATGTTAGTGCACCACCTCAGATTAAATATTTATGCACCTTGACACAATGCATATCATAGTGAACGATTTGCTGTTATCTCTAACCACAGATGCCACGTTGAAGTCTCTTCGGTTAGTTTACGCTTTGGGCTCATTGGTAGTCCCTTTTGTCTTTTTGTATCAGTGTGAATATTCATACACCTGTCTACTTTTATAACCAGCATCCTCTCCTCCCAGTAACTAAGTTACTTGGTGTTCCCAAAATAGGGGTTCCACCGATCACCTCCAGATGAAGGCAGACTACTCCAAAACCTGCTGAAACGTATTAAGAAGGCACAGGACCCCAAACACCAAGTTCTGCCCAGACTTTCAGCTAATAGATGGTGAGGTCTATCTACATAGAAACTCCTAGGCTTCACCTCTAAGAGACCCACCATCTGCTCAGACCCACTGAAACCCATGGGCCATAATAATACCAAATAGTAGAGGCGCTATTGTGTTTTTTAGATTTACACAAAATGTGAAATGTTTTTGTTATGTACAGTTCACACATTTTCTCTGCATGTAACGTAGCGACACAATATCCCTTGTCTGTATGCACACTGAATTTATGTACATCAATTCCTCCTTCACTATTTTGTTTCATGTATTGTTGCTTCTTAGAACTTAACACATTCTAACATATGCCAGCTCATCTAGGCCAAGAAGATCACACTACTCTAACCAATTGAACATCTCCACCATCAAAAGGGCCAAAGCGGGCGGCACTAGCTTCCCCTTCCTAGCTCCAAAACAATGGAATGCTCTCCCAACTACGCTGAGAAACGAGACCTCCTACCTCTCCTTCCGCAAAGCTCTCAGAATGAGGCTCTTCAACTAGCTCACACCCCACACCTAGGCTCACCCCTCTACACCTGTGTTTCTATAAGGTATTACTTGTAGCTGGTTCACTTGTAGCCCTATGAACTATAGAGCACCCACCATCATCTGTAACTTTGTAAGATGACGTCTATCAGCCTGTTTTGAGGTTCCTTGTAACCACGAACCACAGTCTGTCTTCCTACTGTAACCAAGTAAGCCATGCTTGTAACAGCGCCACAATGCCAGAGGGCTCCTTTGTGCGGTTTATAAATGCAAAAATGGTAAAATTAAATAAATATTAGAACTTTGGAGTATATGAATACCTAGAAGAGCACGAGGTGTTAAATGCTCTATGTTTTGTCATTTTATCACTGTATGTTTGAAATTTAGAAGAAAAAGTAATTCCTCTAAGAAAATCACAGAAACAAGAAAGAGGTTAGGGAATGATAGGACCAGCTCTCTTTACACGTATACATAAATAAAACAAGTTGGAAAACCACATAAATTGGGAGTGCACTTTGTTTTTGCTAGGAACGCTGGTAACCGGGAGACATTTACTGTCAAATATGAAAAAATGGATGCACACTGCTGTGCTTGCAACCAAACCTATTAGGACAATCATTTGTTATATACCTAGCCATATGGGGCAATAATGGTCAGAGTGGTCAGAGCCACAGAAAGGACACACGATTAGGATGGCATGGGTAAATAAGGGAGTGGTTTTCATGGACCAGAAAATGACATAATTCCAGCTTGTTGAGGACCGTATTCTGCACTTCTCTGGAGGGCTCCTGGCATTTCCCTCACATCGAATGGGGTCTTAAGTATCACTTGCACTTCTTTCTTGTCGTGGATGAGTTTTTCTTCCGTTGTCATTGTCATAGCTGGGATACTGACTTCTCTAAGTTGTTTTCTGCATCTGTCGGACTAGAGAGGCAAAGGCCTGTTTCAGGCATTACCACACATGGGACAGATTTTGCTGGATCTCACTATGTCCAGGAAGCTTCCGGTGTTAGCCTTGGGGTACTGGTGGCTGGCACTGCCACAGTTATTTCCATCACCTGGTGGTCAGGTGCCCCTTTCACTGATGTTCTCCATTCCAAGTGTTCACCTCCTGTTCGGCTTCACTCTCCAAATGACCTCTTGTTTTCTTTTCCTTCTTAGCATCACTCCAAAATCAGACCCTCTTCACCTCCCCTATTAGCTTCTCTTCTTCCCTCTAGTGATTGTTTTCTTTCACCCTTCTGTACTCTTACGTTTCCTTCTTTACTTGCTCTTCACTTGAAAGATAGTGATGATAAGGGGTGGTTCATCTTCAGGTCTTCCCCCTCTCCACTCTGCTTTTCTTCTAAACCTCTTTCAATTCTCTTTTCTAGATCTCGCTTCTCGTTTTTTAATCTCCTCTCCAAGTCTTTTCTCCCTCGTTTCCGTTTTTCCACTAACTGCTTTCTCCCTCCGCTCTCCACTTCTGTAATTCATCCACTGCCTGCCTCCTGCTCACTCACACTTTCTCGAGGCTCCAAATTGCCATTGCTGCCCTCCTTCCCATGGGTTTGACTGAAGGCTGATTTTACAGAAGCATTGACCTAGCTGCCGGGCTGCACATTTTGAGCCACACTTAGCTGTAGTGCTGCAGAAGCTGAGTGCAGGATTGATTGCTGGATATCAAGTTCCACAGCTGTTTCATTGGATCTATGCCTCCCAGCATTGTTCTGTTTGTGGAGCCTTAAGAGGGTTGTCTACCATTCTGGATTTCAGTCATGTCTGGTGTACATGGCAATCACATGAATGCTCCAAAGCTCGCTCAACACCGCAATTGAACTTCCTGTCAAAGGTAGATACAGGTAGATACAGCCCGGCCTTACTAATATTAAACCAATGGTGACTGCTAGTTGATGGATTGCAGCTGGACCCCCCCGGTTAATCACTCTCCAATGAGGCCCACAATCTCAATTGGCTTGTCATGCAAATTAAGCTGTTGCCAAATTCTGCTTGGTTCAATAGTCTCTGTGCAAGGTTGCTGAATTTTGTATAGCTGTTCCTCAACATGCTGCTGCAACTCTAGCGGACTTTAATTCCAGGAAATCTAAAGTAAGTTAGAGATCGACTACCCGTCTCTAGAAGTCCTGTATGTAGCACAGCGTGGGATGTAGAGCAGCTACTTTATTGAAAAGTAGGATTAACACCTTAGTGGGGAGAGCTATTTAAACTGAACGCATTTCTTGCAAAACAAAAATTTCTTTAATAGTATTTCATAAAAACATCTTAAAAAACATTACAACATTTTAATCTAATAGTCGTCAGTCATACCTTTCATACAACATACAACTTTTAGAGTGACAGGGTTCAACAATTTGAATATTCTTCAAACATAGCAATTATTGATGATATGCATATTAGACATAGGAAAAAATACATTAGGTTTTCCTTTCTCGGTCGACATATGTTTCGGCCCTTGGTAGTGTACCACCTTTGTCTGTGGTGGTCTCTAATGTGAATGTTGGCCCATCTTCAGGACATTGATTATTTCTGGAAGTTTAGTTTCTTTCCCCATTGACCTAGATTAAGTGATCTAGAACATAAACAATAGATATATTATAAAACAAAAAGAAATTGTGCTCCCCAACTGATTGTTGAAAGGCGATGGCCAGTATTTAATAATCCAGACTATTGCACCACACCCACCTGTGGTCCATAAACTGTAATTTAGGACGTCTGAGCTTTAGCAGCTGGAATGTTTCAATTTGTAGACGTCCAGTATCAGGCGCCCTGCATAAATCGGGAAGAGAAGTAGGACTACTAACTGCTCCATCCTTTGTTTTGTCAAAATTCAATTGCTTCGACATAAGGTAAAGAGAAACTTACTGAAAAGACACGTTTCTGTCTGTGTCTTCTGTACGAATCGCGAACAAATGATGATCGACAGTAAGTTGCCCCAAAAAAATGGAAACGGCACTTCCGTAGTAAATGCTGTTGTAGTTTCTGTTAGAAAGGGTGAGAAATTCAACATTACTGCTTTTATTATGTAGCCCCTCAAAAATGAGACTGAGTATTTATTTTATGTGTTTAGATGTAGCTTGGTTACATCTATCATAGATAGTCAAAAGAAGTATCTCATAACTCAATTAGCTTCAAGTGTCTATTTGTGAGCGCCATTGGTGCACGTTTCAAAAAGAGGATTCGTATGGCGTTTCGTATCAATTGTTCGCTATCCGAATGGCACCGTATAGCCATTTTTAATGGGTGTACATAGGCGTTATTCATGAGGACTGCGTCAGAAAGTTGGCGTCTTAAGTATTCCATGCTAATGCTAGAACGCATTATGTTGCAAGCGCCGCGTTGGGCATTATAAGTCGAAAATAAACATGGAGCGCGGCAAGTGTGCCGTACCGTAAAGGTCTGCTATCCGCTCCACTTTGGGTGCGTAGCACAGCCTGGAAAAAAGAGGCTTACCGATCTGTTCGCAGTTGTTAGGCTCATTCCTTACTGGCGAAGACCAGACCGTGTTGCATCTCGTTCAGCAAACAAGTGACTATGCAAGGTGGTTTCTTTTAAAGGTCACATGATACTATATGCTATCACGTGACACGTAATGTTCTTAAACTTAGAAGTTACGAATTGACTATATTGCAAGATGTTTTAGACAATTGTTTGACTTATGTACACATGTAATCCTCAAAAAGGTGCACAAACCAAGGGCGTCATTTAAATATTAGCTTAACACGGCAGGTTACCATATTGTTGGTAATACTTGTGTGTAATATTGTACCACATTTTCGCATTTTAGCCAGTTGGAAAAAGGCTTGTGCGCTTGTGTTATGCACGGCCCTATTGCCTTGTAAGACCGATACAGAGAGCTCTAAATGAGCTATTCTTTACTCTCCACAAATGGTAAAATAAACGCATGACTCACGGGAGATATTACCCCGTTATATCGTATTATTGATTCTACAGGGGGAAAAAACCAAAGCATATCCTATTAGAGATGATTTAATAGAACTGTTGTTTTATTATTAATCCATCGTGTTGCATGGTCAAAAAGAAAGAGACAGGTTATATAAGTCTCTGATATTTAAATTAAGGGCTCTATTGTTCTCAACCCGGTCAGTAAAGGGTCACCAGAATTTAACTCTAGGCTAGAACACATTGGGCCTCATTCCGAGTACGGCGCTAACCAATGGCGCTATTAACGCCTTGGTTGGCGCCGTACCCGGACCGGCAGCGCCTTGGTGGATGGCGGAATTACCGCCCCATTCCAAGGTTGGCGGGGCGGTAATTCTCCATTCACCAAGGCTCTTCCCCATTCCCAAATGAGCCCCCATAGGGCTCAATGGGAATGGGGAAGATGCAAATAACGGTGACCGTTCATTACGGTCACCGTTATTGGCTTGGAGGCCCCTTTGCGCCCTCGACTTTAACACCTGCTCAAAGCAGGCGTTAAGGGCGAGGGCGCAAAGGGAACTCGGAGTATGGCGGTAAGGGATCACCGCCACCGGTCTCGTTACCGGTGGCCGCTATCCCTTACCGCCATACTCGGAATGAGGCCCATTGTGGTGAGGGTGGTAAATAATGTGATCGCGGTGACAGCGAGTCGATACTGCACTGTGGGGAGAAAATATTGTCTCTTTTGATGATTCTGATCTAGCAAGCTATTAGATAAATGCACTCCATTCCACAGCGATATTGAGGCCATACTTTACCGTACCTAAGTTATAGATCCACTTTTGCTCGCTCTGGTAAGGATCAGATCTCTATTACCACCTCTTGGTGATGGCTTGATCACCTGGATCACACACCATACCAGATCTGTGCATTTGTACTGTTTGGCTGTAAAATGGGCAGCTAATGGTTTGTTCTCTATTTTGTTGCGGATGCACGACTTATGTTGTTATGTTTGAAGAATATTCAAATTGTTCAACCCCGTCACTGTAAAAGTTGTATGTTGTATGAAAGGTATGACTGACGACTATTACATTAAAATGTTTTGGTTTTTTTTAAACTTCTTTTTATTCATTTAGCGTGGCAGCAAAAAAGACAGGCGAACATCGCCAGACAGGTACAATACAGGAACAATAAGTATACAGTGCAGGTAAACAGGGGTTACAACACAGATGTGTACAGCCATTGGGCACTTTCATAACATAAACAACACGAAGTCCGGGAGCTATGGTGGAGGCGTGAGCCCTGGTCGGTGGGGAGAGGTGGCTAGGGGAGATGTGGCTGGTGTCACGTTCAGATCTGACATATAAGATCGGAACCTGAGCCAGATATTCCTGGGCCTAGAGTGAGTGGGTTGTAGGAGAGACCAAGTTTCCTCCGAGTCCGAGGCCCACGTGACCACTCTTAGCCATTGGGCGTGCGTGGGAGGCCAGGGGCGAAGCCAGCACAGCAGGATGGAGCGAACAGCAAGAGGCATGCAGAGGCCCGCTAGTTTTCTGGAGTTCCGGGGGAGGTCCGGGAGGTCGTGAAAGAGGCATACCACCGGGGAGGGATTGATGGGGTAATCGAGTATGGCTGACACAGTCGAACAGACCGCTTCCCAAAACTGTGAAAGGCGAGGGCAGGACCAAACCATATGAATGTAATCAGCCGCATCGTGGCCGCACCTAGGGCAGCTAGAGGGGTGATCATTGGACATGTGGTGCAATCTGATCGGGGTATAGTGGAACCTATGTAGAATTTTAAACTGTATCAATTTGAAGCGGGAGTTGAAGGACACCCTGTGTATACGATCACATAAGTGCGCCCAACGCTCATCAGACATTTCAACACCCAGGTCCACCTCCCACGCCCGCCTCAGCTTAGTGAATTCTAGAATAGATCTGGATTGCAGCATAGTGTATAGTCTAGATATTTTACCTCTAGTGGGTGAGGGTGAGGTGAGCTCCTCAATGATAGGGTCATCCGGTGGTAAAGCCGGAAACATCGAATAATTACGCTTAAGGGTCCTGCGAAGAGATGAATATTGGAGCCACACACTCCGGCCTCTTCTCAAGGACAATGGGAGGTCGGGCCACTCAACAAATATTCCCTGATCGAACACATCACGCAGCAACTCATATCCCGACTCAGCCCAGCGCTGGGCCATGGCCGATGGTACCCGTGGGACCCCAGGTAGGAAGTTCCAAAGTGGGAGGTTTCCATGGAAGATGTGAGTAATACCAAGCAATTTCCACGTTTTGGCCAGTGCCAGGGATGTGCAGGTAACTGGGCTCTGTGAGTCCAGCTCCAGAAGGGTGGGCTGTATCAACAGGGAGCGAATGTCGCGGTGGCAGACCGCAAGCTTCTCGAGTTTGACGTGTGGGGGGGGTTCCGTTATGTCGAACCAGTAGGATGTATATTGAATTTGGGATACCAACCAGTATTTAAAGAAGTCAGGGGCGCTGAAGCCTCCGTGAGCCATGGGGGTAGATAAGGTGTCCAGTTTAAGGCGGACCGCGCCCGAATGCCAGAGAAAGGAATTGACCGTGCGAGTCAGTTCCCGGAAGAAACCATCTCCCGGCCACAGGGGGATGTTAGCGAACTTGTAGAGTAACTGGGGTAACACCACCATTTTCAGTAGGCCTATCCTACCTGCAAGGGATATTGGAAGTTTGTCCCAGGCTAGGACCTTAGATGACAAATATGTGAGATACATTTGATAGTTCTCGTTGAATGTCAACGCTCGATGACGTGTTATCTCGATCCCCAAATAGGTGAAAGTAGACTGAGCCCATGTGAACCCCAGGGTGTCCGGGGGGGAGGGTGCATTCTGTAAGAGGGAAAAGTGTAGATTTCGAACAGTTCACCTTGAGGCCAGAGATCCGACCGAAGTGCTTGACGTCTTCCAGTATTGGGGACAAATTGACAGAAGGAGAGCGTATAAGCAGCAAAGCGTCATCGGCGTATAAGGACACTATGTCTGCCTGGCCCGCAGTACGGAGTCCTCTATGTGCGTGAAATTGACGGAGCATGTCAGCGAAGGGCTCTATTGCTATAGCGAAGATCAGGGGAGAGAAGGGGCATCCCTGTCTCGTCCCTCTAGCGATCCCAAAGAGGGGGTTACAATGGTCACCTGTACGGACCCTAGCCACGGGGTCAGAATAGAGCAATCTGACCCAGGAGAGAAAAGAGGGGCCGAACCTACAGCTCTCAAGAACCCTCCACAAGTACCTCCATGAAACCGAATCAAACGCCTTCTGCATGTCGAGGGTGGCCGCTACCGCGTGTGTCTCGGGATTTATTCTACTAATTATGTTGAAGAGGCGTCTAAGGTTCAGGGAGGTAGAGCGACCGGGAATGAATCCCCCCTGGTCCGGATGGATGACAGATGGCAAGAGGGGAGCTAACCGAAGTGCCAGTGCCTTAGCAAATATTTTGACATCGCAGTTTATAAGTGAAAGCGGGCGGTATGAACCGCATTGTGAGGGGGGTTTGCCGGGTTTAAGAAGTACCGTGATTGTGGCTTCACGGAGAGAGGGGGGGAATACCCCAGCTTCAACCGACTCCTCCCAGAGAACTAACAGGTGAGGAAGCAAAAGTCGTTTATAGCGCTTATAAAATTCAACTGGGATATCATCCGAGCCGGGGGCCTTCCCCGAGGATAAGGAGTCCACCGCGTCAGAGAGTTCCTCAAGCGTAAGTGGGGAATCAAGAGAACCCGCAGACTCCGGAGAGAGAGTCGTCAAGGGAAGGGTATCGAGGAAGGAGTCGATCTCTACCGCTGGCACCCCATCAGAGTTGGAATATAGGGTTCCATAGATTTTGAAGAATTCATTGTTGATGTCCTGTGAGGCGACAGCCATAGAGCCATCCGGTCCCTCAATCCCAAGTATATGTGGGGACCCCGTCTCGTGACGGATCAGCCTCGCCAGAAATCGGCCTGGGCGCTCACCCTCCCCGTATCTCCTTGCCATGCCAGGGTTATCCAAAAAATGTTGCTCGCGTTCCGCCAGGGATCGGAACGTATCCAGCTCTGCCCCGATGTCAGCCAGGGTTCCCGGAGTGGAGTGAAGTGAACATTGGGCCTCAAGGGTCGATAGCTTGGATTCGCTCTCTGCTAGGTTTCTACGGATCGATTCAAGAACCCCGTTCTTCTTCGACAGCGCCATCCCTCTAATGTAAACCTTGAAGGACTCCCATAGAATGGCCTGTGATGTTACCGATCCTGTGTTTGTCTCAAAGAACTCCTCGATAGATAGCTCGAGCTCAGAACAAAATTCCGGGTCTAGCAGGGAAAAGGGCTTCAGTCTCCAACGCCGGGTACAGCCAGGGTCTGGCCCCCAATTCATGGTAATGGTCACTGGAGAGTGGTCAGATAGGGACCTGGGGAGAATCTGTAGCTGTGTGACATTCTTAATCAGAACATTGGAGATCAGCGTAGGCTGCTCTAGAGAGCTGTCGAGGCCTGGAACCAGACCTATCGAGGGTTACATCAAAAATTGTGTTGAAATACCCCCCCCCAGAGGATAGGGACAAGGGGGAAGCTATCGAGAAGGGATGAGACCTGTACATAGAATTCTGGATCATCTATATTGGGGCCGTATATGTTCAGTAGGACTGTCTCCCTATTTTGAAGCATAGCATGAAGCAGTACATATCTGCCCTGAGGATCTATGTGTGAAGAGATGAGAGTGAACTTGAGACTCTTATGGATGAGGGTCATGACACCGCGGCTTTGGGAAGAGAAATCAGTGGAGAATCTGTGGGGGCCCCATGATTTGGCAAATCTTATGCACTGTTCCGTGCGGGCATGCGTCTCCTGTAAGAAGAGAACCTTGGATCCATGACGCTCGGCCAGTAGCAGTAGCTGCCTCATCTTTTTGTAGTTACCCAACCCCCGAACATTCCAGCTCATAAAAGTCAAGTCGCTCCCAGACATTGAAGTGAGAACAAAAATATCAGAGAAAGTACCAATAGCCAGTGGGCCAGTTTAACCACATTGCAGTAACAGTCATGGAGTACCATATCGCGGTCCGTAATTGCTGCCAACGCCAAGCTTTTTGTAACATAACCCCCAACATGTTCCACCCCCACCCACATCCCCCCCCCAAACAGAGGGATGACAATCCCAAAACCCCCCAACAAAAACCAAACCAGTGGCATCAGCGCCTGGGGGCCTGCAGGCCGAATTGGCCGTGTCTCTCCGGGCACGGCAGGACAAGTGAAATGAAAAGTGCCAACAGTGAGAACTTGTACGTAGCTTGGGCGGAGATATTGCACATGTTAGTGCGGCACGTATTCATGACAATGATCATTTTAAACAGATTACAGAATATAAAACCAGCGTGACTCCAGTATAGGAAGGTGGCAGGATGCGGGCCCTCCTTGACCGGGCTGGAGGGTAGCAGTAGGATCTTGGACAAAGAGGGGGTATTAGCCTGGGAAATGCTCGTCCAGGAACTTGGAGGCCTCTTCTGGAAGAGTGAAGAAGAACACCCGGTTGGCGTGCTCCACCCGGAGTTTGGCGGGGTAAAGCATGGCGTATTTAACTGAGAGATCACGCATTCTGCGTTTTACCGCCAGGAAAGTCTTGCGCTCACGTTGAACGGCCACAGAGAAGTCTGGGTAGAGGTGAATCCTCGCACCGCCCAGTGAGAGCTCCCCCCTGAGCCTCGCGGCCTTAAGGAGGGCATCGCGGTCACGGTAATTCAGCACACGGGCTATGATGGGCCGAGGAGGAGCGCCGGGCTTGGGTTTAGCCGTTAGGGCTCGGTGCGCACGCTCTATGGAAAATTGCGGGGAAAGTTTGGGTGAGTCGAGGAGTGTCAGCAATGTATGTTCAACAAAGTCTTCCATTGATTCATGAACTTCGTTCTCAGGAACGCCGATGATACGAAGGTTATTGCGTTGTGATCGGGATTCCAAGTCCTCATTCTTCCTTTCCACGTCGAGGACCCGATTGGAGAGGGCAATGACCTCGGAGCGTAGAGCCCCCAATGCATCTTCAGCGGAGCCCACCCTTGTCTCGACCTCCGCTACCCGGCTATCCGTCCTCTCAATATGGGCCTTGATAGAGGATATAGTGCCGTTCATATCATCTAGTTTTGAGTGGAGTGCAGTGAAGCCCTCCCGGATAAAATCCATCATGTTTTGGGACTCCGGTGCTGTGGTGGACGATGACGCCGCTGGAGCCTGCTCGGTGGTTTCTTCCGGCGGTCTCACCGATGACTTCGCGAACAGATTGATGGAGCTCTGTCTCTTTGAGGCCCCCTTGGTCATCCTGGCAAGGTTGGAGTTCCAATAGAGTAAATGGGGGGTCCCAGCAGCTCAAGGGGGTAAGGTACAGGAACCTCGCGGGACGTGATTTTCGGGGGGGAGGTCGGCGCCTGTAGGCCCGTTGTGTTGGGACCGTGGCGGCACGTGAAGATAAAGTCAGGAGAGATTCAGGTGAAAGTGACCCAGGGGCCGAAAGCAGTGGTATGTAGTGCCGCTGCGGGGGCCGGGTGGTAGTTCAAGCGAGTCTGTAGGATGTGTAGGGAGGAGCCCTGATCGACCCCCCAACGAAATGGACAGGCTGAGACTCCAGATCAGCGATATAAAATGAGCCAAGTCCCAAGGATTTTCAGACCATGGGGTCCCTGAAAGTGGATAATGATAATGTTGTGGATGACTGGGTCATTTTGAGAGATTGCCAGATCCGCAGGGGAGGGGGGCCCCCAGGCGGTGTAACTCCGGGGCGAGGTCGACCGCGCTGGGCGAGCACCAGCACACAGAAAGGTGGGTCCCAAGTCGCTGAGGCCGGCGCTACCCCAACGCACCACGTACCTTATTGGGCCCGGGGCCCTACAGTGTGTGTCAACAGGGGGAGCACGGTGCTAGGTGTCCAGGGGAGCACCGCCGCTCAACCCCTCCGCAGTAGTGTCTCCAGCCGTCCGCCCCCACGTCGAGCAGGACCCCAGTCCGGAGGGAGCCAGATCACAGCGGCGGAGAGGGCACACCGCGAGGCGGCGCCGGGATCGACGCGGCCGCGACTGTATGTGTGCCGCCCCTCCGCGATGGCAGGATACGCAGGGTCCGGGCTCCGGGGGAGGCCCCACAGACAGTAGTCCCCCGGCGGGGGCTGGCGAGGATCCCCGCTGGAGCTTGTGACGGCTCCAGCCGTTCGAGAAGCCCGGCTCGACTCGCAGCCGAGGAAGGACGTCGGCTAGAAGCCGCCCTGCAGGTGGGGGAAGGGTGGAGAGATCACTGGTTCTCGGGGTTCCCGGCCCCGTTCAGCGCCAGGATTCGACCCAGATGGAGCTCGGGTCGTCCTTGATCGTGTCGCGCCCTCCGGGGTCCGGTGCGGATCGAAGAAGGTGCCGCAAGATAGGATCCTGTGACTGCCTGCCGCGGAGAGTCACGTTCAGGCGGCCATCTTGTTCGGCGCTCAACAGCGCCCCCCAGATTAAAATGTTTTTTAAGATATTTTATGAAATACTATTAAAGACATTTTTGTTTTGCAAGAAATGCGTTCAGTTTAAATAACTCTCCCCACTAAGGTGTTAATCCTACTTTTCAATAAAGTAGCTGCTCTACATCCCACCCTGTACTACATATAGGACATCTAGAGAGGGGTAGTCGATCTGTAACGTACTTTAGATTTCCTTGATTTTCTCCCTTAAAACAGATCTGTCCCCCCGTTATCAAAAAATTAGGGAGTACCCAATCACTTATCGGGACTTTAATTCCAGGCTGAGTTTTTTGCAAATAGAGGCTTGTAACAATGTGTGGCTAGAATTGATGGTGAGCGGTAAGGGTAAGGGGATTGGTTAGAAAGATGGGGATTGTACCAAAGGCTAAAGATGGGCTGGGGAGCCTGGCATACCCTTCCTTTATCTCCTCTGGGCTTCAATATTACACAACAGCTGGTCTCCCAGCCTCCATGGTCAACCAGCCTCATATACCAACCCAAAACATCGCACTTCGTACCTCCTTCTAATTTAAAATACATGTAAATAGAATTAAGCGGAATTGACCAAACATCCAGGGAGGCAGGGAGGAAGGGTGGGAAATACAATTACTACACACTATTAAGAGCAGAAGGAGGAAAGGGGGAGGAATGAACCGAATATGCCTTGTGAGTATTCAGAAAGTGCAAGTGCAAAAAGGAAGAAGGAAGAGGGGATACGTGTTGGGGAGTCCGAGCTAGAGGGTGAGACATGGACGAAGTGCTAGGCATGATTGAGTGCTGCACGGCCTGGGCCGCGGGAGGTGTAAGTGTGAGACTCCAGGGCAGAGGGTGTGCAGATGCAAAGTGCTGTGGAAGACAGGGGCTGGGGAGAATTGGTGTGGGAGGTCAAGGCCCTCAAGATGCATAAGGGCCAAGGACACCAACACAGCACCTGTGAGATTAGCAGAGGAGAGAAGGAGGGAAGGAGGAAAAGAGGAAAGTGTTAAGGAACTTCCTGAATTTGAGAAGATCCTGCTCAAGGCGCGGGCAGAGAGGGAGGCTATTACAAAGGAGGGAGCCCGCAGAGGAAAGAGAGTGACTCCCTGTCCACCGTTTAGAAAAACGCTTTACATACAATGAGTTGGTGCCAGAGGAGCAAAGTGGTCTAGAGGGAGAGTATTTAGTGAGATAAAGTTGAAGATAGTGTGGTCCCCTGGCCCACACAGCCTTGTGGATGAAGCAGAGGGATTTGAATTTAATCTGTGCAGAAACTGGGAGCCAGTGAAGACTTTTCAGTGTGGAGAGATGCGGTCCCTGGGCTTAAGGCCAAGGATAAGTCTCACTGCCCTATTCTGTGTAAGCTGAAGGGGTCGTAGAGTGGGAGAAGGCAGATTCAGGAGGAGGCTGTTAAAGTACTCACGTCTTGAGAGAACCAGGGCTTGAGTCACATTCAGCCTCTGGGGGAAAGTGAGAAAAGGTAGAATTCCTTTGAGAAGGAAGACCTGATAGTTGGACTTCTTGGCAATGTCCAGAGTGTGAGGGAGGAAGGAGAGAGAGGAGTTGAAGATGACTCCAAGGTTTTTGGCTTCAGTTGAAGGTGTAGGGGGGAAGCCCAAGGAGGAGGGCCAGAGTGAGGGGAGGAAGGAGGGAGCAGGGGTCCCAAAGGGAAGGATCTCAGTTTTACAGGCATTGAGGCAGAGATCATTGGAGATGCACCAGGACTGGATGGCAGATAGGCAGTCATGGATGATGGAGTGTGAAAGAGGGTCTGCAGGGAGTCTGAAGAAGAGCTTTGTGTCATCTGCGTAACATGGGAAGTTGGAGGAGAAGGTGGAGATGAGGCATGCAAGGAGAGCAAGGTAGATGTTAAAGAGCCAGGGGGAGAGTATAGAGCCCTGAGGGACACCACAGGAGGAGATGGAAGTAGGAGAGGAGAAGTGGCCCAGGATGACATTGGAAGAGCGGTTAGTGAGGAAACAGGATAGGCAATACAGCAGTGCCCATCCGAGATCCCAAGATAATCGTGGAGCCTTTGTATGAGGATGGAATGGTTAACTGTGTCAAATGCAGAGAAGAGCTCGAGAAGGATAAGGACAGCTGAGGAATTGGAATCCAGAGATGCGAGCAGTTCTTCATGGGTGTTCAGAAGAGCAGGTTCCATGCCTCTGGATGCTCGGAATCCAGATTGATGGTTGTGGAGGCCACCAACAAGTTCAGTGTGAGAGTTAAGTTGTGTCTGTATGATCACAGATAGAAATCGAATGACACTGGTCTAGAACAACTATGAACTGTTTTACAATAGTGGTGTGTGGTAAAAGTAGCACACACAAATTCCACGTATGTTAGACTCCAAAGGTTTGACAAGAGAGAGAGAGAGTGTATCACGGGAGCCTTAGCACTCACAGAACTGGTGAGAACAACCCTGGAGAAGTAAGAAGAACTGGGAACAAACACGTTTTTTAAGGTGAAGGTTGTTTACCCAGTGCCATTTCTTCCAATGTAATATTGTTAAAAACAAAGAAACAGAGAAGCAGTTAAAATTGAATATTGGGAGTTATGGTCAAGCAGGGACTTTGAGCACTGGAATACGATGGCGGCTAGGGGGGGCCGGAACAGCCAAGTAGGAAGAGAAAGATTTCCATCAAATCTAGGCAGCTTTCCGCCCATTGTAGCTGGACTCAACTTGCCCTTCATCATGAAAAGGAAGGGAGAATAGAAGGAATGGATCTTGGGGGAGAGTGCCCAAAGGCTCTATCTAAAGGTTAAAAGGATTGGTGAGAGGAAGAGCCTTTGGGCAGTATGCAGGCGACCGGGAGTTGGTAATAAAGCAACATCTACATCTCGACAGCCTAGTGTCTGCCTGAGAGGTAGGAGGGAAACCAACCCAGGCCAGTGCCAGAGAATCCAATCCACGACAGTGCCAGAGAATCCCATCCTGTCAGCATGGAGGGAGAGAAAGATGCGTTGGTCGACAGTGTTAAATACAGCCGAGAAGTCAAGGAGGATAAGGAGGCATGAGTCGTTCTTATCTATGATTTGGAGGGCTTCATCTTCCACCTGGATGGTGGCTGTTTCGATGCTACACTTGGGGTGCAACCCTGACTGATAGTCATTTAGGAGGTGGAGCTGTTCAATTCTGGCAAGTAGTTGTGTAGCAGCTACTTTTCCCAAGATTTTGCCAATAAACGGGAGGTTCATAATGGGCAGGTCCGTCAATTGTTTAATGATAAAGGCTGGAATTATATCGTCAGGGTGAGAAGTAGGTTTGAGAGAGGCAATCATTTTTAGGATATCATGGGGAAAGAGAGGAAATAATTTGGTCCAGAAGGGTGGTGTGCATGCGGGGGTGGAGGGGATACTAATGATGTGAGAGGTTGATTCGATGGTCTCTCAGATTTCGTCTATTGTCTCAATAAGAAATATGTTGATTCCATCGCATTTCTCCTGAGTTGCTGATACCTCGGGGTCAGATGAGGGTTTGGTACAATGCTTTACTACTTCAAAGAGGGCTTTGCTCCTGTTGGAGGCTGCCCCAATGGTTTTGGAGTAGTAAGTAGCTTTGGCCTTGGTAATCAGAATCCTGCAGTTTGCACGTAGATTTGAGGTTGGTGAGGTCTCCTGAGTTATGGTTTTTGTGCTACCATTTCTCTAGGGCTCTGATTGAGTGTTTGCTGGAAGCTAGCTCGAGAGTGTATGATGGGGCGGATCGTTCGGCCTTTACCCGGCTGGATTTTAGGCGGGCGTGAATGTCCACCAGTTTTTTTTATAGCAGAGTTGTTGAATAATTCCAGGAGGCATTCCGTGTGGTGGGGAAGTTGGCAAAGTTTGCTTCCAACTAATGGACCAGGAAGGTTTTGACTGAGCAGCGTTGAGTAAGGGGGTGTTTAGCCTGAGCTTTGTGAGCCACAGTCGACTGGGTGACTGATAATGGGATGGCGGCATGATCAGACCAGTCAAGTGGGATAGGGTCTGCACAAGTGGTGCAGAGAGATGATGTAAAGACTAGGTCTAGGGTGTTGCCTTTGTTTTGCGTGGGGGAGAGCACAATTTGCTTAATGTCCGTGGAAGCAGTCAGTGCAAAAAGCGTGCTTTGAGTGTGGTTGTCCGCCTGTGACTCAAGGATGTTAAAATGACCAAGAAAGACATTACTAGAATATGCAAATTTGGCAGAGAAGAGCAAGCTGGAGATGTCTGCAATGAAAGAGTCACTCCTGTGAGGTGGTGTGTAAATGAGGTGGAAGGTGATAGAGTCCTTGTGCAATATAGGGAACCGGCAGGCAAGTGATTCAAATTAGTTTGTTCTGGGAGAGGGGATGTTGGAGCATGGCCAATTGCTCCTGTGGATGATTTCCACTCCACCTACTGCCCTTCCTGGACGGTCGGCATGTTGGATGCAGTAGCAGTTGGGTAGGAGGGTGTCGAAAACATGTGGGCAGGATGGGGTAAACCATGTTTCAATGATTAACAGGACATCAAGGTTGTTGTATGAGATGAGGTCAGCGATCCCTGCAGCGTGAGCGACTGCTGATCGAGCACTGAACAACATGAGAGGGCATGTGCATGTGGTCCGTGGGTTTTGGATTGGTCAAGGGCAATATTGATGAGGTTTGAGTACGAGATGAGGCCATTTGAGCCCTTGTGAGAGTGGGGATTGGCTGTGGAGGGAGGAGACACCTTGTGATGTCTTTTGGTGAGTATCAGTAGTAGCAATTAGTTTGTAGGTGAAATGCAGTTTAGCGGGGTTGGCCTTTGCCCTGTCAGGCCCAAACAGGCCCAAACAGGTAAGGTCCTTTTCTTCACTCGTCCTTTGCAGAGGACGCCAGCGATGAGGATGCTTAAGGAGGAGTGATTAAATCGATGGTGGGGGGAGCAAATGAGTGGCAGGATCTGGTCACGTGACCAGAAGCCTACTGAATGATGGATGCCGGAAGCTGGCATAGAGTCCTTACGTAGAGACTTGGAAGGCATGGAAACTGCTGGTGGGTGGAGCAACTGAGTAGAAGGGCCTGGCCATGTGACCAGAAGCCTACTCAATGCTGTCTACCTGGATCTGGCCTAGAGTCTTTAAGTAGAAGAATGGAAGGAGCTAAAACTGGAGGTGGACAGAGCAACTGAGTGCAGGGCCTGGTCACTTGACCAGCAACCTACTCAATGGTGTCTCAGTACAGTACAGTGAGGTAAAACGTGGTTGTAGACCCTCCAGAGTCAGAATTCCTGAGGCTTGACATGCTTGGCACAACTGACATTTGGGTATACCTGGGTAGCATCAGTGTATTGATGGAGTGAGATGTCAGGGTCACTGAGAAGTAGTCACAATGGCTCCATGTATAGATAAAAAACTGGTGAGGGTATTGAGCTATATGGGACACTGCGGGTGACTGGGCGGTGGTCTGACCATAAGTTGCCCATCTGGACGACGTGGTGCCTATCCGAGATGTAAGATGGTGTAAGTGGTTTCAACCCAGCACTCCACCTAAGTCAATGCCTAGCATGGGATGCCCAATTGAAACCCTTATTTATATATTTTTATGTCAAAAGTTATTTTATTTCTGGATGATGTACCCTTATATCACGCCCCTCTCTTTGAATCTCCCCCGGTCTCACTGAACCAAGAAGTAGATTTGTTTTGCAAAGTTAAAAGATTTATTTGATGAATTGAACAATATATATATATATATATCACACTTTTATGAATATGAACAATATCTGAATTTCACACTTATGAATATTTATACAATTATCAGCAATGGGTAATATGACAATAATCAACAATCTCTTTAATCAATTAGGAGTAGGAATAGGAAGATGTAGCAGAGAATAAAACTTTGTGTGGGTTAAATGAAATGCAATGAGATGAAATTAATGCAACACAGAAATGAAACTTGATATGGATTCAATCAAAGACAATGTAATCACTCTTTCCCCGTGATACTACTCACTCCCCCCAATATGCAATATGAAGAGATGGAATGAGGGCACACAGGTTTCAGGAACAACAATCAACGATTGCAGTTTCAATCCCAATTCGCCCCAGCAAGCTTAGAGAGAACAGGAATGATTTTAAAACAGGTCAAATGCTTTTAAATGTGGTTTGAAATGAATGGGAAAAATGCTAAAAATTGATTTTAATTTGCTAAATGGGATTCAGAACTAGTGAGAGCCGCTTAGGTTAGGTTCAGGTAAACACTAGCAATGATTGTTGAAGGATTAGCAGATAGGAAATTGAATTCAGAAGTTGAATGCAAGAAATAGCTGTTTTCACATGGAATGAAATTGAGCCGAATGCAAAATCGCGGCTAACTTTTCAGCGTGCGGGAAATGCGATTACTAGTTTGTTTGAAAGCTGAGGATGTTAGCTTCAAAATGACATTTAAATTTAATTCCTAGCACGTATGGTTTAGAAGTTACAGAGGTTTCAGTAAAGGTCTATTTTTCTCAAAAAGGGTCAAGATTTTACAAATGAGATTGCGCTTTTGAAGATTTACCAACAAGGATGGGCTTATACTAAGGGGCTATCAAGATGCAAGATACCCAACAGCCAGCCACCAGAGCAGCAGCACCTCCGCTCCGACTTTTGTCCGCCTGGACACTTGAATTTCTTCAGAAAAATATCAGCGCACAGATGATTATCACTACAATTATCACAGAATTATATGGAGGAGAGAAGGATTCAGGATAGACACAAGAGATTCTACAATGCAGTTATGGATATGTTGGAATGGGTTGGATTGGATTACTTAATACTAAGAGATGACTATGGACAGTTCTATGCTAAATACTCTCAACTATGGTTTGCAATGGGCCTGTCAGAGACCTGGTCAAAGGTTTGGCTGGAATTCGCTCACCACCGGACAGGTCTCAGGCACTTGGTTCTGCTCTCAGCAAGGCACTCTGGTCTGCACGGCCTCTTGGACTAGATTGGACGGGTTCTGGGTTATAGCTCTGCTCTACTGATCTGGATCTCAGGGTTCTAGCAAGGGTTCTTAGCCAGAAGCAGCCAAAACAGCACAGCCAGGCTGTTGAATTGGTTAGGCCCCGTGGAAGTTTAGGGGTTAAAATCAGGTTGCAAGATTTTAAAGGCCTGCTGAGAAGGGTTCAGCTTTTTGGGTTGGGCCTCTGCTTCAGGGTTCTGGAGTCTGGATCTGGGTTCTGGAGTCTGGATATGGTTCTGGAGTCTGGATATGTGTTCTTCCTGCAGAGCGCTTCGCCGGTAGATCAGTAATGAGTTAATGTGTCCTTCTGGGTCCTCAATAGTCCCTATTTATCCATCTTCCAAAGGAGTGGGGATGCTGATTATAATATGCCCAACCCTCAAAAATCTGATAGGTCAGAAAATTCCCTCTCCCCTGATTTGAGAAGGGAACAGTGTGTCATGATGTGTCATCATGTGTCAGAGTGACACTGTGTTTATGGTCCAGAGAAAAACCCTCCCCCTTGTTTCTACCCAGAAAATCTATTTTTCACAAAACACATATTTCCAATATCCCCAACTTGTTAATAATACATATTGACATTACAGATGAACTAAGGTACGTTTCTGTCAAAGTCTCCTCTTCCTACGAGTTTTGGTTCACAAATGACAGTTTTTCACGCTTTTGGGAGGTTACTCAGTGTCAGTTCTGTACCACATACATGCACATACCATCTGGGCATATCCCTGTACATTTTCATATTCCTAACATAATCACAATAGCTAGAATATGATCATTTTTGTGATTCAGTCTCTGAATATCGCACAGATTCCAGATTAGTTTTAAACTGTGAGCAAACTTTTCATTTTAATATCCTCTAAATTCCATATTGTTATCAGTTCAGTACAATTTTCTATAAGTCTTTTTTTTAAAGATATTTCCTGTGCTTTCTGAATACAGAAAACAGTTTGTCTCCACCTCCAAGATCTTGACTGGGCCAGAGAGTCACATGGGCTTGTCTTCCTGGGCAGTTGGTTTCAGTTCACACCCCAATTAGCATTTTCTTTCAGTTCAAGAAGCCCATTGTCTCTTTACCAGTGCAGCAGAGCAAGTTTCCTCCTCTTCTCATTAGCATCCAAATGAGTGATCCTCTCCTTTTGGTGGGAAGGAAAAGGGTGGTGTGTTCTCAGTGGGGGAAAACCTCTTTGGAGTTTTAGCTGAATCAGGTTACCTTATAGTAAATTGTGACATTATTCCTTGTGAAAGTTACAGTTACAAATTTAAAATAAGCAAACATATCTTCAATTCCAGTCCTTTTCAACATGAAAATCAATAGTGGCACCCTATATTGCATTTGATGGAAGTCCCTTCTTTCCCCACACTTAGATTTTGAGACACAAGTTTAACATGACAGGTTTAGAGATCGCCAGCTTCTGACACAGGCGAGCAGGGTAGTGCGCCTATTTTCAACATATTTTCTCAAGCAAGCATCTTTAAATGTGAATTTTCTTCTGATCAATGTACTTCTGCTGACATTATATTTATGTGGATTCTTGAAGCAAAATGACATTTAACACCCAACAAGGAGGTTGGATTTTTTGTGTGGTTTGTGAACCATGATTTTTGCAAATTTGACAACCAAGAAAAACGGATTTCCAAACAGCTCTGTGTTTCTTTTGCAATCAGCATTGCTTTTTCAAGTAGTTTCATGCTACTCTGTGGGTAGCCCAATGGTGGGTTTTGGCAGTGGTCTCCTGTGTTACCACTGACATAGGCAAAAGTGGATTGACGCCCTATTTTTCAGGTTTTTCCTGCGCATGTCTGGGTGATTTTAGTGTACATAATACTTTCCAGCAGCTATTCTGATGTTCATGATGCAAGCAGCGTACAGGAATGTTGCAGGGCCTGGACTAGTGGGTTAAAACATCCCACAATGGGAACTAGCTGAGAACTGTGCCTGAGAAGCCCTTTCGGCTCATGAGTAGGCTGGTCAGTGTGAGGTTGTCAACCATGTCAAATGCGACAGAGAGGTTGAGGAGGACCAGGGGGCATGAGTTATCTTTATCCATGATTTGAAGTGCGCCATATGTGACCTGGATGGTGGCTGTTTCAGTGCTAGTTTTGGTCTGAACCCAGATTTGCACCAAAAGCTGGAGGAAGCAGAGCTTTTCACAGCACAAGGGAGGAAGGAAAAAAACAAGCCCTTACGTAGTCACGGTTTGCCGTGAAAAACCGAAGGAGGTCGAGCTTGTCATGTGACTAGGGGAACTCCTGTGAGCCTGATTGAAGAGTGCTGCAAGAGAGGGGAGAAACAAGCCCTATCGAGTACAGGCGACAGAAAATAGGTGCACAAGCATCATGACTGTAGTTTAACTTTTACATCTTGCCGTATTCCTCTACAATGTTATTTGCTTTTCCAGGCATGTCATACAAATAATTAAAGGAAAAGGTGAACTTTGCATTTCACAAATGCTGAGTTACTGAAAACTGGTAATCTTAAGAGTTGGGGCAGGTCTCAGGACCCACCACCCAATAGAGCCTACCCAAGGTGGTAACTGTAATGAGCCAACAGGAATCTGCCACTAACTTCTGACAGCTTTTAGAACCAGTAGGCCATGTGAAGGGCAGCTGTTTTGCTTTATAAATAACACATGTCGTGTTGCACTGGTATCTGCAAATGAATGCTATGCTGTGGTGTGCATCGCTGGGTTTTCTGGACATACACACAATCCCAAGACTGTTGCTTGGTGGGATTTTAGAGATGGTAATTATCCACGCCATGTTCAGAAGTTTTCAACTAAGTTCTGTGACTAACAGGCAAATCAAAACCTCACCTAACTGACACCCACACAACTCTTCGATGGCACACACCATCTGATTTCTCTTCTTCATAAACAGAGGGAATGACGTAGACTGCAATTATTATACACGTAAATAAATATATATATTTTAAATATATTTTCTCAGTGAGTTGTGTTTGTCTATGCTAACCGAAAACAGGTCAAGTACTCTGTGGTGAGCGGGCTGAAGGGTGTGTGTTTTACTGGGACTTGGTGAGGTAAAGGGAGGTGAAATACAGAATTTGTGGTGCATGCATGAGTGTCTGTGTGTTCCAGGAGTGACATTTAGAGGAGATGGATCGATGCACCGCTGGGTTCCCTGTGCCATGCATAGACCTGCTTGAGGACGCTGTCCTACTTCAACTTTGTGCTACCATTGAAAGTGTGTCCTTCACTTACCTGCGAGTCTCCTGCTTAGTTTCTGACTATGATGACTTCACCTCATTAATTGCCACATGCTCCTCTCTGTTCCAACTGTTTTATTGGTTCTTGAATAGATAGAAAAATTCAGCTCACACACCCAAAATAAAATCTCAGAAACCCGCCCCCCCCCTCCTTCCAGAGCCTCTTGGCCATTCATTGCACATTCATTTCAGTCATGCAGGGATTGAACAAGCCCAGGCAAACCTCCACCTCAAAAAACGTGCGTGTAGAACTGAATCTGATCATTGGGATTCAGAGGCCTCTTGAGTTCTTGCGAGATTCCCTGGCACTCACAAATACAAATAGTCTTGAAACTTGCGTGCGTGGGTTTGGTGGCCAGGCTCGAGTTTGCTAGTACAATCAGAACATGGGAGCATGGGAACTTGCTGGAGAGATTTCTTGGGCTAATCAGAGACCTACAATCCCTGTGGAGGCTCGTCAACCTTGCAGTTCTGTCGACGTCCTGGGCCGGGACTGATGATGTCATTATGGGGAATGATGGCGAGCTGCCAGTCAATGGACTGCATGAGTGTGAGGGGGAGGTGGAAAGGATGCAGGCTCAAACTAGCATGGAGTTATTGGGGGAGTTCCCCTTAAATGATAATGGAGGAGGTGCCGATAGTGGGTGGATGTTTAATGGAGAGGATGGGGCTGTGGGGCAGTTGGAGCTGGTGGCAGCAATTACGAGCTATTGCTGCGGGAGGCAGAGGAGGATGACAGCAAACAAATGAAGGCATCATGCCGGGCAAGAGACGGATGAGAAAGAGGGGCAGCAAGAGGTGACAGAGAGGGTGGTCCCAACTACTAGCATTTGTATATCTGGAGTATTTTATATAGGACCCCTAATGCTGATGTTACTGAAGTGAGTCAAAGCTCTGCTTTCTATGTCTGATATTTTTAGCTTCTAAGTCAGTATTGAGGCCTTATTCGTCCATTTTATTGATTATATAGATTTTTTTGTAAATACTCGTACATGTGAAACAGATAACGATTATACTGTGCATCAATTTTAAAACTTGGAACTTTTTAAAGTTCAAATTGTAATGTGTTTATATGATCTGAATTTGCACTTGATATAAGTATTTGCTATACCCTGTATTTATTTTGAGCACTCCTGTACTTTTTTGGGGCTTGATCCCAGAAGTAAACTTCGTTTTGACTGTCTTGGCATATCATGTATTGCATTTACTAAGCTACAATCACTACGTTACCAGAAGTCATTTAACAGATTAATGTGTACCTCTTTGGGGACACTAAAGAACATTGCATGTAACAGAACATTGTGCTCTAGTCGAATATTGCAGGAGTAAATAATCTGACAGCGGTCAATGCTACTGTACTCTTCCTTACAAACAAACTATCCCAAAACCTCAGCTGCTCCACTCATATGATATGATATTGCATTTATAACGGGCCTATACACAAGCCCACTTTTACTAAGGTAAGTGCATGACTCACTGACAAAATTTCAAATTGTGCCGAGTACAAGTGTACCAGTATGGATCTAAACAGAACATTCTCAGAAATGTACAATTAAACGGTGTGTAGTTAAAACTTTGACAATGCATTCTTGTAGGAATGCGGCTCTTGTAATGTGTCTAAGGCGGGTGGTCAGCTTGACAAAATAGGCATTGTAATGATAATTATGTGTTATTTTTCAGCAAAGAGCTCTACAGAGAACATATTTACATACAATGGAATGAAGTGTATAAGTTTCATAAGGGGCGTGCAGTGTCTCAAACAACGGCCTCTACCCAGCATTGGTGCACAAACATGAGTTCTACAATGTGTGAGCAGGCTCTCCGGCAAGCGGCTTTGGAATGGCAATTGACCATTTTAAACACAGTTTCCAAGTCCCAAGTCACATCACATTGTGTTTTTGTTGGAGGCCAAAAAAACCACTAAGCAGGAAGTACACATGGCCCTAACACCTGTCTCATAGCTTCCTGGAAGGTGGAAGTGTAAGCGCTTTTGTATTTCATTCTTTGAGCATGCAGGCTCACAGTTCATAAGGCAACTGTTTTGAAGCAGCAATACGATAGTTTGCCACTTTGGGGCAACACACCCCTGGGAGAGAGACCAAGAGCTATTTCGTATTTGGAATGACGCAGTTAATGATTGATGTCACCTGGTAAAACAGCAAAGACCTCTCTGACCCAAGCAGCTGGCCAGTCTGCTACCGGCGATATCATATTTTGACCCTGGTCAACAGTTGTTGCACGCTCGTCACTTCCCGTCCCCGTCTTCTTCGTGTATGTATTGGTGTGCCGCGAGGCACTGCACGCCAATCTGCAGCTGCTTCAGCCCCCAGAGTGTAAATAGTGCAGGTCACAGAGGGCAAGCAGTAACAGAGAGCGACCTGTCATTCTTTGATTTGATGTCTCTTGCTACCTCTCTGGGTCCCTGATAGCCCCCCCTTTCTCACTTGAAGCCACCCATCTTGTCATGCTTTACTAACGTTTTAGGGCATACAGAGAGTCGAAAACGTTCATTCAAATTGGCTGCACTCGCCATCATGAAAATCTGTGTTTCCTTCAACCATAAGAGACACTTTAACGTGACAACGCCACTATCTGTAGCATGTGCAGGGAGATCTAAAAGTACACTACGTCCTTCACCATGCTTCATAGCTTCATGGAACCTATACTTCTAAATTGTCATGATTGAAAAGCACTGCTAGTAAATTATTAGTAAATTATGCAAGAAACACATTTCTCTGCAAATATGTGGCTACTCAATAGAGCTGGCATTAATCTAGTTCAGGGGTGTCAAAGTCAATTCGCCTGGGGACCAGTTTGGTTTGAAAGGCGCCTCTGGTGGCCCACACCATTGGCCCATGAAAATGTAAAGTAAAAGTGGAAGCTGGTGGATTTTAAATCAGTTACTTTAAGAGATTAGCGGAATTGAGCAAGCGAAATGAGCCGGCAAGATACAATGCACTGTTCACAGGGGATCCTGCTCCTCACAGATATGCCAATATCATGCACTGTACAGTGCAATTTTCAGGAGAAATTGGAGAAAAAAATCATCGGAAAATGAAGCATTTTGTAAAAGAACACATGAAATGTTGCAATACTTCAGATGCCAGATCACAGACAAAAAAACAAGCATTTCACTGGAGAAAACCATGGATGTGATGCTCAGAAATAATGCACCCAATAGAAACCATGGATGCACACTAGAAAAACTATATTTATGCCATATAATCGATGAAACGAGGCCTGATACAGTTGCCACTATCGCACTTGAGAAAACCTCAGTAGAAATTAGATCATCTTAAAATAAGAAAGGGTTTGAAATAAATGGATCTTAAACTGCAACTTTGATTTAATTTCATGGTGTGAGTTTTTCATGCAAGGTGACCAGAGAATCAGCTACTACGGACAATGTCTTTCTCACATAATATGGAACATGAAGCTAGTGCAGCAGATAAGACTTTCCTTTATGATATGATAGGTCATTTTTAATGTGCCTAATACCCAGAGGTTTCTAAGCGCGGACCCAGGGATCGAACCTGTGTTGCTCCGTGTCATCTTTTCCATTGAGCTATCCTCTTTGCTCCTTCATGTCAGAGCACATTGCTATGCAGCCCTCCATCACTCCACACATCACCCACATCCACCAATGTGTGGATGACACGCAGCCCTACCTCAAGCTCTCCTCCATTGAAGACATCCACAGGCTCAAGGCCTCCTTCTCAATGATCAAGTCCCAATGTCCAGCGCTTACCTGAAGTTCAATCCCTTAAAGACCGTATTCCTACAGCTGACCGATAACAACAATCTGACATCCAGACCTGGCTCTCTGCTGAATACCTCAAGGGATTCACACCACAGCTCATCCTCTTGCAGCAAGTCTCTGGGGTTCTACATTGACAGAGGCTTTCTTTCAAGGAACATATAGCAAGGAAGACAGAAACGGCTTGATATCAACTTTCAACCCTGCCAAAAATGAAGCCCTTCATCCCAGCAAACAACTTCATATCTGCAGTGCAAACCTTGGTCCTCTCCTACCAGGTTGTTGGCAGTGCCCTCCTGGATGACCTTCCAGGAATCACCTTGGCACCTCTGAGATGTTCCCTGCCTGCTGCAGCATGACTCATTAAAGGACTTTGCAAATTCGACCACATAACTCGACCCCCATCAAACCATACTAGCTCACTCTGCAAGCACATATCTCCTTCAAATCCTGCTGCATCAGCTACCATCGCACTCAAGTCTCCAAGCTTCCTCGTTGAGAAACTCAGTATCTCCTGAGGAATACATTCCACCAGAAAGCAAGGACATGTGCAGACCTGAACTCCGCCAGTGCAGGAAGGAAAGAACCAGAAGACAGGCCTTCTCTGTCTATGCTCCGAGAATCTGGATCCTCCTCCCCAATGAACACCAGACTGTCCACCTCACATCAACATTTAAGTAAGGAGCTCAAGACCCTCCTCTTCAGAGAATCGCTCCACCTTAACACCTATGTTCTCATCTCCTCCACTTCCAACTAAACCAGAGACTGCGAGATCTGCTCCCACCTCTTTCATCTTTTGTTTGTTTGCAGACCCTTGCTGCCAAGTTGCCCAACCTCCCCTTTCCTCATTGTTTGCTGCCACTCCCTTTAATTGATCCCTTGTGATCTGCTCCCCTTGTTGTGTATTTTCTCTTATGAATCGTAAAATGCCCGGTCACTTCCTGAAAGTAGGTCCACGCTCAAAAATTACTCTACTAATATTAAAAAGAATAATTAATAATATTAATGTCTACTGTCCATGTGGAGGGCCGATTGAAATGGCATCAGCGGCCAGATCCAGCCAACGTGCCTTATGTTTGACACCTCATCTAATTCCACAGAAATGTATCACTGCATGCCCTAACATTTCAAGGTCCAGCATCTAGTCGAGCTTCTGAAATTCATCTATGGCTCGCCAAAACCATTGTCACTGCACATTAGTATGCCTAAAGACAAATGCTACACAGCGACAAATCCCTCTTTTTATTTGTTACAATATCTTTGATTTAGCCCATAATTACAGTTTTAGGAATGGTTAAATGCATTGTATTCTGTTCAGTGTGGAAAGAAATGCAAACAGTTTTTTTGTATTCATGGTGCCTGATTCAGAAAGAATTTCAATATGGCATATGGAAAAATGTGAGAGATAAGAGTTTTGGTTGGAAGGCTGCACTAAAAGTTACTTCGTTTTTTAAGGTATTCTTGCTATTTAAGGTGCTTTCTAGGTGCATCTGTTAAATGCATCTCAGGCTAAAGAGATACAAAATAACACGAACAAATCTGAAAACCATGGATCCATGAGTGCACTGTTATTCGTTTGATGGTTTTCAGATGACATTACATATGGGGAAATGTCCCAGATCATATTTCATTTTAAACTGCTTGCCTATACCTGATTCACAGAGTCTAAAACTGGAGCAAATCTAGTGGTGCCTGGTGCATCTCTAAGATGGCCTGGAGCAAATCCTTGATAACAACATTTCCATGGCAGCTTCTCAGATATTCGTCAGGTTTCTCCTGATTTGCTCCAGTCCCAGGCTTCGTGGTGCAGGTATAAGTTAACGGGTGCAAATGCTTAGTCGAATCTCCTACTATGCTTCAGTGTAAATCTTTGTGGCTCAAGCCACCAGTGTCCAATTTCCCCTTGGATTGTACATGGTATAGTCAAAACGACTAAACCAGGTATGTCATTACTACCACACATTGTAACTCCCAATATTTTGTTTAATTGTCTACGGAAAGTACTAATTTAGTGGCCGCAAATGTATATATGCACAGTTACATTGCCAAACATTATAGACTCCATCTGAGGGACACAGGGTCACATTGCGACAAGATTTAAGATGTCAGACTTTGGGCTTCATTACGAGTCTGGCAGGTTGCCACCGGACTCGTAATATTTTTCCGCCGCTTGACTTCCCGGTGCCACCGGGAGATTACAACTCCGGCAAAATGTAAGTCCCCATTCCCATAGAGTCCATAGGACTCTATGGGAGTGGGGACACGGAAGCGCTGGCACCGTTGCTAATGGTGCCGGTGCTTCTGTGAAGTGTTTGCCTATCGTGGCCGCTGCACCCGGCAGGGTCAGACCTGTCAGGCACAGTGGTCATGGGAGGCAAACACAGAGTTTGGCAGTCCGGAAACAAGGGTGCCAGTGAGCAAACCGGCACCCTTGTTTCCGGACCAGCAAATGTATAATGAGGCCATGTGTCTTAATTCTGCATACTGTGCCATGTGAACATTCATATCCCATTCCTATAGAGAAAACATGACATTTTGAATCCTATTTCCATTCCATTTTTGGTAATTTGCATCATTTATAGCCACATCACTTCTGAGAACCCTATTTTCTTGGATTGTCCTCTCACAGATAGAAAACGGTTCACACTTTGTATTTGTATTTGTATTTGTTTTATTTGTATTGCACACCTGGCCCAAAGGCATTTGGGTGCATATCTTCAAGGTATACATGGTTACAAAAAGCAGGCAGTACAGAATAATGCAAGGTGGCGAGTGTCACCCTTTAAGACAACAAAAAAATATACAAAATATACAGGAAGCAGAATTCAAGAAGGAGATTACATACAGTACACTCTCATAAAAATATCTACAAAGCAGGGTATTCATGGTACAGTGGATAGTCGGTGAAGAGAGTTAGGCTCGTGTAGGGGCATGATCCTGGGCAGAGAGCCAGATTTTGTTCTTACTCTTGAATGACTGGTAAGAAGGTTCGGCTCTGAGTGCGTTGGGAAGTGTGTTCCAGAGTTTGGCCGCAAGGACTGGGAAACTAGACCCTCCTGATTTTTGCAGATTGAATCTGGGCATGGATAAGATGTAGGCATGAGCTGATCTCAGTGGGCGTGATGAGGAGTGAGAGGTAAAGTGTTTAGATAGGTATGCAGGGGCCAAGTGGGACTGACACTTATGGGTCACTGCAAGAGTTTTGAGGGATATTCTGTGAGTGACAGGTAGCTAGTGTAAGCTACGCCTGGTGTCGGAAAAGTGGACTTTCCTGGGAATGTTAAGAGCAGCTCCTATCGCATTATTCTGCGTTACCTGCAACTTGTTGATGTTTCTTTGGCTAGTCCCAAGATATAGGGCATTGCAGTAGTCAATTTTGGCCATAATAAGCCTTCTACCCAGGATAATACAATTGGCATTAGTCAAGAAGGGCCTGCATGCAGTAATGAGTTTGCATGTATACGCAGATGCTGAGACCACAGCATTGGCTTGTCTCATGAGGGATAAGGTGGAGTCAAGATAGATACCTAAAGTTTCAACAATCTTAAAAACTCCAATAATAAAAAGGTGTAATTCTCTGTGGTTAATCTAGACCAAAAGTCCTCAGAGCTCAACCATTCATTATTATGTACAAAGCGTGTAAAATACCTTTCCCACTGCAATACAATAGATGGGTACCCCCTACATCGCTGGCAAGAGGGGACACAACCAGAAACAAGGCACAGAAATCAAGCCAGCGGATATAAACAAGTCCACTATAAACAACACAATCCCACCAGTATTCGGGGCGGTCCCTCAATCAACCCCTCAGATCACTACACGTAATACATAGACACGTTTTTTTTGAAAAATGTTTTTATTTTTCTTTATTTAATTAGAAACATTAAAATGATTATTAAATAGAACCGAGCTCATATAAGAGTAAGTATAAATATAGGACATACAGTTATACAACATAAATAAAGTGCAAAATGTGAAGAAAAATACTAATATCACAATAGAGCTGCTGGGAACTTGCTGCCCAATTACAAGCTGGGTAATAATTACCATCGTCCAAAATAAGTCCAAGTCAATGTCGAAGGATAAAATCCACTCGAGAGAAGGGAATCCCTCGAGTGGAAAAAATCCTAGTCAACCGAATATAGTCAGGATGGTTTCGAAATGAATTCGAAGATGGATTAAATCCTGATAGTGGCAGCAAAAAAAGTCGTTAGTTCCGAATCTAGCAGTTTGAACATTGCAATAGACAAGAAACTGAAAGGTCTTCACAAAAATGATATTCATAAACCCATACTCTAAAAAGTCTAACATGGGATTCTATACGTCAACTACTAAGGTGACATGCAAAATAAACCACAAATACGTAAAACAGTATCGTGAGCATGGCGCCTTAAACCAGGTAGTTTCGATGGAAAACACATCTAGCTGGATTACAGATGATGTCCATCTTCGTCAGGACGTAGCATTCCCGTATAAACATTCATGAAGATTCATCTGTGTCTTGAAATTACCTACACAAATGTTATAAATTAAAAAGAGACACTAAAAATGTATGTTCTCCAAACAGTGAAATAAAGAAAAAGAAGCGAGAAAATAGTAATGCTATTCATATAATCAAAGCAGTCTTTCATATAGGCCGCACAATCATTCATACATAATGACCATAAAAACAAGTGATCTGAGGATCCCGATGAAGGACCCGGTCCCCAACACTGGGTTTGGACGTGTATAGTGGCTAGTAGGGGAGAAAATCTAATTACCATGATCTCAGACCCTTTGGGGGTGGGCCCAGAAGCCTGACAAAAAAGTCCAGGAAATAGCAATCCGGCCACACCAAAACAAATCACAATTGAATTAGATCTGTAAAAAATGAGAGAAAAGAAGGCCACAAATTGGTCATGAATTTCTCTGGTTAACAGATTCGAGCAAGATACAAGCAGCCAAAGAGAAAACCAGAAGTAGAAAAATAGATAAATATAACTCTAATGAAATAAACATACAAAGAAAATACATATGTAGAGAAAAGAGGAGCCCAAAAATGTGACTGCCCATATGTTGAAGATAAATTAAAGGAAATTGAGAATTAAAGTGAAAGAAACGAATGAGTGATGCAGTGGTATCCATAAAAATAAATAAAGGAAGATCCTGCACCCAAAGAAGAAGGATAGAACCAACATCATAGTTGTCATTATGCTCACCATTGATCAAGCCCAGATCTGTCAATCAAGAACCATCAACAGATGATTCCTTAATGTGTAGAACGACCTCAACTACATGTACAGAATCGGATGTCCGAAGGTTCCCCAGAAGGGTGAATCTCCAAATGTCATTAAAGGATAGGCGAAGTCTGTGGGGCAATAGAGTGTACAACAAACTAGTAAGACATCTGTAATGTCCCAAAGTATCACATACATAGAATGCAACACTGCGCTATATGGAATCAAGTCATGAAGCATAATCTGAAAGTTCATGAAAAAACTGAACTTACATCCGTCCAAACAGGATCTGTGTGTCTGTTGTATAGTCTAAGTAGCAGTACTACAAGGTCCCAACATATAGGTAAATCTATATAGATGTTTGACCTAATCTTGAAAATGAGAAGTAAAACAAAGCCAAAAGCGTGAAAGATTCCGCCTAGCTACCCGTTCAAAGTTACTTACCTCAGCGGCAAAGGCCATAGACACCAAACCAGGAAGTCGGTAACCAAACTTCCTGTGTTGGCATTTGTCCGGGGTTAAATACGTCAATGGGCGTATCAGGACTGCCGTCTACAACGTCTCTAGTGGACGTGACTATTGACACAGAAAGGCACGTATATTCTCGGGCCACGTACCGTGCAATGGAAGGGAGCCGAATGGATGTAACCACGCCCCCTGAAGGTATACAGGCGGCCCAGCGTTACCCGTTCCACCATGGGGTCAAGACAACAAAGGAAAAATAAAAATAAAGGAAAAAATAAGTTATAATGCACCCCATGCAGTGGTAGATCTCTACCAGTATAGAGGTAGACATAACACCTAGAATGATTAACAATGGAATGCAACAGGCTAATAACGCCTGAAAGCCGTATCGAAGGCACCAGGAATAACCAAAGCCTATAAAGGTGAGTCCAAAAGACGTCACGACATAGAGGATCTATTGAAATAGCGCATGCCATACTTCATGGGCATTCAGGCCCAGTATATGGCTTTGGGTGTTAAATATCCACCACTGTTCCCTTCGGGACAAATTCGTGGCTATGGCATAATGGTCTGGTCCCGTAACTCTTTCAAGACACCACCAACGTAAGTTTTCACAGTCATGTTGGTGTTCAACAAAATGAGCAACTAAGGGAGAAGAAAGATTGCGAGTCCTGATTCTAGACTTGTGCTCAGAGATTCTCAGTTTAATAGGTCTAGAGGTTTTTCCTATATACGATTTATCACATGAACACATAATCACGTAAATCACGTTTTTAGAATTACACGTAGTGTGATCCCTCAGTTTCCAGACTCTGTGGTTAATGGTGACAGTGTTGGTCACTGTAGTAGATCCGCACTGACAACAATTGCCACAGGGATAGTTGCCAGTAACTCTTTCCATACCCCACATTTCAGTGATGGTTTTGGGTGCCTGGCTGGTCTGCAGTCTATCTGCCTGAGATAGCCAGCTCTTCAAATTCCTGCCCTTTTTGAATGCATACATGGGATGTTCCAAATCGGGCATGTTCATTTGAAGTAAATGCCAATGCTTAGCAATAGTCTTCTTGATTTTGGCATGGTGGGTGTTGTAGGTTATGGCACAGACTATACGTGACTGGTTCTGGGTGGTGCGGATATTTTTAGTCAACAGGACTTCGCGATGTTGATATCTCGCCCTTTTACAGGACTGTCGCAATATGTGAGCTGGATAACCTCGCTGGGAAAGTCTGTTTTCTATGATGTTAGATTGGGACATAAAATCTTTCTTGTTGGTGCAGTTCCGCCTCTTTTTAATTTATAACATTTGTGTAGGTAATTTCAAGACACAGATGAATCTTCATGAATGTTTATACGGGAATGCTACGTCCTGACGAAGATGGACATCATCTGTAATCCAGCTAGATGTGTTTTCCATCGAAACTACCTGGTTTAAGGCGCCATGCTCACGATACTGTTTTACGTATTTGTGGTTTATTTCGCATGTCACCTTAGTAGTTGACGTATAGCATCCCATGTTAGACTTTTTAGAGTATGGGTTTATGAATATCATTTTTGTGAAGACCTTTCAGTTTCTTGTCTATTGCAATGTTCAAACTGCTAGATTCGGAACTAACGACTTTTTTTGCTGCCACTATCAGGATTTAATCCATCTTTGAATTCATTTCGAAACCATCCTGACTATATTCGGTTGACTAGGATTTTTTCCACCCGAGGGATTCCCTTCTCTCGAGTGGATTTTATCCTTCGACATTGACTTGGACTTATTTTGGACGATGGTGATTATTACCCAGCTTGTAATTGGGCAGCAAGTTCCCAGCAGCCCTATTGTGATATTAGCATTTTTCTTCACATTTTGCACTTTATTTATGTTGTATAACTGTATGTCCTATATTTATACTTACTCTTATATGAGCTCTGATCTATTTAATAATCATTTTAATGTTTCTTATTAAATAAAGAAAAATAAATACATTTTTCAAAAAAAACTTGTCTATGTATTACGTGTAGTGATCTGAGGGGTTGATTGAGGGACCGCCCCGAATACTGGTGGGATTGTGTTGTTTATAGTGGACTTGTTTATATCCGCTGGCTTGATTTCTGTGCCTTGTAAATACCTTTCCCACCCCATAAAGATCACCTTAACCCTCCTAAGGTGCGTCTTTCTTCTGGATTCTCTGTACTTATTTTGTTAGAGTTAAATTTAGGCAGAATCTCAGAAATTCCGATCTCCACCTTAGATTTGGAAAACGCTGTAGGTAGTGTAATACTAAACCTCTCGGTTTATCAAAGATCACAAATGCCTTAAATGACTCAATTTCACTGAACTTACTTTCCGACAAGATCCAATCCGTTCTCATGAGTGCCTCTTTCACCATCATCGGATTCACCGATAGGTTTTTTTCTGATTGATCACAAGCCATATGTATTTTACATACATCTTGTTTAAACACATTAAGATAATCACAGGAGCCCTGATTTAAATGTGCTCCTATGTCAACATATAGTGATTCCTTCCTAGGTAAAGTGACCAACCTATAAAGTGCAATGATCCTCCAATCCAAATAGGCTCGAAGAGATTGGAGACCTAGCTCATAGCGAATACGGCCATTGGGAGAGACATGGGAATGCATAATGCCTTTTCCCATATACAACCCCTCTAATCCCAACCAGTTTAATTTATGACATAGCAATTGACTTCCATTCCATAGAGTATTGTAGGAATTACATTCCCCTTGTAGAACTTAATCAGGGGAAGTAATGTGAATCTGCAGTATGAGAACAGGACCTTCTCCATTTGGCATATTAATTGGTCTATCTTCCTGTCCATGTCCATCTCAAAGGCCCTTAACGAGGGGCATGCTTTCAGCTGATGGCCCAGATAGGTTACTTATTTTATAACAGGTAAGGAATTGGTGCCAAATCTTCAGTTAAGTTTTGGGGTTCTTTTCAAGGTATCACAAAAAGCCATGATCATTGTCTTTGCAGGATTTATGACAAGATCATTCAGATCAGCATATTTCCCAAAGGCGTGGATCATGTGCTGGAGGCCCAGGGGAGTATAGTCTAATAAGACTATATCATCTGCTTAGGCCAACCAGTTAATCTTGCAATCTCCAATGCAGGACTCGCAAGAGCATGGGGCAGGAGAGCTTTGGCTAAGTCGGCCAAATAAAGATTAAAAAGGCACAGAGCCAATATACAGTCCTGACTCACACATTTTTCAGTTGAGATCTGCATTGATATATGCCCTAGCATATCCAACCTAACCTCATTGGTTGTGTTCTTACAGAGATGGATAATTTTAGCTAGCAGGCCCTCTGGTAGACCCTAGCTTTACAATTTACACCACTGTCGACCACTGGTAACAATGTTGAATGCTTTAGTTATATCGATCCATGCACCATAGATTGTTGGGATGTTCTTCTTAGAGGTCCTGTCATTAACAATATTCATAATAAGACCATTCATTGCAGTGGAAAACCCCATTCTGGACCCAGTTTGATGCTTTGTTAGGATACCAGTATGATCCATCCATTCCTATAATACCATCAGTATTATATCCAAGAAGATTTTACTTTCAATTATGGCCCGACTCCGTGAGGTCAGGTATCTTCTAGCCCTCAAAATACTTCTGAATAAATGAGAAGGGTTTGCGTCCAAATAGCGGTATCATTCTTAACCATCATATTCATCAAACCATTTGGCCCAGGTGCCCTAGATCTTGATACACCAATTATTAGACCCTCATTAATTTCGCTTTCTATGGGAATTTGCCAATGTACATCGACATCGTTCGATATGACATTACTCACAGGATTCGGTTGCTTGAACATGTTTCCAAAATAATTCAGCCAATCATGTTCTGACACCACATTCGTCTGCAGGGAACCTTGCGTAGATACTAGTCGGTTTATTATTCCCCAGAAATGTTTTTTCAATTCCCATAGTCACTGCCTCTAGCATCTTTTGCCCATCCTGGTAGCTATGCCTAAATAAATTGGTTATTCCTGGACCAATTTTGATACACGTTGCACGATTTCCATTTTATTTGATGAGGAACACAGAAATAGGAAGGCTATCATGTTTCATAGCCCTAATCGCCTTTCTCAGTGCTCTCATCTGATTACATGTCTCTTCATCAAAATTATGGAAATGTCTACCGAACATGGGACCAGTCTTAACTCTAGGCAAAACTTTATCCCACAGAAATTCAACAAAGGCCCCTGGTTTGCAGAATCTTTCCAGGGCACAATCCACCTAAGAGCACAATACTTCTCCCAGTATTACATTTAGGGCAGAGCCTTCTAGTGCAAAACGAACAATGCGAATCTTACTTGAGTTGAATGTTAAGATTTGATCAAATATTTTCACATTTCGCTGGTCACTCATTACAAATGAGGCCTGTAATGGCCTATGATCACTTGTTCCCAGCGCTTCAATCCTGAAAGTCTCAAAACTAATAAAGAGCTCAGAGGACACAGCCACATAGTCAATAACTGAACCCACATTCCTGTTCCTTCATGTCATTGCCGGAGTCTAATCCTCCATCACATTCCCATTTGCAATTTGCAGATTCCATTCCCAAAGAATTTATTCCAATTTCCCCATTTCGTCTCCCAATAAAATTCATCTCCATCTTTGTTACATTCTGCAAACAATGAGAATTCAAATCCCAAGCCAAAATTAGGTCATCACCACCAAATCTACAATTAACATACATAAGCAAAGAGGAGAGTTCCTCAGGAGACAGCATTAGATTGGAATGTTCCGGGTTCCAGTATATGTTGACAACCTTAGACCTGGATATTTTCCCCAAATCCAGGGAGATTCTTACAGCCACAATGCCTGGAATTGTGGAAGTTATACATTCAGATTTTATCAGTGAGGAATAATGTATCGCTATTAGGAGGCCACCCGAGGGTCTGCCTCCATTCAGACGAGAGGCCAGTTGTTCCACTGTCGTGAAGCCATCCACCTTAAAACTCCCCTGAAGCCAGATCTATTGAAAAAGCACAAGATCATGGTTGTTAAAAATAAACATGCTCATCCCATACGCCCTAAAAGAACTGGAACCCTTTGTGTTCTAACTGATAAGTTTAACACGCTGCCCAGCTAGAGACATTCCTCCTACACATGTGATTTTTTAAATACATGTGTCAGTATGGCTGGCAGTAAGGTTGCATGGACATTTTCCTGTTTATTCTATTCGCTAGATAAGGGGGGGCTGCATTATTGAGACATTTGTGAGTGAGTGAGATAGTTTTGAGCAGTATTATCTTGCTAATTTTTAACCAGTGGTGGTCTTTTCTGGAATTAGTGATGTGCTCTCTATTGGGTAGGTTCAAGGCTGTCCTTAGTGCATTATTTTGCAGTATCTGCAGTTTGTTGAGGATGTAATTGTTTGCTCCTAAGTAGAGTGCGTTGCAATAATCAAGTTTGGATAATATGAGGGCATTGGCCAAGGTGATGCAACTTGCTTCAGATAGAAACGGGCGACAGGCTCGAATAAGTCTACCTGTGTATGCTGTTGAGGAAGCTAATGAGTTCACTTGCCTCCTTAATGTTAAGGTGGAGTCAGGTAGAATCCCAAGGTTTTTACCTCTTTTACTGTTTTGATTAATTTTCCATCAATGTTGAATGAGGCATAGTTAGGGGTTAGTTTCTTTAAGTTGACTGTGGAACCAAGAATCATGATTTCAGTTTTCTTGTCATTCAAGCAGAGGCCATGGGAGGCCATCCATGCTTGAATGAGAGAGTATATTTCATTTACCAAGGCCGTATCATTGTCAAAATTGCCCGAAAGGGGGATGAGGATCTGGGTGTCATCGGCATAATTAGTGTAAGTGACACCCAGTCTGTCCAATTTGTCAAATAGGGGCTTGGTAAAAATATTGTACATGGTGGGTGAGACACAAGATCCTTGTGGGACCCCGCATGTAGTTTGGATCGGATCCGCTGAGTCAGATGGGGAAAAAACTTGCATGGTTCTGTTAGGGAGAAAGGATTGAACCCAGGCTATGGCGTCACTTGATTGCTCTAAAAACAAACATAGCATCAGTATGGTGAAGGTTTAGAAATCGGTTTCTGTAGACAGTGGCTTGTACAACCTAGGCAGCTAGCCCTAATGATGAGCTTAAAGTGTTAGTCTTGAGAGGAGATAAGGTAACCTAATTCAAGACTTTTGAACCAAATCATTAATATCCTGAGTGATCCTGGACAAATATTTGTTTATCACCGACAGTACTGTGCTGTCTTGTATGAAAAGGTTTACCTTCTCACATGCTGATGGCATGGTTTAGCTCATTACCTGATTGTTCTTTTAATGCAGACCTTTTGAGTGTAAGTGGGTTCTAGACAGAAGAAAGCGGACCAGATATTGCAGGACTCTGACAGGCATATTTAAAGGTCTGCTCATTTGAGACAGAAAACGGTTTGCTTTTTTGTACAATTCAAATTTTTATCTGCATGTTTCTAAATAACAATTTCACAAGCCTAATTTTGAGCATATTAAAACACAAAAGAGAAACCAAAATAAAAAATCCTTTAAGATCACATTGGGTAGAATGCTGGTACTTCCCTTGATGATGGAGACAATGAAGCTGAATTCAGTCTCATTTTGCATAATGTGCTTCTATAACATTTTGCTAATAAAAATTATCATGTTGAGGTATGTGATTACTGTACTTTCCAAGTCAGTTCTATAAAACTGGATTATTTTAGCTCATTGTTCGGACTGAAAAATAAAATGGTACATTCCAGAAATTGCAGAGTGGGAGCAACGCCCAGCGTCACCTCTTAATCAATGTGTGATCCTCATCTCATTCAATCCCGTATTGCCTTAACTCTCAAAATGACCAGTCCCTGAACCTTTCAAAATTGTCCCCCTTCAGAGTATTTTCATTCTCATGGCATGATCTTCAAAAAAGATGCACTCATGGTTTCACCAACTATAGTGTTGCTTCCTCTATAATAATAGTGAACATCAATATATGCACACCACAGGCACTTGATTCTTTGCTCTATAATGGCAACACTACTTGAAAGCCATACCCCTCTTCTAATGTCAGTCTGTCTGGATACAGACACCTTCCTGGTAACTTCTAATCTTCATTTGCTACGTATGCTAGGGTATGTGTTGCTTTCTCCTGATTCCAATTGCTCTCCTGTATCCATGCTTGACCACTTTTGTATTCTGTGAGGCAGCTTATTTGAGTCATCTGTCCTTTCTGGATTATGTTCACATTTTCATACAATATGTATCCTGCATTTAAACTATGATCGGTATACCTTGTTCATGGCTGCTATTGATGGAAAGTGTCCTGTACCCATGCTATAGCACCAGAACTTGCTAATATTGCCCTTGAAAGGCTACTTGTGTATCGTTCTTATTACAGTAAGAATGAAGAGGGTAATGGGACTGAAAGGGAGTACCCATGCTTTTTTTGATTGCTGCAAGGCAGCATATCAAGCTGTGGGTAGTGATCGTGATCAGGGGTGCACAACCAGATATTCAGATTCCTTAATTCCTTTGTTTCAGTAGAGGGGGGCCCAACTGTGCTTGTGCCCTGGGCCCCAAAAGTGCTTAAGGTGGCCCTGGGCATTGAGGGTGGTAGCTGGCAGGGTGACATGGTTGGGGGGGGGGGGTAGGGTAAGATGGGGGGATTGTGGGGGAGCCCCCCATTAAAATGAAATGACAAAAACAACAGCATTGAAAAATGCACATTTAAACCCATTAACTGCTGAGGGTTTTCGTTCCCAGTGCTGATCCCTTTTTTGGACATTTCAGTATGTCGCTTTCAATCCATTGTACCTTTTTTGTTACAAGTGAAATCCCGGCCACATTTGCACACTTTTCATCCCACATGTAGGTGGCCATAACGCCACCAAGGATTAGTCGTTTGCTGTAGGAGGGTGTGAGAAAGTAACAAAAAAGTGAACAAATGTTATGTTTTTTCAGAAATTGTAGGGCAATTCGCAGAAGTCAGACCTCTTTGGATTGCCACTGGTGTCTTCTTTTCAGAAATGCATGGGGTTTCCCTGTTCTCCTTGGTGGCTGGGAGACCCTGGGCCCAAATATGTGGGTTGTCCACAAGACCAAATACAGTAAAAATGTGGTCATCCCAGGGCGTTTGGTGTACCAGTGGTTTAGTCTTTCCCTTTGCACCCAGGTCAGTGCACCCACATATGTGAGGTACCCTTTACGTTGAGTTACCTGTGCGAACTTGGGAAGGAAGGACATTTGTTTTTGTCGGCGTGTTTCGGTGATTTCCTGGTGGCAAATGTCTGAACATTGATGTTTTTTTCCTACATTTTGGACTTTGTCGTGCCTTGTGGGCAATGAATTCTAGGGCGATTCAGATAAGTCAGACCTCTTTGGATTCCCATGGGTGTCTTCTTTTCAGAAATGCATGGGGATCCCTGTTTTCCTAGGTGGCTGCGACACCCTAGGAGTCCACCCCCAAGATCATATCGCTGGAGGCCTAGTGGTCCTTGCTGCTTCCCAGAGGCTCCAAAATGGGGCCAGAACCCCAATTTTGCCCCCGCCCATGAAAGCAGCAAGGGTCTGCCCATCCCTGGAGGGAATACTAAGGGGGCTGGCCCACAGGCACAGTGGCAGCCCCCTGATTCCCCCAAGCGTTCCACTATATTTGGAGTGCAATGTTATTTTTCCTTCCTTGGGGGCAAATCGGTGCAAAACAACACCCATCTGCCCTCAAAGAAGACAAAGCATTGTCCCATTTAATTTTTTATTTTTGGTGGCGGCTATTTATCCTGGTGGCGAGGGGGCGTTCCAGGGGTTTGCCCACCCCCAAAATCAATATTAAATTGCAGATAGTACATCATCTGCCATGGTTTGCATTTTGTAGAAGTTGCTGAAATGGAACGGATTCACAATTAGGTATGATACATACACAAATCTCTCATTAGGGATTTGTTCCTGTGTCACATTGTTACAGAGAGTGCATGTATGTTTCCACATGTATGAAATCTGAAAGATTTCATTTATAGGTATGTTTTTGTTTTCGAGTACGTGCAGTAAGTACATTAGAAAATCTTGTGAATCTTCTTGTGAGTTTATAGTGAACCTCACCATTCCAGCACAGTAGTCCAATTCTTGTCTTATTCTGTGAACACTATACGTGTTGTCAGGATTGTTTGTTGCGTTTCTATGAAGGACTAACATTTGCAAACACAATTGGTCTGTACCGTGTAAGTAAATGTTGTTAACAATTGGCACTCTTGGTGTTCTTTCTTTTCCCCTTAATAAGGGATGATTCATCATTCTCACGTTCACTGCTTTCAAGAATAGATAACCAACCTTGGCTGCTTCTGTTTTGATGCCAGTCCAGACAGCCTCGGCAAGCGTTTCCACGATTTCAGCTTATTCTTGCTGCGACACAATTCTCGGCCTTTCCTCTCCATGAGTCCTGGCTTACTAAAATTCATGACACTGATGTTCAGCTTCTATACAATGGTGGCTTTGCCTGCAATCTATTCACTACATATGGCCAGCTTCTATGATGACTTTTTCTACTTGTGTTTCAGCGTCTGTACAATTATTGAACGGTTGATTTTCCGTAGCACTTTGCACACGTGCAATATTCTCTGTGCATACGAAAGTTTACTTGTTTCTTAACTTCATCATCAGGTGCTGTGAGGTCTATGCATTCTCTTCAGCTAGTATTGTCAGGGCTTCACACTTGTCTATTGTGAGGACACTAGCTTCTCTCCTTTGCTCCTTGCCATATTCCTTCAGGGAATTCCTCCCTCAGATTGTCGTCTCTTCAGGGATACATTTGATAGGGTTTCCTTAGTGGATACCGTTTTTCAAAGATTTTCTGCGGTATTGGCACAACTGCAGGTGTCAAACATGACACAGTCTCAGAGTTCCAATATATAGGATGCAGGGGGCGGGATTTCCTGCAAAGGCATGCAACTGCTCCTCTACACCTTCAAATGAACCGTTATCAGTGCCTCTCTCATCAAATCCAGAAGAATCCCTTTCTCAAAAGCCTGATTTTAAGCTCATTTTAATTGAGGCACCAAGTGAGGCACCAGGTGAGGTACCAGGATCTCTAAGAATTCAAGATAAAATTCAAATGGGAATTCATCACACCCTGGTGACTTATTTCTCTGCATAGATCTAATAGCACATAACATTTCTGCCTCCTATATCTATGCATCAAGCTCAACTTGAGAGCCCTCTGACAATCTGGGAAATTGCATCAACCAAAAAATCAGTCACCTCCATCTCTGAGTATGCCTCCTCCCTGGTTTATAATGCTTTATAATACTTCTGATACACCTCATTTATCCCCTGTTGTGATACAACCAAGTTACCCCCTTGATCATAAATCTGTGCTATCATTGATCGAGGAAGTTCCTGCCATAATAATCATGCCAATAATTAACCCACTTTATCACCTTCTCTGTGAACCCTGAATCGTATATTGAATGTATTTGAACTTGAATAGACTCTTGTAACTCCTGATGGGTCTGTAATGCCTGCGTGAGATACTCCACCACATACAATCCCTTAGCTATCTCTACGGATGTTGCTAGGTCTGGAAAAGATCAGGGGCTAAGCTAATGTCAGGACTGGCGGGACTCAGGGCTAGCTAGCATTTTGGTTGTAGCACCTGAGCTTCTATCCGGGGCTACAACCAAAAGACATGGGGCTATAGCTCCCTCAGCCTCCCCCCTCCCCATGGACGCCTCTGGCTATCTCCCATCTAAAGTTAACCTTCATTTCTATTTAGCTTAAGGAATCATTAATCATTTTCCTCATCCCCGTTCACTTTGATATACAGACACCCATTAAGGTCACTTTAAAGGCCTCCCATTGGACCCCTGCATCCTCCACTGAGCCTTCATTTAATTAAAAAAACATAGATATCTCTTCCCTCAATTTGGTTCGAAAAGCCATATCCTCCAAAGCCTCTACTCTGAGTCTCCATAACGGGAGAGTTGGTTTTCTCTTAGACCCCTGGTAGGTCGACACCAGTGGAGAGAGGTGCAATATAGTTTTCCCTAAATATTCTGTGTCTGTAAACCAGTGAAAATGTTCCCTTCCCCACAAAAATATAATCTAATTGGGAAAAAGAATCATGCACATGTGAGTAAAAGGAGTAACCCCTTTTCGATCCGTGCGATTCCCTCCACAGCTTTACCAAGTCTGAATCCCTAACTATTCTTTTCAAAGTAGTGGATGCCAACTGTTTAGAGGGACCCCCCCTTTCCCACTCTATCCATCTCTGGGTGTAAAAAAGCAATTAAAATCACCTCCCCAAATAAAAATATCCGATCTGTATCCCCCGGACAACTTCAGCACAGAAGGGAAGTACTGCCTATCATCAACATATGGTGCATATGAGTTTACAATACGTATAATCATCCCTTCTAGCCTACCTACCAGTACCAGGGTCTGGCTTTTTTAATCCCCCATTTTCTTATCTATTTTTATAGGCACCCCTGGTGTAATTCATACCAGAACCCCTCTTGCAAAGGAGGAATACGAGGAACTGAACACCATTCCTTCCCATTTACGCCGTAATGTCTCCAACCCCTGCCCCAGCAAGTGCCTTTCCTGCAGCGATTCCACCTGTATCCCTTTGCGCTTCAGAAATGTTCCCACCTTCAGTCTCTACCCACTATTCCCCAGACCCCTCACATTCCTTGTCCTTTATTTCAGCCGACTATCCCCCATTTATCAATTATGATTTCCAATGTTGGCACAAAATATTCCTGTAACCGTTCATGGGTCCCATTACCACTTCCAACCTCCTTTTGCAGCTTGATAGAACAAAGGTAGACTACCTATACATACCTTACAAATCCCACAAACCTCTCACCCCTTTTCTTCCCAACACACCTGCCCCCACCCTTCACTCTCACCCAACATCTCAACAGAAACATTACTGCAATCCAAATGCAGCACAGCATCCCAATACCTCTAAACCACAAATACCCACAATGACTGACCGTCTGGTCTTCCCCTCCCTCCACAACATCCCACTCAGGGGGTGGCGGACTGTAGGACTGCGGGGGGGGGGGGCGTTCCATCCCATTTACCCAACCGGCCGTCTACCCTTCCTTTACCTTAGTCCTGTCGACTTCCTAAATCAAAGGTATACAATCTCTACATTTCCCTTCATCGTGCTCATCCTACCCCCACAATATCCTCCCCTAGTCCAAGCCTTCACCTTTAGTGGAACAGATTTACATATTAGGTGGACATAGCAATTACCACCACTACTCATGCCTGATCCACCCTTTTCGGACCACCATTCGCTGCTTTTCCTCCTTGGTAAGTCATTAGCGACCTAGTCTCCAACCAGCTCCATGCCCAACACTTTTAGCTTTGCAGGAAAAAACATGTATTCCAAATGTTCTTCCTTCAAATGCCAGCGCACCGCAGTGAACGACCTCCGTTGTCTCTGGACCTCCTGTGTAAAGTCAGTGAAAATAAGGATCCTGCCATTTCCTACTTCATAATGACCAGTTCTGCAAACTTCCTGCAGAATCACATCTATGTCACAAAAACTTAATAATAATTTAGCCATGATTGCTCTCAATTGTCATCCTGGTGTAGATGCCCTCCCCAGCACCCTGTGAGCCCTTTTGACTGTGAATAAATTCAACAGTCCCTTGAAGCGCAATGTCTCCAAAATCTATTTTTCAACATACAGTTCCATACAGTGGCCCTCCTCACCCCCCGGTACACCGATCAGTCATATATTACAACTCCAGGACCGTCGTCCTGCATCTAACACCTTCACTTCCAGGGTCCTTGTCGCTCCCACTAATCCTTTCACTTGGTTCCGCAATGAAGCAACGCATTCTTCACATCGCTGATGTGTTGTTCTACCCGCGTCACCCCTTCACATACTTTTCATACATCTGCTCGAACCAAGGAGACATCCACTCCCACTTCTTGAATATTACCTTCCAGAGAAGTCCTAGACTCGTGAATTGCCTCCATCAGACCCTCCAGAGTAACTCCAACTGTTGCTGTGAAGCCCTCACTCTCGGCATCACCCTCTGCCGCTCCATGCCTACCGTGTTTCTATTAGAGCCCACATATTGTTCCATTTTCTGTTGGCCCGTGGCCATATTGGCTACTTCTCCCTGGATGAAGCTCAGCAAAATACTTCACTCACCACAATCTTCCCACAACATCTGTGAGTCTATCTGTTCATCCACCCACTACACCAGCCACTTAGTGAAAGAGGAATCACGACCTGTACATTCACAATCTTCGTGGATACTCTAGAACAGTACTAGGGCCCCTTCCATTTCTCTGAATGCTGCCCTATGGGCCATGCCACTCCACACCCTCCTCCTTGGTCAGGCACCATGTATTACTTCTCTGGCCTTTACCGTCAGGATCAAATCATCTCAGTGAACAATGATCTGGAGAATTAAAAGTACTGCTCATCCCGGTACAGTTTATACAATATTCGTACCGTGATGTGTTCTGGTCTTCTGCTCTCCTCACCTCCGGGCACTACCACTACAGGCAGGGTCCCAGCGGAAATTTGCTCCCACCTGCTTGGAGTACCCTGCTGCCAATGCAACCCTCCCATCCTCTCTCCCGGTAAACCCACTATTCGAATGTCCAGGAGACGGGGAGTCTCATAGTCAGCCTGATCTCCCACACTATCCTTCCACAAACTCTGTCCAGGATGTATCTCCAGCTCAATCCATTTTGCGGTCCAATCTGTACTCCACCAGTGTGGCCTGAATTCTATGCATGACACGGTTGCAGGCATCTGGTCCTCCGAGACCTCAACCACGTAGATCACCAAGATGCTCAACAGTTTTGCCATGTCTGTAGGTAATGTAGGATGTTTCAATGGATATCCGATGGGCGGCCAGGAGCTTGCTCTCAACGCGCACGCTCCCAATACACCAATATTAAATTTGTGATGCCTTTTGGGAAAATATTTTGCTTAGACTAAAGCCTGAACTCAAAAGTGCACATGTCGGGATGCAATGTATTTTTTATGATTTTCTTAGTATCTCACAAAACATTTTGCAGAGCAGTAGACACTAACGGTTTGACAAAGGCTTCCCTTTTCTGTCCTTTCACAGGTGCTTCAATGCACCACCCCTCAACTCTTGCCCTACACCTGCTGCTCTGTTTGAGTACTGAAATAGTGAAAGGATGAAGTGTATGAAGTGCATTAAAGTGCACAACAAACGTAACCAGATAGAATTCTAGGTGATTAAATAATTGACAACATCACTATGAAATGACCAGCTTCACCGGAGTAACTCTATCTCTTTAAAATGCTTCGTACTGCCGGTGTAATTTCACTTTTTGCTATCTGTCAGAAAATCCTATCCGTAGAAAAATCTGACAGGAATTGTAATGTCATTTTTTGCTACCCGTCAGAAAATCCTACCAACCACAGGCATTGGGCAAGCCACCCAAGGGTAGGAAAAAGTGAAGGGGTAGGAAAATCTGACAGCCTCACCTGTCATGTTTTCCTACCCGTCAGAAAATCCTTCCGAAAGCAGGCATTGGGCAACCCACCCAGGGGTAGGAAAAAGTGACGGGGTAGGAAAATCTGACAGCCTGACCTGTCATTTTTTCCTACCCGTCAGAAAATCCTACCGAGAGCAGGCATTGGGCAACCCACCCAGGGGTAGGAAAAAGTGACGGGGTAGGAAAATCTGACAGCCTGACCTGTCATTTTTTCCTACCCGTCAGAAAATCCTACCGAGAGCAGGCATTGGGCAACCCACCCAGGGGTAGGAAAAAGTGACGGGGTCGGAAAATCTGACAGCCTGACCTGTCATTTTTTCCTACCCGTCAGAAAATCCTACCGAGAGCAGGCATTGGGCAACCCACCCAGGGGTAGGAAAAAGTGACGGGGTAGGAAAATCTGATAGCCTGACCTGTCATTTTTTCCTACCCGTCAGAAAATCCTACCGAAAGCAGGCATTGGGCAACCCACCCAGGGGTAGGAAAAAGTGACGGGGTAGGAAAATCTGACAGCCTGACCTGTCATTTTTTCCTACCCGTCAGAAAATCCTACCAAGAGCAGGCATTGGGCAACCCACCCAGGGGTAGGAAAAAGTGACGGGGTCGGAAAATCTGACAGCCTGACCTGTCATTCTTTCCTACCCGCCAGAAAATCCTACTGAGAGCAGGCATTGGGCAACCCATCCAGGGGTAGGAAAAAGTGACGGGGTAGGAAAATCTGACAGCCTGATCTGTCATTTTTTGCTACCCGTCAGAAAATCCTACGAAGAGCACTTTTTGACCATGTGCAAGGAAAGTGGGGGTACATTTCAACGGCTAGGTACTAGGCACTGCATAATACATTGGTGGTTTATTTACACTTAGGGCCTCATCACGAGTTGGGCTGTAGCCCTTAAATGCGGTGGTAACGGTATTACTGCCACATTTAAGGGCTGGCCCTATGAAGAGTTAGGCGCTACATCAGCTGTTTTACCTCCAGCTTGTTTCTGGAGGTGAAAATCCCTGTTTTCGACGGTATTACAGCCGGCTGTATTAGCCTGCAGTATTAGCACTGAAAATTCCCCATTGGATCCAATGGACCCAATCAGGAATGGGGATTTACTGTTAAAGCCCAACCCGTGATCTGGTGGTAATACCACCGGACCAGTCAGTGCTAGGGCTAATACAGTCAGCGGTATTACAGCTGGGGATACAGCCCAACTCGTGATGAGGCAAAGTCTAAAATGGCACATGAATATATGTTTCATTGGGTACAAGCCGAATGGCTCAGTCCAGAGGCCTGCTTCGTAGTGGGTGAGGTCCTCTTACATCACGACTGATGCGGTACTAGCCCTGACCAGTCCCTTGGAACCCATCACTGGGAAAGTGAAAAATGTGGGGCGCATACCTGGTCAAGATACACAATGTTATATTCTATGGTATGGTGGTATTTCTCTTACAGGTAAAACCCTGCCCCCTAAAATCCGAGGTGGGTAGCCTGTGATTACCTGCCCCATCTGGACCTTAGACACTTGGCCCGGAATACATCTGTATCTGGATGCTGCTCCACCCACCAAAGATGCCATAGTCATTGCTGCTGCAGTGGCTGAGGCTGTTAAAGTAACAATGGTGTGCCAATCCCCGTCCCATTTGGTTACAAAACATGGAACTTACACTAGATTATGACCTTTTTTCAGGCAAGCAACCTCTACCTAAAGGAGAGGCGGGCTATGAACTATGGGCAGATCTCATCAGCTTATGCTACACGACTGGAAAGTGTCTGACCAAGAGAAGAGATGACGAGTAATAGAGGCCTTGAGAGGGCCTGCACTGCAGATGGTACAGTCCCTTCGAGCATTGAGTCCTGATCCAACTTCCCAGCAAATGATGGGCGCCCTGGAGGGAGCTTTTGGCACTACTGAGCCAGGAGAGGACTTAATGATGAGGTTTTATGCCACCTCTCTGAAACTGGGAGAGAAGTTGTCTGATCATCTGGTGAGGATTGAGCACATTTTATGCCTAGGCCACCATAGAGGAGGAGTAGAAACTTCCCGATCGAACCAATGTTGATTGAAGCAACTACTTGGAGGGGGCAAGAAGCCGCTATACCGATACTGCAACTGAGGCTGTGGGAGAAACTGGATACGCCTCCATCCTATGAGGAACTACTAAAGTCCATTAGGGCCCTGGAAGATTAAACAGGTGATATCAATGTACAGAGCCAGCCAGTACAAGGCAGGATCCCAACGCCCAACAATACCATTTCTGAGCAGAAGCAGATTGGAGAGCTGCAACAGCTAGTCAGGAAACTACAGACTCAGTTCACGACCCGGGAAAGCCCGATTGCAAACCAAAATCGAGGTAGAGATGGTTTCCCATCATCCTGAGAACAGGTGTATCGATGAGCACAAGAGCCTTGAATATTTTCCCCAATCCTCTGCACCGTTACCACCATGGAGATTTTGCCATTCATGTGGGGATGAGCGCCACTCAACTCGACCGTGTGACCGAGACCCAGATTATGCCAGAGTAGCTACTCGCTTTAATGCTCTTAAATCCACTCCGGCCCGGGCATTGTCGGGAAACGCACAGGAGGTTGTAGCGGAGGAGCAGCTAGAACCTAGACTACAGGAGTGAGCTCCACAGAAACTAACTCCAGCAAATCAACAAGGACATCACATCCAAGGCTACAGACTATCCCGTTACCAAATAAGGCTCAGGAGGGTCCCACAGCTGACCATCTCCGTCTAGTTAATGAGGTCACTAACACCACAGATGTGCTGCCAGCAAGCTGCACCAGACTACGGACTCTAGCTCTGCTCCATCGAGGCAATCTAGCAGGTCTCATCGGGTCCACCATGACCATCCCAGTTGATCTTGAAGGGCAGAGGACCACAGCATAACTGGACAGTGGTTCCCAGGTCACCATCGTGTATGAGCCTTACTATCACTAACATATGTCACATCTGCCATTAGAACCATTGGAGGGGCTAACTCTGATGGGCGTGGGAGATGCTGCCTGTCAATACCTGGGATATACATGTGTGAAAATCCATTTAAATCGAGAAGAGGTTGGGTTGAAAACCACCTTGGCATTAGTGTGCACCACAAGGAACCCAAATCCGGAGGTACCCCTATTCATGGGCACATCCTCAGCTCTGTTCGGCACGCTAGTCAAGATGTGTATGGAAATGGCCGGTCCACAGTTTGCAAAATCTTTGAAGATGCACCCGGCTTGTTAACATGCCTACCTCAAGAACGGCATGGAGAAGCAGGATCAACATGATGGCCAACGTGAGAAAGATCATCTACAAAACCAGCTGTCCATGTGGGCAGATGTTTTTTCAACCAGTGACTGGGACTTAGGTGAAGCCAAGGGGATGAAGCATCACATCCATTTAAGTGATGTCACCCCGTTCCAAGAGAGGTCACAGAGACTAGCACCGGCTGATGTGTATCATCCAGGAATCCAGAAGCCCTTATGCTTCCCCCATAGTGGTGGCATGAAAGAAAAACAATGATGTGTGACTGTGAATTGATTACCGGCACCTAAACAGCAGAACAGTCCCCGATCAATACACCACACATCAAGTGGACAAGGCTATTCACTGTCTGGTTGGGAGCAAATGGTTCTCAGTCCTAGATCTACGGAGTAGGTATTATCAAATTCCTATGCTGCCCGAAGACAAAGAAAAGACTGCATTCATCTGCCCCTTGAGGTTCTACCAGTTTACTCGAATGACACAGGGGATATCGGGAGTGCCTGCCACGTTTCAATGCCTGATAGAAAGAACTGTGTGTGACATGAATCTACTCAAGGTTCTGGTCTACCTGGATGATGTTTTTGGACGGACCTTAGAAGAACATCACCAAAGGCTACTGACAGGGACGTCATTTCACCAAAATGCCTGGGGTAGCGGAAGTGACATCACATGGTCTTTGACCTCTGATGACATCACAGGAAGTGATGTCATTTGACCCCCCCACCTCGAAGTGAAAACACGAGAAGCGATAGAATACGACCTTTCACCCCTTCACAAGGCAGGAAGGGACATCACATATTGTTCCGAATTACACTACGAGACATATGGTTGCAATATCACTATAATGTTATATACATTTCATAGACGAATGGATCACAATATGTATCGTTAATATCAGTGTGTATAGGACCATATTACCAAATTACTCTGAATGCAAGCAGACATTCAATGCCAAATGAGAATGATTGTTATTATATAGCACTTACGCTTAAGCGCTTATACATGCAATATCACCCAACCTGTGTTGGTTCTCATTTATCAACCTCAGAAGGGTGAAAGGCTGCGTTGAGGTGTTTAAGAACAGGCTAAATCAGTGACTCACCACCTGAAGTGTGCCTAGAAATAAAACTTTATGAGTCTAGCAATTATTGGACAGAATTCCAGAAAGACAAATTATGTGTTATTCCTATTCTTTCTTATTTAGCGTCACTGCTCAAAGTGATACACTAGTGGAAAGTCAGCCACTCCAAAATGAAAGAGCCACATGACACTGGCCACAGCCCATGAGCTTACATTTAAAAAAATAAAAAAAGTTAAAATAAAAATAAGTAAAAAAAATACTTTTTTTCTATGGGTAGCAAGAGAGACCACAGGGGTAGCAAGGGAGACCTCAGGGGTCGTAACTGCAACCCCTGGCAACCCCAAATGACGTCCCTGGCTACTGAAGGTTTTGGATCGAATCCAGCAGCAATTGCTTAAGGTGTCCTTGGATAAGTGCCTGTTTTGTCAAACCAGTGTAATGAATATTTGCCATGTGGTGTCAGCCGAAGGATCCAGCCAAGTTGGAAGCTCTCGAAACCTGGCCCGCCCACAGAATCTGCAGGAGATGAGAATCTTCCTGGGGTTCTGCAATTATTATCGATGACTTGTGCAAGGGTTCGCCAACATAGCAGTGCTTTATCATGCACTTCCCCGAAGCTGTGGTGGGTCCCTGACCCTGATTGGCAGCCCTAGTATCATCCCACCAGGTACTGCGACAAAGAAGAACAGCCTGGATGCACTCCCAGGCTGTGGTGGGTCCCCGACCCTGACTGGCAGATCTGGTTTCCTCCACTTCTATATGCCACCACACAAACAAAGACTTGGTTCACTCGCATGCCAAGTACTATGCTTATAGGTTTTGCTCTCCCAGTTCTCTTTATAGTCTCATGCTTTGAGGGGCTGACTTAGTTTGTTTTCTGACCAAGTACTTGCACAAGTAAGATCAGGTACTCTTCCTTCTTGTAACCACAAAAGTGATGGGTGGAAGGTTTTGAATAAATCTGTACCACTGGCATTGCTCTGGACAACCTTTCACACCATCTTTTTTTTGCCCGTAGCGCCATTGCAAAAGGGGTCCAGCCATATGCAAATCATTCAGGTACTGCCACCAATGGTAGCAGCCCAGCCCTTACTGCTAGGCCGTGTCCCCTCTGCACAGAAACACAAGCAATGCCAGACATGTTTTGGCCTTGTTGGGCCTCCTCAGTGAGGTGCAGACTGGCTCCCTATGGCGCAGCGAGTAAGGGACCCACGTCTGGCCATACCATCTCTCACATAGTGAGGCAAACTATAACCACAAAACTGATGGGTAGAAGATTTTGAATGAATCTGTACCACTGGCATTGCTCTGGGCAACCTTCCTCTCCACCGTTTTTTAGCCCGTCTGCACCATTGCAAAATGGGTCCAGCCATATGCAAATCAGTCAGGTACTGCCACCAATGGTAGCGCCCCAGCCACAACTGCAAGGTCAGGTCCCCTCTGCACAGAAACTCTTCCTTCTTGATCTATGTCTGAACTGTAGGGGTCCCAGACTCTGTTCTGTGCGTAATTGGCCTTCGTTATGTTCACAGGGCTCCCAGCACCTCCCGCTCTTCCACGCACCTTGTTTGCTGGTGCGTGATGCTCTTGATGCTTCCTGCATGCCTGTCATCAGTGGTGGGGCTTCCCCTGCTTCCTCTCTCCTCTCTGGCATTTGTTGGCACTGTCGTACCAGGTTTGCTCTCGTCGGCGCGGGACTCTCCGTCCCCAGTTGCTGACCTTCAGGGTTGCCAGGAGCGCTTCCCATGCTGCACACCACGCGGCCTCTGCACACCAGCAGGCTCCACAGCTCCCTGGTCTGCCTTCCTTCTTCCCCGAGTGTTCTCCGACTCATGCTTCCTCCAGGGCGGGCTTCACACTTTGTCAAGTCCCTCTTTCTTTTTAACTTGTCTTGACTTGACCGGTTGTCAAGAACCTCTAGAGTGCATGTTCTGGTATGAATAGGCACTCTATATTGCTCCGTGCCTCGTCGTCGTCCCAGTACTGAGTGGGCCATGATGTTGTGACTCACTAGGGATCTGCTTCGCCTCAGTACTCTCTACTATGGTTGGTCTACCAAAACACATACTGTAAGAAGATAAAGGTGTAGAGAGAGAAGTTAAAGAAGAGGTGGAGTCATGGTAGGCAAGAGTTCTAGGGTCAGGTGACAGGCAGGGATACTGCATTCTCCCAGGGCCATCACTGGTCTCATAGTTGGTCTCCCTCCCCATGCAATCCTCTCGCTCAGTACCAACCCCTCGGGGACTATCGGGTAGTGGACTCACCCACCTGGGCACATGAGAAGGTGCTCCCCCTGTGGAAGCAGTGACGACACCCCGAGATTTGTCACAATACATAGAAGAAAGGTTTGCTAGCGTGTGATGGCTCTGTGGACCACCTGTGAAAGGAACATAGCAGACTCACTGACATATGATTGTTCTTTGCATTAACTGTGATAGGCACATAGCCGACAGACTATCATATAATGGCTTTGTGTACCACCTTTGATAAACACATTGCAGACACACTTGCTGATGTGTGGTGACTCTATGCATCACTTGTGATAGGTACATAGCAAAGAGAGTTGCTAACTTGTGATATTTGTGTGCATATACTGCGATAGAAAAGACACAGACTTGCTGACCTGTCAGGGCACCCGTGTTTAACGAGTGATAGATAAGGTGCAGATCGATTTACTAATGTGGGAGTGTATCATCTATGATTGGTAGAGAGCAGGCAGGCTTGCTAACAAGACAACTCTTTGCGTTCTCTTTGACAGGCACATAGCAGACAGTGTCGCTGACATTAGAAACCTCTGTGCATAACATGTAATAGTTATAAAAAAAAGAGAGCCTCATTGACTTGCGATGGCTCCATGGTGAACCTGTGATAAAGTTCAGACAGATCCACTAATGTGGGAAGGATCTGTACCTGTGATGGGCACAGAGCACACAGACTCGGCTAACACATGATATCCTTGTGCATAACATGTTAGATACTACTTAAGGGCCTAGCCCTCTTCTCCCTTGCTGTGCTCTTCCCCCGGGCTCAGTGTCAGATTGCCAGCCCAGTCACCTCCAGCCCGCCAGCCAATCACAAGCCACATGCCCTTCCATACATCCAGCCTTGCCTGGGTGTCCTCATCGCTGGCATCCTTCGCTAAGGACAAAGACAAGAAAATGACCTGTTTGTAATGGCTAGGGAATAGACAGGAGAAACCCCTGCTTTTCCAACAGGCAGACATTACAATGTGTCTTCAACAGCCACAGTCCATTCCCAAGCTCATGAGGACACAAACTCACAAACTTTTGCTGTGTCATTGTCAATCTCAGCCACGTTCTCTTTCCCTCGTTAGGGTATCATTTGCACTATCCTGGATCTCTCGCCACATAATGCTGATTAATTCAAACCAGTCCATCCACCATGCTGTTGACATCACCAACCTCATCACCGCAAACAAAGTCAATGCAATATTTATCTCTGAAACTTGGCACTCCCTATACCAATGTCTTTGATGTGCTCCTCTCACCTGGGTACAGCATTCAAAATGTTGGCCGCACAGAGAAGTAGGAAGAGGTGTTCCAGTCATCCACAAATCAGACTCAACCTTACCATGCTCAGTTAAACGGCCATGAAATCCCCATTGCTTCTCTCTTGCCACCTTCTAGCACCGCATATAGATATAATTACATTTCACACACCTCCTCTAAAACACTTCTGACGCTATCACCTCAACATCAATCGCAAACATCTTCCTCTGTGACTTCACTAACATCACTAGGGACTCTAAGCTCCACCTCATGGATCCCCTGGATATAAAACAATGAATGCTAAACCCCACAGACATCATAGGATATATACTCCACCTTGTCATCTCAGCATCCTTCCTGTACACTGTCTTAACCCTATCCCACATGACTGGACAGACCACGCTGCCACCCTCATCTGCCTTACTTCTAATGTCCCGTCCAACAAGGGTCGTTGTCAAACGACCATGTCCTTGAGTTTCTCCATTGAGGACTTCCCCTTGGAAGCACTAGACACAAACTAGAAACTCTAACTCCACCACCCTCCAATGCTGACAGTCCCTTATTAACTCTCAAACAACTATAATGGAATTGGTTGATGCTCATGACCCCTTTAAACTGCTTCACATCAGGGATAAACTCACCATCCCCTGGTACACAGAAGAAATAACCAACAATAACTGTACTATCCATTCACTCAAAAAAACTGCTGTAAAGCATAGAGGAATAAAGCCCTCCTCAACTTCAAGGCTTTATGCAGTACTTGCCTGTCTCTCGTCAAAGCCCAAACTGCTTATTACTCATCAACTATTATGTCCACCACCAACAAGTGTAAAGCTCTCTTCACAGCAGTCAAAAACTCCCCAACCCACTTCCCGACCCTTTAATCCCTGACTCTAAAGAAAAGTGTAATGCCATGAACAACCTTTTCATCAAGATAACATATGGCATACCCCAAACTTGTAGTTCCCCACGGCTCTCAACCCCACTGCTTATAACACAATTCAGAACCACCTTCACTCCCGTTGCCCTCATGCCACTTAAACTAACCACATAGCATACAAATATGATCCCCACTGTCATTTGTGGTGGCAAGGAATGATGAGACAGACCAAGTGGTGCCATAGTGATTGCTATAGACCTTTATTAACCAAATCAAAGCCTATCTATCCCTATTCTATAGGCATTTTCCCTATGTAAAGAAACTAAACTGAGGTCTGTCAGGGTGTCTGTGGTGTCCAAATGGTAAAGTTCTGTCTTGGTCAAAACCTCTATCTTTCCCTGTCGCTACACCAAATAATAACTAAAGTTCAAGCAATTTCTGAGCCCAGGAGAATGGTTCCCTTCTCCTGGATGTGAAGTCTTTCCAAACAAAAGTTCTTGAAAGTTCAGCAAAAAGAGTTCAGCAACCAAACGAGATTCACAAAAAGTTCTCAGAACGGCTACGAGAAGGACTCCCTTCTCCTAGCTAGTTCCTCAATGTTCTGCTTATTTTTAATCAACTCTTGTAATTTGCTTTAGGAAATGTCAATATCTTCTACGTTCTTTGATACTTGAAATTGGACCCCACTGGGATGAGTAAGATGACTCCTTAGATATTCTTGGCTTTCCAGGACCACACGTTTGTGGAACTGGCCAGGGATTTGCGGACAAAAATCAACTACTTTCTCAAGATACTTCACAGTCTCAACTCTTCCCGGCCTCCTCCCGGACTTATCTTGGTTCCAGTTACCTTTCCCCGGGGAACCTCTTCACTGGTTTTGCCAGGGGACGCGGGTTCACTTCTTCTATCACTTTACTTTCACAATTTACTCCTCTCTGCAGCCAACTCTTATGCTTGAAGGTCTTGGCACAGTTGTTGGGCCGATTGGTCCACCCATGACAGGGTACGCCACCATGTTAGTCCTTCTCACTGCTGTCATCTACGCGGCTTCACGTTAGACTTGCAGTTTTAGCGCAATTGTTGGACCTAATGATCCACCCAGTACAGGTCATGCCACCACTGTTGCTTCTCTCCACTTTCAGTATGCTGGCCTCACACCGACCTGCAACAAACATTTCAGGAATCCCGCTGCTCACCTCTGCTGCCTCTTTATGGTCCCCCAGAGCCCACATTCAGCTTCACAGGCTCGCCGGAGGACTTCTTGCTCGCCAGGTTCTCCTCCTCTTTGCAAACCGCGGTCGCTCGGGTCCAGCCGGATGGGCCACACTGCAACAAAGATCACTTGCTTCCACTCTCATCATCGGGTGGCGAGAATAATGTCCTTCTTTGCTGTTTAGCTTAAGGAGCGGGGACAGCCCCAGCGTAACATTGGTCCAATTGCTTACAGCTGGTGGAGTGTTCTTCCCACTTGACTGTTGCATTTTCCGACTTTTCTTCATCTATGTATTTATCTTAATAGATTTGTCAGGAATGTTACAATAACATATTGTTTCAGACTTCACCATACATCCAGTGAACTGGGGTATTGGTATCAGCCCATGGGGTTGGGAGATAAAGGGGACGTATCTCAGACTCGCGTCCTTATCCCCATGAAGGGAGTCCCTCCCCATGAGATCCTCCCGCATGTTACCACACCCAGGGTGACTACTGGTTAGAGGTCCCACCTCCCTGACCTCATCCCTCTGGGGAGAAGTGACGCCATCTGAAGGATCGTCACACATCCTAAAAGATCAAGGGGAATGCCATTATCCTCCCTCCTTAAAACAGTAAACACCTCTCTCACACAAGGCATCTTTCAAAGGACCCTAAAACAGGACTCATCCTCCCTCCTACAAAAAAGTACCTTGAACGCTGACAATCTTGTAAGCTACTGTCTGATTTTTAGCCTCCTATTAATTGGAGAAATCCGTCAGTAGCCAGTTGCCTACCAACTCCATGATTTGATTAGCTAATACAGCCTCTTGTGATTAACAATCGAGTTTTGGCACTGAGACTGCCATTATTCAGGTCATATATGATGCTCTTAAAATCAGTCACTTCTCTCTGCTGGAACAGACCAGACATTTATTGCTAAATTGCAATTCAACCATAAGTGATGTGATCACATTTATTTTGGGGTGTTCTTAGGCCATTTATTTTCCCTCGTTTTCCACTGCATTATTGCCCTGGCTGCACCATCTCTTTCATCTACACAGGCAGCTTGTTATCCAAGACCCTTTTAGTGGCTCTACATTCTGAGATCCCCTTTTGGAAGTTTGTCATGCAAGAGTGCAAAGTACAAGTGGATTCATTCAAACATCGTCTGAAGCTCCAGAAGAGGCGTAGCTAACTGACACAATCTGGAGACATTGGAAAGTTTGCACAAACTGAACGATACCCTTGTGAGTTGCACAGTGGGGCCTTGAGGGTCCCAGAGACCCTGTTGCATTTCCCCTCCACACCTATTCCTGTGGGGGCAGGTATTGGGTACCCATGTTGATCAACTTCTCTAATAATGGTACCACGATATGGGAATATTCTTCTGAGGTGGGTGCTTCTGTGCACAATCACATAGAGCTCCTGCTCTACCCTCAATACCAGGCTGTAAGACTAAATCTGATCGAATGAGAACAATCTCAGTACCCTTGCTCATTTGCCCCATATCCAGCCTGACGTCTACAATAAATACCCTTAACACCTGACTTATTTGGCAGGTGTTCTGTTGGTCCACCACCTTGTCTGTATCCCACTTACTACAGATGACTGGCCCATTGGCCCATTATCTACTATTAACTCTTATCGTGGCACCCATGGACAGAGTATAACTGAGGTATCAAAGGTGTTGTATGTGTAAGGGGGTGAGATCTGCATACATTATTCCATTGCTTTCTTTTGCTTTGCATGACATGATCCAATCACTGTAAAAAGGCTTTGCTAGGAACCTATAGTATCTTGAACCACAACAATAAGTATGGGTGGGGGTAATTCGTGGAAGTGCTACATGATTCAGAAACATATCTTGAGATTCCAATCAATATAAAACAGTCTACCCTGTTGTCTGTCTGTGGGTCAACCCCTAAAAGGCAGGAAATGCGGATTATCATGGTTGTGTATGGGGTTTCGTCGTGAAGAAAGAATTCATAGGTGCTGTGGTACAAGACTTCTGCCACAAGGTGGTGATGGGGTCAGCAATGGCCATATTGAAAGGCATGGCTTTTTCTGTATGGGCTCCCTCATCCAAAATGTCAGTCAGATCATATCCTGACCGAGTTCTGGCTGGGGCACTGCTACCTAGTGCATACACTCCCCTGTTCACTGTGGAATGATTCTTTGCACTTGCTTGACCATAAGGGTGGGCTTGCTGAGTCTCCACATCAGAGGAAGTGTCCAAGCCACTTGCATCTCAAAGCCCCTCTGCGACGGCTATCAAATCAGCCACATCTGAGAAAGATATGTGCCTCCATTGCCTGAATTTGCGAGATCAATGTCAAACGGCTCGTTTACATCATTGTCACGGAAAATCAAAGTCATAGTGCCGAAAAAAATCAGATCGACACTGAGGCATGTACTATCAGTCAGACGTTGACGCTGACTGATCCACACCAGATGCACCAGATGGAGTGTGCTGCTTCGAGGAGTCACCCGTACCTGCAGCTGCGTTCTTAAAAATTACGAGCATTTGCTCTTTAAAAACCTCCCACTCGGTCCTAGATGTAGGCCCTGAAGCCGACTTAACACGTATGCCAGAGGAACCAGAATCGTACATTTGTCGTTGACGCCATTTCTTTTTATAGGAAGAGGAGAACAAGGAATGACTGCGCAAATGTGATCACGTTTTGGTCTCTTTATGGTGACTAATATCGTTTGCCGGAGTGGGCCCATCCGTATTGAGCTTCGATGAACAGGCGGTCCAGCAGGCCAGAGACTTTGACGGGGGTGAACCTAATGTGAGTTTCGTAGCCCTCTTCGCAGTGATTTCGGGTTCATCTTCATGCAAGAACTGCAGTCCTCATTGACGTGACCGATGCCGAGGCACCACACGTGGACACTGTGTGGGTCTGTAATGGACATCTTGGAACGACAGTACTTGCACCGCTTGAAGCCTGACACCTTGGGACTGACATAATGTTGAAACTGCATTGAATAAGATGAAATTTCTAGGTTGAAAATAATATTTCTCTGAGATAAAGTGAGTTGTACTGATGAGCAGCATGTTGAGCGTGTGGAAAAAAGAAACTGAGGAACTGAGGGACAGGGGCATTTTGATGCAGTATATCTAGGGCGACTAACATTACATCTGGAGCCAAGAGGGATTGACAGGCGAGTTGAGGTGTAGTAACGCCCCATGTCAAAAAACATTTGCGAGCAGCTGACACTGGAATGGATATCTATCTGATGAGGAATCTGCAGGAGAAAAGCAATCCGTTGAAATGTGTTTTGCATAAAAATAGAACTGGGTAGCCATACTCGCTCCTTCTCACTCTTTCACTACGTTCCATGATCTTACTCTCTACTTTTGTCTTCGACCTCTCTCAATTCTTACCCCCCTACCCTCCCACCTTCTCTTACTACCCACACTTTCCATTCTCTCCTCTGACTCTCTCCCTTTTCCCTATCTCCTTCCACCTCTTTCCTCCTCTGTCCATTCCGTGTTCTCACACTCCTCGCTCTTTGATCTCTCACACTCCCCTTCTTCAACTATGACAGTCTCCACCACTTCATATGCCCCTCTATAACTCCTGCATATCATTTGCCCTCTGTACCACTCACTACTCCCTCAATCTACCACTCACTTCTCATTTCCACTTTATATGCCCCTCTACAACTCCTGCATATCATTTGCCCTCTGTACCACTCACTACTCCCTCACTCTACCACTCGCCTCTCATTTCCACTTCATATGCCCCTCTAAAACTCCTGTATATCATTTGCCCTCTCTACCACTCCCTACTCCCTCACTCTACCACTCACCTCTCATTTCCACTTCAACCCCCTCTACTCCTTCCACATCTACACTCTTCACCTACCCCTCTTATACATCCTGCACACCACAACACTACAGCTCATCTCACATACACTCACAATCACAGCTCCCTCTGGAGTCACTGGTTACCACTCCCACACAGAGTGTACGCAAGTCATCCACAGATTATTCAGCACTTGGTTCAACCTTCTGTGCACCTCACTGATGAAAAGGTTTTGGGGCATCTAGGAAGGGGCTAGAGTATGCATATACATCGCTTAGGGGGAACCAGAGTAAATCTAAAATAGGATAACCACTTGTTACTGTGAACTACCCCATGAAAAACAGGGTATGTGAATTACCATAGGTGTGCTCAGGCCATGAAATCGTGCACCCCCACAATGAAAAGGTACGGGGGTGTCCAGGGAGGGGTTAGATGGTGCCTCTACATTGGTTGGGACCAGATTAAACATAAAACAGGATGGCCACTTGAGTCATTGTGAGGTAAACCCAGGGAGACAGGGGATGTGAATTACCGTAGCTGTGTTCAGGCCATGATATTATGCACCCCCACAATGAAAAGGCATGGGGGTGACCAGGGAGGAGATAGATGGTGCTGATACATTAGTTGGGACCAGAGTAAATATGAAACAGGATGACCACTTGTGTTAGTGTGAGTGAACCCCAGTGAGGCAGGGGATGCAAATTGCCATAGGTGTAATCAGGCCATGATATCTTGCACCCCCCACAATCAAACGGTATGGGGGTGTTCCACGAGGGGCTAGATGAAGCCTCCACATTGGTTGGGACCAGATTAAGCATAAAACAGGATGACCACTTGTGTCATTGTGAGTTAACCCCAGGGAGACAGGGGATGTGAGTTACCGTAGCTGTGTACAGGCCATGATATCTTGCACCACCACAATCAAAAGGTATGGAGGTATCTAGGGAGGGGCTAGATGGTGCCCTTACATCATTTTGGCCCAGAGTAAACATACAACAGGATCACCACTTTTGTCCGTGTCAGTTAACCCTAGAAAAACAGGGTATGTGAATTACCATAGGTGTGCTCTGGATTTAACAAGGGGGGTTTTAGGGGTCCCTCTGCCAGACATTAGTCCTGGTTACGAGAGACTTACCCAGAGTCTTTAGCTCACTATCTTTCACAGAGAAGAAATATCCCAAACATATCAGTCTTTGTCCTGCCCTGGGGCAGTCCAGCACCGAAATGTGAGGCAATTCTCCTCTGAACAAGAGTACCAACAGAAACCCCAGACACGTGTTTCAGTCTGGTTGGAACTCATCAGTAGGGTGGATTTGTGCCTCTCTAAGAATAGTGAGCAAGGGGTCCACGTCTGGATTCCCCTAGTAACTTAGGGTGAGACCCAAAGTTACTTAAATATGCAGATTTAACAAGGGGGGTCCTGGGAGTCCCTCTGCCAGACATTAGTCCTGGTTACGAGAGACTTACCCAGAGTCTTTAGCTCACTATCTTTCACAGAGAAGAAATATCCCAAACATATCAGTCTTTGTCCTGCCCTGGGGCAGTCCAGCACCGAAATGCGAGGCAATTCTCCTCTGAACAAGAGTACCAACAGAAACCCCGAAACCCCAGACACGTGTTTCGGTCTGGTTGGACCTCATCAGTAGGGTGGATCTGTGCCTCTCTAAGAGTAGTAAGCAAGGGGTCCACATCTGGATTCCCCTAGTAATTTAGGGTGAGACCCAAAGTTACTTAAATATGCAGATTTAACAAGGGGGGTTCTGGGAGTCCCTCTGCCAGACATTATTTCTGGTTATGAGAGACTTACCCAGAGTCTTTAGCTCACTATCTTTCACAGAGAAGAAATATCCCAAACATATCAGTCTTTGTCCTGCCCTGGGGCAGTCCAGCACCGAAATGCGAGGCCATTCTCCTCTCAACAAGAGTACCAACAGAAACCCCAGACACGTGTTTCGGTCTGGTTGGACCTCATCAGTAGGGTGGATCTGTGCCTCTCTAAGAATAGTGAGCAAGGGGTCCACGTCTGGATTCCCCTAGTAACTTAGGGTGAGACCCAAAGTTACTTAAATATGCAGATTTAACAAGGGGGGTCCTGGGAGTCCCTCTGCCAGACATTAGTCCTGGTTACGAGAGACTTACCCAGAGTCTTTAGCTCACTATCTTTCACAGAGAACAAATATCCCAAACATATCAGTCTTTGTCCTGCCCTGGGGCAGTCCAGCACCAAAATGCGAGGCAATTCTCCTCTGAACAAGAGTACCAACAGAAACCCCAGACACGTGTTTCGGGCTGGTTGGACCTCATCAGTAGGGTGGATCTGTGCCTCTCTAAGAATAGTGAGCAAGGGGTCCACGTCTGGATTCCCCTAGTAATTTAGGGTGAGACCCAAAGTTACTTAAATATGCAGATTTAACAAGGGGGGTCCTGGGAGTCCCTCTGCCAGACATTAGTCCTGGTTACGAGAGACTTACCCAGAGTCTTTAGCTCACTATCTTTCACAGAGAAGAAATATCCCAAACATATCAGTCTTTGTCCTGCCCTGGGGCAGTCCAGCACCGAAATGCGAGGCAATTCTCCTCTGAACAAGAGTACCAACAGAAACCCCAGACACGTGTTTCGGTCTGGTTGGATCTCATCAGTAGGGTGGATCTGTGCCTCTCTAAGAATAGTGAGCAAGGGGTCCACGTCTGGATTCCCCTAGTAACTTAGGGTGAGACCCAAAGTTACTTAAATATGCAGATTTAACAAGGGGGGTCCTGGGAGTCCCTCTGCCAGACATTAGTCCTGGTTACGAGAGACTTACCCAGAGTCTTTAGCTCACTATCTTTCACAGAGAACAAATATCCCAAACATATCAGTCTTTGTCCTGCCCTGGGGCAGTCCAGCACCGAAATGCGAGGCAATTCTCCTCTGAACAAGAGTACCAACAGAAACCCCAGACACGTGTTTCGGTCTGGTTGGATCTCATCAGTAGGGTGGATCTGTGCCTCTCTAAGAATAGTGAGCAAGGGGTCCACGTCTGGATTCCCCTAGTAACTTAGGGTGAGACCCAAAGTTACTTAAATATGCAGATTTAACAAGGGGGGTCCTGGGAGTCCCTCTGCCAGACATTAGTCCTGGTTACGAGAGACTTACCCAGAGTCTTTAGCTCACTATCTTTCACAGAGAAGAAATATCCCAAACATATCAGTCTTTGTCCTGCCCTGGGGCAGTCCAGCACCGAAATGCGAGGCAATTCTCCTCTGAACAAGAGTACCAACAGAAACCCCAGACACGTGTTTCGGTCTGGTTGGACCTCATCAGTAGGGTGGATCTGTGCCTCTCTAAGAATAGTGAGCAAGGGGTCCACGTCTGGATTCCCCTAGTAACTTAGGGTGAGACCCAAAGTTACTTAAATATGCAGATTTAACAAGGGGGGTCCTGGGAGTCCCTCTGCCAGACATTAGTCCTGGTTACGAGAGACTTACCCAGAGTCTTTAACTCACTATCTTTCACATAGAAGAAATATCCCAAACATATCAGTCTTTGTCCTGCCCTGGGGCAGTCCAGCACCGAAATGCGAGGCAATTCTCCTCTGAACAAGAGTACCAACAGAAACCCCAGACACGTGTTTCGGTCTGGTTGGACCTCATCAGTAGGGTGGATCTGTGCCTCTCTAAGAATAGTGAGCAAGGGGTCCACGTCTGGATTCCCCTAGTAACTTAGGGTGAGACCCAAAGTTACTTAAATATGCAGATTTAACAAGGGGGGTCCTGGGAGTCCCTCTGCCAGACATTAGTCCTGGTTACGAGAGACTTACCCAGAGTCTTTAGCTCACTATCTTTCACAGAGAAGAAATATCCCAAACATATCAGTCTTTGTCCTGCCCTGGGGCAGTCCAGCACCGAAATGCGAGGCAATTCTCCACTGAACAAGAGTACCAACAGAAACCCCAGACACGTGTTTCGGTCTGGTTGGACCTCATCAGTAGGGTCGATCTGTGCCTCTCTAAGAATAGTGAGCAAGGGGTCCATGTCTGGATTCCCCTAGTAACTTAGGGTGAGACCCAAAGTTACTTAAATATGCAGATTTAACAAGGGGGGTCCTGGGAGTCCCTCTGCCAGACATTAGTCCTGGTTACGAGAGACTTACCCAGAGTCTTTAGCTCACTATCTTTCACAGAGAAGAAATATCCCAAACATATCAGTCTTTGTCCTGCCCTGGGGCAGTCCAGCACCGAAATGCGAGGCAATTCTCCTCTGAACAAGAGTACCAACAGAAACCCCACGAGAGACTTACCCAGAGTCTTTAGCTCACTATCTTTCACAGAGAAGACATATCCCAAACATATCAGTCTTTGTCCTGCCCTGGGGCAGTCCAGCACCGAATTGCGAGGCAATTCTCCTCTGAACAAGAGTACCAACAGAAACCCCAGACACGTGTTTCAGTCTGGTTGGACCTCATCAGTAGGGTGGATCTGTGCCTCTCTAAGAATAGTGAGCAAGGGGTCCACGTCTGGATTCCCCTAGTAACTTAGGGTGAGACCCAAAGTTACTTAAATATGCAGATTTAACAAGGGGGGTCCTGGGAGTCCCTCTGCCAGACATTAGTCCTGGTTACGAGAGACTTACCCAGAGTCTTTAGCTCACTATCTTTCACAGAGAAGAAATATCCCAAACATATCAGTCTTTGTCCTGCCCTGGGGCAGTCCAGCACCGAAATGCGAGGCAATTCTCCTCTGAACAAGAGTACCAACAGAAACCCCAGAAACGTGTTTCGGTCTGGTTGGACCTCATCAGTAGGGTGGATCTGTGCCTCTCTAAGCATAGTGAGCAAGGGGTCCACGTCTGGATTCCCCTAGTAACTTAGGGTGAGACCCAAAGTTACTTAAATATGCAGATTTAACAAGGTGGGTCCTGGGAGTCCCTCTGCCAGACATTAGTCCTGGTTACGAGAGTCTTACCCAGAGTCTTTAGCTCACTATCTTTCACAGAGAAGAAATATCCCAAACATATCAGTCTTTGTCCTGCCCTGGGGCAGTCCAGCACCGAAATGCGAGGCAATTCTCCTTTGAACAAGAGTACCAACAGAAACCCCAGACACGGGTTTCGGTCTGGTTGGACCTCATCAGTGTGCACACATAGGTGTGCTCTGGCCATGAAATCATGCACCTCTCAATGAAAAGGTATGGGGGTGTCCAGGGAGGGGTTAGATGGTGCCAATACACTGGTTGGGACCTGAGTAAATATAAAACAGGATGACCACTTGTTTAGTGTGAATTACCCCAAGAGAAATAGGGAATGCAAATTACCATAGGTGCAATCAGGCCATTATATCTTGCACCTCCCACAATCAAAAGGTATGGGGGTGTCCCGGGAGGTGCTAAATGGTGCTTCTACATTGGATTGGACCAGAGTAAACACAAAACAGGATGACCACTTTTGTCAGTGTAAATTATCCACAGGAAGGCTGGGGATGCAAATTACCATAGGTGTGTTCAGACCATGATATCTTGCACCCCCACAATCAAAAGACATGGGGGTGCCCAGGGAGGGGTTAGATAGTGCCTCTACATTGGTTGGGACCAGATTAAATATAAAACAGGATGACCACATGTGTCATTGTGAGTTAACGCCCTGGAGACAGGGGATGTGAATTATCATAGGTGCGTTCAGGCCATGATATCTTGCACCTCCACTATCAAAATTGTTTGTACTGTTTTTGTAAGTGTATGAATGCTGCACCTCTGGTACATGTGCATAGTATTCAACGATGTGACGTGCGGTATGGGCCATGATTTGCAAGGGCAAAATTGTTTCGATGTAGTGGGGCACATAGGTCTGATAAAATGTCCTCTCAACACATAATGGAATATTCTCTGCAGGCCTGGGTGAAGATGTGTGGGGGACTATTTCAACATGATGGTTGGGGGCTCCCCTTGCTTAGAGCTGAAAGGAGTCTGAGGCTCCTGTGGGGGTGGAGGGCATACAATATAATGGAGATAAAGATAAGGTTAACAGCCACCAATTATCACAAGCCAGCAGGGAGCTGAAACACTGAATGACCGCTGAATAGTTTTGAATGATTTCCTCAATGGGGCTCCATTAACGGTGCCGGTGCTTCCCTCATCCCCATTCCCATTGAGTCCTATGGGACTCAAATGGGAATGGGGATTTACCGTTTACCGGTGCCTGACTTCCCGGAACACTGGGGTTGTAATCCCCCGGTGTTTCCGGCAAGCCAGGTGCCACTAAATATTGCAAGTCCGGCTGTAACCCGCCGCGAGCACCGGCAGGGTTACTGCCGGAGTTGTAATGAGGCCCATTGTGAGATTAAATTATTTGCTCAGGATCACACACTTACGCTAAAAAGCGAAGCTGGGATTTTAACCCACTCTGCAATTTGGGTACGCCATCTTCTTCCATGCTTTACTTGGAGCAAATATTTAAGTTTTGGGTGTGAAGACCTGCAATAATACTGTCCTATAGAGTTTACTTACAAAATCCACAAATTGCTTAGTAAAGCATCATGACAACGGGCCTCATTACGACCCAGGCGGTAAATTACCGCCTGGGTCGTACCTTTACCACCATGGCGTAAACGGGCGGACTTACCGCCCCATTACGAGGTTGGCGGGGCGGTAAGTCCCCAATCCCCATTTACCCTTCCCCATTCCCATTTTTGCCCTATAGGGCATAATGGGAGTGGGGAAGGCGTTAATTACGCCACCGTAAATTACGGTGGCGTAATTAACATCAAGGTCCCTTAGCGCCATGGACTTTAACACCTGCTAAAAGCAGGTGTTAAAACCTCCATGGCGCTAAGGGACCTCGGAATCAGGCGGTAAGGGTCGGCGCTGTTTACGCCGCCGTAAACCCCTTACCGCCTGAGTCGTAATGAGGCCCAACATCTAAACACTTATAGCAGCAGCATGTTGGGCCACAATAATATCCACACCCTGAATGGAAAACTATAAGATGCAAAAGGCAAAATATCTATGTACTCAGTTTTTTTTCAGCGCTTTAAGACACACAATAAAAGAGGCTAAAAAACTCACTTTGGTTTGGAGATGTGTGAAAACTCCAGCATGGTGTCATGCATGGTTTTAAGAATATTCAACTGAGGACATGAAAGCACACTTTACGTTTTAGGATATCAAGCTATCAGACGTTGTGAACACATTTTAAAAGTGTGCTTTATTGTGTTGCACACTTTGGGGAAGATTCATGGAATTATTTGCGCCGAAAAACGGGGATTTGTGCGCCATTCTGCCCGCAAATCTCCATTTGTTAAACAGAGATTTGCGGGCAGAATGGCGCACAAATCCCTGTTTTTCGGCGCAAATAATTCCATGAATCAGCCTCTTTAACTGTAACAGATTTGCAAGGTGACTGGTGGTCTTTCAGTTGGAAAGTCACCATTATGAATAAGCAAGCCTCGGCTGCCGAAGGCAAAAGAAAAATAAACGTGTTGTTGGGTTTATTACGCAGACTGTGTGTCTCAGAGGGGCTGTGACACTGTGAAGAAACAAAATGCGTCCCATGTTTCTGATCCTTTGAACTGTTAGCAGCTAACATTTCGTTGCGTGCCTGCCTTTTCTATGATATTCTGCATCCCCACAGATGACAGGAATGGGCAGGGGCGGAGCTACAAAGACATCACTGGCCAATCCCAGGAACGGAGCTGTTGGAGTGTGGGCTATCAGGCTGTATTTTCTCATTTTTCATGTTTACACTGGTTGTATGGCTGTAGACATCTCTGGGTGGGCTATCACATTAATAATCCACTTAGTTCACATACACGAAAATATATATTTGGGATGGATTCTTTCATATGTTTTGCACATTTAGTGCTTATTAGAATCCTGGGAGCTTATAAATACAGTGTCTGCTGCGTTTCGTCCGCTGGGTTCGTGCTTTTTGCATCTGTTTTTGAGTCGCTCGTAATGCGGCTTCACCTTGTTCTGTTACTTCAGTGAGCCTGGCTCACATCAAGTTACAGAAATTACACCCCGGGAACCCCAGAAAGACAGGCACACCACATTCCTGCTGTCAAAAAATCCTGCCACTTAAGTACAGAAGCAAGATAGCATTTTCTGACAGATAGGAAAAAGTGACGTTACACCGGCATGACTACGGTAATCCTAACTGCGGCCATCTTGCTTCTTACGGGTCGTGTTTCAGCTATTATTTCACCACATGGCCGCACCATGGGAAGAATCTCGCGAAGTCATTCCTGAGGTAGCAGCTATGCTAATTAGTCAGGCAACTCATACAGGATTTGAAACAGTTACAGAAATTTCGCATTGTTTGGTATAAACAGCCTTTCAAATTATAGAGATTACAATTCCATTGTTTTTTCTTCTCCCAGCAGCTACGTTAGTACCTAAACATGTGCTCCTCAATTTATGTTTAATTTTCCTTATTCAGGCACAGCGGTGAGAATTATTGTTTTGTTAGTTATATGTAGTTTGAATAAGTAGATTATATAAGAACGAAGTGTTAAATCGTCCAGGATCGCAAGGCATGCACTGCAAATGAGCCATCCCGATTTTAAGAGCTACCTGAAATGAGGATGACTCGCTTCAGCCTCCTCACGTGATCCAGTGTGGTCCACAGTCTATGGCCCAGGACTCTATGACTACAATGCTTTATGTTGGGCTGCAGGATCAGATGAGAGGTGGTAGAGAAAATAATAGAGAAAAAGGTCAGTAGAGCCTTAGTAATTCGGTAGCTCTGTACAGTTGGGTTTGGTTAGATATGTGCCACGTTAAGGGCTTGCGCTCGCCAACAATATGAGACCCGGCTGCACAGTGCTTTAAGTGGGTTAAGAAATTGAGGGGGGCCCTTGTTTGGGGGCGTGGCTTTCATCGTGGGCATGGCCTAAAAGTGCAAAAATCATATAGAAAGGTGCAAAAACAAATATATAAATGTGAGCATTTATATGTTTGTATGCGTACTACTATGGTTTGTGTACTTGCCATCTTCTATAAACGTAGCAATGTTACATATTTCTATGTTTATAAAAAAGGTGGCTTTAAAAGTGCACAAACCATAGTAAATTAAGCACACGTGTGTGCTTACCTTACTATGGATTGTGTACTTTTCAAGCCACCTTTTATAAGCATAGACATTTATAACATGTTTCTATGTTTCTAAAAGATGGCTTGACCCGTACACAATTGAAGGCATCTTTTATAAAGCGTTGTTGACAGACAAAACCCAAGGTGGCTTTGTCCGTCAACAAAGCTTTATAAAAGATGCCTTGAATTGTGTACGTTTCAAGCCTTTTTTTTTAAAGATAGAAATATTTCTATGTTTATAAAAGATGGCTTGAAACGTACATAAGTCAAGACAACTTTTATAAAGCTTTGCCAATGTAGATAGACGCCTCGGGCTCTGCTGAGAGCAGAGATCACTGAGCCCGAGGCGCCTTTCGCCCTCTGCGATACCGCGTGCTCTGTGATCTAATCTGCATATTAGATCACGGAGCCCACGAGGGTCAGTGACCTGGGGAGGGCAAACAAAAGGACAGTAACTTCCTCTGATGACCCTGATGAGGGGTCATCAGAGGAAGTTACACTGACTGACAGAAGTGCCAGCTAGCCTCAGCGTCGCTGTGGCTGGCTGGCACTTCTGTCAGCTTGCCTGACATAATTCAGGCGCATCTCCCGTCGCGGCTGCGGCCGCAGTGGGATAATACGTCCCGCCAATGTTGTGTGGGACCGGGGACCCCTGCAGGGCCCCGGCTCAGCCCCACTTTCTGGTGACTGCCGGGGCCCAGCTTAAAGCACTGCAGCTGCATGTCACCATTTTGAATCCTTCTGTGGTTGGATAATGGTGGGGCAGATGACCGGTGCTAGAGCAAAAGGCTTTTGGCAAGAGATGCGTTTCTGGTGCTTGGCCCTTATTTCATTTAAAATAAAACATACTGCTCTTCAATATTGTTAGTTCATCTTCATCTTTCGACAGGAGGTCATCTTACGAGTGCTATTAGCTGCCACCCTGACTTCTTTAATGTATGTCAGGCTTTTTATGTGTGGGTTGACTGATAATCAGGCCATCTTGCCCTTCTAGAGCTGGTTAGTGATCATCAACACTATCATATCCTTGACGACGTCTACCCTTCCAGCACATCTTGCTAGCACTCTACTTCCTGGTATAGGTGCCCTCCCCTAACATGGGCACAGGCTGCACATCACCATTTTGAGTCCTGACTCATCCCTTCATCTTTCGAGGTTGATACATTGAGTACCAGTACATCTGTTGATAATAAGAACTATTATTACAGTGCTTAGATACCAGTGGAATCAGGTATGAAGTGCCATATAAAACCTGATATTATTAGTAAAAAGCATAGTCAGGAAGGGAATGTATCACGGTTAGGGTGCAGTGTTCACAACCTTAAAGAATGGTTATCCGGATTGTTATGGAAACCTCTGGAAAAGATTGGACAGACGGAGGTAGGTACAGTGAAGCCTCCTCATATTTGCATTCATTCTCCTTTACATTCCACCATTTATCTCTTTTCCCTTCCATTTCTGAGGCAGAACATGGGTCGAATGCACAAAGCTTTGTATAGGGGCAAAGGAGTGTGAGTGCCTCAAACTTGCACTTACCATATACCTGATTGACAAAGCGAAAAACGGGTGCAAATGTGCAGATGTCTGGAGCATCTCTGAGGTGTCCATTAGAAACTCTGTGAGTTTTTTAAAACTTTTTGTTTTTATTGTTTAAAGCGCAGACCTATCCTGAGTAAAAGGGAGTGCTGTACAGAGTGTGAGTAGCAAGCATGTGGGCTGGCATCTTTTAACAGTAGCACAGCACTGTGAGGTCTGTGCGTCGGTATGTCCATCCATTGGAATTAGTTGTTGGTCAGGTGTTGTTGAAAGAGCCATGTTTTGAGAGATTTGCGAAATTGGAGAATTGTGGGGGCATTTCGAGCGGACACCATGATCGAGTTCCAGAGTGTGGGTGCATGACAAGAGAAGAATTGTTTGCGGGTCTTCCCTTTGCGGAGGAGTTGTGATTGAAGCCGGTTGGTCAATTTGCTGCACGAGGAGCGTGTGGTATGCCAGTTACACTGGTGTGCTACTTGTGACTGCTGCTTTATAGATGATACATGCAGTTTTTAAGAGTATCCTAGCTTGGACCCCAATGTAGTTCACAAAGGATGGGGGTAATTCGGCCATATTTCCATGCTCTCGTAATAAGACGTGCTGCAGAGTGGTCGACTGCTTTTAGGGGAGCCAAGTGTGCAGCTGGGGGCCCTGTTACGAGAGTATTTACCCCATCGATGTATGAGACTACAAGGGCCTGCACTGCGGTCTACAGTTCCAGCGGCAGGATGAAGGATTTGATTTTTCAGAGGGTAGAGATTCTGAGCCAGGCTATTTGGCCTTCTTGGCTAGGTGTTTCTGGAAGGACATATTTCTGTCAATGGTGAAGCCTAAGGATTTTGCTCGGTCTGAGAGTTGTGGATTAAATCCTTCTAGGTGTATATTGTAAGGTGTTTTTCCCTGTAGTGGGGGGTGAGCAGCAACCTGAGCCAGGGATACTACACCTTACATCACACATGCGAAATGGAACCCAGGGGAGATGGTTTAGGCCTTTCCCTTTCTTTTTTCTCTCTACTTCAGCCCATCCCTTGTGGGTAGCGGTCCTTTGGTTGAACCCAGATAAACAGTCACAGCCTCTAGTGATTTTGTAAGAGTAAAACCCCTTATTTATACAAGTGTAAGAAATCAGATCAGCTCCTCGGTCTGCCCGAGTAATATTTCATTTACAATGTCTGTTTTCCCTTTAGTGGGAGCACCTTCACACAATATCTGTCACATGGTAAGTAACCATTCCACATGGATGGGGAGCTCTTGTGAGCGAGACCATTCACATTTGATAAATACATAACTCTATCACATCATGAGGAGCATCTGTGAGCAATGTCATGCACATTTGATAAATAAATAACTCTTTCACCTGATGAGGAGCATCTGTGAGCAAGATCATTCACATTTTCACTTTTTTTTTAATAACACAATGTATTGGTTTTCTCATTACATTCACAAAACAAAACAAACTTTGACTCTTAGTGAGTCAGACAACGACAACTAGTGGCACATTTGGATCCAAGAAAACATACACATTAAATCACATTGCAATCATATTAGCAGTATCACATCATTTACGTGGGTTTTGCATTAATCAAGTTTGTCATTTTATTGCACATCTTCCCATTTCTGCCAGATTGTTTGGGCTTTCCCCAGGCATCCGCTGGCTCTGTATACTCACTTTTCCATCGCAATGTATATATTCATGTCTGTCACCCATTGCTCGAATTGCGGTGTCACGTTAGATCCCCATAATTTTGCTATATTTCTCTTGATCAATGCTGCTGTAGTAAATACAAATGCGTTCTCATATCATGTCATTTCCCCCTCGTCTTCTACCCCCAGTAGTAATAATTTTGGTTCTCTGGGAACTACGCACACCAAGAGTCTTGTAAGTTCATTACAACATTGCTGCCAGTATTGTTGGATATTGGAGCATGCCCATAATATGTGGAAGAAGGTGCCCTCTTCGTGATGGCAATTCTGCTCCAGCGATAAAGAGCCACTCTCGGTTTTTTAGTTGAATCAGCCGGAGTCTAGATGATATGGCCGTTTCACTGGGGTGCGTCAGAATTGTGACCCAGTCCTCTGGCAGAATGCTTCCCACATCTCTCTCCCATTTAGAATTCAGGCTCAGTAATTCAGGTGTGGCAAAGGAGGTTATGACACTGTACATAACAGAGGTGATTGTGGTGTCAAACCGGTCTAGGACTATATTCCTCTCCATAGGAGTACTTTCAGGCATATCAGATAGGGCCTGCAGATGATTTTGTAGTGCGTCTTGTAATTGTGTATAGTGATAACGTTGGGTATCAGGGAGATTGAATTTATTTACTAGGTCTTCAAAGGGCATCAGTTTACCTCCTACAATTGCGTCTCCCACTTTTGATATTCCCAATAACACCCAGTTTAGCCATCTAGGGAGTTTGTTCACCTCCGGCAGATTTCTGTTTCCCCATTAGGGTTGTATTGGGGTGATTTTCTTATCCCAGACAATATATTTGTGGGTCTCCGTCCAGATTAGGGTATGTGAGTTAGCACGCTCCTAGGGGATACAATGCTCGTACTTTGGTAGAGACGTTCCAGTGGGGGCAGTGTTGGTCTTGCATCTATCACAGCCCTTACACGCGACAGCGTTGTGTCGCCGTGCAACATATCATTCACTACTGCCATCTGGCTCACCCAGTAATATGTTTGCATACGGGGCAATCCAATACCTTCCTCCCATATGGACCTTTGGAGTGTCCGGAGAGCTAACAGTGGATGTCTACCTCCCCACAGGAGCTCTGATTGTGGTTCTCTCAACAGTCTGGCTAGAGGCTCTATTGCCAGTGCAAAGAGCATTGCATATAGGGGGCAACCCTGCCTCGTTCCCTTACCCAGTGTGAAGGGTCTTGATGGCCTGCCATTTACCCTAGTCTCCACTTCGGGGGAGTTGTAAAGAAGTTGTACCCAGCCTATGTATTGGTCGAGATCATTCACATTTGACAAATACATAACCCTTTCACCTCATGAGGAGCATCTGTGAGCGAGATCATTCACATTTGACAAATAAATAACTCTTTCCCCTCATGAGGAGCATTTGTGAGCGAGATCATTCACATTTGACAAAGAAATAACCCTTTCACCTCATGAGGAGCATCTGTGAGCAAGATCAGTAACCTTTGACAAATAAATAACTCTTTCACCTCATGAGGAGCAATTGGGGGCGAAGTCATTCACATTTGATACTCTTTCACCACACCAAGAGCATCTCTGAGTGAGATCATTCACATTTGGCAAATAAATAACTCTCACCTCATGAGGAGCATCTGAGAGTGAGATCATTCACATTTGACAAATAAATTACTCTTTCACCTCATGAGGAACATCTGTGGGCGAGATCATTCACATTTGGCTAATAAATAACTCTTTCACGTTGTATTAGCACTTCCAAGGCAGCTGCCGGCTACCCCTTGAACCACACACACTGTGCAGACACCAACATGCAGTACCCCTAGTTCCGGAGGGAAAACCTCCCTAACGAGAGTCACTATGTGTCCCGGGCAAGTATTGGCCATTACAGAAATCGCCTCTTCAGCACCCGTGCACAGCGTAACCCCTGGCTTATGAGCTTTGCAGGGTTTGCGCTAGGTAGCAATGTCGGTTGGAGTGCCTTGATACACGCTTGTTCCTGACAAGGACCGCGACACTAATTTCTTTCACCAGCCACAGTGGTACGTAGTAAGGCCTACTGAGGTGCCCCAGAGCTCTGTGAAGCGGAACAGTCTGAGGGTGGTCCCTTCGTGAGTCCCCACAGAACCCTTTTTTTCTCTGTCTCTGCTTACATGCGCAAGTCTCTGGCTGGCATATCAGCAACCAACCTTGCTAATACATAATCCACTACAATCCCCAGTGTTCTCTTTTTCATGCGGTGAATAGAAATGACAGTGCTGCAACTGAATGAAAGCGGCCGGATAATACACTTTTCTACTTCAAAGTCCTGCACTATTCAGCCCGCTCCTTAAACATTCCCACTACTACCTCCAGTCACTGAGAGGGGAAAGGCAGACTCTCGTCCACTACCGTCTGTCCCTTACAAAGGGCATGAACACCCGGGCACCACCAGCCTGTGTTGGGCTGCCTTCCTCTCACCCCTGCTCACTTCCTCAACCCTAAGAGGGGAGAGCGCAGGCTGGCCCAGTACGGCCCTCAGCGGAACTCTTCACACCCGAGGGCCTGGCCACCCTGCATTGTTCCTGAAGACAACGACTCCTCAACGCTGCTTACCGCGGCTATATAACATCTATGGTCCTGTCCACCTGTCCCCCAGACCATGGGGATACGGTGACAGGGTATTTTCTGCAATCACCTCATCCACGCTCCCATTCCCCCTGCGGGTGGGCCATACCAAGTCCCCCAGGATCTCAGAAAGGAGAAATGCCTAAAGACATAAAAACAGGACTGACATCAAGCAAGTACACACCCCATCCATACATTCTAATGAAACACCCATGGTGGAACATGGTGGTTTGCATTTACATAACAATGAAACAGTTACTCTGGAATGTGGGGGTTTACACTATCATTGAGCCATTGTTGACACGTTTATTTTAGTGGACGGACCGATGAGGAAGAAGTCCATCTTGGATGGGTTCAGTTTGAGGCAGACAGTCGATACCCTGGATGATGGCTACGTAATCACTGAGACAAATGATGTTCTGCGTGCTATTTACTGTGGGATGTATTGACCCACTCCGCTATGCTATGCGGCATCACCCTGCCAGTTATGGGGCAAGAAACAGCAACAATGGCGACAAAACCCTTGCACGTGCCAAAAACCTACAAAAACCTACAAAAACCGTGTGCTTCAGCATACAAAAAGAGGGATGCACAACCTGCCACCCACGGCGCATGTGCGGTGGGATAGAGTACACCCTGCAAAAATGTGCCAGTGGGCTCCATGACCAGCAAACAGAGTGCAGGGAGAGAAGCAGCACTTTGCAAGTGAAACCCAAAAATGTGCTTACAAATGACATCTGCTTTGTTGCTAAAAACACCCAAATGCCTATAGACAACACTTCTCAACATTCAAAATCTTGCCTGGTGCTAAAATTCATGTATCTAATGAAACATTGTGAACATACAAAGTCCCATTGTGAAGAGCAAACACATTCTTCAGAAAAACTGGATTGTCTGAAAACTGACAGCATAGGCCAAAATCTGGGTGCTGTACCCGGGGCTACCTGAATGACAGCTGTCAGAGGAGAACTGAGGAAACTTTAAAAGGACCTAAAACTAAAAAGTCTGCTGGATTAGCAAACATAAAAAGGATTGTTGCCAAAAAGGAATACAGATTTTAGTTGTGTTTTCCCACAGATTTTAAGGCCAAGAAAGAAATGTATTTATGTTTGGTGTAACAAATTTGGTTTTTGCTGGGTTTAAGAAGTTAATTAGCCTGGCTGAAGCTGCAAGAACTGGAAAAGCAGGTTTTTCTCCCAGAAGGAGGGCCTTCCTCTCAGCAGAAACTCACTGGGAGGTGTTAATTGCGGGTTAGAACAGAATCTTGTCTACAGAAAGCGAAGGAACAATGACAAAGCTGCAGCCCAGGAAACTGGAAGTGTGAAGGGGGTCGTAAATGGCCTCTGGAAGTAACAAGGAGGGGGATGCCCTGGACTGCAGGGAGACAAAAAGGGGCAGACCATCTGTTGTTAAACATGAACAAAGAACAAATGTTTAAAAGACTCATAACTTGCTATTCAAAATGGTGAAAAATATAAAAAGGACAGAGTTGTTAATTTAATTTCTGGCTGCACGTGTGAAGAGGCGGTAGAACTGTGTGACATGTTCTGGACAGGAATGGCAAAATATGTGGTTTTATGCAAAATTTATTACTGTTAGAATTGTGAAAATGTACACGCATATCCCTGTGTTAAACATTTTGCATAACATTTGGAAATTGTGTTCATAGCTAAAAGGGCAAAATTCTGTAGAAAGTTGAGACAAGATCCCACCGCTGTGGGGTTTTGAGGAATAGCTGCTACGTGAAATATAGCATCTTTGTGTTTGATTTGTATAAAGGTGACCAATGTAGAAATGTACATTTAGTATCAAATCCGATTTTGAGACCAGTGGCAAAAGGGAGGTCTCTGAGGACTGTAGAACAAATCATAAAATATGACATCATCCGGCCTTGATCCAATCACTCAAATTGCAAAGCAGAGATGAAGTGCGGTCTTATCCCAGCTCACAGGGGCAAGCTTAGCTAAGCCAGCCCATACACCCCCTTTGTGATGTCATCCTATAGCATAAATAGAGACAGCTGACTACACATAGGGACTCACTTATCCAGCCACTTTCCTGATTCCGGCGAAGCACTCTGATCCAGCATTCTACATCCACCTTTAATATTCTTCCAGGTCCAGATGCCAAAATCTCTTGCCAGCAATAGAGAATCATTGATTTCCAGCAAGGCCCTAATCCTCAAATTTATTCTTTCCACCCAGTAAAGCGCTGTGTGGAGTGAGAAGGCCTTTTGAACCAGCATCCTGAAATCCTCTGGCTTGCCACCACTAGGAACTCACCATCCAGCTGATTCAAATACCCACAGACTAGGAGGGCAGATCCTGTGCAAATCCGGCGACCGGCCTAGCTGTTCCAGTACCATGCCTGATGTGTTGTTGTTCCTAGACCAGACCCAATCCTATGACCAGAGCTGACGGTCCCATTTAGAAACTTATCCTGTGAGTATTAATTGGAAGAACTGTGGCCCATAATATATTTACTTTGCCTTATCCCTATCTCAAACCCATCCTATCTTTCATTCAGAACCAGTATTGTTAGGAGTATCTTTGCATTGTCTTATCCCTATCTCAAACCCATCCTATCTTTCCTTCAGAACCAGTTTTGTTAGAATCATCTTTGCGCTGACCCTTTTCTCATCTGAAGAAGTCGAGTTTCCTTGGCCGACGGGTCACCCTGATCAAGTGACTGTAAGATCCCTGTGTGGTATTCGCTTTTTCATAGTCATCCTCTAGTGTAAGCAAACCCATTTGTCATTTTCCAAAGTGCATTTCTGTTTTCCATTCTCGCGCCTATCTCGCAAAAAAACGACCTTTACTAAAACCTCTATAACTCCCTCAGTTTTTGTGATAGAAACGAGATTCCAACTCCTACTTGTACCTAACACCCATAGCTATCCATAGAACCCAAAACATTTGCATTTCAACATAGTTTGATTCTCCCGTTATCGCGAATAACACGCACAGAAAAGTTTGCCGTGATTTTAAAAATCTGAAAGGTTTACACAAGTGAAAGAGCTCTAAACTGCTTCCAAACTGGATTTTAAGATTTCAAATGTTTTCTTTGGACTAAATCATTGCTTGTGATTGTGTGCAACTGTTCAAAGTGGCTCCCATAAGAATTTATAACAATTTAAGTATTTTTGACCACATTTGGTGTTTTTGCCCAGTCTATTTTAAAGACAATTGTAAAAGCCATTTTTACAGCTGAAAAGTAAATTCCGTTTTTCTCTTGTGTTTCATGGGGGGAAGGTGGGACGGATATTCTGTTTGATTTGTGCTATTCCTGATTACCTGCTCTCTCCCCCTATCTCTTTACATTACCTATTGGGGGTTAAGGTGTGTTGCAGGGGGAACCTCTAACCATAGTGCTATCTGATCTGAACCAACACAAAAGTATTATTTACTGTGCTGCATTTTTTTTTGCTCATTACTTATTCCTAGTGTATTAAAGATATTCTTCAGTGTTCTGTCACCCCATTGGTGATTGTTGTTTATCTATTAAAACATATTGTGATAAAATTTTAAATACATAAATAAATATTTACCTTTGCCAACTAGCCTTGTCCCTGGTTCAGTGTGACCGGGGGGATCTCAGGAGAAGGGTGTGATATGAGTGGTATATCGTTCAGAATATTGAATTTATAGACAAAAATAAATAAGGGTTTCAGTTATGCACTACATGCTGGGCTTTGACTTGGGTGTGTGCCGGATTGAAATCACTTACATTACTCTCATGTACAAATGAGTATCGTCTGCACATTGGTCAATGGCTATATTGGGATCTTTGAGGAGAATGCCCAAAGGCTCCATGTAAAGGTTAAAAAGAATTGCTGAGAGGATGAAGCCTTGGGGGACTCCATAGGAGACCTGGAGTCAGTTATAACACAACTAGTTAATCTGGGCGGCCTGGTGTTTCGCCTGAGAGGTAGGAGGTAAGCCAATTCAGTACAGTGCCAGAGTTATGAGCTACTCAAAGATGTTACCAGCATCTCCATATTTGCTCCAGTTTTAAGCTTTGCAAATCTGATGTAAGGTAGCAGGTGCAAATCTAAAATGCTCACGGCATCTCCTCGTTTGCCGTATTACACACATGTCGGAATCAGGGATGTGGTGTATAACTGATGCATGGGAAAGAAGATAAGATGTTGGATATGCATTATGTCAATGATCTGATTTCTGCCTGATGTATTATTGGTTATGTGGTCTGGCCCTGCTGTTCCACATCAGCAGGTATCTGTTACAGGCATCATGAAGGAACCCTCATGAGTAACATTTAGGTTTGCTGAAGGGTGCCTCTTTATGGGTCACTTAAGATAAAGCAGCAGGGGTCATCACTAAGCTTGAACTAATACACAGTGATCAAAACGGCCTTATACTTGGGTGTAGCACAGCGCTGAATTTGCGCTGATTGCAACATGTACTTGAGCAAACAGCGACATCCCAAGAACAGTATGCTATACTCTCCCTGGATGCCACAAAGGCGTTCGATTCGATATATTGGGAATGGCTGGTGGCAGCGCTGAGGGAATTTGGTTTTGGTGAAAGGTTCATCCGATGGGTGCAAATACTATACAGAAACGCAAAAGCCAGGGTCAAAACTGGGAGGCTGGTGTCAACGGTTTGGGACATCAGGAGAGGGACAAGACAGGGATGCCCTCTATCTCCGATGCTATATGTACTGGGTCTAGAGCCCATAGCAGTGTACCTTAGAAAGCAGCACCTGGACGCTGGTATCTGGGTAGGGGGGAAGGGACACCTGCTGTCGCTTTATGCGGAAGACATGCTGCTGTACGTAAGGGATACTCACCTGAACGTGCCGGTGATCCTTGACATACTCGATAACTATGCGAAAGTGTCCGGGATCCACTTCAGCAGGACCAAATCCTGCATATTTCTGCTGGCAGGGCTGAAGGGCAGGCCAGTTGAAGAACTACCAGCGGTGGGACTTAACTTGGAGGTGGACATGTTCAAGTACCTGGGGGTGAACGTTAGACACAAACCAGAGCAAATGCACGAACACAACACGGCCAAAGTGGTGTTGGGTCTGAAGAGGTCCATGAAGTTCTGGTCGAAACTGCCACTGTCATTATTAGGCAGGGTAGCCATCAATAAAATGATTATCCTCCCGAGATTCTTGTACTTCTTCAACAATGTGCACTATTACATACAAGCATCCTTTTTTCGTTCCCTAGAGAAACTGCTCCGAGACTTTCTATGCACTGCTCGTCACGAGCTCTCATTGGCAACACTGTACTTACCATTTGACAAGGGCGGGGTGAAACTCCCTAATCTAGAAAGGTACTACATGGCGGCCCAACTCAGCCATGTAACTAAATGGCTAGCAGACGAACCCACCCTAGAAACAGATCTACTACAACACCTAGTGGCTCCCACCCAACTGAAAGAAATTCTAGGGGTTAAACTGGAGGCCACACAATACACACCGCTACTGGTCACACTAGGCAGGAGGGTCTGGAAGAGAGCACATGACCTACTAAAACTGATAAATCCCTACTCACCAGACGTGCCGATAGCGGCCAACACATGCAAAGCTGGCTCAGACATGGCGATAATGAGAAAATGGGAAGAAGTCGGGATATATACATGGGGCAATCTATATGAAGGTGTGGCCTTCCGGGAATTTACTTCATTACAAGAAAGAGAGAGGCTACCGAGTGGGCAATTTCTCTGGTATCACAGAGTCCGTGAAACTGCCAGGAAAAATTGGGAGGGTTGGCCAGACCGACATCTAGGCTGTACTGCACTCTGATAGATACACCCAACCCCAAAAGCACATTGTTGAAAGAACAATGGGAAAAAGACTTAGGCACAACCATAACGGAGCAGGAATGGGAGAGAATATTGAGCTTCCCTAAAGCTGTATCCAGGAACCAACACTTCAGACTAATTCAATTAAATGTGCTGTACTGCACATACATGACACCACATAGAATAGCAATGTTTAAAAAGGAAGCAAGTTCCCAGTGTCCGTGGTGCAAAGGTGAGAGTGCTGACATGCCTCATATGTTTTGGGAGTGTGTGTGGGTGCGCAATTTTTGGGTACGAATAGAGCAGGCATGCAAAGAAGCAGGAATAAAGAGTTATGAGTGGTCACTGAAGGAATGCCTGCTTGGTGTCTATCCCTGGATCAGCAAGTACAAACACGTGACCAGGTTCATGGACCTGGCCTGTATACTGGCCAAAAGAACCATCGCCATGGCCTGGAAAATACCTACGGGGCAGCAATATGGAAAGTGGCAAAAATAATTTGAAAGTTGGGCAGAGGCGGAAACCAAGGTGTGGGTGGAGGGAGCGACCAGATCGGAGCCAGATGGCAATGACAACTGCGGGGCGTGGAAAGCACTACAGCGCCCAGACAACTATACCCCTGCGACATGTACACACGCCCTCTACTGCGATAAGGGCCAGGTGACAGCCACCCCGGATGCTGAAACGCCTGCCCCAAGATCAATATCCAGGACACAAGCACGTGTAGGAAGTTGTTGTTAAATGTTGTTTGTTACTATTGACAAGTATAGGCACACGATGTTGAAATTGAAAGGTATAATTGTAACTAACTAAATGCCAATAAAAACATTTTTAAAAAAATCACAATGCTTGAACTCAAAAACAGAGGCAAAATGATAAATCATTTAAGTGCTCAAAATTAACAGTAAATGGTGTAGTAAAAATAGACTTTAAATTATGGTAATGTCTTATTTGCGTACCATACAACGTTTAAAAGCATGTTGGCATCCTGTTGTTGTTGTATATAGTTCATATGTTGCACACCTAACAACAAGGAATTAAACAGTGCATAATGGAAAACTTATGCACAGTAGCAAGAGCTATTTGGGGATCAGTGGAGAGCAGATTACAGGAGCCACACTGTGATGTGGACAGGGGAGAGGGGCATGCAACTGGGACAATACTAAACAGCACAGTCTGCGTTCGTTTCTACATATTTCCAATGAACGGTTGGAAAGGCATGGCTATGGACCTTCCTCCTGTAATGCCAGCAGATGATGAGAATTCTTAGGACATGATCTTGTACTAGAATTCAAGCTCCATTAGATGGCGGGGTACATCGCAAGATGCAGCTGTCAACATGATTGCATTTACACTTCACTTCTGTCATAGTGGCTACATCTAATTGTCTCTACGAAGTCCCCTGGGGTGAAAGGTCGGGTCGCCATGGCAGCGTGTTGTCACTTTGCAACATGGGGCCCAGAGCAGTGTGGAGAGTACTTCAGTTGTGTGGCTGGTGCTTGTCATTTATTTTATTTAAATGTTATTTTAATGGGTATTTCTAATGCACCTATACACAAGGGGCCTCATTACGAGGTGGGCGGTAAGGGATTACCGGCACCGGTAAGGGCACCGGTGCCGGTAATCCCTTACCGTCCTACTACAAGTTCCCTTTGCGGGTCCTTCCTTAACGCCTGTTTTTTTCAGGCGTTAAGGACGGGACCCGCAAAGGGACTCTAGAGCTAATAACGGTACCGCAATTTGCGGTACCGTTATTAGCGCCTTCCCCATTCCCATTGAGCCCTATTGGGGCTCAATGGGAATGGGGAATGGCCCTGGTGAATGGGGAATTACCTGTCCTGCCAATGTTGGAATGGACCGGTAATTGCTCCATTCACCAGGGCGCAGTCGGAACGAGTTTGGAGGCAGCCATATTAGCGCCATGGCTACCTCCAACCTCATAATGAGGCCCAAGGTGTTTCAAGGCGCAACAAGAGATGGGGGGGGGGCAGGAATGAAGAAAAAGAAAAGCAAAAAACGGTCCTACTAGACCTTGTGTCATTCGGAATCGTGCAAGTGCAGTAACAAGATGTGCAGGGGAGATGGGAGGGGGAGGTGCCGGTCAGGGCAAAATGGCCCGTGGATTAAGCGAGTGCCAGGACGCCAGGGGGACAAGTGCCAGGTGAATGACGTGAGTGCAGAGGACGAAGGTCCATGTGCTAAGTGCGAGGGACGGGGTTGGAAGGGCTCAGGGGTGCAGGCCCAGCCAGGCTAGTGCTGGGGTTCGGAGTCTAGAAGGGCAGTTCAGGATGGAGGGGGGCAGGGGAGACCAAGTTCAGGGGTAGACTGGTCGAGGAGGGCCTGGTGTCCTGTGAGAATCTGAAGGAACCAGGCAGCCTGTCAAGGAGGCAGCAGGGGGTAATTAGCAAGGGAGGGGGAAGGAGGAAGAGAAAAGGAGGGTCTTGAGAAGCTTCTGAAACTTAAGGAGATCCAGCTCAAATCTGAGAGGGGTAGGCAGGCCATTCCAGAGAGAGGCACTTGCATGTCAGAGTTACAGTTCAGTGGTGCGCCTTTACTTTCTAAGGCTGGATCACTGTGTAGCTGTTTTAGTACGTTGGTAGCCTCTTGCTCCCTGAAAAGGAGGACAAATGACTACCAAGTGTTTCTGTACACCTTATAGCCCAGGCATATTTGTTTAGCCCTTCCTGTTGTGTAATCACAGGGGGAAAGAATACTTTGGAAGTTATTCCTAGTGGAGCCCAGAGTCAGAACTCACAAAGGATTCTTTTTCTGTGAATCAGATCTTTTGTAGGCTGACTGAGACTCTACCAGACACTGCAATCCAAAGCCTTATGTGCACATGCCCATAAAAGTGGAGTTTCTCTGGTCCTTCCTGACAGGGTGGCCACCAAAACTTTGAATGGTGCACCTATCTGGATTGACCTCATCTCTGTCTTTGTGTATATCTGATGAGTCCCTAAGCCGATTAATAGAACCTACTTGGCAGTTCTTCAGCATTGCTGGAGAGAAGAATATAATATGGCTTTCACCCCCACAGGGGGGGGGCAGACATGGCTGGTAACGGCCCGCCAGTCCGAGCCTAATCAGGTACAGATGTTATTCCTTGAGGGACCCTCTTCATACCAGTTCTGTAGTCCTTGAATTAACCAATACATCCTCTGACATGTTTTAAAGGGTCCCCATTGTGCTTTGTGGCAGGTGAGAAGCAGGAATCGGACACACAGTGGACCTTTCTATACTCTTTTAATGAAATTATAAAGAAATGGCATATCTCTCCCTAACGCTATAAGGATTTCCCTACCTACCTAAAGAAACTAAAGATGCTTGTCTGTCATCAGGAAGTCGAAGTAAATGTCATCAATCCAAACCTAACTCTAACTGACCCTACCACTAATATGAACAACTAAAGTAGGCCAAAATAATGGCTCTTGCCTTCTGGTTGGTTCCCTTTTTGCCTTCACTCTTGCAGCTTTCTATCTCCGGGTTTATCTTGGTCCAGATGTATCGTCAATATACCAATGTCTCTCTTTTGATATATATTTCTTATACTGATCTCCTCTGACAATCTCTTGTGGTTTTATCCAGGAGTTCTTGTAGCTGCTCCTGTCTGTTCTTGGCTTCCGCTTTCTCATAACTTACAACAGTTCTCATTGATATTCTCTCATGCTCTTCCCTTTTATTTTATGTCTGATGTTCTTCACATATTTAAAAACAGGTAGCAGGCGCTCCTCTCCAGAAAGAACATGGTATTATAACCTGTTCTGAGATGAGAGTTTGCAGCACACGCTTTTTGCTCACTGTACCTTTCACAGATGGGAAATATCCATTTGCATATCAGTCTTTGTCCCGCCCACATGGGGGCAACCAGAAGTGGTCTCCCTAGTAACTGTACTCAGAGAGGCACAGCTTCACCTCACTGATGAGGCCCAACAAGGCTGAAACACGTGTATGGGGTTGCTGTCGGTACTCTTGTTCAGAGAGGAATTGCCATAGCATTTCGGTGCTGGACTGCCCATGTGGGCGGGACAAAGACTGATATGCAAATGGGTATTTCCCATCTGTGAAAGGTACAGTGAGCAAAAGGCATGTGCTGCAAACTCTCACCTCAGAACAGGTTATCATGCCATGTTTTCTCTGGAGAGGAGCGCCTGCTACCTTTTGTGAAATATGTGTAAGGAACTTGGGGTTGGTCACCCTAAGTTACCTGGGGGCAACCAGACGTGGTCTCCCTGCTCACTGTACTCAGAGAGGCACAGCTTCAACTCACTGATGAGGCCCAACAAGGCTGAAACACGTGTATGGGGTTGCTGTTGGTACTCTTGTTCAGAGTGGAATTGCCATAGCATTTCGGTGTTGGACTGCCCATGTGGGCGGGACAAAGACTGATATGCAAATGGATATTTCCCATCTGTGAAAGGTACAGTGAGCAAAAGGCATGTGCTGCAAACTCTCACCTCAGAACAGGTTATCATGCCATGTTCTCTCTGGAGAGGAGCGCCTGCTACCTTTTGTGAAATATGTGTAAGGAACTTGGGGTTGGTCACCCTAAGTTACCTGGGGGCAACCAGACGTGGTCTCCCTGCTCACTGTACTCAGAGAGGCACAGCTTCACCTCACTGATGAGGACCAACAAGGCTGAAACACGTGTATGGGGTTGCTGTTGGTACTCTTGTTCAGAGAGGAATTGCCATAGCATTTCGGTGCTGGACTGCCCATGTGGGCGGGACAAAGACTGATATGCAAATTGATATTTCCCATCTGTGAAAGGTACAGTGAGCAAAAAGCGTGTCCTGCAAACTCTCATCTCAGAACAGGTTATCATGCCATGTTCTTTCTGGGGAGGAGCGCCTGCTACCTTTGTTGAAATATTTGCAAGGAACTTTGGGCTTGGTCACCCTGAGTTACCTGGGGGCAATCAGACGTGGACTCCCTGCTCACTGTACTCAGAGAGGCACAGCTTCACCTCACTGATGAGGCCCAACAAGGCTGAAACACGTGTATGGGGTTGCTGTTGGTACTCTTGTTCAGAGAGGAATTGCCATAGCATTTCGGTGTTGGCCTGCCCATGTGGGCGGGACAAAGACTGATATGCAAATGGATATTTCCCATCTGTGAAAGGTACAGTGAGCAAAAGGCATGTGCTGCAAACTCTCACCTCCGAACAGGTTATCATTCCATGTTCTCTCTGGAGAGGAGCACCTGCTACCTTTTGTGAGAAATTATTTTCTTCACATACAACCTTTCTGAGGTCTGTTATGTTGTTATCTGAATTGCGGATCCCCCTCTTCTGGGGTATCTCTAAAGGATTACTTGTTTGATTACTTGGTTCACTTTGGAGTCTAAATTCACAAAACTTATTACACTTTCTTAGGGAGTGCTCTCCCCATTCTTCAACAATTATTTCTCTGCTTCTCTCATTCACCCCTGTACCTTTGTTCATCAAGGGATTGGATTGGCACTCGCTCCGGTAATTTTTTTCGCTTTCTTGCTTCCCGGTCTTGGGCTTTGCATTGGTACTGCTCTCGGCATCACTGCAGGATGCTGGTGGGTGGGAGATTTTAGCCCTCCCGGCTGCTCTGGTCTCGGCGTTCTTAGACAGGCTACTGGCCCACCACAGCACTGTCATGGTCACGTCACCACATTGGTCGGTTCTTCTCACCCTCTCCTCCGAATGGTTTCTCTGTTGTTTGCCTTGCTGGGCCTCTGGCGTTTGAGACTGGCATTCTCTGACCTTTGAATTGCCATGGGCTCCACGGCTTCTCTTAGTTATGCCTATCCAAAGCGTAATTCCATCAGGGGGCTTCACCTGCACACCAAACTCTCTTTTCCTCTGTGATCCACTCATCCCACTTACATATGAATCGCTCCTTAAAGAGATATGGGCCTCATTATAAGTCTGGGAACTACAGTACCAGTAAGCGTGCCAGTACCATAGTTCAACTACGAGTTGCACTCGTGGGTGCCTTTCTGCTCGCCAGGTTGGACCTGGCGGGCAGAAAGGCACCCGCAAGCACAGCATGCCGGATGCACCGGCACTGTTACAAATGGTGCCGGTGCATCCGACCTCCCCATTTCCATTCAGCCCTATGGGGCTGAATGGGAATGGGGAGCATCTTTTTTCGGCCCCCGCAAATGGGCAATTACCGGCTCCGGCAGGGCTGTAATGTCATGGTAATTGCCCGTTTGCGGGCGCCCGAAAAAAAATGCATGTTTGGCGGCACCCTGCCGGTTTTACCGGCAAGGCTACCACCAAACTTGTAATGAGGCCTTTTCCCTTTTAATGCAGATGGCTTGTTTGATTCAGCATTGCTTGAAGCCAAAAAGGAGGACACAGTATTCATTATAGAAGGCAGCCCCATATATGCAGATAATGTGGTTGGCCTAGGGTGTTCCTCGTGGGAATGAGAGTCCTTGCCCCCTATATGGGAGTCACTCCCAGTAAGGTCCCACTTGCCCAGATCCCTAGGGAGGGTCTTGCAGGGCAGCATCACTTTCCTAGCCTCAAAGATGGTGGCTCCACCTGGGCGAGAAGGGACAAATACCCTTGATCTGTCACAGCTTCCACACTACTGCTACTGCTTTTGTTACCAGCTCTCTGTAGGGGTCAGCTCACGGGATCCACCAAATTCATGGACACCAGTTCCAGTCACTTCAGGAACTGGAAACAGGGTCAAAACTAAATCCTTCCTGACCTCTGCACCCAGGATTCCTGGACGTTCTCACCCCTTTTCAACAGGCTGGTACAAAATCTGGGGACTTCTCACTTCTTGTCACTAATTCAGATCTTCTGTGCCCTGGGGTCTGTGCCTGCAGTCCCTCCTCCAGGGTTCCCTAAGCGTGACTCACACTTTACCTGGGGCTTGGCTCCAACACTGAAATCTTCCTATCAATGGTCTTTGGTCCTCAAATATGTGGTAGAAATCCTCTGATGGGGCCTCCATTGTCACAAACCTGAAGGTTACCTCTTCTGCATCTCTCCCTGCACTTTGGTAACTTGTACTTACTTTTTACTTAGAACTGGGAGCTGCCTATTTACTTGGTCCATTTCATTCCTGTGCGCAAACCTTAAACTGTCTATAAGTACTTACGGGTTAACTTGAATTTGCTTTTTTTTCCTTTGCAGCGGTCAATCCTAGCAGTGCCCACCTGCTGAGTGTTGTTAGTACACTTGTTTTTGTGGTTTCTCCTTGACTTAAATACTTGTTCAGATTGTGGTTTCAGAATTTAGGGACACTTTTCTGGTTTTATATCACAACCTTCTATTTATAATGTACTTATGTGTTTGTAGATATTTCTTGATACACAACTGTACCTAAAGAGTATATTTTCAGTAAAATGCTGTGTCACCCTTGGTGTAAGCTCTATTTTACAACAGCCTTATCCCTTCCTAAATGTGACAGCAGACTCTGTCTAAGATACTAACCTGAGAATCCGGACTAACTCATGGGAACCCTTGCCTTTATCTACTAGTTGGTGTTTTCAGACCCTCACCAGAGGACGTGTCATAAATCTCTAACAATTTGGTTGATTTGATAAAAACTGCAGAGTCGATGGAGAGGATTCCCTCTTACACTGACTGTAGTTGTATTAAGGTGAGGACAGAAGTGCAGGGAGGCCATAAAGTCCTATAAGGAATTATTTAAAGCAAAATGAAAGAAAAAAAAATTGAGGACCTGACTATCTTATTGAACCAGCAGAAGGTGGCCTTTGAATCCAATGATTCTAGGGGCTTTTCAGCAGTGTGTAGTCAGAAGGAGTCAGAAAGTACCTTTCTTCCTCGACACAAGCATCTCCTCCTGTACATTACTCTAAGTTTTACAAGGAGGTTGAGAGGGTAGAAAACCTCAAGCAAGCTCTGGACTGTAACTTCCAGGGGCTGTGGGCAGAGCAGAGTGTCTATTTTCGAGTCCCAGACTGTCATGTTAATACTGGAACACTCAGGGTGGCGTGGCTACAGCTGTTATCTCATGAAGTGGCACTATCCGCTTGTATGACAAGTTGCTCTCAGCCACAGTCTTAGTTTTCTCATATTTTATTAGACTTAGTTATTTAAAGGACAAAGTCCATGAATTACAATGTTATCTCTGTGCTTGGCCTGGCAACAGCACAGTTCATGGTAAATAGCTTCTACTGTTTTCACAAGCATGATTCCCAGTGATAACAAATACAAGCATCAATGAACTATTCTGCTCAGATACCTCTCTGGGTCCAGCTGTGGAATTAGTCCTTTAATCTGCACTAAATTGACTGTGAAACCGTTATTGCCATCAGTTGAATAACTTTGCTGAAAATGTTGGGGGGGACATGACATCTAAAGTAAAGGGGCCCCTGCCAAATGAGGGGAATAAAATGGCGTGTCACGTAATTTGGAGGACAAACACCCTTCTTCCCCCCCTAAAATGATGCCCTGATTTCCATCTCATTTCTTCAAGAGTTTGAGTGACTTAAAGGGTTTACAGGCACTTGTTTATCAGGAGAAGATCAGTGTCAATCTCCAACAAGGAAGTTGAAGACCTCTCCCACACCGCTGTTCCAGATATGGAGTCAGTAACTAAGCTATCCTGCTCTTGAAGAAAACTTTGGTTCAGCTCAGGCATGCATGTAAACTGAAGGCCTTGTGAAGGCCTCATAAAGCAAGACACAGACAACAGACTTAAAGTTCAAACAAAAGATATTTATTAAATTAATTTAATAAATTAAATCTCAAGATGGTAGAAGTACTAACTTGCTGTATGCTAATGTTGGATTCCCCTACCTGAACGAAACTAAGACAAGTCAGTTCAACTTAAAAGTCTGTCTGTGTCCAAAACCTATGCTTGCCCTCTCAACTAAAGCTAAACAGTGTGTAGGGATGTCAATAATCAAAGAAATGGTCATCAACACAAAGTTCTGAGCTTCTTCCAGCTCTAAGCTTCCTTTTCAGCTCCCCTTCCTCAGGTTCAAGACAGTTCCACAAAAGTCTCAGAATTACCTTTCTCACGTTCCAGGTAATACAGTTCCACACAATCCTTGGAGTTTTCCTTGCCCAAGGTCCAAGAAACACAGGTAAAAAGAAAAGGGTCTTGAGGTGTCGTTCAATAAGTTTGACACAACTCAAGGTCAGTTCTTCTAGACTTTTCACTGTGTACAGAATCACGTTCCTTGGTTTCTCTTTTTTGACCTCTTGGCTTTATGTGCTATATTTATACTCCTCTGGTTCCCCCTGCTTAACCTCTTGACTCTACCATAACATGTTGTATACCTCTTGCCAGTGTTTGGCCTTGCTGCACTGCATTTATTCAAAAGGTTCACTTTGTGGTGGTCTTGCTCATATCCCACCTTTCTATGGCACTCTTTCACAAGCGCTTTTTTCCACAATGTTGTTTTCCTGTGGGCCCTTTCTCTTTGGCTGTCGTCTGTTATTTACTTTACCCATAAAGTTTTATTCAATTCCATATTCAATAATTGCAAGGTTCATTCAACTTGGTATTGAACAGATATTCAATATGCTTAATTTCAAGTTTCCATTTAGTACAGTATTCAATATGCATCCAATATGCTTAATTTCAAGTTTCCCCTCAGTTCGGTAACTCATTACCTATTTGCAGCCTGCTGGGAACCCCCGGCTGTTGAGTCCCTCTCCTGGACACTCACCAGTCCTCAGCGTTGTTTCTCTGCCTCTCCGGCTGCTTCGTTCATGCTTCGTAGGTATGTGGGCCAGCTCCGGTGGGTTCCACTTGCACAACAGGGACTGTCTTGCCCACGCTCGTAGATCCCCCGCCTCTCTCTGGATGCGAACAGTGTCTTGCTTTGGCCTGCAATTTCACAGCTCCGTCTGCTGATTCCTCTACACAAGAGGTATTCAAACTGTGGGATGTTCGCCCGCAGGTGGATGCAGCCGCATCCCAGTGAGGGTGCGAGAGCCCAGCATGAAATTTAAAAAAAAAAGAAAAGTACTTTTTTAAAATTTATTTGTTTAGATTGGATGAAATGAGGAAATGGCCAGGTGTGGCTCACATCGTCCGACAAGACCATAAACGGTCTCAGGCACCAATGAAAAAGTGGCCCGCAGTTGCAAATGGATATTCATTCTTTTAGACACAGACTGTTTGAATAGTACCCAAGGGGGTGTTTTTTGTTAAAATGTAAGCAAATTGCGATATTTAAATGATACTTATTCAGCAACAATGGTCAAAACTACTAGCTGCATAGTTAAGTAACTCAACAAACTGGCCCACAACGGCCAGAAAAGTGGCCCATTTTGACTGGCCTATACTAGCATTTAGCATTGTTGGTATTGGCATTGCCCTATTGCCCTATAGGCCAGTTTGAGCCTGGCGCCTCATCCATAATGGGTGAGGGGGAGTCCACCCAGTGGCCCCCTCACCCATTATGGAGGAGCCGAGGAGCCAGCCTAGTGAAACACTGAACACTCCCTCAGCTGCTTTTTCCAGCTGAGTTTTCCTGGGCTGACTGAACTGTCAAATGGAAACACTGTTAAGTTCCCCAGCCACACATGCTGACTGTACCATGCAAGGCTGGGGGCGTTTTGCTTCGCCAGCCTTGCATAGCTCATTGGAAATGCTGGCTGGGGCACTGGTTGTCTGATATGTGAGGGGGAGCTCCTGCGCCTCCTCGCACATACGGACAGAACAACCTGTAGCAGGGCATTTCAGCACCCACACGCAGGCCCCCGCAGAAGGTACGTTTATATGTAAATTTATTTAAATATGTTTATGGATGCATGTATGCTTGTGTTATGAGTGAGTGTATGGTGATGGGTGCTCGTATGAATTCTAGTGATTGTTGTGTGTGTGTGTGTTTGTTTTGGTCCGTTGAGCTGAGTTTCGCGAGTGGGCGGTAGAGAGGAGAAGGAGGGTTGTACAACAAAGGCATTTTAAAAATGCACAATCCCCCTACCCACCTGCCATAATCAACTCTCCTTCTGAGGCACTGTGGAGCCCAGGGGACAGGGATGGTATTTTTTTTATATCTATCATAGAAGTCCAGTGAAAAATGCTATGCTTTCCCCTTGGCACCCCAGCACCAATTGCAAACTGTTTGGCTTTGTACTCCTTTTATTTAAAAGTATGCTCTAAAATGCAACATTTGAACCCATTATTTAAAAAAATTTGACGGGGGGAAAACCCATCAAACCCCCTTGATTGGTTCGGGCTCCCTCGCTGCACTCGGTCGCTATGGCATGTTTGTGAGAAATATTTATGCCCCTCCACTTAAAAAATTCACCAGCTCCCACTGGCCCTCTGACTGTACTGGGAATGGGGTGGGGGGAGCCCAGGGTCTGTGGTGGGAACAGGGTGGGCAGGAGCACTGGGATAGTGGTGGTAGCAGGGTGGGGGGGAGCCCAGGGTCTGTGATGTAGTGGGTAGAGCCCAGGGACTGGGTAAGAGTAGGATGAGGGAGCCCAGCGACTCTGATGGTAGCAGGTGGGGGAGCCCAGGGTCTATACTGGGAGTAGGGTGCATTGACGGCACGCACTAGTTCATAGTCATTTGTACATACTGTCCGTTTGGCATTTTTTTTGGGGGGGCTGGCCTGCTCAAATTTTGCTCGGGGGGGGGGGGCCCAGGCCAAAAACGTTTGACGACCACTGCTCTACACAGAGTCTCCCACTCCTGTGAAAGTCCAACGGCCCAATGCGCCTTGGGCTTTGCAGGCTTTCAGGCCTGCTGGCTGGCATCCTAGCTCCTCCACAGGTCCCTTCACGGCTGCCTCCTTCGAAAACGGGTCTTCTGCTGGTCTCCTCCCTACAGGCCTCCCTATTTCTCCCTCTTGTGTTCTCTGCATCTCTTTATACACCTGCATCCCCTTAACAGGTTGAAGGTGTGGACCCTTCATTAAGTTTGCCTGACTATGATTAAGATGATATGCCTGACTCTCAACATTTTCTGCAGGGGACATGCCTGACTCTCACCATACTCTGCAGGCCTCTTCCTCGTCCCAGTACCACAGTGGTAAAATTAAGGTGCACTGCTCGTTACTTTCAGTCTTCTCTTCCTTGTCCCACTACGAGAGTGGTAAAATGAAGGTGTAGTGTTCATTACTCTCAGTCTTCTCTTCCTTATCCCAGTACTTTGAAAGGTTAAATGTGGAGAAATGCAGGGAACGGTCTTACAGTAGCCCATAAAGGTCGGGGGAGGGTTAGGTTGGACATCTATATAGACAGGTGGATACCATGTCTCACCTATAGTTACCCCACTCCTGATCTCCGTGGACCCTCTACCCAGGTGATCCTTCCTAGCTTCTCCACTCCCAGGGTCAGGATCCAAACAGGATCCGAAAGCGATGGCCTTTCCCTGATCACCTGAGATGAGGATAAAAGGGATTTAGGCGTGAGGATACCCTTCGGTTTCTCAGAGCCTACAAGGAAGCGTGTGACCTCAGAAATGTCAAGTAGTGGCCCACCGCTTGGCATGATTAAAGGAAATTCTTAAATGTACCTTCTTTTTGGCCCTTGACGGGCCTGGACTGTCTGTGCTATCTGAGGCGCTATCTTGCGCTGCTGGGTGGAGCAATGGCACAGTTAATGCCACCGAACGGAGTAGTTCCTCGCTGGAGTCTAATCTCTGTACTTGGATTGCTGTTTCCCATGCAGCAGTCTCAGCAGATATCCATCTTTTGAGGTCTGCCCACCAGAGGGCTTCACTTAGGTCTTTTGCGCTTTTCCAACCCATGGCTATACATCTTTTCGCCGTTATATATATTAAGTCTTTGAGCTTATTAAGGGACTTGTTTTTGCTGCTCTGCTTGTAGCTCCCCAATATGCAAGCTGCTGGGTCGAGAATTTCAACTACTATCTCCGCATTTGCCACCCTTTCCTTCACCTGGGCCGAGAACCTCTGAACCGCAGGGCAACCCCAGAACATGTGGGTCATTCCAGCCTTTGGCATGTTGCATTTGGGGCATGTCTGGAGTGTGGCTCCTTTGAACCTTGATATGGCTTCGTGTGTAAGGTAGGCTCTGTTGGTAATGTAGAGTTGGATGAGCTCTGGGCGGGCATTCCTAGAGATTTTTTTGTGGTAATGGATTATCTTCTCCCATGCTTTATCTTCGAACTCTATTCCCAATTCGGTCTCCCATCTACCCTTGCATTTGAGTTCGTTCTTGGTAGTGCCCTGCAGCAAAGCTTCATGGAGTCTGGAGATTTCATGGCCTCCTTCAGCAGTGTCGAGCATTGACTCGATGATCTCATTTTCTATGACCAGGTCGGTGGCTTCAGTCCATTTCTTCTTTATGGCCTGGATTACTGCTCCGTGGAGCAGAAACTTGCCCGTGGGTAGACCTGCGGACTCGCTGAGGTCGGTGAATGACATTACTTCCTGCTCATGGGTGAGGTCCCCTAGCACCGCCACACCCCAGGGCTCCCATTGGGTGCGTGTTTTCGTGTGCCCCCATGGATGTTTAGCCATGATTGCGGCGATAGGGATCTGTGGGGAGAGTGGGTCTGCCGACCCCACTCTTCCACAGGCACGCCTCCAGAGTTGGGTCCCGAGCTTAGCCAGATAAGGGTAATGCCGTAGAGCCTCCTTCTCAACCCATAGTATATCCCGAAGTAGCAGTCGAGGCAGGCTGGCTGGAGAAGTCGGGTATCCGTGGTGGTTTCGTCAGCCATCCATTGTGTCACGTGCCTCAACTGGCTAGCCAGTTAATATAGTTCAAAATTAGGGACTTTCAGTCCTCCCTTCTCGTAGGGTCTTTGGAGAATTTCCAGCGCCACTCTGTGTCTATCTCCCTGCCAGAGGAATCTCCTACAGAGTTTGTTCAAGTCTCTGAAAAATGAGGGGGGAATGTTAAAGGGGACGTTGGAGAAGAAATTTAATAGTCGGGGGAGTGCTACCATTTTGAGAAGACCTGCTCGCCCTGCCACAGAGAGGGGGAGTTTAACCCCAAAAAACCATGGACTTCTCTAGGGAAACTCTGGCCCTGACTGTGTTAAGGATATGTTCCGTGTTGGGGTTGCGGTGTATGGTGACACCCAGGTATCTAAAGGATGTCACCTGCCATTTAAGGTCTAGTGAGGGTAGGGATCTAAATTCTTCTTTGTATAAAGCAGCCAAGGGGTAGAGGCAAGACTTGTCCTTATTAATCCTAATGCCCGTAAGTCTATGGAAACAATCTAAGGTCTCTAATATTTAGGGCAGGAGGTGCTCTGGATTGTGTAGGTACAGTAGCATGTCATCTGCATGCATGCACACGAGGTGAGTCACCCCATCTAGTTCAATGCCTCCGTCACCGTATTCTTGTCGGAGATTTGCGGCTACAGGCTCAGCAGCAATAATGTAAAGCATAGGGGACAGTGGACATCCTTGCCGGGTGCCTCTGTAAAGGGGCCATTTATCAGAATACGTCTTGTTAGTGCGCACCCTGGCGGTGGGGCTTGAGTAGACCAATTGGGTCCATTTCAGAAAGGCGGGTCCGATTCCCATTTTACCCATAGTGGCATACAACCACTCCCATCTCACCGAATCGAAGTCCTTGGTGGCGTCCAGTGACGCCACTGCGTATTTTTGGGGGCTCTGCTCAGTGCCGTATATAATGTGGTGTAACCTACGCAGGTTTTCAGTAATAGAGTGCCCTGGCACGTAGCCAGTCTGGTCTTGGTGGATCAGCTGGGGGATCACTCTGCGTAGTCTATTTGCAAGGATTGCTGTTAATATTTTGCAGTCAACATTTAGCATAGAAAGTGGTCTATATGACCCACAGTCTATTCCATCCTTTCCAGGCTTCAGCAAAGGGATTATTGTGGCCTCACTCATGGAATCTGGGAGGTTGCCGCGCTCATAAGCCTCATTGAATACCCGTGCTAGCATTGGGGCGAGGGCCTCTTCATATGTCTTATAAAATTTCCCGGGTATGCCATCTGTGCCTGGCGCTTTCCCAGAAGGTAAGGATCTAATTATAGCCATCACTTTGTCTGGGGTAATTGGGTCCTCTAGGGTTTCAGCCACTTGTGCGTCTAGTTTAGGTAGCTTTATACTATCCAGGGCGTCCTCTATCTCAGTGTCGGTGGGGGGTGGGGTCTTGGAGTAGAGTTCACAGTAGAACTCGGAGAAGACCGAGTTGATCTCATCTTGGGTATGTGCTGTGGTGCCATCGGGTCGGAGTATGCTGCAAATGGGCGTCCTGGGGATTTCTCTCTTGTAGAGCCAAGCTAAGAGTTTACCAGGTTTATCCCCCAGTGCGTGCATCCTTTCAGTGTGTTTAGCATAGCTCAATTTCCCCAGTGACTCCCAGTGAGACAGACAGGCCTGTCGCAGTTCAGTTATTTCCTGTATATGTTCCGGGGTCGAGTCTGCCCTACTCTCCAGCACACTCAGCTCTTTTTCTGCGCCCTCTAGGGAGGTTGTGATGGACTTCAGGGTACCCCCGATTGTAGCTATCATCTCTCCTCTCATAACGACTTTATAAGCCTCCCAAGCTGTACCGATGTAGTCTACGCTATCTAGGTTGTTCTGCCAGTATTCCTCAGTACTGTCTCTTATATGTTCACGGAAGGCTGTATCTAGAAGGGCCTCAGCTCTAAGTCTCCACGTGGGAACTGGGGGTTTGGGTGGGTATATCTCCCAGGTGGCCAGCATGGGGGAGTGGTCTGACAGCACCCTCGGCAGGTAATGTGCATCTCTAAACCTAGGTTGCTGCCCCTGGCTTATCAAGATATAGTCCAATCTAGTATGGACCTTGTGAGGCGGGGAGAAAAAAAAGTATTCTTTTTTCTCAGGGTTCTGTTCCCTCCACAGGTCGCAGAGTGCCAGTTGGGCTATTAATTTAGACAATATTTTGGCGGGGGGGATGGGCGGGAGTGCTTAGAGTCAGACCTGTCTTTCAGGGGGTCTAGTGTGCAATTGTGATCTCCCCCCCAAATCACGGTGCAGTCTACATAGGGGCCAATCCGAGAATATAGGGAGTGGAAGAAAGCTGTGGCGTTGTGGTTGTGTGCGTAAGTGCTAATCAGGCATATCTCCCTCCCATCCATGGTACCATGCACCAGTGCCATCCTGCCTTCGTTGTCTGTCTTGGTGTTCACTACCTTAAAAGGGATGGTTGGTTCAATCCATATCAGGACCCCTCTAGCATATGAGGAGTAGGGGGATCCAATCAGGGTTCCTCGCCATGTTTTGGCCATAGTCTCTAGTTTATCCCTTGTTATGTGTGTCTCCTGAAGCATGGTGATTCTCACTTTACATCTACGCAGATATGTGTGTATCCGGCGTTGCTTAACAAAGTTATTCATGCCACTGACGTTCCCCACCATTACGTTAATGTTTCCAGCCATGGGTGTCGTGGTATCTGTTGATTGTCCTCTGCTTAGGTCCAGGCCCTGCTACTGATGTATCTATTATAGAATTTTCCTGTGGTCTCAGTGTTTTCCGATTAAAGTTCTAAACATGGGCTCTAACCTCTCGTGTCCCTCCCCCCTTTGTCTTCGAGCCCTCTGTAACATCGGGTCCCCAAACTTGACCCCATAACTGTGAAATCCCCGAACATAGAACCAGTCCAGCGAGGTTTCCCTGGTTATGACGGTCCCGTTTCTGCTCCGTTTGACAACACATTGGTCTCCTGGTGCCCTACGGGCGGGTATATATAACCTGAAGGAAACTTCCAAGGAGTGGAGTGTCTTGGCTCCGATTACTCCGTATGGAGGATCTGTTCAGCTGTGATGTGGCTAACTCTGTCAGCCGGTGGGCTGTTACGTATAGAAGGGCCCCCTGGAGCCTGGCTTGATGGGACTCAGAGCGGTTTCCGCCTTTTTGCCTCAATATCAGGGATCTGTTGCTCGTCCATCCAGTCCCGGGCCTGTGCCGGTGTGTCGAATAAGTGGGCTCTGTTATTGTGTAGTACCTTCAATTTTGACGGGTATAGGAGCATGCAGCACAAACCTGCTGCCTTCAGCCTGGCTTTTGTGTGTATAAACTGTGCCCTATTCATTTGGACCTGGAAGGTGTAATCTGGGTAGATGGCAATTTTGGCAGAGTTCCTCTGGATCTGGCCCCCAGACCTAGAAAAGGCCAGTATGGCCTCACGGTCCCTGTAGTTTAGAACCTTCACAATCACTGGTCTAGGCGGGGCTCTTGGCGGTGGTTTCTTGGCTAGAGACCGGTGGGCTCTCTCAATGGTGAAGCCTTGTGAGAGCTTCCCTGCTCCGACTTCCTGCAGCAGGAGATTTTCGACATAGTTGGTGGGGTCGGGGCCTTCGATACCCTCCGGCAGGCCGAGGAGTCTTATATTATTCCTACGGGCCCGTCCCTCAGCCTCTTCAGCCCTATCTTCCAAATTCTTAACCCTTTGCTGTAGTTCATCCACGTCACGGAGGAGGTGGGTTTTTGCCTCAGTATTTTCCGGGACTTGGGTTTCAAGCGCTTCTGTCCTACCGGCTAGGGATCGGACATCTTGGCGCAGAAGGCCCAGATCTGTTGCCACAGCGTCTATTTTGTTCTCCATTGTAGCCTGGAATATCTTAATGGCTTCCAGTATCTGGGTATTACTAGGTTCAGCCGCTACGTCAGTGTGGTCAGGTAGCTTCTCCGGCGCTCCACCATTTGGGCTCACCGGCCTTGTGGAACCGCTGGCCGTGAAAGTGTCTATAGTGGTCTGGCGCTGTTTGGACCTCGCCCCTTTCACAGACATCTTGCCGGGTGGTGATATCTCCCTGCTCTAGGCACAGGTGGTGCGGGCTGGAGGGTACCCCAAAGTCCGGTACAACGGCCTGCGCCCTTGGATGTAGGACCAGCCGTGGGGGTGGCGGGCGAAGGCTCAGTCCGGTGCAGCTAGGCGAATACTTTGTGGACGCAAGGGACGCAGCAATTCACAGTAGGTAGCCTGCGCAGGTGGGTAGCTGCGCGAGTTAGACTATAATGGTTTGGCGGTATGTGCTACCGCGCATTGAGCGGATGTCCTGTCCTGCTGCCGTTGCGTCTGCCAATTGCAGATCCTGGGTGCAAGCTGTGTTGGCAGAGCTGTGGCTATCTAATATCTGAGTGTGGCATCCAGCATTTCAATGGCTCCCAGTGCAGAAAAAATGCAAATCTCATCAGAATGCAGGCGTATGGAAGGATTCAGTCAGCAGGTCCAATCCCGCGCAGGAGAGGATCAGGATCCCAGCCCCCAGGGGTTTTGATCAACTGATTCTTCTCTTGCGGTACAATGGGAGGAAGAGGGGGCCTCCGATGCCCGGGGTCGGTGTCTGTGTTACTCCAGGCCCCTCCGCCCCTCCCAGGCAGTCCATGCAAGCCAGGGACGGGGTGCCCGATTTCCGGCAAGGTCGAGTGGTTCCTCCTCTCCCGCGCTGGCATTGAGGTAGAGCTGGGGGGAGGGGCCTGGGTCGCCGTGCCCGGCTTGGCGCCTCGGTGTCAAGCCTGGCCCACACCCACCCCGCTCACCTCTGCGGTGCTGGCTTGCCACCGGTGTCTCCCGCAATCCAAGCTGCTCCCCCAGGCGGATCCGGCCTTCGCGTCCCGCAGATCCCGGGCCCGCACACACTCCAGCGGCATTTCACCCGTTCCGATGGGATCTTTCGAAGCGGGATCTCATGACGCCTTCAGGTCTCCGACTGTAGTAAGTCTATAACCGCTGCAGCAGCGTTGTAGCTGGATCAGCTGTACCGCGGTCCCGTCTACGGGTCTCTGGCGAACTCAACGGTGGCGTAAGCTCTCGAGCCCCTCCAGGGGATTAGCGCGCGGGAGCCGCCATCTTGGCATTCAGTCAGCCGCCTCCAATCCGTGGCCTAGAGGCGCTTATCGGCTCTCCCAGGCTCGGGAAAAGTATCTCACTGCATCCAAAGGACGTCCGCAGCATTCAGGGTGGCTCATAGGATCCAAGGGTTCCAGGATTCGGCGAAAAAACAGCTTATGTTGGGCACATCTAGCAGAGCTCACCAGAGACACGACCTCACTACATGGCAGCTATCTTAAATGTACATGCTGGAATTTCAAGCTCCTGAAATAAGCCCTGAAGTAGAACCACTTTCCCACTTTTACATAATTTAACATGGGGCTATTTCTCCCCATCACTTCCCTTTGCATATTTCCTGTTCATCTCATTACCTCAATGTTTTGCTCTGTTCCCTCCTCCCACTTTTAACTCTCACTTCATTTCCTCTTCTATCACTGACTGTTAATTCCTTCTCTCTTCACCTTTCTCTTCTATTACTCAATACTGTCCTTCTAACTCTTGTCCCTTCTACACCCACCCATCCATTCATCCTCCATCCTCCCACGCTATCTTCTATCCCTCTCTACCTCTCCCACATTCCTCCTTTTGCCCTCTTCACATCATGGATTGTATTACTTTCACCTCTTCCCAACTACCTCACTCTTCCCTATCTTTACCAAAATACCCTCCTCTCCTTCCTTTTTCTCTTCTCTCTTTTTTTCTCCACTCAGCCTGAGCACAGTGACCGTGAACTCACCGCCACCATCACTCTGTCCTAGAGATGGGATGAGGGCAGTGCCAGTGGTGCTGGCATGTTTCATAAGTCTGCAAGCCTTGACAGACATAGTTCTTGCCACTCACAAAGAAAGTCAGTCAGACAACCCAAGAATGTTTCAGGCCTGATATGCACTTGAATCCTTCTCACTCTCACCTTGTGTGGGAGAGCGGTAATGTATCAATGCCTTCCATGCATTTTAATCCTCCCATTCCTTTTTAACCTTTCATGTGTTTTAAGCATCCCATGATTTTAAGGCAGCCATACACGCTCCATGTTGTACTTTTATGTAACCCACGGCCATGAGAACCCGGGTTTCCGCGAGCGGAATGCATTACCACATTAACACATCAGCAGAAGGCACTTGCCTCTCCCCTTTTCACCACTAGCCTTTCTCACTCCTCTTCTTGCAGGTTGAAACACCAAGAAGCCACCCACAAATAGATGCTGTGTTTTGCAAGACCCAGTAGATTGTAGCACACTACATTACTTGATACTACTTTAAGTCAAATCTCATGGCCCACTTCTTCTCAAAAGAATAAATCCTCCTGCAATGCATTGAGAGAAAATGTTCCTGCAACACTGCCACATTATTTGACTGCTCTAAGGAAGATCTGTGACCTCTGATCAAGAATCCAATCAGGTCACTCACCGAGCGGGCTCCATCTTCTTGTTTATATTACAAACACTTACGTGTACATCTTGTAAAAGGTCTGACACACAAGCATTTTCCATGTTGCCAATGGAGATGCAAATGTAATGTATGTGATATTGCAGTCTTGTGTCATATTATTGTATGCACCCTTATGATGTTTCAATTCAAAATGTTGTTACATTATTTAGTCTAAGCAATGTAAGCAATCTAAGCAATGTAATTATTCCAGGCTCATATTTAACTCTGGCAAGGCTCAATTGCCCCTCTTTTCTTCAGGCGGTGTGGTGGGCCTCGTCCTGGTGAGGCCCAGTACATATAAAAGAACACAGGGACCAGAAGTGCTTGTGACGGGTTCTGTGCTCTAACTGGCGCATGCCCAGCAGAGAACCACATTTATTAGCTCCAGACACACGTGACCTCTTCCTCACACTAGCCCTTAAAGAGGCACACCTCAAGCTGGACAGACACTTCTGTTTAATCTTAGCTGTCGATCCTGGCCAAAGATGGCATCTGCCCAAGTCTTTTTCCAGCTGCACAATCACTGACCTTCCTTCTTTACATTAAACCTTTGCTGAGGTTGCGTACTAAAAAAATCACAATCCCCTCCATACCAGAGAGCTCTTCTCAAAGTGATTAAACCAGATCCACTAGCAGAGATGGGTCGATCATTTAGGCACTAGTATCATAACACAATGTTGGGGAGCATCCTTATGCTGGGGCCCTGTTTTCAGTTTCCGATTTGTTGTAGGATTCGTTGTAGGAGCATAAAAATGTGACCATCTTGACTTCATAGCCTTGGCTCCCATTGGAAGGCAGCATTGCTTTCAAGATTGGAAGGCAGCATTGCTTTCAAGATAGCTTTCAAGATGTGCTGCCTAGCTTATAAAGCCATTTTCATTTGGCTGCCTCCCTTCCTAGAATGCAATACAGGGGTTTAACGGTTCCCGAGATACCAGAAGCGAGTTTCTTGACCGGCTCTATATATTAACTTGTGCAATACCCAGGTAATGGATTCGGTTGCCCTGCACATGGCACCACGTTTTATGGCTATTCTTAAAGATTTAAAAAAATACCTCTTTCTTAAATGGGCCAACTAAAATGCGACTCTTAAAAAAAACGTAAGATTATGTTAGTTCATTTTCTTATGACAACGTGACAAAAAAATTATCATTCTTAAACATGATTTCATTCAGTCTTGACACTTATTTTTCAAACAAAATGCTACCATTTACTTATTTCTGTCCCTTTGGGGTTGGTTGGTTGGTTGAGATGTACAAGCTTCCTTCGATGCGCTCAAGAAGCGTGACGTCTCCTTTCTTCTGAAAATTTGATTTTTTCCAAATGAAAATATATCCACCCAGCTGGGTGCAGTCTGCAACTTGACTGGGGCTAAGTTGATCGTTGGTGGCACGAGCGTCGCAACTGGGATCTTTTTCCATGCGTCCAGTTCGTTCTCTTGTGGTTGCAGTGATTCCTGGATGTTGTGGTCCTGAAAATTAGAAAAAAGAACACTGGCCAAACAAGAGGTTGGAAGGCAAAGTCGGAAAAACTGTGGTACCAATGGGTTGATGGCCTAATAAGATTGGCAGCCGCCAGGCTTATTGGGCACTGCTACATTTCGGAGCAGGCGTGGGTGTTGCTGCCCTGCACCATGTCAAATTACACAACATTTTGTCATAGAGAGCAGCATTGTGAATGAGATCATAGTGTCGTAGTTAGCAGCACTGTGACTGACATATTGGGCAGCAATGATTCAGATTATTCCTCATTGTGCCACCTTAGTGAACATATTGTTTGGTGGCAACTCGGTGGCATAATGGGCAGCACTGCGCCACTCTGAGCAGTGCTCTTTTATATCATGAAGCACTGCCATATTTGTACCGAGGCAGAGGATGCAAGCAGGGGTAAAGATACTTTATTTTCTTTAATTCTTATTTGCATTTTTATATTAAACACATGGCTTTTGAGACAATTTACTTGAAAGGAATTCCACAGAAATATGCATGTTGGCCCATATTTCTTGTGATGTAAAAGAATGACCTTCAAAGCTTCGTTGGAAGACCTTGCACGTTGGGTGGGTTCCTCTGTTAACACAACAAATGTTGGGCCTCATTACAAATATTGCGGTGGAGGAAAATTCAGTGGTAACGTGGTGGTAATTCCGTTACCGCCACATTCCTGCACCTCCATACTACGAGTTTGGCAGAGAGTTAGAGGATTTAGCACATACACACACACACGCACGCACACGCTTAAGCACACTCATGCACATACACACAGGCACAGGCAGCTGTTGCAAATCCCCTGACATTGAAAATCGGCCATCCTACTCCGTGATGCTTGAACTGGTAGGAGTGGATACGGGATGTTGGCTGCATACCGTTCTGGTACAATGGTGCAAGTGGGAGCGGTGGCTGCTAAGACTGTGACTGTGACCATTCGGGAGGACAGCAATCATCTAGCTGAAGCCCTCAGGGCAGTTGAAATGGCTACCATCAGGCAATGCAAAAGTGTTTGCCAGAGTAACAAATCTGAAATTGGCTCACATGCATAGGACAGGGTCTAGGGGACATGATATGCTGACAAGAGCATCAAGCATACAAGCACATATGATGATCAATCCCAGCTCGTGCATATGAATGTGTTGGAATTTCCCAGTCTGTGTGGTAGCGCTTGACTAGCCCCAACAGCTGCACATAGTCATTGATTGTATGGCAGCCATAATGCACTAAATGTATTTTAGTATTGTCTGCCTTCAGTCCAAAACTGGTATATACTTTGTCCAATGAGTATGGCTAAGACTGTTTCTGACCTCTTCAGTCAGGACCTGCATGCTTAGCAGGTCAGTCTGAGCCTGCTTTGACATTGTACTGGAACAAGGCATATGGCTGAAGCTCCCTTAAATCCACTCCTGGACAGTTAAACATGTGCCTTGGGGCTGTACTGTTACCAGTCTGATGTCCTGCTGCATTTTCTATTGAAACCTGAATTTTGGCTTCTAGCAGTATTTTGGAATTGTACCTGAGAAACTCCCAATATCATCGCTAGAGTATTACACAGCATCAGCTCCACAGGCTATCCTACACCTCAAATTGCATCCACTTTCAGAATTTAAAGCCAGCCCCATGCACTCTCTTTCCACTGGCAAGGCACTGTAAGACTTGGGAGGGAATTTTCGGGGTCAAGAATCAGGAAACCTCTGCTACCCTTAAGAAACTAGGACAGACTTTGACGGGTTACCATCCATCCCAGTTTACATATGTTTATTTCATTTAACAGTATGATGCTGATGATTAAATGCCTTTTGTCATAATGTTTTGTTAAATAATTCTGTGATTTAAAGCCTGTTTGACTTGTTGATTTTGGCATATATGGTGGTGGAAATTGCTACCATATAGTCAAAACCATTGCTAAAACTGTGAGACAGAAGGGAAGAGGTGTTGGGAAGCAGAATATCTGGTTGGCGTGGCAACTGAGAATGCTTGTGGCATGCCTTTGCTGAGGTACTGTGTGACGAATTCCATCTTCCACGGGCAGTTTCCCAGATTTTCTAAAACTTTTAGGGCACTAATAAATCGATTATCCCAGGAAAGTCAGATCTGCTAAACTCATTTTCAGGTAGCGCTCTGTGATTTACAAACTGGTGTTGATGGGTTTGTACGCAGATGGGCCTGCTGGGCATAAGGCGCATAACTGAATTTACCAACACCCACATATAAGAAACACCATTTATACCTGCTGCTAGGCATGAGTAATTTGCATTCCCGCGGCATGCATAGTTCCAATGGGGTTTCACTTTTAGAATGTGGAAGGCGATTTTAATCACTACCCCATGAAGATGCCATCCAATGGATTTCCACCTGACATGTATAGAACTCAAGTTATTCAAATTTTTGCATTGACTTCTGTGCAATAAAACTGGAATATGTTAGAAAGTGATCAAGCAGTTTAAAAGTAAATAGTTGTAGGAACCACGCTGTCTGGTTGGTGGCAGTTTATAGTAAAACAAAATCTAAAAGCCATGTCTAGTTTTGGACATGGTGACTGCTGGGATTATACAATTATGTAACCACGAGAAATTGAGGTTATTTTATTGTCAGCCTGGCATGCAACGACTCATTCATGTGAAGGCCTCTGTGAATTCACTTTGTCTGGGCCCAATTTTACCTATAACAAGCTGTAAGGGATTTCAATCAGGCACACACCCAAGTCTCGCCTAATATGTAGTGCACAAATGAAACCCTTATTTTATTTTTGTCTATAAGTTCAGTATTCTGAATTATATACCACTCATATCACACCCTTCTCAAAATACCCCCCAGGTGACACTGAACCAGGAATCAGGCTAGTTTGTAAAGGTAAATATATATTTATTTATTTTAATATTCAAATCACACTTAGGTTTACTATAGATATATATATGTATATATGGGGCAGCAATCACCCAAAGGGTAACAATATAATTTAGAAATAAGCAAAGCAATTGAATTTACTTATAATGATGCAGAATAGAAAACACAGGGAAAAGAACAGTTTTGTTTGGTGCACAGATAGCATTAGGTTACTATTCCCCCTGCAAAGTTTTGTTTAAATACAAATTAGCAATCCTACACCTATGTGAGTAATCAGCAGGTATTCAGGAAGGAAATACAATGTCTAGAGTTATAGGCAATCTTCCCTCCCTAAACAAGAGAGAAACCTGTTTTGGCAAATTACACTTTTAAACTGAAAAATGAAAATGTCTTTGTGAAAGACTGCAAAAGGGTACAAAAATGCTGAAATGGGTAGCAATTCTAAGGAAAGTAACACTAATCAGGTCCTAACATACATGAGCTATAATATAAACAACAACACACACTTCCGATCAGGATGGATGGAAACAGCACTTTGTAATGGGGAAATGACACGTGTAATGTGGTTGTAGCTAAGGATATTAGGTATCAGTGAGAGTTGACATTTCGATTCTATCTTTAAAATGAAGGAGTCATAGAGGTTTTCGTGAGAGGCGTTTTTGCAAAATAGGCATGAAAATGAAAACAGAAATGCACTTTTGAAAATGACAGATGGGTTTGATTACACTATATTATGACTATGAAAAGAGAATGCCACATATGGATCTTACAGTCACATGATCAGTGTAACCCGTCATGTTGTGGATACTCTACTTTTTCTTGGGATTTACTTTAGTTATTCAAAATCACTAGGGAGTTATGGTTTTGGAACACAGGTGAGACAATCAGCGCAACAAGGATTCTAACAATACTGGAGTTCTGAATTAAAGATGGGATGGGTTGAGATTGGGATCATACAATGCAGATATATTATGGGTCACTGTTCTTCCTATTAATACTTACAGAAGAAGTTATTAAATTGGACCGTCAGCTCTGGTCAATGAATTAGATCTGGTCTACCGGCAGCAGGGCACCTCTACCGGTATTGGATCAGCAAGGCGGTTCTGGTCAATTTGGACTGCACCTCAGACTGGATGTGGGTGGCACCCTTCTGGTTACTGGACACAGTAGATAGCAGAATGCAAGTTTTTAGCGGGCAAGCCTTACTGGTAGCAAGCCAAGCTGAATCAGAATGAAATCCCTTCAAGTTTAGGATGTTTGCAATTTGATCAGGCTAGCAATAATTTGGAAATGCTAGAGTGTGGATTCTACAAAGAAATCTGGATCTTTCAAGGATTCTGGATTCAGCTATAAATTGAAGAGTTCTGGAATAAGGTGCTGCATGGACATCTGCATGGGTTCTGGAAGCAGTGTGTTCTGGAAGCAGTGTGTGTCCTATGTGTAGTGAAACGCCTATATTTATCCATTGCAAATTTTATGGCATCGGCAGAACTTCAAAACACACCCCCATGGTTGTGAGTGGCTACAGGCATGTGCTTTGTTTTGGTTGGCAGCCTGGACAGAGCTGTCATCTTATGACAGGATTTAGGAACTCCCACCTGGATTTTTACCCAAACTTTTGCCCGAATGTACATTTCTACAATTATGTACCCTCATAAAATTGGACACATATACTTTATATTCGATTGTCTACATTTACATTAACTTCCCATCTTTGTGAGAGCTGCATTGGTCATTCTATGGATTTTTATCAATTTTACCCATAACACTTTGGATTAATCATTTCTAATTTGATACATCTCTGGGCGCTTATCAGTGGATTGTAAACATACAATTGTAAGTTTGCAACATTAATAGTTTTGCCACAATCAGACATTTTTAAAAAAAATGTGTTTATTTATAACTCAGCGTACAGGAGAACACATACCGTAGCATTTGTTTATAACCTCTCAGAATACATAAGACCTGATGTCCCATTATCCCACCCCTGGTACTCCCAAGTGGGTATTGTTCTCGTCCCTCAATTGGCCGGGCCAGGCGGCGAGTGTTCGCTGGTAGAGTGGAGGGCTCTTGCGATCAATCGTGGTTTATAGGTCAGGGCCGGGTAGTTCTGATCATAGTCTAGCACTGGTGCCCAAATGTTTATAAATCGGTGAAGCAGACCCGCTTTTGATGCCGTGACCTTTTCGCCTATTAGGATCAGACATTTTTCATAACTTTCGTTCCTTAAATGGTATGAGTTTCCCCAATGTATTCAAATCGCAAGGCTGAAATTAGTTTAGTGTCTACCAAGTTTCAGATTTATCCCTCTTTATTTTGCTCAGGTAAAGAGTTTTAAACTTTAATAAAAAATAAGGATTTCACACCAAGATCCTCCTGTGTAACCTCCCCTTTTCAGGCAGCAGCTGTCCAGTCCTTTGAAGTTCACTGAGAAACCTCCTCCACATCCTGCCCCTCTTGCAGAGGTCCATGCTCAGCCTGTCCTTTGTTCTTTGGTCAGCCAGCAAACTAATGTCTAATGCGGCCCCATTGTGTTGTTTGCTGGCATTATGCGGGAACCATTAACAGCCATTAGCCTTCCTATTCTCAAGGAAGTGTCAAGCGGAGGAGTCAGTTTTCCCACCCCAGACTGGGCTCCTTGACATTAAAGTCTTGTCATCATTTCAAATATAAAATAAAAGCACCGTTTATAAAGGATTTACAAATTTTAAAAGAATTAGCCCTTCACAAACATGCTTGAAATAGTGGATTTTGGAATTTCCTCCAGAAAAAGAAACACCTTTAAATGGGTTTGACAGCTAATTTCCTTAAGCAGCTGCCAGGCAGGGAGACTTGGATTCCTCTGACTGCCTGGAGAATCCATGATTTCAGCACACTTTCCTTTCCATAATTCTCTGGGAACATGACAGAATCTTTAAGGGCATTTTTGGATTAGGCCCTTTTGTGGCCTTGTTTCAGGTGACAGATGACAGATGGCAGATGACAGCAGTGATTCCTGCTTTTACACCACTTTGCCTGTGTATGTGGCAGGGCGTGCAGCTCTTTTGGTGGTTTATGAACCCTGCACAATTTTGCAGATTTAGGGGGCACGTGGGTTATTGCCTCCATTTTTGACAGTTTTCTTTCCCCATTGGCAAATGGGTGCAGTGTGGCGCAGTAATGTGGATAAAAATACTCCACATACCCCCCGACTCCATCATGACACCCAGTCGTGGGGGAGTTGGGCAAGTGGTATTATTTTTCTTTCGGTCCATGTGAAAAAAATCTGGTTGCTTCTCCCATCAGCGATAGATGCAACAGGCTCTTCTTGCTGGTTCTGGTTGGGAGTGTGGAGCGACACTCCGGGCTCTTGTTTCTTTTTCCCGGTCCCCGAGGAGTCCTCCTTGGTGATTAGATGGTTTTTAGTTCCAGTGCTAGAAAACAGAACATAGCATGGTTATGGAAATTTCCCCACTACTACTTCCCGAGGGTGTAGCGGGGCAGATGCATGCATTGAATACAATTTTCAATATTCCCCGCCTATGTTGAATGCTGGTCTTAACGCTCTCCTCGCACGTACACAATGAATATTGGATAATTCTTTTTATGTCTCTGGATTTTCCTCTTCTGGGTTTCCGGTCGGCTCCTCTAATTGCCGCAAAGTATTCCTGGGATGGCAACTCCTTAGCTGGTGGAGGGGATTCCACTTGTCTTTCAGCCAACAAGTTACCTCTGGGAATGTGGATTCTGTAGTTAACTGGTGAGATTCTGTCCACAATTTCAAAAGGACCCCACCAACTTGGGAGGAATTTGTGCTCTTTGTCTTGGTTCCTCTGGAAATTGTACATGTAGACCCGGTCTCCTACTTGATATTCCTTTTTGGGTGTCTTAAGGTCGTAGTGGGTCTTTATACTGTCTGCAGATCTCTCTACATTCCGCTGAGCATACGCAAAAGCATGTTAAAGGTGTTTTCTCAGATTCTCAACATACTCATGAGTTGTGGAGGCATTGATCAAGGTCTGCACTTGGGTTCTGTAGAGCAGATGCTTGGGTAGCACCATCCTTCGTCCAGTCATCAGCTCAAATGGAGACATTTTTGTTGCAGAAGAAGGGGTAGATCTGATGGGCATCAGGACAAGGGGTAATCAAATATCCCAACTTGGCCCAGAATCTGCACAAACTTTTTAAATATGGTCACAATAGTTTTATTGTACCTCTCAACTCCACCACTAGAGGACCGGCAGTATGCAATGTGTAATTTCTTTTTTACCCCAAGTATCTCCCACATCTTTGTCATCACTTCGCTAGTGAAGTGACTACCTCGGTCTGACTCAATCCTTTGGGGTAGTCCAAAATGCGAGAAGGTATGATTGATCAACAGGGCAGCTGCTGTTTCTGCCTTGAAATTTGGGGCCGGGAGACATTACACCCATTTAGTAAACAAGCATGTTACGGTTAACATGTACTTGCTCCCTCTAGAAGAGCGAATCACCGGCCTGATGAAATCGACTTGCAAATCTGACCAAGTCAGTGTCACCCCCCTCTTTTGGAGGGGAGCACAGTGTGTGAGTGATGTTGGCTGAAATTGTGCACACACAAGACACCCCTTCAAGTATTGGTCGAGGTCCTACCCCCAGGTGTAGCCAGTATGCAACCTCTCACAAGATTTCTAATGTCGTATGAAACCCCTGATGACCGGCTGTGGCCGCATCATGGGCGTGACATAGCATCAGGCTTCGGAATGAGGTAGGGACCACCCACTGGTCATGGCCAGATATGGATCTGCTCACCAACAAACCGTCTTGGATTCAGAACATTTTTGGACATTTCATCGACACTCTGAGGTCCTCTTTCCCAATGCAATCGGTATCCGTCAGGGGAAAGTTCTCAGGGTCCTCAATGTGTTGATAAAACTTACCAATTATTGGATCCCCTTTTTGAGCCGTAATTAAATCAGCATCTGGGGTCTCCTTACTCCATTGGGTAGTTGAGAGTTCATTGTGAGCATTTGCCTGGGACCTAGTGATAGTAGTGACCTGGATTTCCCCCAACAGGAACTCGAGCTCAAGTAGGTCCCCTTGGATGGCTCCAGTTTTTGCCAGCTGATCAGCTAAATCATTTGCAGTTTTGTCTGGTCCCTCTACTTTAGAATGACCCTTGATCTTTTTCCAGTAGATGGTCATCCCATTGGAGGTGACCGGATCATCAATATTCCCTATTTGAATTTTCCATGTTTTAGTGGTTTATCGCTAGCACATAGCATGCCTCTGATTTTCCAATTAACCAGGTGCTCCACGAACCCGTTAGTGATTATGACCAGTTCGTGGAGTTGGTGTTGGACAGCAATGAGGATGTCTTGATGCACAACCATCAGCTCTGCCACTTGACTACTACAGGGACTGATTTTGTAATCAGCAGAGGGTTCTGGGGCATCATTCACCCATGCATTCCTCACGCCGGCCACAAGTTCCTTTTCCCTGTTGTTGTCAACATGGGAGGAGCACCCATCCACATAGACAGTGGGCATTCCCTCACACTTGTCTTCTTCATATACCTTGTGTGGGGAATTAAGGTATGCCTCCATGTTGTCCTTGATTTTAAGACTTTTGTCCTCGAGACAGTTTTCTCTGGCACAATCATGCAAGTCAGCCAGACCTGGCGCGAGGGGACTCTTGTTGTTTTGGCCATATCTGACCTGCACAATAAAGCCTTGCATTGACAGAATCCAGGAAGTAATTCGGAAATTACTCACATTTCTGGCCTGGATTCTGTCACTTTGAAGATATTGCAGATGCTGGTGTGGAGTCTCCACTATGATGTGTTCCACCTGGATAAACAGGTGATAATTCTTCAATGCCCACACCATTGCCAGGAGTGCCTTCTCATAGTCGTTGAATTTTTCCTCCACAGAGGATAAAGTCTTACTCGCATAGGAGATGACTTTATTGACCTTGTCATGCTATTGGTATAATACTGCAGTCAAGCATGTATTGGAGAACCCTGTCTCCAAGAAGAACTCCTTGTTTTTGACAGGGTAAGCTAGGCAAGGCACTTGTGAGAGGCTTCTTTCGAGTTGTCTTACTGCCTCGGCTTATTCTGGACCCCACTCCCACTTGACCACCCCCCTTCAACAGATGGATCAGGGGCCTTTTGATCTATGCGTAATCCTCAATGAACTTTCTGCTATAATTAGTCAGTCCATGGAGGCTCCTTATCTCCCGCAGAGATGTGGGGTCTTTCAGTTTCTGGAGTGCTTCTACTTTCTATTCCTGGGGACAGAGACCCTCAGGAGTTATCTCATGCCCCAAGAAATTGACACGGGTCCTACACCACTGTGCCTTTTGGAATTATAGTTTTGCTCCGGCAGCCCTCAACTGTGTCAGAACATAACGGATCTCCGCTATGTGTTCCTCCACAGTTGAGCTTTTGATTAGAATATCATCTACATAGGCCAGGTTACCCCTTTCACTCAAGTCGGGCACGGCCTTATACAAAAAGATATTAAATTCATTGCCAGAGTTGATGTATCCGAAGGGACTATGGGTCCAAGTGTACTGCTGTCCCCCGAAGATAAAGGCCAGCTTGTATTGGTCCTCCCTACTGACAGGTACAGTCCAGTACCCATTGGTCAGGTCAATGGCAGTGTATACCTTTGACCCCTGGATCTGGGCCAGCGCTCTTGGTCAATGTAGGGAAGAGGCCACCGGTAAGTGTGGACCCATTTGTTTAGCTCCCTTAGGTCAGCACAGAGTCTCCGCTGGCCGTTTGGTTTCAAAATCCCCAGCACCGGATTATTGAAGGTGCTGTGGACTGGATGAATTATCCCACGGGACTCAAGGTTCATGATTATTTCTGTAAGGGACTCCATTGATGCGAGAGGCAAGCGGTATTGCTTCACAAACACTGGAGTCATGCAAGGGTGCATGGGAATTGTTGTTGTGTGGATTTCGATCCGACCACAGTCACCACAAAGAGATCTTGAAAATCTAAGAAAACTTGTTTACATTTTTGCTTTTGCTCCAGAGTCTCACAGGCATCAGCTAGGTTGACTCTCTCTTCAACCATCTGCTTGAAGCCTGGAAAGACTTCTGGTTTGGCTATCTCAGCGGCCTCCTCCAGCTGGAGGACTTGAAAGATCACCTCATCCCTCGTGATGTCACAGGTCCCCTCTTCCTTACCATAAGGGCAGGAAGAGTACACCAGAAAATTCCCCCCATGCCGGGTGAAGATTCTGTCTGGTGTTGTGTCATTGTTGCTATCGCTGTCAAAACAGTCATTGGGGATTGGTTCTACCAGTTCATTACCTAAATCTATGGAAAAATGTCGGTCATCAACCACCATTCCAATAATGATGCCTGCGCCCAGAGTGATATGCCTAAGGTTGCTGTTATCCACCACTATTGGAATGGTGTTGTGTTCTCTATTGACTAGTGGTGTTGGGTTTAACCCCAACCCTTGCTGTTGGACATATGAGGTGAACATATGCGTCGGATTTTGTAGTTTCTGTCCTCTTTTAATTTTTACTTCAAGTGTGAATTGTCGGGTCCGTTCTGGGATGGTGACTTCCTCTCCAATCTGAAATTCAACTGCATATGGCAGCAGTTGAGCTGACTGAAATGCTTTCTCTCGGTCATCAAAGTCCATGGGATTATCCGCTAATCAGGACCAGGCTTTGAAGTTTATTAGGTCCAAACTAATGGCAAAGCGATTGAGAATGTCACTGCCTAAATAAAAAGCGGCAGGGACATCTTGCACCCAACAATTATGGACTATGCTCCTGTTGCCTATGGAAATTTTGAGCATAGACTGTTAGGCAGGAGATGTTTGGAATTGGGTGTTTCCAGGTCCATTTCCCATTTGTCTATCAGTTTAAATGTGGGAATGGCTGGATGTTTTGGGAGTTTTCGGAACATGGCTTCGCTGATGAAGCTCTTACCGTTGTTCACACACACTCGGGCGAGAACAGAGTCCTTCCCCCCATTTAACTGAATAGGGATGAACAACTGTTCACCAATTTTCTGAATGTCAGCCAAGCTTTGAGCTGGTTTCTCATCATTTTGGACTATAGAAGTGGGATTTTCTGATTGTGAATTGGTATAGAATTTCAGAGTATTTCCTTCCAGTGTGGAATGCCACTTGAGACTGGACGGAAGGTTGATTTTCAGAAATAGAGAGGACTTCCTATCACCAGTTTGTTGTTTTACTGCAATTACTGTCACGTCAGGGTTTTTGTTGTTTTGAAAATGGAATTCAATTTGGTCAGGTTTTTGTTCAACCATGTGGCATGTGCCATTTAAACTAACATGGTTGACGTTATTTTTTAATTTTATTGGTCGGTTAGTCTGGGTCCAAAGGACCTTGTTTACACAATCTATTCGGGGAGACAATCTACACAGGATGTCGTTCCCTAGTAAACATGGTGTACCCTATGGAGTCACAACTATGACCGGGTTTTTCACCTTGTGTCGCCCAATTTTAATGTCTAAATCCGCAGTCCCCTCAACCGGAATTACATTCCCATCAAAGTTCTGAAGTTGTCCAGGAAGAGGGGTGAGAGGGATCTGGTATCTCTCCCCCCTTCCTGAATACAGCTGATCAAAGGCCCTTTTTGATAGAAGGGTGGCTTGGGATCCAGTGTCCACCAGTGCCAAAAATGTAAATTGCCCCTGTATTTGGACCGGGGCATAAAATCTTCTCTCCTTTTCCTCAAGGGGGCAAAGATAATGCGCATTTTGGGCCAATTGGTGGGTTAATTTCTTTACCCTTGATTCTGACAGAGGGGTAGTTTGGAGGGGATTCTGTTTGGGAGCTTGGGAACCTGTAAGAAAAAGGTGACAGTTGAATATTGGGGGAGTTTTGGGCACCCCCGGTTCTGACTTTGGGCTGCCCCCCCTTTTTGGAGGCAGTCACCAGAATTGGTTTGGGCAAGGTGATTTTCCAAGCAATCATTCTGGGGTTCAATGATGGGCAGTTTTAACTCACTCCCCACATTTACCCAGTCTGGATTAGGATCTCTCTGGACCCATTTTTCTTTGGGAGGAGTTCCCCCATCCCTGAAGAAGAAGATACTTTTCCCAGAGTCCTCTGAGGAGCCCTCTCCTTCAAATTGGAAGACTGTAACCTCCTCCACAAAATGGGTCTTTTTATGCCCTTTATTTCTCCTACCCACCCTCTGTTCCTTAGATTGCAGACTTTCGGGGGCAGGAGATTTTGGTTCCAGTTCCTGGGTTTCCAGGGGCTTTCACAAGTGGGGAAGGAAGCTTCCTCTAAGGCTTTACACCCCCCTTTCCCCTGTGCCTCCTCCCTTGGAACTGGCGGGTTGTCAGGGTTCTCTCCCCATCATTGTTCTGGAGTACCAGACTCTTGAGGGGTTCTGAGTCGCTATTCTCATATGAGTGTTCTGTTGAGCCCTCAACATGCGACCCAGATCCTGTGACAAGTTCTGGACCTGGCGCTCCAGTTGGGACACCCGCTCTGGCTGGTACGGGGATCTCTGTTCCATCCTAGGTGGATCACGGAAAGGGCAACTGTCCCTTCTCCCATAATACCCTTGTTTGGGATAGTTCTGGTACCCCTCCACCCTTGGCCTCTCCTCTCCCGGATTGGGCTGTCTGGGCTCAGGAAAGTGGTTATGAAAGAAGGGTTGTTTTGGGAGTTGATGTTTGGCGGGTACCGGAGAAAGAAGCTCAACCCGGCATTTGGGGGATTACTGCCCTCCTTGGGAAAGTTAAGACAAAAGTTTCCTGGGTTGGCAGCTACCTGGTTGGATCCCCCACCCCTTGGGCTGGGGGAGTCCACACATAGCCCAGGATGGGTCTGGTGCCCTTGTAACAGGGGCTTATATAGTCAGGGGAGTTAGGTGCCCCATTTGTGGGATTACCTCCCTGACTACCTATTTGGGATTGGCCCGAGGGCCTTCTGGGTCTTGGGTTGGAAGGATTTTGCACAGGAATATTTTTAGGCCCCCCTATCTCCAGATCTAAAATGGGGGCAACCTCACCTCCGCCACCTTAGCTGGGGTGTTAGCTGGTTTGGGGTTTTTATTGGTATTTTTATACTCTACTGGTTTCTGCACTTCATAAATGCGAGTTGCCTGTTCAATGATCTAGTCTAGTGATCTCTTCTCATGAAAGTCCCTCACCAGCTGGGTCATGATGTATTTAGGGAGTGCATGAAAGAAGGTAATAATGAACTCCCTACTGTCTGTGCGCATCCTCCTGGTAGTCTGTGCAAAGGCACATTTTAATTCTTGTACAAATTCTTGTGGGGCCTGGTCTTCCCCACATTGCAGATTGTAGGCTGCCTTGCGGGCCTCTTGATGGTTCCTATGTATGGAGAAATGCTTTAAGATGGGCGCCCTAACAGTGGACCATCTTGAGTGGTTCTGATCCTCCAGTCGCAGAAAGAAGCTGGAGTATTCAGGGGAAAATGTCCACTTGACATATTGAATGCAACTCTGGCTATCTTTCCAATGGAAAGTATCCATCATTTACTCATATAACTCGAGGTGCTCCCAAACGGAATACTTTGAATTTTTATGATAGGGAGTTATGACGCTGCTAATGGCCTTGATTTGTTTCAAGGGATCTTTCAGTAGGGCCCACTTAATTCTGTTGGCCTTTTTAGTCTTAGTCACCCTTGTCTACTCATCCTCTGACTCAGAGGCCCTGCTACAGGAGGTGGCTATCTGATCCTCTAGGCTCTCCCTGATTCTGCGAGCTTGGGAATGGCTTGCAGAATGTGGGGGCCTAGTCTCTTGAAACCTGTGGCGCTCAGAAGAGTCTTCTAAATATCCCTTGCTCCCAGGATTGGCTGAGTACCCCCCCACTGCCCTAGCTGGTAAGAGGTTTTTAAGATACTCTTTGTGGGTATAGTTTCATGGAATTCCCCACCAAATTTCACAGACTGATCCCTTGGTAAACGGTATTTTTGAAGATCCAATTGTCTGATTCTCCCCTCACTGGAGTCTTCCTGATCAGAGAGGCTAGCCCTAACATTTGGGAATCTGTACAGAGATGCCCGCCCATCCATTTCTGGGAGGCGCTGATCTGTCAGTCCATATTTCCCATTCTGCTGAAGTCTACCATCCCCGTGGCCCTTGGTTCATATGAGCCAGTGGACATGAGGGCGGCAGAGTCCCTGATTACAGAGGTCCTGATGTTATGCTCAGGGTGTTCTCTGTCCCTTCCTACCTCATCTATTGCAGCCCCTATTCCCTAGTGACAGGCAAAAATCTGACTCTTTTGCTCCTCTATTAAGGCCTTACTGGTCTCAATGATTTGCTCTTGCATGGTTATCTGTTTGTAGAGCCTGCCATTCTTTTCACAGAGTGCCTCATTGTCTCTCTGTGCTTCCTGCCTGGTTTGGAAATATTGGGACAATTTTTGCTGCAGGAGACTCACCTCCTGAGTTTGGTGATTGTTGGTCTGAGTGTTCTTTGCCAGAGCATCCACCACCCACCTGGTGTGCTCTACTAGCTTTTCATATTCAGTTTTACTTTCACTAAACTCCTGAAGGGCCAGCTTTCTTTCCTCTAATTTAGTTTTTAATTGGATGACTTCCTGCCCAAGGCATCCCTCTCCTGACTTAGAGTGCCCCATCTGTGCAGCCAGGTCATCCCTCTGTTTTTTAAATGCACTAGATTCCTGGCGCTCCTCATCAAATTCCTCTTGAGAGTTGATTTCTTTAATAATGAATGTATTATTTTCCTCTTTCAAGGATTCTCGTTGGTTCTATAAAGTGACTATCTGTTCTGTGCATGCTCTGTTGTAATTTAGCTGTTGTCCCAGCTTCTGCTGATTCTGTTTTAAAGAGTCAACCCTTTTCTGATACTCATCTTGCAGTGTCTGTAATTTGAGATCTTGTTCGGCATTCTTTTGCTGTAAAAGAGCCAGATCTTCCTTTAATTTGGTGATATACTGCCTAGCCTCTGTTTCTGACTATTGGCTGTTCTGTAGCCTTTGTTCTGCAGAGTCCAGATTAGTCTGGATTTTCTGCAGTGTTTCCCCTTGCCTCTTTGCCAGATCTATGTTGTCTGCATGCTTTTCCTGTATGATTCCTATGTGGAGGTACAGGTAGGCCACTATTTTGGCAATTTTACACTGCTCCTCTTTTATTTTTGGGGACATGTACAGTTTGCTAAGCGCTTGATGTAATAGACCCTTGTCCTGCCATGTATTCAGGTCTATTGCACTGACTTGTTCTTTTATTTCCTGCAGCCATACCTGTTCATCCTGTTCTGGCCACTCACCCCTGACAAACAGTTTGTGCAGGAGGTGTTCCCTAGCAATATTAATTTCCACTGGGGTCGCCATCTCAGAAATATCAATTTCTTTATGGCTTATTTCAGGGTTAATTTACCTTTTCAAACAGGCCTGATTTTTTTTGGAGTATTTATTTTGAGAGGTCCTTTTACAGTGTAGCACAGTATGCCAACCCAGCACGGTGTCTGTAGCCTGCAGACTAGTATGCTGTGTTAGACTGTCATGGGTGGTATTTCAATTCAGAATCGTGGCACAAGCCCCCAAGCTGTAAGGGATTTCAATCAGGCCTTGGCTGTGAAGCCAGCGGTGCAGGCTGCACTCCCTTGTCCACTACAATGTGGTTCCTATTATTTTATAATGAGTATGTATCGGGCGTACAGAAAATAATATATTCAATCAGTTTCATGTGTTTTTTTGGAGTTTTTATTCATAGCATTCTCAAATTATGAGATCAGTGTTACTGCAGGTGCCATTAGGAAGGCCAATGCATTTCGGAATTACTTCCTTCATCAGGGCCTAATTAGTCTGGTTTCAAAAAAAATAACACATTCGTAATCACCAAAGTAATAGGTATTAAAATGACAATATTTAGTAAATGATGTTGCGCAAGCCCCATGTTAGTCATGTTAAATCCACATCAGTATTCATTCCAGTGATAAACATTTCAAGTAACCATCATGGTCATGTTCCATTGATTGATGTTTAAAGTGTGAATTCATCACCATACATAAAAACATCAGTTCCATATTAACGTGAATACCACAAAACATAGTCGTAACAGCATACATCACAATCGTGATTAGAGGAAAATAATGAGAATACATACGGACCGGGATAATAAGTTGAAGTGATGGGATGACGGAATATAGAAGGAAAAATAAGGGAAATGGCAAAACATTAACAAAGGAAAATAGATGAAAAGGTAGCATTGAGCATTAAAGTTTGTCATACAAAAAAATAAAGGAAAACAGTGGATGCTGCACTGACTGACCTCTCAATATTAGTAAAGCAGCTTCTGCATGTCAAACGCTTATGTAAAAATAATCTCTGTGCTGCTTAACGCATCTAAAGATATTCAGCACAAACACGCAATGAGGATCTGCAATGATTAGAGATACGGGGGAGGGTCATGAAGTACGATCTATGAAAATGAATGTCTATGTTCAGACGCAGTCTGAATCTTACCTGGTGCTTCGCTGTGACTCGCAGTGAAACGCTGAAAAGTCATGAGGATGTACGTTTCACTGCGGATAGATATGTTGTTGCAGCGTCGTTATGGAAATGCCTGAGTGCAATGCTAACTAAGTGTAAAACGTGGCAGCCATGTTCTAAGGTGGACAGCATCCATTCAGAAGGCCGTACTGTGTGTATGGTAAGCTAGTTTGTATGCAAGGTGGACGAGGATAACAGGTAAGGAAAGTAATTATCCTGACTCTCATTAAACAATATAGAAATGTGTAAAAACCATGCCAAAATTTACATGATCTCTCAGACAGCCAAATAGGAATATTTATGATAATGAGTGGAGTCTGTAATAGTCATTGAGAAATAGCAATAGAGATATACGTTATAGAAAGAAAAAACAATGTGCAAAAGAAAGGGAGTTTCGAGCTGCATGAGATACTGATTAAAAAGAAAACCGATTATGAATGCCAGACTGAAATGGGAGCTAACTGGTAGTGAAGAGCTAGATGTGTTCTAGTGGTAAATCTCAACACTAAAAATCTGTGTTGGGGAAACTTAGGTGCCTAGAATGAAATGAACAATTTCACGATGGGATAACCTCTGTGAATAAAAACTCTACAAAAACAGATGAAAGTGATTGAATATATTATTTTCTGTATGCCGGATACAAACTCATTATAAAATAATAGGAACCACATTGTAGTGGACAAGGGAGTGCAGCCCGCACCGCTGGCTTCACAGCCAAGGTCTTTGAACAATAATCTATTTTAGTGCTACTTCACGGAGGCACTTCTTTTAGCGGGTTTGCACCCCAAGTATTAAATACTTATCAAGAGAAACTTTAGCAAATTGAACAAAAGTTAAAGGGAGTGCACACTCACCTCGAATACACACCCAAGACTCGCCTAGCATGTAGTGCGCAAATGAAACCCTTATTTTATTTTTGTCTATAAGTTCAATATTCTGAATGATATACCACTCATATCACACCCTTCTCAAAATACCCCCCAGGTCACACTGAACCAGGAATCAGGCTAGTTTGTAAAGGTAAATATTTATTTATTTTAATATTCAAATCACACTTAGGTTTACTATAGATATATATATACATGGGGCAGCAATCACCCAAAGGGTAACAATACAATTTAGAAATAAGCAAAGCAATTGAATTTACTTATAATGATGAAGAATAGAAAACACAGGGAAAAGAACAGTTTTGTTTGGTGCACAGATAGTGTTAGGTTAATATTCCCCCTGCAAAGTTTTGTTTAAATACAAATTAGCAATCCTACACCAATGTGAGTAATCAGCAGGTATTCAGGAAGGAAATACAATGTCTAGAGTTATAGGCAATCTTCCCTCCCTAAACAAGAGAGAAAACCGTTTTGGCAAATGACACTTTTAAACTGACAGATGAAAATAGCTTTGTGAAAGACTGCAAACGGGTACAAAAATGATGAAATGGGTAACAAAATGTAAGGAAAGCAACACTAATCAGGTCCTAACATACTCGAGATATGATATAAACAACAACACACACTTCAGATGAGGATGGGATGGAAAGAACATGCGATATTGAAGAAAAATGGGTCAAATATACTGTTCCGCGATTTTTAGTTGTGGATGTAGCGAAGGATGCTAGGTATCAGTGAGAGTTGAAATGTTGTTTCTATCTTTAAAACTGAAGGAGTTATAGAGGTTTCCGTGAGAGGCATTTTTGACAAATAGGTACGAAAATTAAAACAAATGCGCTTTTGAATATGACAGATGGGTTTGATTGCACTATGTTATGACTATGAAAAAGAGAATGCCACATATGGATCTTACAGTCACGTGATCAGCGTAACCCGTCATGTTGTGGATTCTCTACTTTTTCCTGGGATTTACTTTCGTTATTCAAAATCACTAGGGTGTTGTGGTTTTGGAACACATGTGAGACAATCAGCACAAGAAGGATTCTAACAATACTGGAGTTCTGAATTAAAGATGGGATGGGTTGAGATTGGGATCATACAGTGCAGATATATTATGGGTCACTGTTTGTCCTATAAATACTTACAGAAAAAACTATTAAATTGGACCGTCAGCTCTGGTCAATGAATTGGATCTGGTCTACCAGCAGCAGGGCACCTCTAGCAGGATTGGATCAGCCAGGCGGTTCTGGTCAATTTGGACTACACCTCAGACTAGATTTGGATGGGCCCCTTCTGGTTACTGGACACGGTAGATAGCAGAATGCAAGTTTTCAGTGGGAAAGCCTTAATGGTAGCAAGCCAAGCTGAATCAGAATTAAATCCCTTCAAGTGTGGGATGGTTGCAATTGGGTCAGACTAGCAATAATTTGGCAATGCTAGAGTGTGGATTCTGCAAAGAAATCTGGATATTTCAAGGATTGTGGATTCAGCTACAAGTTGAAGAGTTCTGGAATAAGGTGCTGCGTGGACATCTGGATGGGTTCTGGAAGCAGTGTGTTCTGGAAGCAGTATGTGTCCTATGTGTAGTGAAACTCTTATATTTATCCATTACAAAGTTTATGGCATGGGCAGAACGTCAAAACACACCCCCATGGTTTTGAGTGGCTACAGGCATGTGCTTTGTTTTGGTTGGCAGCCTGAACAGCTGGATTTCTACCCAAAACATACTTTTGCACAAATGTACATTTCTACCATTATGTATCCTCATAAAATTGGACACATATAATTTATATTCAATTGTTTACATTTACATTCACTTCCCATCTTTGTGAGAGCTGTATTGGTCATTCTATCGATTTTTATCAATTTGACCCATAACACTGTGGATTAATCATTTCTAATTTGATACATCTGTGGGCGCTTATCAGTGGATCGTGTACATACAATTGTAAGTTTGCAACATTAATACTTTTGCCACAATCAGACATTGTTCATAACTTTGGTTCCTTAAATGGTATGAGTTTCCTCAATGTATTCAAATCACAAGGCTGAAATTAGTTTAATGTCTACCAAGTTTCAGATGTATCCCTCTTTAGGTTGCTCAGTTAAAGAGTTTTAAACTTTAATCAAAAATAAGGATTTCACACCATAGTCCTCCTGTGTAACCTCTCCTTTTCAGGCAGCAGCTATCCAGTCCTTTGAAGTTCACTGAGAAACCTCCTCCACATCGTGCCCCTCCTTGCAGAAGTCAATGCTTAGCCTGTCCTTTGTTCTTTGGTCAGCCTGAAGACGAATGTCCAATGCAACCCCATTGTGTTGTTTGCTGGCATTATGCGGGAACCATTAACAGCCATTAGCCTTCCTGTTCTCAAGGTAGTGTCAAGCAGAGATGTCAGTTTTCCCAGGCCAGGCTGTCAGATCAGAATTACATAGTGGATTGGCCCCAGACTGGGCTCCTTGACATTAAAGTCTTTTGATAATTTCAAATATAAAATATAAGCACAGTTTATTATCTCTTTTTTTACAGAGCATTAACTGGACATCCCTTTTTTGACATTACTGTACTATTGTTGTTTTGTTGCAAACTTCATAGATATACCTTTGATTTGAACAGCTCTCAAGCCAAGCCATATATACCTGGAACCTATGTACAATACTGACTATTGATGTTGACAGAGTTTGATAAAATACATAAAGAAATGCACACTCAGATATATGTATTCAAGATTTTGGCTTTAACAGCCTTTATTTTTAAGCACAAAATAAATACAGAAACCATTTTTAAACCTTCTTCAATTGCATTGGACACTGCTAAAGAAAACACACATTCACTGAAATTGACATTGGATGTGCTGACTTAAATCCAGAAAAGCCCTGTAAAGAGCATGCATAGTATTTCTGGATTTAAGCCAGCAAACTACATATGGCGTGAAGACTTATGGAAGGGTTAATTTCTATCTTGCATTGCTTACAAATAATGTTATCAAAACATTGCTTTGTCTCAATTCTAAAATGAATGTACGTGGAATGAAGCAATACGCCATCTTCTTTCTAATATGAAAATAGAGAACGTGAAGAGTCAAAACGTTGCAAAATGTTTAGTTAAATATGACCTGTATTTTGAAAGCTTCATTACACACAATAAGAGAAGTGTATTCACAGTCTTGAGCATAGCAATGCTTGCTAAATTGTAAAATTGTCAGTTTAAATCTCTTTTTAATCCCTCTGTGTTACAGAAAATATGTAAAATCCTCCCTATTGTAAATGAGACATCATGAAAGAAAAATGCAATATCACTAATAAGAGGCTGATGCTAACTGGTGCATCTATAATTTGGGGTGGTACACATCCTACTTTGAAGTTGCTTTTATAAACACTTGGCCGCATCCATTTCACTTAATGAAGTGTAGAACTGAATGACACAAAATGTTTTTTAGATGAACTGATAGAAGCCGGAAATAGGACTAGATTGTTCTTAGGATGCGTTTTCAAGGTGGAGGGCAATTTGAAATATAACATTTTGCAAATCTATGGTCAGTGCAGCTCATAAAATGACTGATTATATGAATTATACCTACTTGTTATAATTGGCTAGCAATGAAACAAGGGTGTTCCAGATGGACCTGAGGGGGTGGTATAATGCCCTTATAAACCAGCTGTAAAGGGCAGCAGGGGCACAATTAAAAGATGAAAAGGGCTATTTGGTCAAGCAGCCAGATGAGGGCATAGTTTGAAGGAGGGAGGGCTCACCTGATCTCACAGGACTTGACTGCATGGGTAAGAGACAGTGCAAGCAGTTAGTTTAATGGATGGGCCATGACTAATATTCTAGACAGTGGGCCAATAACTGGCACTTTTCCATGTTTCCAAAGTCAGATTTCTAAAGCTTGCTTTAATAAATTGGAGGCAACAATAAATTACAGAGCTTAACGGCTTGGCAAAAAGAAGCAAACTGCTTTGATATGCCTTCACCCTGAGACAGTAAACTGCTAATGGGCCCGCAACTTGTCACTTTGCCAATGTTTCCAAATTCTATTTGTTTGACTTTTCAATATATTGGGGGTGAATTAAGCAATTTGTGCGCATTGTTTTCAAAATACATTTTTCTTTTCCATGGTTGCATCATTAACAGATACCACAAAGTATTTTTGTTAGGTAGGCCTTTCAGCTTTCCATGTGCTGGTGACACACTGATTTTGTAATGGTACGACCTTTGGGACAGCACATAAACATAGTCTGTGTTGTCCCTTGTATTTCTTTGGCTAGCATAAGTGGACCATCAAAGCACAGCTAGCATAAGTGGACCATCAAAGCACAGTGAGGAGACAGAAGGAATCCTTGCAGGGGGATTTTTTTTTATTGTGACTTGGTTAATCTCATAACCTTACACATAAAATCACATAGCAGCCATAATACAATACATATCAAATATAAACATATTGTTTAAAACAAACAAAAAAACACATTCCTTAATAGTAAAAAAAGTTATTAAAAAGAGACATATTGTGCAATCATATTTTAGAATGAATCAAGGTAATGACCTTCAGGAATTTTACTACAGCTATACTGGTGAGTTTTCATTTCTGCTTGATAATCTGCCCCAGAAATCCTGACTAGTGAGCCAATTAGCACTGGATTGTTGTATTTTGATGAGCGTTACAGTCACATAATACATGTTCCAGGGACTGTTCCACATTTTCATTGCTTAACGTACACAATGGAGGCAAGGTCTTTGTTTTATCTCTTATATACTGAATTTGCCTGTTTGATATGATGTTTAAACTGGATACATTTCCCCCTATTATAAGCGTTGGGAAACATGTGTAAATAACCACGTCAAACCAGTGTTTTTTTTAGAATTGAAAAACTTGAGTGCATTTTTAATTTTTGCATTAAGATAATCGTATCGGCCCAATCCTTTTAGAAGAGGGATTTTTTCTCTGGGATAGGATTTTCACATAATGTCTCGTTTGTTTGTTCAGTCTTATCCAGTAGCATTTCCGCTCTTCTTTGAAACTTAACTATAGAGGTAACTGAGATTTTTAATAATCCTTCTTTAATAGCCCTGTGTAAGGATTATAAAGGTTAGTACTTTTCACTCAAGCCATACTCTCAAAGAAGACAGTCCCAATTAATATCTTAATGCAATCATTTGTAGTGAGTGAGGAAGGTTTAATACTTTTTTTTCCGTATTACTGCTCCGATGGAATTCCAATTCATACTTTTTGAAATACTAAAAATCTCCCTTCCAAATAAAAGAGCAGGACTCAATGTTCCCTTATAAAAAATCAATTAATGCGGTTATGGTAAAGCGACTGTATCTAGAATACATTTTTTTCATTTGTGTCACTATCTGTATGCTTTGTCTTTTAGTCTGGTGATCCAGGTTTTTTTTAGTGAACAAATGGTGTAGAGGTGCACTCTCAGTAGATAATTCAAAAACTGCAATTTCAATATTTTCAATATTTTAATCTTTAAGTAGAAATGTAGGTGGTCCCGGGTGGGCCTCAGCTATAAGACCTAATTAACATGTGAAACTGGGATGGTCCATCCTAAGAAAAAGATGGGCTAACAAGACCTAATTAACATGTGAAACTGGGATGGTCCATCCTAAGAAAAAGATGGGCTAACGCGGGGCACACTTGTGTCTGACTAATGTCAGTTGCAACCATTCACTATTTCTCCTCCAAGTTGGTATAATCTAAATTTAAAATCATATTGCGTGATTAAACATATATCATCAAATTAGACACTTTGCAAATTAAACAATTACAGTCTGTACTTTTGAGTATCTGGATCCCACTCACGGTTTTACGGTTTACCATCCCAGTTTCCCAGGTTTTTTTTAGACCTAGAGGCCTCTATCTTAAAGACAAAAGATGTGAAAATGTTGCTCTGCACGTCAATGAGGACAATAGGGTAATAATGAAGAGGGTTGAGATGGTCACCTTTTTTGTGATTAGGAATAATTATAGAACCTTTTTCAGGAGCTGAGTGTGGATCTCGCTTTTGAGATATTACCAAGCAAAATCGCCAGTTATCATTTTAAGGATGTCATTGCTCAGGTCATTTGGGCTAGAGGCTATCGAATTAGACAATTAGACAATTGTTTGATCCTGTGTTCAATTTCTGCAATTTCGATTTTTAAGGAACACAGTGTCGAAATGGCAAGCTTGAAGACCTTTATCTCTGAAAGTTGATCGAAACTCAAGAAATGCGACTGCCACACATCCTGAGAAATCGGATTGCATTGGATACCAGTAGTGCTCTTCATGGGGTTGCTAGTAATCTCCCAAAAAGTGCACAAGTTTTTGGACAAAATGATCTGCAGCATATGTTCGCTATCTTTATGCTTCAAAAGGTATTGATACACTCTATGCCAATTTCTATATCCCTGCCTCTATAAACACAAGTTTATTTTTCTCCTCTATTGAGAGGAACTGCCTTTATAGTTGACTGATATTCCTTCTTAGGACCAATTTTTCCCTTGCACTATCTCATCATAACAATGTATCTTTTGAGGGGAAGTCGAACTCACAAAAGAAAGCCATTCCAAATCCTCCCCCACTGTTCGTCCTGTCAAGAATGAGGGTGTTTACTTATAGTTAGTTGGATTGGATTGCACCATACTTCCATTTGGCTCCTTCCCCGATGAGGAACCATTTTCAAAATAGAAAGAGTCATTATCGGTTTCCTGTGCCAACTCAAGAAGACTAACATCCGCTGTGAAATTCCATTCAGTCTGGGCCAGTAAAATTCCTGCATGCTGTTGTGTCCATGTGCCTGAGAATGTTTGGGACATTCAGGACTTTTGAATTAGCAGCGGTGCTTGCCAGAGCCCTGAAATGTTTTGCTTACTCGCTGTGACATGATGTAGAAGAGCTTCTAGGTCCATTCCTCTAAATGTGAATAGGTTACTAGATGGCGTTCCTGGGGCAAGATAAGTATATGTAAATTGCCCGACAATGCAAGTACTAACCTGACAATGACCTGAAAGTGAAGGCAGGACCACCCTGCAAGGCAAGGGGCAGGTGTACTCGATGAAAGACTACAGAGATCCTTTCTCCCTCTAGGGGGTGCAATTGGTGGCAGAGCACATAAGGATGAAGGGGGTGAAAGGGATTTACAAGAAACTGTAGAGTGTAGCACAGTGAGGCAGCAAAGGATTCAAAGAAATAATACTTGGTGCATGGTGCAAGCCCATAAGGTGGAGACAACAGGAGCAGGATGAGTACCACTGACATCATCACTGCAGTGGTTTTACCCCCAGTGTCATTCAGAACAGGTCTGCTATTAGGAGCACTGCTGTGCAGCTTCTCTATCACCAGCAGCAGAGCAAAGATGGTTGTCATAAGGCAACCATGACCAGAAATGAGAACAAGACCCACATTACTCTGTTCCTGTAGTTTATTGAACAAGGAAATACAGGATGGCCCTTTAAGTGTTTCAAAATAACTAAGGAAAGATTACACAATGAAGTTCTGGGATTCCTTCCCATAGTTTCAAATAATAAGGACGACCCATCTTCTTCCAGTTTGTTTTCTAGAGGCAGGGTTGGTGTAATAAAGGTGTGTCTTTCTCAATATCTATACCAGCCCTGGTCTATGTCCAAAATTGCTAGTTGCTGGATTTCCAGGGTACCGTATCCCACAACTAACTGGACACAAACACACACCAGCATCAGTCTGTTGATGCTACATGTAGCTTGCTCCTTGGGTCCCAAAGGCCATTCCACTCTCTCGTCTTCTGGGTCCCTGTTGCTCTAGGTTATTTAATGTAGAGTATGAAACATGGCCCTATCCTTCCACTTGAACTCTTTTTCTCTCTTCAAGGGTATCAAGGGTATCCAGGCTTGACGTCCCTCCTTCTCTTATGTCGCTGTCATAATTTCCCTCACCCTTTGTGGCACTTACTTTCTCACTTCTTCTGTACTTCTTTCTCCTTCACTGGTGTCTGTCTTCTCACATCCAACCTCTCTTGCCTCATACCTCCATTCTGGTTGGTCACCTTCTGATCTCCTAGCTCCCTTTACCATCTCCTTCTGATTTTCACCTTCCCGACTCGAGTCTCTCTTCCTAACTCTCTCGAGTTTCGCCCTCCAACCACAAATCTTTCTTCATCTCCTTCCTCTCCCGATGCTCACTTGCCAACCTCACATCCTTCATTACTCCTGCCTTCCTCTCCTGATGTTCACACCCCATCTCCAATATTTCTTCAATTCCTAATGTCTCTCCTGATCTTCTCTTCTGACCTCCAATCCTTCTTCACTTCCCACTTCCTCTACTAATGTTATTCTTCCAATCTCCACTTATTCTTTGCTGTCTCTTTCCTCTCCACCAATCTCTTTCTGGCATTTTCCTCCCTCTCCTCTCCAAACTCCTCCAATCTCACCTTTCACCATCCCTTTCAGTTTCCAACCATCTCCAAACTCCACACTCCAGGTGCTTCTCCAATGATTAATTCTTTCTGACTGAGCTGCTTGATTATGCAGGGTGATCTCCTCTACTCAAGTGTGGGACTCTGGTTGAGGGTCTCCACCTGTATGAGCCTGTGCTGAGCTGTGCCTGATTGGTTAATGTGGCCTGGGTATTAGGGGCTGGAAGAGGGATTGGCCTTGTCTATTTTAGGGTCTGCCACCATTTTGAACTTCATTCACCCTCCCCTCCCCCGCAACTCTCTTTGGTCATGGAACATGTAGGGATCTGGAGTCCCTTCATTCCCCAGTGTGTGAATTGGAAGTCAAGAACATCTTTGGTAAGTCTGAAAATCCCTCATTCTATTTGAAATGTCTTTCATATTAAGGAAATTAAAACTATGCAACTCTGAGTGTCCGGGAAGTATTTCCCTAAAGGTGAAATGCATCTATGTATATGCTGGTGGTTTTGGGTCTGGCTTTTAATCACATTAGCTCTCATAATGGCTCTTGTGTTGACCTAGGGTGAATGGGGAGGGGGCTTTTCCTATATGTGCCCCCTGTGTTTGAGATGGGACTCAATAAGGGTAGTCTTGGGATTCTTGATAAGTCACCCTTGCACTGCCTCCGGGCCTGCCACGCACTTAGGGGATGTAACTGTAACTCTACAGTCCCTTGTTCTCCTTGCACTACACAGAGCCACGCTGCCCTGGCTGCACTTACTCAGAGCATTGCTGCCCTGTTTTTTCCTCCCCTCTCCCTTGTATTTCCCCCTCCCTTTCCCCTTGCACTTCTCGTTCATGCACTTGCACGATATGAATAAAACAAGGCCTAGTAAGAAGGTTTGTCTTGTCGTCCCTCTGTCTTCCCTCCCTTGTCTTGTCGTGCCTAGAAGCACTTTTGTACAGGCGCATTATAAATGACTTATCATATCATATCCCCCTTGTACCTCTTCCAAGCACAGAATCCTCTTGCTTGGAATTCCCTACTGTCAATCCCCACTGTTAAGCAGGGGACTTTGTCATGGGGTGTTTGCCTGTATTTGGTTCAGGCACTTAGGCTAGAGGATTTGTGTTCCTGCAGCAGCCCAATCACATTACCAGTGAAGTGACGAAATGGTGTAGCACCAGCCATCACAGTTACTTCATGCCACCTGTGTAAGTGATTGCTTTCCTATTTCTTCCCTGAGCAAGCAGCCCAGCCTGCCCATATTGATGCAAAGGCCAGTGTCCACCTGCAGCCACGTTTGGCTCTCTACTTCAGAATTACACCTACCACCGTGATTCAATGCAAAGCTCTCCTCATGAAACACTTTGTAGTGTGCCCAGCGTAGAGTGCTGCAGCGCTGAAAATGGAACCCACCAGTGCCATGTATGGTTCCTTGTGTCTCCCTTTGTAGAGGGACGCAGGGCACAAGTAAATCCTGTTTGCACCCTACAGTGTCTGTAGAGTGGTGAAAGAGCAGCACAAAGTTCACAAAACACTGCACTGCATAATGACACAGAGCACAAGTAAAGTGATTAACGTCTATGCACCAGGTACCACTGACCAGCTGCTGAACTGCAGGGCACCGTAGCCGGTGTGTGGTTCATTCGCCAGGGTCCTCTGCAAAGTGGTGCTCAGGTCTGCAGAACACAGGGCCAACAGTTGAAGCATAGTTGAAGGAGATCCTCCTTCCAATCACAGCTGTGCATGGCAAACTTTGGATACAGGCACAGATCTACTTTGACTACACAGCTGGAGCCATTAGTAAGCTGGGAGCCAGTCTACTGTTTCATAACGTTATTGCGGCAGCCTGGATTGACTGGGCACTTTTAAAAGTAATACCTGACTACAGACGCGGGCAAGGCGGGGATGCAACACAGCATGGCTTGTAATATCACAGATACAGAGCTCCTTCACCTACAACTACCTACATTTGGTACTGATGGGCTAAGTAGTTATTATGACATCTCTTACTGCTGTGGTAGGTAAATGCAATAGCATCTAGCATTCCTGTACCAACTGGGTATACTGTAATTGGGCACTGCTAACTGGCCATATCTCTAAGTTGGTGAGTGCATCTGTTCGTTGGATGGCAATGGTGGAAGGTACCTAGAGCTTTACCAGGCAATGGTGTGAAATGCTGGGCTGTTGGTGTCAAGATCTAGACATAGTGTTAGTAGTTTAACTTTTCATGGTACTATCTGGGGTATGATAGCAGCGCCTCCCATAGGGTGTGATTACTAGAGCACATGGCAATAGCTGGAAAATGTTGGTGTGGTTTAGTCATGTGAAGAGAATAGCCAGCAAATGTGGGAGTGCCAGTGTAGAATGGAAACCGGGAAAAATGCACATACAACTCCCTGTTAGCTTCACGATGCTTGTTTTAATGTGCTTGTAATGTGTTAATGTGTTTGCGTGTCCTTCATCGACTCTGCTTTATGTACATACATGTAACGGGCTCCTCTATTTCTTTGCAGGAATTTTCCCCCTTTCATTGTCAGGTGCATTTCTGTTCGCGCTTTTCATCAGTTCCGCTGCTGGACAGACTGAAGTGAAGTTTGCTGGACAGACTGAGTTTTTTGTAAATGAAACGAGTACAACCGTCATACGCCTTGTGATTGAAAGGACGGGGATACCTGCAAACATCACTGCCATTGTATTGGTAAGAGCCTGCAGAGTGTGGCACTTGTATCCCCCATTTCGTTTCCACCAGCTCCAATCCAGTTGTGACCCAATAACATGTCCCCAATTATGCAGACTCTGCTTCTGCCCAGCGTTAAAACACGGGGAAGTGATGCGTCATTCATTGAAACCTGAGAAGGGTACATTGGAACAATGCACACATTCCTGTTCCACCAGACTTGACTCTAATTGATTTAATAAACATGTCATATTGGTCAATGAAAGTGTTGCCCAAGGCTTCTGAGTGTTCCGGGGCAGCCTTCAAATGACTTTGCACCACTTTCAAGGCTATTCATTGGTTCAGATCCAATTTCCTGCATCCCAAACATATACAGAACCATGGTCCCAGCCAGCTGGAAAGCATTGGTTCAAAAGCAGTCACCCCCATTGTTCCCTGGGGATGGCTAGGGGACAGAGCTCTTCTCAGTTTTGGATGCTTTCTGTCTTTGCCTCCATGGCTGAGGACATTCAAATGCACTGCACTCGCAGCAGAAGTCCACGAGCCTATCCTTCTTGTCTTAATGGTCCAATGGTGATTCAAAGAAGGAGAGGGAATCCCCTTCCTTACAAAGGCAAAGTGTCATACAGAGTTAAAAGAAAAGCAAGCCTACTGTAAGGTGTCCAATCTCTGCCACTGTAAACAGTGACCCATATCTTCTTGCATATCTCTCCAGCTCTGAAATCCCTTCATTGGCTCCCAGTGGATGCAAGGATTAAATTTAAGACCCTTTGCATTGTCCACAAGGCTTTCTGGGGCCTGGGTCCAAAATACCTTCAACTATCCCTCCGTAAATACCTCCCTTCTCGAGCCCTTCGCTCCTCTACCTCTAACTCCCTCAGGGTCAGTCGTTTTTCAAAGAAACAAGCTGGAGGTAGATGTCTGTCTTCAGCCGGGGCCTCCCTTTGGAACTGCCTCCCTGTCACCTTGAAACTTGAGGAGAACCATCTACGGTTCCGGAAGCTCCTCAAGACCTTCCTCTTCGCTTCTGCCTTCGCCCCGCTTCTCCCCTGCTGATCTGCCTTTTTCCCTCGGCACTCTGCACCTGGCCACCTTCTGCTCTTCGGGCCCAGGTACCTGCTCACCCTGCCATCCTCCTGCACTGCCTCCGGGCCACCCCTTGCAATGGGGCCTGTGTCTGTACCCATACAGTTCCCCACCCACTCTTCTTCTGCACTTATCAGCTACTCCCTATCTGACTAACCTAGCACCTTTGCCTCTTACAGGCTGCACTACCACTGCTAACACTCTATTTAATTATTCATGTACTTACTATTTATTTTGTTTCTCTCCTATGCTCTGCACTTTCCCCCTTTTTCCCTTCCCCCGGCACTTTCCCCCTTTTTCCCTTCCCCATGCACTTGCGCGTTCTCAATGTCACTGGGACTAGTAAGATAGTTGTTTTTGTTTCTCCCCTGTTCCCCTCCCTTTGCCTGGTCGCGCTCTGAAACACCTGTGTAATAGCGCGATATAAATAAAATATCATATCATATCATATCATATCATAGCATACCCAGAGTGCCTTGTCCTACATGTCCTACATGACATGGAGGGGACAGGAAGGGGAGATATCCCACAGGAAAGCATGATGGTGGAAACCTTTTCCTCTCTGGCTACTCTAACTCCCCCCTCCCCAGGCCTGTAGACTTCAAATTCCCTTTGTTGTGCAACTCCCTAGCGTGGGGCTGGCCTTTGTTATGTGAGTGCTTCTTTGAATCAGGGTTCCCAGGATATCTCCTGGTGTGAGCTCCTATGCCTGAGGGGAGGTTTTACTCTTTCTCCCAATGGAAGATAGCATTCTTCTTATTGTCTCACTTGTTGAAGTGGAGACAACTAGGATGCCATGAATACACATTGTCCTCACATAGCTGGTCTAGGCGCACAAGGTTGACATTTGTATGATGTAAAATTTGGGTGGCTTTAATAAGTGTGCTACCACCTCATAACCTTGTATAGCTTATTCTTAGAGTTTACCATGCCACAAGACAGATAAAGCAACGATTATTACATTTTGGATCAGAGGTGTAGAAGTAAAATACAGCCGCTCTCTGTGGAGACATAGGGTTCCAGCAGCCGTCAGGACTGAACATGTGACCTTTGAACTTGCCCTGAACCTTTGAAGAGCAGGTGCAGCACAAATCAGGAGACTGGTGCAGCAGGTTCACATGTATGTGCTATGCTTTTGTCATGGAGCTTTTTTGAAAGCGGGATCTGATTTAGCGTGCCCCCCTTTCAGTGAAAGAATTTCCTGCATCATTTCATTTACTAATAAAAATACAAAATGCAGGGCTTTCACACTCCCACAAATGGCAATGTTTCACACAAGTTCATCTTCAAAAGCCCAAATACCGGCATCTTGGGCGAGGTAAAGGTATCTTATACAAGGTACAGCCTAACACGCTGGGATATTGTCTTCAGAGGCCAAGTGCAGCATTGTATTCCGAAGTAATGCAATCTTGTGCTGTTTATCACCGCACATGCAGATGAAGTGAACGGAGGATAGCACAGGGGCAACGCGCTGGTCTTGGAAGCAAGACCATGCAGAGCAACGGAGGTTCAGTTCCGCGCTTAGAAGCAGAACTCAGGTAAGGTATTAGGCGTGTTATAAAAAAACAAATAAATAAATAAACCAAACCAATAGGAGGTGCTGCCTCATACGCCCAGATCCTGCCATCCCATGCAATGGCAGATAAGGCATCACAAGCCAGATATACTCATCATATGCAAGGTACAGCCTCCCCGCCCAACTGCTGGAGGTATATGTCAACTGTTGTTTCAAATGCTGAAGACTAGGACACACCAGGCCTGCTACCACTGCCTTTAAGGCTAGGGGTCGCAGAGGCAGCACCCTTAAGGAATGCAATCAGAGGCTCCTAAATGACACCCATACTCATGGGGTTTGGGGTTTACCTCTTTCTTGGTGCTAGCCCCTACGCTTTGGAACTCTCTTCCAAATGACATGAGAAGTGGCCGAACGTACCCAGCTATAAAACAAAAGGCCACTAAAACGTGCTTGTTTCCTTATTGAGCCTCACCATGGCACCATGACTCCATCAAGACTCATAGGCATGATCGACGTAGGCCCTTTGATTTGACATCCATGCCGTCTACATATATGTCAACACTGTTTAATGCCTAATTTTCAAACAGACCTCTGATCATCTCCACGCTGCAACCACCCGATTTTGAACAACAGCCCTTCGTGTAAACCTGACCAGTATATATCCACGATTTCCTGTATAAACAGGACTAAACCCCACATTTAGCATTTAGTTTAAGGACCTCTTTTGCATGTATGTACTGCCATGTATAAAATGTTACTGTTTATGCTGCCTGCGTTATAAATATACCTTGTCCCCGGCCGAAGTCATGAGCTTCTCTAGTCTGACCTCTCTGCATCTTCTGCAGGGCTATACTTCCCTCTCATGTTGAGCTCTGACTGCATTGAGATGAGTCTGCAGGTTTTATATTATAAGCCACACAGCGCAGTTTACAGAACTTCAATACATGACACTTCACCAGGGTACCTAGAGCAATGTAGGGTATTATATTAGAAGCATGCCCACGTATAGTTTTTCTCCTAATGGAAGGTTATTTATGATTTAGTTAGCCTGTTCCATAATAACTTTTACACGCTTATCTTTTTTTTCTTCAAATTTAGTATTAATTCGAGCATCGCATACTCTTTGGCTATGGCACCGACCCTATATATGACATATACTTGACACATTTTATATTATGACTCCCTACCGTCGGTTAGCGAGGGCTCTTGTGGGAGAATGAAGCATTTCTGGCCAAGTAGTTCTTACCATAGTTTTCAAAGTCAACTGCACATTCCCTCTCAGAATGGAGTACATGGCCATCAGTTTTGGCATTCTGCGGGAGGACTCACACACCGTATTTCTCACTCCCCTTTCTGCCCACCTCAGCTCTTGTCACTTTTGACAATCAGCTGGTCAATTCCAGTTCTATCTGTCTGGGGTCTGTACATCCTAACAGACAAACAAGTCTCCAAGCTTCATGGGTACCCTTGCACATATCTGAAGCCCATCACACAAGAGCTTATTGACTAACTTGGGTTCCTCTCTGTAAAGCACTAGAAACTGGCCACGCAGGCAGGTGGTTGGTTGCAGGCGCATAACAGGGTTTGACCTTTTCCTATCAGTGATTTGCTTTGATTGGTCCACACTAACTCTACAGGTGAAGTACCACACCCTCTTCACTCGGATGCCAAGGTCTGGTTATCTCCGGTGGGGGCACAATACACCACTCTCCGGACAAGCCTTGGTGCTATTAGACCACATCATGCAACATTATGATGGCAGCACCGATGAGGCTATCCGTTGCACATGGTGAATATACCGGTCATGTTATGGCATTGGGTGGCCATTTCAGGCTGTACCTTGCATATGATGATTGCACTTGCAAGGCTATACCCCACATTTGGTGATTTAATATGCAAGAAATGCCATTATTGGTGCACTTTGAGGCTGCACTTGACAAAATATATAAATACCTACGGTGCTATAACTTGCATAAGGGGACCATACCAGGCCTGCTCTTGGAAAATGGTTGCAGAAAATGTGGGGCTATATCTTGCATATGGTGGTCATGTGCCCAGGTATGCAAACATTGGCCAAGTATTGCTGCCTTTTGCCCGTTTGCCTGCACCATTTGCAGAGCTGCGGTGCCACAACCCGGTCACTGAATTAGATGCCCCCCACGTGGCAATGCCTAGGAAATCATGCTACAATCTGGCCATTAGTTGGCAACAGCTGGTGAACAGTTTGAGTACATGGGCATATGATGACAATGCCTGGAAAATGCCTATCTCATATCTCTAGAAAAGCCATAACTGTTGACTTTCCCTTAAACTATTTCACATTTTTATCAATCTTTCTATATTGGATAACACTATAGAAATGTTTGTTATTCTTTACCAAGGGACAGAACTGAAATGAAAAGCATGTGTTTACTTGTGCCCTTATTTTAGCTAACTGGAGCAAACTCTCGCGACTTTGTTGAGAACGTGACGGCAGCATATATACCCTACACAGAAACAAACCGGACAGTGTTTATAACTGTCTATGATGACGAGGAACCAGAAGCTGACGAGACATTCCACTTCCTCTTGAGTTTACCGGTAAGAGGAGACAGAAAAGAATACACATTAAAGGTCTTGGGGTACAACACGTGTGTGCAGGAGTTTGTTGAACGCAAGGTGTGGAGGGATGTGTGGTTCCTGCCTCAAGAGTATATGGTCATGTTTCTGTATATTTGGTGTTGTGTCCTCGGATGGACAGAGAGAGAAAAATGCATCCATGGTGGCTTTATAAAGTGAAGGCAAATGCACAAGTCACTTCCATCTCACATACTCCATAAAAGATGACGTGCATAAGAGCCATTTTGCAATTGCATGCAGCGGAAACACTTACCATGCCCCCACCACATCAGTGCTGAATCCCAAAAGAGGTCAATTGGCCATGGCATGCAGTTGGCCAGTACTGAACACTGCAGGCACTACCCCACCAATACATCCCAATGACAATGTGGGGAAGCCTACACATGTTCCGCGTACATGTTTGCTCTTTGTATTGCTGCGCGATGCGCCGCATGGGTGCAATGTGGACGCGTGCCACTGATGTTTCCTGATGACGGATCTCCTAGTCTCCCACAGAAATGCGCTCCTTCTCCTTCATATTATCTCTTAATGCACGTACAAGTCTCCTAATTCACAAGTGAATGAGGTAACCTCGGATCTATGTGATCTCTGCGAGAGAAAGAACTGCTGACTCTGAAAATGTCGATTTATTTTCTTTTTGCACATTTTAATACAATTATATGGGAGTAGATCCCCGCATATCCTTCCATACTGCCCTCAAATTATGTATTACCCTAACCTCCACTCAAACCCCTCCCCCCACATACAATTGTGCTGAAATGCACAGCCAAAATGTCAGCTTTTATGGATTATCCTGCCAACCTCTTAGTAGCCATCTTAGAAGCCCTCTTCCTGACTCTATTTTACTCTTTGCTTTGGATTTGGAGATAAACCATGATCATGATGATTTTGTTCAGTTAATGTTTCATATTCTTTTCTTCCGTTTGCACATCAGAGGTTGGTAAAATACATACCATTGGGTGGGTTCATAACTGTGTATTAAAGAATTTAGAGTAGCTCAGGGAAAGTAGCGCACTCAACACGGCATCCTGTACACTGGGCACTCGTTACCTCATAAATGCAAACAAACATCCTGAACAGCATGCCAGGGAGATAGGAAAGATAGACACATTACAACAAAGCAATAATTGTGGCACAATGAAATCAAGGCCCACTTTATCTGCTATAATCAAACTTGTCTACACTGTGCACAAGCTTTTAGGCATAAGGATTTTGTCAAGTGACCGAGGACACAGAGATGGCATGTCTTCTAATGATTCTAACATAGACCACAGCAGAAAAAAACATGCTATAATTGCAACTTGCGAAAAATCAAAATACATAGTGTGAAATGGAAGCTTATTCTACTCTAAATGGTTTTTGAAAGTTGTTGTCTGCATTGTGAATTTGAGGTGTTTAAGAACAGACTAAATGAGTGACTCACCCCCTGAAGTGTGCCTGAAATGAACCTTCAATAGGTCGAGCAATTATTGTATAGAAATCTATAGAAACACATTATTTGTTATTCCTATTCTTTCTTATTAAGGGTCACTGCTCAAAGTGTTACACTTGTGGAACCCCCTGTTTTTTGAAGAGGCCTGAACAAGAACGCCAGCCACTCCTGAAGCAAAGAGCCATATGGCGCTGGTCACAGCCCAGGAGCTTCCTTTTTTATAAATATATATATATTTTTTTTTGTTAGGGGTAGCAAGGGAGATCACAGGGGTGGCAAGGGAGACCTTGTGGGTCTCAGGTGCGACGCCTGGTGACCCCCAAATGACGGCCGGCCCTGGCCTCCCCTTAATACCACAAGCACTGATTTAATTTAATTTATTTAAACTACGAAATAACCAGCAAGCAGCTTTATGACAAAATACATACAACAAGCAACAAAGTATTAGGTCATGATCAAATAGCACATACAATCTTCATGGGAAAAGTCAGGGATAAGACGATGTGGGAAGTTTGTTGGTCGTGATGACTGGAAACGGTGGATGAATGTTCTAGAGTTCAATATGAACCGCCTCCTGGTTTGAGTTGTTCTCACGGGCCTCCATCCTGGGCCTCCATGGCCTGTTTGCCGGGGAAGATCTCCCCACGCCCATGCCGCATGCAGGGGTCCAAGGTTTGTACTGTATCATCACTTACATCCACACGCCCGGAGTCCAGGGCCAGGGTCTAGGCATTCCTCTGGGCAGGTGCATGCATGTTCAGAGGGGGTAGACAATGAGAATGTTTTTCTGACTGAGCTGCATGCTTCATGCCTCCCCCTCATTTCTATGGTGTCATTGTTACGCTGTCGGCGTGTGATTAATGGACCCCCAGTCTGCCTCCATGCCTTTGTGTCCAGGCAGAGACTATGATTCTATAGAACCTGCCCGCGATAAGGAAGACTGATCTCGATGCACAATGGCGGACAGAGCTTGACCACGTTTCCGTTATTGTGGTGTTATGCAATTGAATACAAATGCACTTGCAAATGACTCCATGTGAAATTGTCACCCTTTGACCTTCTCTAGAATCCATCACCCGGCACGAAGCTTGGCTCGCCCGCATCTGCCACCATCACGATATTATCAAACGACAACGCCTTTGGGATCATATCCTTCAACATGGTAGGCCTTTCATATGTTGCCTTCACATGCTTCAGGACTGGAATATATGTTAATGCATTACCAGCTCAAATGCGTAGATTGATCAGGGGGAACAGGACACCTTGTGCTGTACACAGGACATGCTATAGGAGGGAGTCTGCTCTGAGGCCTAGGATGCAAGTCTAGTCCAAGCTAACAGTGTGAAACTCCGGCGCTCTTTGCGTCTGATGTCTGCTCTCTTCGTGTTTGCATATTGCCTGTTCTGATATGCTTGTCATTAATTGTAATCCCTATATTGCTTTGTTTTTACAATTTACCAAAGTAACTATTGAGTTCTCTTATCAGTTTCATTCTGTTTAGTCCAATTTCACCCTTCCATCACAGATACATCAGCGCTGGGAGGATAACTCAGGGGCAATGTGCTTGTCTTGGAAGCAAGGCAACACAGACCATCACAGGTTCGAATCCTGGTTTGTGTTTAATGGCTGGTCTTTGGTATTAAGTGTGTTATAAAAAATACATTAAATAATATATGTGCAATTAACTCTTTAGTTTTACATGTGACTAGGGTACGGAAACGACCTTGGGACCAATGGGTAAAAGTGTCTGTTACACAAAATGTAGGCAGCATTACCAAATACTTTCGGCACTCCTGCGGGGAGTCCTGTGTTGCAAAGGACAAAAAATACACATTTTTATAATATATATTTTTAGTGTACATTCAACAACATACATTTTTTGTTTAGGATATTAGTTGTTGCTCGCGACGCCTATAGGCCATAACTATTGCATTAGAGTAGAGACAGGCAGAAATGGCATATGGGCATATGAGGAGGGACCCAGGCTTGTAGGTGTTGTTTGGTTATGTGCCCACCCATTGGCTGTCCATGGCCATGCTAATCCCTATCGACGTTCCCACCCAGTTTCTGCCCCTCCCCAACCCAAACACCTCAGAATGGGAACTCTTTGAGCTCGATTTAATCCAACCTTACCATCAGATTTACCACTGGTAGTGCTTGCTAGAATTGTTCAAATCAGTCTTCTGAGAATTAATGATGTAATTGAAGTTGTAAACCCGCAGCGGGTGTAATACAAATGTCTCAAGCCACTCGATTTATAAGCACTATGTGTGTCCTTCACGGAAGTTCTGTTAATAAACAAGCAACAATCGTGGCTTGTGTACAAGTATTAGGCATTTGCCAGACACTTCTATTAGATGCCCAGGTACTCACACCATTTCGCAGCTTCTACCAATAATGGGCAGTTAATACCACTATTGCAGTGCCTGGCAAGTGCCTTTGCATTGCCCGCAAAAAAGTCCAAACTGTCGGCATTGCCATTGCTTGTTTATTGAAAAGTGATGTTGCTGGGGGGCGCTGTTGCGCGCAACTAAGATGGCCGCCTGATCGGAGCGCTCCGATCCCACAAACATCCTATATACAAATAAATCCTTTTTGGAGCCGCGGAGAGAAGAAACTACTACACCGTCCATTTGCCGTACTCCTACTGCACATTGTGTGCAAATCCTGGTCGAAACCGCAGAGGCGTGGGGGAGTTTGCAGCCCGCTTCGAACTAACGGCTTCTCCAGTGGACCGCGGCCCGCCCCGGGGCTCCGGAAGAATCCTACGCTAGACCGAGGTGCAGCACAAGGCCGCGAGGGGGAGGAGCGGTGAACACCGCGGTGCAGCCCCGCGACACAGGCCTGGGATCAGACCGTGTGGGCAGACATCAGGACCTAGTGTGGACACGTAGTGGTCCGTGGCTCCGGCCCGCCTCCCGGATAACGACTGGGTCGGCGCACCATCTTATCACGCAGGGCCCGGCCGACTCATGCACCGGGCCTTTCGCCGAGCGAACCCTCGCACGACGTTGCGAGTGCAGGTGAGAGAGGTAGAGCCGTGCAGACCCAGAGACAACAGCTGTGTCATGGAGTAAAGTTTTATAAAATCCTTTCTACACTGGCTGCCACCCAGAGACAGTGCTAATCCTGTGCGGACGGCTAGCCTGCCCCGCGTCATCGACCCTTGCTCTGCACGGGTGACCCATGGGCCGCAACGAGAAAAAAGGCACGGGCATGAAAAAGACTGGCCCAATGGACTCCTATGCCAGCTCCCAACCCCAGGGGATGCCGGCCGCCATAAACATGGGGGATGACAATCCTGCTGCGATTGAACATGGCGACAGAGAAGACCGCCTAATGACCATGGTGCAGAATGGCTTCCTTGCAGTGGACATAAAGCTGGACGATATTGTTTCAACTATCAGCTCCCTTAAGGCTAGAGTGGACAAGGAGAGCACTCGCATTACAGAAGCTGAGAACAGAATCAGCACAAATGAAGATATCCTGACACAACATGGTCGAGACATAGCACAGCTGAAAGGGGAACTGCGTAAGACTCAAGCAAAATGCGATGACCTGGAATCTCGATCTAGAAGAAATAATATCCGTATTGTTGGCATTCCGGAATCCTTGTGTAAGGGTCCGATGGAGCGACAAGTTGAGGCCCTTTTGAAAACTCTTCTGGACACGGAATCCTTCTCTAGCCACTTTCTTGTTGAGAGGGCTCATCGCACCCTAGCGCCGACACCCAAACCTGGAGCGCCACCGCGCACGATTATTGCGCGCCTCCTAAACTATAGGGACAGGGACGCGATCCTAAAACTTTCAAGGGAAAAAGTCTCCCTGCAGTATGAAGGAAGCAGAGTCCACATTTATCCAGATTTTTCGACCAGCGTCCAAATGCAACGCAGATCATACGAACAGGCCAAAAAGCTCCTGAGATTGCGTCATGTCCCTTACGCCCTCATCTTCCCGGCGAAACTACGGATTCAACATGGAGGCAGGTCGCATTTCTTTGAGATCCCGGCGGAAGCCATAATGTACATTGAGGCGTCCATCACCATCCCTCCAAAAGAACATCCACGAGATCGGAACGGGCCACCACGACCGGGAGACAAAGTCCTGGATTCAGCCGATTGACATGGACTTACGGAAACATACTTAGCTGTGAAGACGTCTCTCCTGAGAGCAACGGCTCCAATTGATATTGTTTGGTGAAGGTGGGATCGTGAGCCTCTGCTGATGGAGGCCCTGCGGATGCAACGAGCGACCCTCAGGAAAGTTCCACAGGTTATGGGGATTGGGTTACATCATCGGGTTGGGGTAGATGGTACGGGTGGGGGTGGGGGTAGGGTACAAAGTTATGCCACGGTTGGCAGGAGTTTCAAAACGCAGAGACTGGTTGCATCGGGTTCAACTGTTAAGGCTGGTGGCGTAAGCGATTTACTTCACACATTGATAGTAATTGAAATACCATGGTACTGGGTGACAGGAGGGTAACTGTTAAACTTCTTTCATGGAATATCCGGGGACTTAACAACCCGATTAAGGCCAGGAAAATCACAGCATACATAACTAGACATAACCCCCAGGTAGTGTTACTGCAAGAAACTCACGCACTGGGGCAGGTCTGTTCCAATTTTCTCCCTAGATGGGGTGCATTGCGATACTATACCGAATATTCCTCCCAATCCAGAGAGGTTATGACCCTGATACATCGAATCTGGGCTTCCGTGTACAGCACGCAAAAACTGACACTCAAGGGAGATACGTGCTAATCTGGGGCGAGTTGGCGGGACGGATGATGGTCATAGTTAATACGTATGGCCCCAACATTGAAGACCCTGAATTCTATAATGCTATATATAATTTGGTGGTTGAAGCTGATGATGCGGCAGTGATCTGGGGAGGTGATTTTAATACGATACTAGACACGACCCTCGACAGGTCTACAACTTCCCATAGAACCTTGACCAAAACCGCATTAGCGATACGACAAATAATGCAACAGATGGCCATGGTAGATATCTGGCGAGAACTACATCCCCAAGAACAGCGCTTCACCTTTTATTCATCAGTGCATGATTCTGAATCTCAAATTGATTATTGGCTTATCAGCTGCACGCTCACGAATATGGTCCAGCACTGTGATATGTACCCCCATACCCTCTCAGACCACTCCCCTGTGACAATTACTTTGTGTGTCAGCGAGGCTGCCCCGAGGGCCAGACGCTGGAAAATGCCCCCTGTTCTACTTAGAGACCCTAACGTTTGTGAAGCACTGCGCACTGAAATAGAGGAATTTTTCCAACTAAACGAAGGTTCGGTAAGCCGGTGCGCTATACTGTGGGAAACATTTAAAGTATGGGTGCGGGGCGCAATTATGGCCAAAACTACGGGTCTATTGAAGGCAGTTAGGCAGGAGTTGGACACAATTAGGCCAAACTTGAGCTCTTGGAGTTCGAATACACCTGTACACATAGTAAAGAGGCCCTACTAGATATTCACACTACACTGGCAGAATTTAATAAACTTGCTGCGAGGGAGGTACAATACATGGCCACCCCGGCCCGAGCTTGTAGATACGGGGAGAGTAACAAGGCAGGGAGATTCCTAGCCCGGATGCTTAAGGCCGAACACGGCAATCCCCCTATAGCGACAATCCAGACACCTAGTGGTGACATAGTCAGTGGGGACCAAGAAATTAATGATATGTTTGCCGCATTCTATAAATCGCTATATTCCAATAAAGACACCAAAACTAATGAAGGAATAGTGGAATATCTAGACGTGATTGATCTCCCAACCCTGACCCCGGAGAAACGCATGATACTAAACACCCCATATCACTTGAGGAAATTACAGAGGCAATGAAAGCATTAACATCAGGTAAATCCCCGGGCCCTGACGGCCTATGTGCCGAATTATATAAAGAATTTCATGATATCCTAGCCCCTGTCTTACTGAAAGTATGGGAAGAGGCAATGGAGCGCGGCATACTTCCAGACACTATGCGAGAGGCAGTGATAATGGTCCTTCTTAAGCCCCGTAGACCCCCACAGGACATGGGGTCATATAGACCCCTCTCACTCATTAATACCGACGCGAAGATTTTCACTAAGGTTCTAGCTACCAGGCTCCTGCCCTATATGCCTATATTGATACATTCCGACCAGGCTGGCTACATACCAACAAGGTCCACTGCTCTTAATCGCGCAGACTCTTTGGAGTGATGACTCAGATAGACCCAGCGGCGGATGCAGTGGCGGTGTCCCTTGATGCTGAGAAAGCTTTTGACTCTGTCTCCTGGGTCTATCTGTTTCGGGTCCTGGAGAGATTTGGGTTGGGAGGATACTTCGTTAGCTGTGTCAGGTTATTGTATACTTGCCCGGGAGCAAAGGTACTAACAACCAAACCATGTCATCCCTGTTTCACCTGGGTAGGGGCACTAGACAGGGCTGCCCCTTCTCCCCAATCCTTTTCGCACTTACAATAGAACCCATGGCTGAATACGTCCGTCAAAACCATGCATGTAGAGGTCTTCGCATGACAGGGAGACCACAAATCATTTCCTTATATGCAGATGACACCCTACTATATATTAGGAACCCGGGGGTAAATCTAGCACCAATTATGGCTGAGGTTAAGAGGTCATCTGAATACTCGGGGTACAGGGTTAATGTCTCTAAGTCAGAACTGTTTCCGCTTACACCTAAAACTAGAGATATGTCAGGCACACAGGGATTCAAATGGTCACCAACACACATCCGCTACTTGGGGATCATGGTATCCAGGGACGGGAGTACACTTCTCTCAGAAAATCATGGCAAACTCCTACAATCCCTAACTATTAAACTACAAGTCTGGAACAGGCTCCCTTTATCCCTATATGGGTGAATAGCGTTACTTAAGATGGTAGTGCTACCCAAACTCCTATACCTTTTTTGCAACATACTGATTTGGCCGGGCAGAACATTCTTCACGAAACTCAATATGCTCGCCACTACATTTGTATGGGGAGGGAAAACGCCCAGGTTGAAGTGCTCCAAAATGACAGACCCCTTTGCAAAAGGTGGGATTGCTGCACCAGACTTTGAACTTTACTGTATAACATCACAGGCACACCTCGTGAGACACTGGTTTGATCCAGAGGACACAGCACCACACATCACCCTGGAAAGATTTGCAGCATCCCCCTCAGACTTGCGAGCGGTTATGTTTGACTCTAATCGGAAGGACACGTGCAGATATGATCCTGTAAGTGCCACCGCACGTGCATGGGCCAGGATATATAAGAGACTGGCCATTACAACCCCGTATGATCCGGAGGGACCATTGTGGAACTTCCCGGGCATAAGCCACAGAGGCAATTTAGAATGCGGGACATGTTCCCGGAAGGGAGATATTGTGCACTAGATGACTTTGTCAGGGCAGTGGGTGGGGATCACCTTAAGCGATTTCAGTTTCACAGGATGAAATCTGCCTTCGCTGCCAAATGGCCTTCCTTCCCAGAAGAGCAACCCACACACGAATGTATTGCAGCCATGACGGATCCAGGGGGACACAGGAAAAGTCTGTCGGCACTATACAGCCTTGTTCAGATCCACTCCAAGCCATGCAATAATATCAAGGAGACCTGGGAACGAGATCTGGGGGTGGAGCTGTGTGAAGCCACATGGTCGAGATACTGCCAGTTGACTAAATGTGTATCCATGAACTCAGGACTACGTCTTATTCAGTTTAAAGTTCTGAACCAGTTGCACTATACCCCAGCCAAGTAAGCTAAGTTTGTGCAGGGCCACACGGGGAAATGCCCTAAATGTGATGACCCTGACGCAGACTCCTATCATATGTATTGGGCCTGCCCACCGATAACTACATTCTGGGGGGAGGTGGCGGATATTTTGAAAGACATCACGGCAATACTTGCTACACCCTCCTCGCGGAAATACCTATTTGGGGATATTGGTAAAGCTGCAACCACCACTAGACGATTGTACAATTTAGCATGTGTGATTGTGAAGCGAAATATATTGAAATGTTGGAAGTCCATAGATCCTCCTAGGCGACAGGACTTCTTGAAAGACCTGTCGATGGTTAATGAACTTGAAGAACAATTTATTATTACATTGCCATCAAGATGCTGCCCCAAAGATATATGGTTGCGGTTCAGGCTCTATCTATGTAATATGCTATCTGATGAAGAGGACAATCCATCGTCACCGCTCTAGTACTGTCAAACAAAGTGCAAATGTGTAGTGTATACTGTAAATGTTCACCTATGTTGTTATATAATGTTGCGTTTCGCTGACCACTGGCCAGTTTTGTCTTGTACCTTTCTCTGAACAAAAATAAAAAAATTTAAAAAAAAAAAGAAAAGAGATGTTGCTAATTGGGTGTAGGCACACATAGAAGATGATTCTCAACCACAAGAGACTTTTCATTACCTGGCTCGTCCCAGAGCTTGGCTGAAAGAAGCAGCATTTAATATCCCTTTCATGGCACGCCTCCAGCCTGGACAGATTTTTCTTTGGGATGCATAAAATGGCCACACAAAACCCCATGAGAATACTTCATTCATATTTAACTGGCTACCAAAATAATTAAATGGAGAGCAAGAGCTTTGCTGCAGATACCTTGCACCGCGTACTTGTAATTTTGCACGAGGGAAGAACATGCTCTAATGCAAATAGTTATCCTTTAAATGCATGTTTGTACCAGGGCCCTGTTTGCCCTATTGCTTATATCATGCTCTATTAGCACCAGGGCAAACATTGCCATGTTGAAAAAATACGCTTTATGCACTGAGGCAATATTTATCAAAGCAGGCAAAGGGGTGGGGGCTCTTGTAAAACCAATTAAATGCTATGGGCTAGGCAACTATGGAGACAGTAATGGAAATATCCAGCCTAATCCCAGTGGTAAATAGTCAGTCTTTAAAAATGCATTTCTTTTCAGCAAAGCATTGAAGACATAGCTGTTCTTTTGTTGCAGGGTATCCCATCTATCGACGACACATACACAGCACAATCCACATTACCATCCCCATGCCCACCACCACCCAATGGGACATCCACATTGCCACCCACCCGACCGTCAACTTCCTCCTAATTGTCGCCACTCATGCCCATTCATCCCCATCATCCTCTACATTAGCCTGCACATCGCTACCCACATCACCAACTCACATAATCGCTCACATCATCACCCTATCACCGTCCTTATCTGCATCCCATGCACATCGCTACCCACATCACCAACTCACATCACCTCTCACACCATCACGCCTATCACCATCCTTATCTGCATCCCATGCACATCGCTACCCACATCACCAACTCACATCCCCCTCAAATAATCACGCCTATCACCATCCATATCTACATCCCATGCACATCGCTACCCATATCACCAGCTCACATCATCTCTCGCACCATCACGCCTATCACCGTCCTTATCTGCATCACATGCACATCGCTACCCACATCACCAACTCACATCACCTCTCACACGATCACGCCTATCACCATCCTCATCTGCATCCCATGCTCATCGCTACCCACATCACCAACTCACATCACCTCTCACACCATCACGCCTATCACTGTCCTTATCTGCATCCCATGCACATCGCTACCCACATCACCAACTCACATCCCCCTCACATCATCACGCATTTCACCGTCCTTATCTACCTCCCATGGATATCGCTGATACCAGAAACTCTTGGCGAGGCCATCTGCTCTTGCCCTGCTGTCACCACCTTTTCATCCCAGTGGACTCTGAAATGTACCTTGAAGGGGGAAAAACAAAACTGTCAGTTGGGTCCCAAAGTAGGTGTACACCCCGGATACTAAGGACAAGAGGATGCGGTGTGTGGGAGTAGAGGGACAAGAAGGAATACTGAGCTTTTCCTAGGATTTTGGTGGTGACATTCAAGTCAAAGTAGGTGTGTCTCTGGAGTATAGAGACCAAGAGAGCGGTGCTGGAGGGAGAAAAAGGACAAGAAGGCCTACTCTGGAGTAGCACCGGAAGGTCAATCTTAGCAGACTCGTGCTCCAAGATGGCCACTTCCTCAGAGTCTGGAACGTTGACTTTGAGGCCCACTGGCATGCTGGGTCTGGATTAGACTGCTGCTGAGGCCGCACCTCAGGCTGATGTCTGTGGTGGCGGTCTCCATTGGGGGTGGCCTGCATCTCCTGCTCTAGTCCTGCCACCTATCCAGGAGGTGTGCTGCTGCCATTGTGTGCTGCAGATTGGGACCGGTCTGACTATCATCTCTGTTTCCCTAGGTATGGGGGTGTAACATGGGAAGAGGGTGCGGTCAAAGACGAGCATTGGAAGAAGGAAGGATGTCAGGAAGGAGGGCAGGAGGTGATAGAAGGGAGCCAAATAGGAAAAGGATTTTTATTTAAACACGAAAATAATTGGGGAGTAAACGACTGGGGGGGGGAAGAAAAGGGGAGAGCCCTTAAGAATGAGACGGGTATGGGCTAAACGAGGGAAATAGAGTTCGGCTGAAGGCAAGCAAAGGAGAAAGTAATGAAGGAAGAAAGGGAGCAATGGACAGACGGTGAAAGGAGTCAAAAGAATGGAAAGGAAAAACGGTAAATAATAATGCAAATAGAAGAGGCTTAGGTAGAGAGGGGAAAGAAGAGCGAGGATGTAAGAGGGTGAAAAGTACCATCTCTTTCAAGCTGCTCCTTCTCTAAAGAGGCAGGTGGCTCTCCTCTCCTTTCCACTACCAAATGGAAAAGCGGTGAGTGGAGGGAAACGTACACCTAGCTAGAATATTCCTTAATCCTTTGTGGAAGATTTTTGCGATTTTCATGCCTTATTTTGGTGTTTTCAAGTAGTGTGAAGTGATATGATAATGATGTATTTTTCATATAGCACTTTCCAAAAAGTGCATATTTGCATATCACCCAACAGAAGTTTGTACTCATTCATCGACCTCAGAAGTATGAAAGAATGAATTGGCCTTGCCGGGTTTCGAACCTGCAACCCACAGGTCACCCACAAATTACATCAATGAGCGCTAAACCCACTGAGCTATTTTACAGGCAGCACAACCCAGCCCACAGGTGTCTGGCATGAACATTTGCTCTGAAAATGTGTGTTCCCAACTTAAACAGGGCACTTTCCCTATGTTTATGCTGCCATGTTATCCATATGAACAAGAAGCTTTGGCAAACGGTTTTGGCTTTTGTTTAGGCATGGGAAAGGCCTTTGCCATAATGGTACTACCGGGCCATAAAATGGCAACAACTGGGAAATGGTGTTGCATGATAGCAGTTCATGGCAAATGCCTTTCTAATACCTATGCACAAATCAAACTTTTGGCTTTGTCAATGCTTGTTTTTAACCGGCAATCAGAGCAATAATAGATATAAGACAAGCAGTTGAAGGTACACCTGGTTAAGGCATTTTTATTACAACAGTAGCGCATTTCCAACTGCAATTAAGTCCTTAAGTCTTAGCTGACTGCTTGGAAATAACACCATGCCAAAGTTTGCTGTTACTTGATGATAGACCTAACTCGAAGGGATCCCAGGAGGATGTGATATCGGCAGGAGGGACAGTTAGTGGGTGGGAATGGCCATAGGGATTAGCATGGCCGTGGGCAGTCCATGGTTGGGTAAATACCCAAATAACACCCACAAGCTGTGTGTCCCTCCTCACATGTCATCTCTCTAGTAGCTCTGCTCTAATTCAATGGTTTTGCGTTATAAATGCTGCTTTAGCACCACCTAATAGCCAACACTAAAAAGGGGTGATCCGAGGTGGGGCAGAATAGTGAAAAGGCTGCTGCACCATTCCTTTTGGGGTCTGCGGTGCACCACAGCATTCCTGAGGGTTTTTTGGTGTGCCACAGCATTCCTGAGGGTTTTGTGGTGCGCCACAGCATTCCTGTGGGGGTTTGCAGTGTGCTGCAGCATTTCTCTGGAGGGTGTCCATGATTTGCATATAGGCCACAAACAAATCAGGCATGTCCATCAGCAGCTGTAGCTGTTTTCACGTCTTTCCATCGGTAGCCAACACCCTATGCTCTCCTTTTGCCGTTTTTAAATCTCCTTTTCCCGTTTTACAACCGTTTTCTTTTTTCACTTGCTTTAAAAAAGAAAAACATTAGCTTTACACCGTCACAAAGACATACAAATAATATTGCACTAATGCAAAGACATGCCAGACAGCTAATGTCCTATTATAAAAATATTCCAGCGGCTGCGCTCCTCCTTCAGGGACGCAACACATTAACCACCTAGATCTCCTGCAAGGGGGTGAAGTTAGAGAGCAGTCAGCGTTGGAGACTCGTCCCCTCTACCCCTCCTACCCCCGCCCCACCCACAGAGTAGCTAGGGTGACCAGATGTCCTGGTTTTGGCGGGACTGTCCCGGAATGGGTGCTCTGTCTCCCTTTCTCAAGATTATCTTTCCACTAGAAAACGCAGTGGTCCCGGTTTTTGATAGTAGGTCTTTATAGCTGGAGGCAGGAATGCACAATCTCACACAGATTTAAAGATAGTGGTAGTTTGTGATAAATCAATTATAATATCTGTTTATTCCACCAATAACACCTCCTTCGCCTCCAACCGCTACTGAAGTGTATTGCCTTGACAGTCACTTTCAAGCACTAGTCCTACTTTTATGTTAGTTGCCCTGTCCCGGTTTTTTACTTTTTAAATCTGGTCTCCTTAAGAGTAGCCCATTGTGTGTTCTTTCTTTATGGGAACACACCTCCCATTGGTCTTTGCAGAGGCTCTGTTGATCTGAGAGATGATTTTCCTGATGAACGTGTCTCGCTGTCCGCAGCTCCAGCACACTGTAGTGTGGCGCACTGTATAGTCATGCGTAAGGTGCATATGTTATGCCATTGGCCAGGTCCTTTAGTAGCCATTGAATCTGTTTACATGATTTATTTTATTTATTTATTGTGCCTTTGTTAGGTGCTTATACAACAAGTAACTTGTGTCTCAAAGTGCCCACAGGGCAACAGGGAGGGAACATGGGATTGAAAACAATTAATACACTAGAGGATAAAGACGATTTAATAGGCCTTGAGAGCATTCAGAGTGTGCAAGTGCAGAGAGAAGAGAGGGAAAGAGGGATTGAGGGGTATGTGCTGGAGTTCTCGTGCTTATGAGTGAGCAGAGGATGTAAGTATCCAGTGTAGGAAGTGCTAGGGAGCGTTCAGCTGTAGGTAAGTACAGGCCTACAGTGGCATGGGCAAAACCAAGTGCTGTGGGCGGGCAGAGGCTGAGGGCGATTGGGTGTGGGAGGCCAGGGCCCCAAGGACACATAAGGGCCCTGGTCACCAATCTCAGCAACTGTGGGATTAGCAGAGGAGGGAAGAAGGGAAGGAGAAGATGGAAAAAAAAGGTATTGAGGAGCTTACAGAATTTGAAGAGATCTGGGTCAGGAGAAAGGGGGAGGCTGTTCCATAACAGGGAACCAGCTGAGGAAAGAGATCAGCCAATGGCCCTCTGTTTAGCGAAGCGTTTGACACACAGAGAGTTGGTACCAGAGGAGCGTAAATCTCTAGAGGGGGAGTATTTAGTAAGAGAAAGTTGCAGATAGCATGGTCCCTGGCCCCAGACAGCTTTATGGATGATGCAGAGGGATTTGACTTTGATTCGTGCAGCAACCGGGAGCCATTGAAGATTTTTTAGGGCAGGAGAGATGCGGGCCCTGGGCTTGAGGCTGCGGATATGGGCAATGGTGTGTATGCCAATGTAAGAGAATCAGAAGATCTGGTTCAATGTTACCATGTTTCTTAAATAATTGGTGGAGATGTATTCCAACTCCGTGATGTTTCAAGAGTTTGACATTCTTCTACATGTTTAGATGCCACAGTGTCCTCTATTACCTTCCATTTCTCCTTCCTGCTGCATTCTTTGCTAGCCACAGTTTGCATTGTTTCTTAAAGGTTGAAAGCCTCGTTGTAAGAATAGAGCTGTTTCTGCATTTGAGGAACTCTGCACGACCACTTGGTTGTGATGAAACTAGTAATTATATCAAAGATGATTAGTGTACTTCATTCGCCAACACACTGGGCACAAGCCACGTGCTTAACCAACCCCGGAAGGCGGTGGGTGGGGCTTGAGTGTGGGAGGGGGAATGCTTGGGTTACTGTATTTTTTCAAAGGAAAGGAAAATGATAAAACATAATTACGGGTGCGACTGTCATAAAACAGACACAGGCAGTTGCATGTCTTCAAGTGTGTAGGGTGACATTACAGAAAGCAGTGTGTTCAGTCAGTGGTGCTGTAAAGTGCAAGAACTGTATTTAATAGACTATAGTCAGATGAGAATAAAATAATGAGTACTGAGTACTGATACCCAGTGATCGAGGTTCTTTGCTTACACCTTTCAAATAACTTGTTAGCTTGTTTCATGCGCCATCACTTGAACTAAGTGAGGCCACGGAACATAGCAACATCCATGGCCCCATTTGCTTCCCGGAGTAACGTAGTAGTTGCGTGTCAGAATTCAGTGGTTTCTTTGCTGGATTAATGACTGGTTGCTTTCTTTCTCTCCATTAGTCTTCCTCCATCACTGTGACGGAGGCCAGGGCCCGGAACCAGTCAGTGCCTCTCACTTTAATTCGGGAGAAGGGAACCTACGGCTCTGTGACTGTGATGTTTGAGGTGAGTTCCACGGATCAGTGCTACACGTCCACAAATGTGTTTCCTGCAGCTGTGCACCTCCTGTCATGGCCTTGTTTCTGAAGGGATGTCCTTGTGTGCTTCTTAACATTATACTATACTGCGTTAACAAACTATGTATACAACACTGACATAGTAAATTGTCAATAAGAAGTGACTGGAAATTGTATTTTGGTGGACTACCTCTCAATAAAGTGTGCGGAATAAGAATGCCTCGCTCTTCATAACAACACTGCTCCACATTTGCTACCCATTAAAGAGGGGGCAGAGTGTGCAACGGCTCTTCTGCCACCCTTATGATTTTGGTAACATTATTCTTGTGAATGTACAGTAGCTTGAGAGGGACAGTAAAGCCTGAGGTAGGCTTGGAAGTAGAGCCTTTTCAAAGTTTTGCCTTGAGAGCTGTGAGACAAAGACAACATTCTGATATCAAATTCAAAATCTTCATGTAAAAAACCTTACTAGTCAATTATAACATTTATACAGCAAGCTCTCCTGCTATGCATGCTTGCACTTCCATACCAAAATTAATTAGAACCCTGGTTGGGATGTGTCAGCCAATGGTAATGCTTGAATCACCATGTTCAAAGATTCTGTTAGGGTGTGGTCCCGTGGGTTTGAGAGTTGAGTAGGGCGTTCATGTCTGTTGTGGGGTCGCAGGTGGATGCCAGGCTAATGACATCTTCTTCCAGTGTGTTCAAGGGTAACTTCCTGAAAGAGGAGTAAGGTGACTTGCTAGACTTCATTTATGATGCACCAGTTGGCCGGTGTGCTGTGGAGCTTAACGTGTGTGGCAGCATTAGCTGTCAAGTCCATTGGCAGAGGTGAACGACATTTCATGTGGGAGAGCATACGTATTGAGTGATTGTCAGCTGTTTGTGATTGTGCGTCTGTGAGTGATGTGATTTGAGGAGACGAGTGAGGCGTGATGCACATTGAGATGGATTACATGGGTTGGAAGGAGAAGATGTTCTGGTGCTTCCATGGCCATGCAGGAGTTGCCTTTATCTTTGACTACCGTTGCCTTTGGATGCTTGATGAAAAGAATGGGAACACGAGAAAGCTGGAGGTGTCCTTTTTTTGGCTGACAGGCTCCTAGAGCATGCTGTTCATGAGGATAGCCACCATGCCTCAGGGAAGGAGTGGAATGCTGCCCTGGGGTTTCTCGAGCAGGGCCAGGATGCAGGGAACTGCTGGTGTTCTACGCTTGGCTGATGGGCTGAGCGGGAGTGTCGGAGCGGTTGCTGGGATTATGGTTTGGAATGAATTGCTGCTCTGGCTCTTCCTCAGCAGGACCAGGAGACAGGAAACTACAGGTGTTCTACAGTTGACTGATAGGCTAAGTAGGTATGTCTGGGCACATGACAAGTCGCCTGGCCTCAGGGGTGAAGTCAAATGCTTCCGAAGATGTTCATGAAGATGGAAACCGTCAGTGTTCACAGGTTGGGTAACGAGCTGAGGGAGTGTGTCTGGTCACATTTTTATGACGTTTGTTCGATATTAATCATTGTGTACAAATGATGCCTTACTCTTATGTAGATTCGTACCTTTGCCATTGAAGGATTCCAAGTGACTTCCCCATGTTCATTTTCATTGATGAACTACGGTTAGCTGTTGACTTTCCTGGTTGGTCATGGATGACTGTTAGTACATGATAAATGTAGAGTTTTGTGGGGGAATTGTCTACACCTTAACGTTAAATATCAGGTTGACCAGATGAGTCTGACTGGACAATTGTAATTGTTTACTTGCAATAACCTGAAAGGGAACACTTATCCTATGTGCCCTATCTGGCTTAGATATACCAGTCGACCATATTTCCTTAAGATCCAATCCAATCTACCATTACTGATATCAACAAAGATTTCAAAGTTGTAGCATTTGTAGTAAAACAATTGTACTTTCCAATTTTCTTTGTTTCAGGCACAATGGGCCTCATCACGACTTCGGCGGTAACCCTTAAAATCGGCGGTAACGCTATTAGCACCGATTTTAAGGGTCCGTCGGATTACGAGTCCAAATACCGCCGGCTCCATTACAGCCGGCGCAAGTACAGCCGGCTGTACAAGCGCCGGCGATAACAGCGCCAGGAACCAATCGCGCTAAAACATCAGCAATCACGAGTCCGGCGTAGGTGCTATTAGCGCCAGAAAAGCAGCGGACAATCCACCGAAAAATACCTCCAGCAAAAAGCTGGAGGTAACAGAACACAGGCCACAGCAATAAGGGCCCAGGTGGAACCACTGCAAATCAGAGGCCTACAAAGGAGCCACCCATGCACAACACACCCTTCCCAACACCATTACACCAGCAGGAGCAGGGAGGAGACAGCAATAAGGGCCCAGGTGGAACCACTGCAAATAAGAGGCCTACAAAGGAGCCACCCATGCACAACACACCCTCCCCAACACCATAACACCAGCAGGAGCAGGGAGGAGACAGCAATAAGGACCCAGGTGGACCCACTGCAAATCAGAGGCCTACAAAGGAGCCACCCATGCACAACACACCCTACCCAACACCATGCTGCCATTTGGAGCCGGGAGCCTTGATGTTGACTTCTACTTGCTGCGCCTGGAGCTACAGAGGCCAGCCAACCAGGCCAGGACCGTGGGAGTGCAGGGGGCAGTGGGGATGAGGAGAAGGAGGAGGAGAGCAGCACCAGCAAGGCGGCCAGCCATCCCCAGGCTCAGGCCAACACCCTGGGCCCTGACTGATGGTCAGTTGGTGACAGAATATCGGCTGGACAGGGCAACCATCACCCAGTTGCTGGACACAATCCAGGGTGACATTGGCAGCCGCATAGCCACCAGCACGGCAGTACCTCCCCTAGTGAAGCTCGTGTCTGTGCTTCAATTTCTTGGGACTGGCAGGTACCAACATACCGTTGCCGTGATGCATGGAATGGCCCAGTCCACATTCAGTGGCATGCTGGGACAGGTGCTTGATGCACTGTTGAATCATGTGAACGAACACATTGCATTGCCAGCCACACAGGCACAGGTGCACCAGCTGAAGTGTCAATTCTATGCCATTGCCCAAGTCCCGAATGTAATATCAGCCCTGGACTGCAGACACGGGGCATTCGTACCCCCCCAGGCACATGAGGCTGCCTACAGAAACCGGAAACAATGCCATTCCCTCAACGTGCAGATGATATGTGGCCCTGACCTCACCTTCAGCCACTGCTGTGCCCGCTACCCAGGATCCACCCACGGCTCCATGGTCCTGCGCAACAGTACCCTGCACATGGCTACTGGGTGAGTACAAATGTATACCATAAAGCATGTCAATCCACAACAGATGGTGCCTGTCACAGAATCCATTATTCCCAATAGGCAGCAGCATTACTGCAGCATTCACATTCAAGCACCTTGCACGATAGACCTTGGACATGTCCAACACAGCAGAACACACCCATGCAGGATGTAAGACATGTGGCAGCACAGTGACATATGGAAGCCCCACCACAATTAAGCATCCTGTGTGAGTGGCACCATGGCTCCCAACACTGACACAGTACAGAAATCCCACCCTGCCCACCCTACAGTAATGGAATTCCAAACCATAAGCTGGCACATCCACAAATGCACCACACATAAGTAGGCCGAGTAATGACAATGCACATCCCACGAACACTGTCCCCCAAATGGCCAGGGAAATTCATGGAGAACAGTACAGAATAGTGACGACCAGCAAATCCAACATTAGCCAAATGGATTTGCAATGACACATGAGGCAGCCACTTCTGTCATGCAGAAATAGATGGAAGGGCCCCCTTATCCTGCGACAAGTGAATGAGTACTGTTACATATAGAAACCTAGGCGTACCAAGTGGAGAGTGCCCCATTGATTCAATCGTGCCCGTAGGACAACACACTCCACAATGTTATAGGCCAAATGCTAAAAATGGCAAAATGACACTGATTACTGAGCTGTGTACACCCACTGGACTTACCTTGTCCCCATACCGGCTTTCTGTCCCCTGCAGGTGATTCTGGATATCCCCAGTACACGTGGCTCATGACCCCTGTGTGTCACCCACACACGGCGGCGGAGCGGGCATACAACCTTGCCCATGCCCGTTCACGGATCTGCGTGGAGAGGGCATTTGGACTGCTGAAGGCACGCTTCCGGTGCCTCGACCGCAGGGGAGGGGCATTGATGTATGCACCAGAAAAAGTTGGAAAAATTGTACTGACATGTGCCATGCTGCACAACATCTGTTGTCGCAGAAATGTGACACTGCCCCCTGATGCTCATGTGCAGCCACCTGAGGATGGGAGTGAGGGCAATGAAGTGCCAGAAGGTGTTGCACATGCACAGAGGATTGGGCTGAGGGAGGGGAGGTTGGTCGGACAGGGATTGATTGATGGATTCTTTTAGAAATGAGTAATGGGTAAATTGGAAATATGTCATTTCAACATTGAATTGCATTTGTAACAATCTCTACTGTCCATGCATTGTAAATTTTCGAACGTGATTTATTTACCATCCAACAAACCCCCCTCCCACCAGTGAACACCCAGTACACTAACCCCCCTCCCACCAGTGAACACCCAGCACACTAACCCCCCTATCCCCAGTAAACACCCAGGACACTAACCCACCTCCCACCAGTGAACACCCAGCACACTAACCCCCCTAACCCCAGGAAACACCCAGCACACTAACCCCCCTCCCCCCAGTAAACACCCAGCACACTAACCCCCCTCCCCCAGTAAACACCCAGCACACTAACCCCTCTCCCCCCAGTAAACTACCCCCAACTGTGCAGATAGGCACATGTGTCTCATCAGGGCACCAACAACGATGCCATGCACCACTAGGATGGTCGCGGGTGCTTCCCTTTTCCGCGCCCCTCTGGTGTGCATGCCCTTAGGTGGCACATAGATCGGCGCCTAGGAGATGGCTCTAGGGAACCCTCCATGGGTGTGGTCGATGTCGAAGGGACTGAAGAGGTGGCCATCATGTGCTGTTGCATGAGGTTGTTTCCCTCCCGTGTCTGTTCAGCAAGTGCTGAGACTTCCTCCGTCAACTCCCTCCCTCGTTGGCCGAAGCCTGTCAGGGCAGCGGTACATTGTTCAACAACTCGGCGTGTACGCGCATTGTCCCAAGCTATGTACTTGCACCCATGCCTTATTGATGCAATGCCGGCTCTGCACCTTGGCCATCGATTCCACCCTGGCCTGTTTGGCCTCAATGATGTCGAGTCGGCCATCACTGCTGCCCCAGTGACGAAGGGCTCCCCTGGTGTGTCACGTGGTGGCTTGCGACTTGTGTGCTGTCGGGGGGGGCCTGCATGGCGACATGGCGCCAGCCTGGACTGGGCTGCCTGGCTCAGAGTGCCGGTCTTCTGGGCTCCCATATGATGGCGTGTCCACGTCTGGCTGCGGTGTGTGGACACGACGCACAGGCACATGTCAACTTCCTGCATGCTGTGTGCCTGGCCTTGGGTTTCCCTGGGGTGTGATCATCCCTTCAGCCTCACTGCTTCCGGGAGAATGTTGTCCTATGGCATGATGGCCACGTGGAGGTGTTGCTCCCACGTTGGGCTCCGATGCAGACCTCTCTCCCTCAGCATCGGGGCTGTGACTGGTGGCTTGGGGCGAGCTGGTGGTCGCCTCCCTGCGGCCATGTGGCTGCGGCTGCTGTCTCATGGGGCTGCGTTGGGATGAAGTGGGTGTTGGCCTGGTTTGTCTCCCTTCAGTGCAGCCTCTTTGTGGGGTGCTGGTGCTGGTGGAGGCGCGCTGCCGTGGGCGCTGTGTTGGTGTGGCCTCCTCCCCATCATCTTCGTCCCGCTGGGATCGACGTGTGCCTGTGGGGTACATAGGATGTGGTTTGAGTTCAATGCTACATATATTTGTGTGATGCAGGTCATGCCAACAAGTGTGATTGAAGACAGTAACAATCACGCATTCTACTTGCATTCTGTTCAGTCGCCATGTGGTGCTTGTTGTGAATGTGTATGGAGGTACACTGCGTGGGAATGTCGGAGTGACAAGATTGCATGCGTGGTTGGGGTGCACTGCGTTCTGGGTTTTGGGGGTGTATTCATGCACACTCCAACTCTACGTAGCTGTCCTATGGCTATGGAAGTCTATCCCCTGCCCCTGTCATTCATGCACTGCACGTACAGGGTCGTCTAGGGAGCACTACCGTTCTATGGATGTAGACCTCACTTATGGGTGTATGCAGTACCTCAGACACATGTCTTCGCATTCATTCACTCAGGGTCTGCATGTGTGGTACTTTCAGCTGCATGTATTTGGGAATGGAACTCACCTGCAATGCCCTCGATGGTGCCAACATCTATCAGGGCTGTCATTTTCTCATCCCAAGTTGTGAGTTCAGGTGGGCGTGGGGGTGGGCCTCCTCCAGTGGCCCTACTTGCACTCCTGTGCTGTGACAGGATGCCACGGACTCACACACGCAGGTCGTTCAGGCGCTTGCGGCAATCCTCTCCATCCCGGGGCACGCGCCCCACAGCACTGACCCTTTGGCTGATGGTTCACCATATTAGCTCCTGGTCACTGAATTTGGGCTTTCTCACCCTGTCCAGGGCAGACTTGCCCCTAGTGCGCTCCTGAGACATGTTTTGGGCTTGGATCGTGTGGATGGCTTCCAGGGGCTGTGATATCCGACGGATTGTGATTTCCAAGATGGCTGCCGCTTTATTTCCCGTTCCTGTGGTGACGCGTTTCCCGCGCGCTAAAAGCGGTAGCGCACGGTGTGCCAGATTTAAAGGTTTGCGCTATTCGCGCTAATGCCATGGACTGGGGCGTGTGCACGATAACTCGTGATCTGGCAGATTATCCACCGGGTGCCTTGACGTTAGCGCTAATTACGTCCGGCGGATAATCCGCCGCATTACTGCCTAAGTCGTGATGAGGCCCAACATCTGGAAACCTTTATTCTTGCTGATTAATACCATGTCACATCTGTGCAGGAAATCATTTGAATATTGAATATCAGACTCCAAAAACACAAGCGCATGATATCCATTTTAGTTGTATATTTTAATGTATCTTCATATGGTGTCAGCCCATTGAAAACTGAGATCCTAAAGATGGAGACAGAGGATCTATACTGCAGGCATGAGGGATACATGATCAGGAAATTGGGAACAGCTGTGTCCAAAAGGTTTAAAAAGGAGCACACATTTGAAAAACTGTTGTGATGATTGACTGGTTTCACTTTGAAATTTTTCAAATTTCACTGGTTGTATTTTTTTCTTGATCGCCCCCTCTATTGTACAGACGTAGCGGTACAGTGTGCATATTAAATTGCTACATTAATTCTTCATTCATGTTCAATGTAGGGAACAAAGATGGAAATATTTGAAAAAGGGGGTGTAAGTTAGACAAGTGTGGATGTATGTTGAGCCATGACAGTTGTGAAAATGTTGTGTGCTTACTTCTCAAAGTGACATAGAAAATCGGGGGCGAGGGGTGTATTTAGCAATGTAAACTTGTATGTAGGTACTGTTATTTTGAACCACAACTCTTTCGGCTAGGACACAGAGACCTATCAAACAAAAGCTCTTATTTCTGCCATTTGCTGCCGTTAACTAATGTTGTTTGGAAATTGTAGATCCCTGCATTAGAATACACCATTGCGATGCTCAGAACTAAACTGGTATGCATAGAGAAAACCAGGAAGCAAAAAAAAGTACAGGTCCATGAATCAAACACTTAATAAAAAAACATGTTAACTCCATGTTGATTGAGAATTGTAAAGACATTATACACATATGTATTCTTCATACATAAACACACGTTAATTATATATTAAACAACAGAACTCAGAACCCCATATGTTGTTGACACACAGGTTATGCAAAACAACAAAAGAGGAGCATATATAACACCAGAAAAAATGTAGGAGCCAAGCCAAGTGTCAACTAATAGATTTCTGAATATATAAATACAACAATAGTATTATAGATCAAAACCAGAATGTATGTTTGTTTAACTTCTACACAGATTCCAAGGGTAGCTATTCAGAGTGGACAAAAATCACTTTTGGATTTACATTCCAAAACAAAGAATATAAGAAAAAGGCCATGAAGTTAAGGAAAATTGCACACACAGGTACTATTGAGAATGGTGATTCCTGTGAAAATATTGTATTTTGTCAAAATTATAACAGATGATTTGAAATATATGTTTTTATTTTACTTTAGTACTTAGTTATTTTATTCATGCATCTCTTTGTAGCAGTCCCTGAAGAAGGTAATAAAAAGACCGAAATGCATTGGACAAAAAGCAATTATTGCAACAGGCCTAATACAAGGTAGTCTTGACTAATAAAGACAATCACAATTGAATCCATACAAAGTCTTGGAGTATCTTTAAGGAACAGGAATATGTATTTCAAAGTAGAGAATAAGGAATAACCAACAGTGGGATACCACGTGGTCCTTCTAGCCGACCGGGACAACCAAGCCAGTCATATATCTGTCATTATTTTGTACCACCCCACAGTTCAAACGGGGAGATATCTGGCGACAGGACCAAATAACTGCTAATCTAATTATTAATTTTGCTCAACTGACTGAAGAGAGAAAAAAAGAAATACAGTGGTGCCCAATAACCCCTCCATTTTGGCTATAAAACAAAAACATCTGCAAAGATGTTAAACTATGCTGGAGCAAAGAAAACCTAAAATGTGTTACTCATCACCGAACAGGCCAGGGTGTTGGTTAGAAGACCTCGAGTCAAGCGCCCAAGACAAGGAGACGAACCACTCCTGATATCCATTTGTCAGCCTGGACTCTGGATATCCACTTGTAACCCGAGGATGTATCCGGAATCTGGCCTCCTCGACCTGAGGGAACTCTTCTTTGCAATATACCCGTCTGCTGTTTGAATGTATTGACAGACAGAGGTGTTGATTACATAAAAGAGCGAGGAACACACGCACCGCGACACCAGTGCTGCAAAGGAAGGACAAGAACAGGTTAACACAAATGTTGTTGAACCGATTACAAAACATCCTCAATGTGCCATATATACCTGTCTCTGCGGTGTCTAGGACTTAGGATGCGTGCCTATGAAAGAACCAGAAAGGTACAGTTAACCCTATGAGACCCTGTCTGCTGCTTTTAACATCAAGGATTTGACATGCAAGGATCGACTTACCCTTAGGAGGATAGTAGCGTTTCTGGAAGGTTTGATTAACTGTCACAAAACAGAAAGATAAAATAACAAAATGGGAAGGTTAGTATATAGGGAGACTCCCCGAATGGCATGAGGGGCGCGCTAGATTTGGGATGGTGCACCGGGCAGCAAAGCGTTCGTTGATGCACTTGATGAAATCCAGAAATCCTTGTGAAAGTGTCTTATTGTGGCTTTCAGTTCGGGAAGGACCACTGTTACTTGGTGAGTGCCCAGGAATGCGGAATGCAGAAATCCCGACAGTTATCATGTATTTTTTTTAAATTTATTTATTTGACTTATATTCAGGGAAAAAAAACTGTAATTTTGTCAAAGAGTGTGACACAGTTTTGTCCTGCAGTTTGTTTCTCTTGGTTTCATCGAAAATGGTTTCATCGAGAATGGCTTTCCACAGATCCGACTTGTTAGAGTGCTTGTAGGAGACTTCCGAGGTCGTCTGACTATAGGCCCACTTGCCTTACTCTGCTGCAGTAGGTTCAGTGGGCTGGGCCTCGTTTATCTGTTTGAAAGCCATTTCGAGTAGATTTGTCATGGCCATTGTCCACCGAGTGGCTTCGCCGGCGATGAGTCTGTTCCACAAAGTTTCTTCTTGAATCATCCAATGATTCGTGATCAGCGGTGATAGTTAGGTGGTTCTATTTTGTTTCGTGCAGGGACAGTTTAGAATTAAATGTCTAATCGTTTCTACAGTGCTTGAGATTTTGCATAGTCGACATACTTGGTTTTCCTCCATGTTTCGAATAGCGAGTATTTGTTTTGTTTGTAATAAATTTAGTCTTGCTTTCATAAACAAATATTTTTTTTTCTTGTCCGGGAATTTGCTCACGTATTTCATTGGTACCTTTGGTTTGTTGAACGTGGGTGGGAGATGTTGTAATAATTTATTTTCAGTTGCTGCCTCTATTGTTTTAATCCAATCCCTTTCTTCGAGTTTCCGTTTGATTTTATCTGGATTTTCTTTTAGGTCTGTTTCCGTGCACAGTATTTCAGACAACCTTTCCTTTCTAAGTTCTGCCCACTTCTTGAATAAGATGCAGTTTCCATTTTCAAGTTCTTCTTTAATCAATGCGTAGATTGGCAGGGAGTCGGCAAGGATGATTTTTCTGAATCATCTCATTGCGCTGACGTCGACTATCGAGGCCAGGGATATTAACCCACGCTCCCTTCTGATAGCCGTTATTGCGGTTGATTTGGGAAGCCCCAGAACGGTTCTCCAAACCATGCCTTCTATTTTGTTCCAGATGTTCTCCGAGATACAGAGTGATGCTTCCGTTCCACATGTCAGCGAGGGCACCAATTTCATTTTTATAGAAATGTATTGCCGGGGTTAGCGTAAATTTACCAAATTTCTTATCCAATGTTCTCAATTGCGCTGTCAGTCTCTTCGCTTTGTCCCAGAGTGCTTCTTGCATTGCTTTATCTGTTGGTGTGTTGTCTAATTCAAATCCCAGGTATCTGATGTTGTTTACTTTTTCAATTTTTATGTCGTCTAAGAACCATGACTCCGTTGTAGTTCTTTTCCGTTGTTTCTCCAGGGTCATGATTTTTGTTTTGTTTTTGTTTATCTCCAAGTGATTTTCCTCTAAGTATTTTGTCAGGTTTGTCAATTTCCGCTGCAGACCCACTTTAGTCTGATCGATCAGAATCACGACGTCTGCGTATAGAAGGCGCGGAATTGTAGTTTTTCCTAATTTTGGTGGAAACGTTCTGATCTTGTTTTCTGAGTACTGCAGGTCCCCCAAAAAGTCGATAAAGAGTGCGGGTGCCAGCGGGCAACCCTGTTTTACACCCCTTTTAACTTGTATTTCTTCTGATAAGGTTCCCTGTTGATTTAGCTTTACTCTAACTGTTGTGTTTGAGTGGAGCGCGATTAGTGGGTTGAGCACTGATCTGGGGCATTTCCAGGCTTCCAATTTTTTCCATAGCATGTTTCTATCCACTTTATCGAATGCTTTTGACAGATCTACAAACGCTAAGTAGATTTTTGACGCCCCTTCTTTGACTTTTGCTTTAAAGATTTTATTATCAAGATGTTAATTGCTATTGTTCCATTTTTCTGGAAGCCCGTTTGCAAGATGTCTTTGCACTCTGCCGATTTTTCCCATATCCTCAGATGGTCCAAGATGAGAGAGGAAAAGATCTTTCCTAGGATATCTAGCAACGCAATTGGTCTATAGTTCACAGGGTCCTCCCGGCTGCCCTTTTTGTAGATCGTGGGTTTGTTCACAAATGTTAAATATCTTTCCAATTAGTACTGACCATTCCTTCGGGAATTGCTTTAGCATTATGTTTGTTAGTCCATCGGGACCTGGTGCTCTAGATGTTTTGAGATTTCTTATTTTTGCTTCAATGTCTTCTGCGTTCGATGTCATCACCCATGTTGTGTTTTTTGTTGTTTCCAGAGGCTCTACCGATATCTGGGGTTTGCCAAACTCACTCGATAGGTACTCCATCCATTTTTCTTCTGAGACTGCGTTTGTCGGTGCTAGGTTGGGTGAACAATTGCTCTCTTTGATTAGGGACCAGAAGTCGCTGGATTTATTGGTTGTTAATTTTCTCATCATTTCTTCTGCGTCCAACTGGTATTGTGTTGCTTTAGATTGTTTTCGCCAGGTTGTATATCTTTTTATTTCACATTTCCAATTTGCCCAGTCTTGTTCTGTTTTTGATTTCCTTGCCTTCCTTTTTAGTTGTCGGCCTAATTTCCTTTGTTTTACCAGCTCTTTGTTGTATGCATGGATGGGTTGTGAGGCCGCTTGGTTTCTAGTTCCTATTGGTTTTTGGTAGGGTGCAAGGAGTGGAAGGTAGTTTGGTTTCTCGCTTAATTTAGAATGATGGTTTGCTGTTACCTTTTCTTCCCAAGCTGATTTTATTTGTTGGATGTTGACTTCCGTTATTCGTAACCGAGTTTGTTGAACGTTAGTTTCGACCCTGGTTTTGTATATAAGTTTTGTTGGTCTCCAACCACCCCATGTACACGTGAGTAAGTTGTGATCACTGTTGATCGTTTTTACAACTTTAAAGCTGACTATGTTTGCTGCCAAGGCGGACGAGATGAAAATATAATCTAAGGTTGCTTTTGATGCTCCCCTTTCCCAAGTAGGTAAATTCTGTTGGCTTGGGAACATAGTCGCTATGTTTTGTAGGTTTCTGGAGCTAATTACTTCCAACCAGGCTTTTCCGCGTTCCAGTGTTGAATTCTTCCACGTTCTCTCGGTTACTTTATTACAGTTGGCGTTGAAGTCGCCGCATATCATAATCTCGATTTCATCAAACTCTTCGTACAGCTGATCAATGGTTGAGCTCATTGAGGAACAGAAGACTTTCGCTGGCATACGCTGCGGGTTCCAATAGCAATTTATGATTGCCAAGGTGTTCCTTTTGGCCCTCTTGCTTTTCCCCGTAGCTGGGGACCATGTGGACAGGGTCATCAGCATTTCGTATGCTTCCCTCCATTTCTTTGGTGGGTCTAGACCTAGGCCGTTTTTGATGGCTGTTAACAGGCCAGACGAAGGTCTTCCTAAAGGACCTCTAGTTGCAGCAGAGGTTTCCAAACAAAATCCATCCAGCGTTGGTTTCTCCAATAACCACGTCTCTTGCAGACATAAAATATCAAATGCACCCAGATTCACGTCTCCTGGCATTGTTAAGTGGTTGTGCCCTCTGGTGTTCCAGGATCCTACAATGTACTGGTCTTTGTCGGGCCGTTTCTCAGAGGGCGTCGCTGTATTCTCTCCCTTGAGGCACGGCCCTTTTTGTTGCTATTTGAAGGCTTTCTTTGACCAGGTAGAAGTGAACCAGTCCCACGGGCCTCTCATTGGGCGAGTGTCCTTTGTTTTGTCAGCGGACTTCCGCTCTGGTGTTTCTACACTGTCAAACCTGTTTGATTTTGATGGTTCAACCTTTTTCCCACTGTTTCTGTTTGAACTCGTTTCGTATGGTCGCTTGGTGTATTCCGAGGCCCTTCGTGGATGTTGTAAGAGGATTCAATTCAACACTACAGCTAAGTCAACGCCTAGTAATACTGAATGAAAACCCTTATTGATATATCTTTATGTCCAGTTCATGCATTCTGGATGACTACCCCTATATAACACCCCTCTGTTGGAATCCCCCTGACCCCACTGAGCCAAGAAGTAGTTCTGTTTTGCAAGTTAAAAGGTTTATTTGAGACTTTAAACAATATAGATATATATATCACACTTTATAATAAATTAATAATTGAATATCACACTTAATCTGATATGATAAAGATTAACAACGGAGAATCTGGCACTAGCACACTTCTTTATAATCACTAAGGAGTTGACATGAAATGGATAAGGTAGCACACTGGTAAATAGGGACAGAAGAATAATGTGGTAGAGAATGCTTTATAGATTTCAGATGGATGCAATGTTGAATGAAATGCAGTACAGAAAATACTCAATATGATTTCAACAAAACAATGTAATCACTTTTCTCTGGCAATTCACCCCCCCCCTTTTATGCAATGCAAGGAAATGGAAGGAAAAGCACACAGTTCTCAGAAATGCAATCAAATGTGATTCAGTTCACCCCAGCAAGCTTAGACAACAGAAGTTTAAAACACAACCCAAAATGCTTCTATATGTGCTGGCAATGGAGTGAAAAATATGCTAAAATGCTTTTAATTCCCTGTAGAGGTTCAGGGTGAGTGGTATCTAGTTAATATTAGTCCAGGCCCACACTAGCAATGATTCAGGGATGATTAGCAGGTTAAACGAATTTCTGGCAAATGGAAGGCAAGCAGCATCAGATTTTTACACGTGGAGAAATTTGCAAACCGCGGCAAAATTTGCGAATGCGTGTTCCGCGATTGCGGTAAAACTATAAGGGGTAGGAATGTGGTTCTTGGTGCGATTAAAAGCTAAGATTCTAAGCTTTCAGATGAAAGTTACTGCAAGTCTCTAGCCCAAACGGTTACAGAGTTATGACCGATTTAGTAGAGGTCGTTTTTAGTTTTGCAAATTTTAAACGCAACACTTTTTCAGCTTTAAAAATGATGGCAGAATAACACAATTTCTAAGCTGCAGTTCTACTTAGATTAAAAATGGATTGAATTATATGATTTTAACTAAGAGATGTGTTCTGAGTTTTGCCGAGTACTCACAAGAGATTTTGAACCGGAAAGCGACTTGGTCACTGACTTCAGTCTGGTCAGGTCTTCCCGAGTTCCGCTCACAGCGCCTGGCCTCTGGAACTGCTCACAGCATCGGGGTCAGCACTCTCTCTCTCTGGGTACAGCACTGCTTCTGGATTCGGGAGATTGAGGGATTTGAAGTCTCTGTTTATCTTGGAGTCCAAGTGTTGGCTCTTTGAAGGTTGATGGAGGTAAGTATGGATTTTTCCGGCAGAGCTTCCAGCTGCAGATGGAAATGAAGCTCTCCACCTAAGTTTCAGTGCTCCATTTATATGTTCTGCAAGTGGGTGTGTGTGTTGGTCATAACTCAACTTGCCCCTCTCACTTGTCATTGGTCCAGCTTTCATTTCTTCCCTGATTGGGGGAGCTAAGTTGTGTCAGAGTGATGTCAGCCATTTATGATCTCTTGAAAAAACTCCCCTGTCATCTGTGCACCCAAATCTATATCTGATCAAAATACATATTTCACATTTACACAGTTGTTTGAAATTACATACCCATGTCACATATCACATGAGGTATACTCTGTCCCAAATCTGCTGTTTCTAAGAGCTTGCATTCAAAAATGGCAACTTTTAGCACTTTTTAATGTGCTAAACAACATTGGATCTTCATTAAATTTTATACAACTGTTCCTCACATATCTACCCACATACCAATGCATTTTCGTTTGTCTAGCTGAAACATGGAGTCTGCAATAGTAATAAACAGCAGGGTTTTGTCCCAGAATATCCTACAATTTGGAGTTTGGGCTTGAAATAAAGGTACATTTTTTTAATTAAGTCTCTCAAAGTTATACATTTCTGTCATTTGATTACAAAGAGTTATCAGTGTTTTTGTAAAATATATATTTTACTTTCAATTCAGTCCTCAGAGTGTTGGAGTCCGCCTCCAAGACTTGGGTGGGTCAGTCACATGCATCCTCTGGCAGGCAGGCCTTTGTTGACAGTAAAACAGTAAAAATCAACATATTCCTTTCAGAGGAAAGGGTCTTTTGTGTGATGTCTGGCAAGCTGACATCAGGAGGCCAGGGAGCCACTTTGCATTTAATTAACCGAACCCTGTGATTTCCTGGCTCCTTGTGTTGAGTTCTGAAGTGTCAAGAGTTCTCAGGACAGGCAACCCCTTTGAACTTTTAATGACATGAGACCCCTTTCTTTGCACTTAGACAGTTTTGCAAGACAGCTCTCCTGTCAGAGTTTAGACCGCTAGTGCCGCCTTGAGGATTTTGTTGGTACTGCATGCAATTTTGGGATCTTTCTTGGATTAATGCATTCTAAACAGGAATGGTTCTTACATGGTAGTAAATCCTTGCTTAACATTGTTTTGATGGGGCTCCTTACAGTAAGATGGTTATGTGGAACCCCATAAAAAGGGTTGAATCTTTAAAGTGGTCCAATGAGTCACGATTTCAGCAACTTTTTGACATCAGTAACAGTGGATTTTGTTAACAAAGACCTTTCTTTACACTGGTGGGTGGCAAGTTAGGTAACCATTTTGGTGTGCGCACAACTGCGCAGCTCTCCTGGATTCTGGGATGAAATGATGGGCGGCGACAGCGCATCCCCATCTTTACCCACTCCAATGATTTATTTTTGTTCTGGGGTAAAATGATGGGCAGCGACAGCTTAATCCCCACATTCACCCCGTCTAATGATTCCACATGGGTCAAAACCCTCCACAAACCCCCCCGCCCGACTGCGCTTTGACTTGAGTCGAGGGGGAGTCGGTTGCAAGGGAGGTTTTGAACCCTGGCGCTGGTATGTCCACATTATCTTCTTCCAATTCTGTAGATGGCACAGTTCAGCATCTTCCTCTCCATCCGGTCAGATCGATCAGATCTCCTCGCCGGTCCTGATGGGAAGATTGGGCGGTACCCCGGGCCCGTTGCGTCTCTGCTCCCAGTCTCCGGATCGTCCTCCTTGGCCCGTCTCCCGGTTTTCTTTCTCCTAGGACGACAAAGGAAGAGCGGCAATACCTATTCATAGACATTTTTCCACCACTGTTGAGATAGTGGGGCAGCATATGCATTTCATCATAACGAAACATTACATTCTTATTTTGAAAAAAAAACAGTATAACTAAGAGACAGTTTCATGCAAATCACAATATTTTAGAGACTAGATGTTGTATGTTTTATGATTGGAACTGAATTAGTCTGAAACAGTACCCGCTAGGATTCCAGAGGATTCCTCCAGTTGTTGCAGAGCGTGCCTGGGATGGCAACATTTCAACTGGTTTATGTGGACCCACTTGTCTTCCCCCGCTGCCAAAGGACCTTTGGGGATGTGGATTTTGTAGGCCACAGGGGAGATCTTGTCGATGATCTCAAAGGGTCCCTTCCACGTAGGCAAAAATTTCCGCTGTTTTGCCTGGTTCCTTTGGAAGTTGTATAAATAGACCCGGTCCCCCACCTGATATTCCTTCCTGGAAGTCTTCAGGTCATAGTGGGTCTTCATGCTATCAGCCGATCTTTCTAGATTCCGCTGAGCGTAAGCAAAAGCATGTTGGAGGTGTTTCCTTAAATTCTCCACATACTCATGAGTAGTGGAGGCATTTATCAATGTCTGCTCTTGGGTCCTATAGAGCAAATGCTGCGGAAGCACCATCTTGCGCCCAGTCATCAACTCAAATGGTGACATTTTGGTTGCAGATGAAGGGGTAGATCTGATGGCCATTAGGACCAGAGGTAATCGGATATCCCAACTTGGCCCAGAATCTGCCACAAACTTCTTTAATATGCTCACAATGGTTCGGTTATATCTCTCTACTGCCCCAGAAGAAGCTGGCCGGTAAGCAATGTGTAGCTTTCTCTTGACCCCCAGTATCTCCCACATCTTTGTCATTACTTCACTGGTGAAGTGGCTACCTCTGTCTGACTCAATCCTTTGAGGTAGGCCGAAACGGGAAAAGATGTGGTTAATCATCAGGGCAGCTGCGGTTTCTGCCTTGCAATTTGGGGCTGGGAGACATTCCACCCACTTGGTAAACAAGCATGTCACAGTCAACATGTACTTATTCCCCCTCGCGGAGCGAATCACAGGGCCTACAAAGTCGATTTGTAAATCTGACCATGGCAGTGTCATCCCCCTCTTTTGGAGAGGTGCACGATGCGTGAGGGATGATGGCTGAAATTGTGCACACACAAGACACCCCTTCAAGTATTGGTCGAGGTCCTGCCCCATGTGTGGCCAGTATGCAACCTCTCTTAAGATTTCCAATGTTGTGTGAAACCCCCTATGACCGGCAGTAGCCGCATCATGGGCGTGACTTAACATCAGGCTTCGGAATGAGGTAGGAACCACCCACTGATCGTGGCCAGCTTTGGATTTCCTTACCAACAAACCGTCTTGGATCCGGAACATTTTTGGACACTTCATCAACACTCTTAGGTCCTCTTTCCCAATGTAATCGGTATCCGTCAGGGGAAAGTTCTCAGGGTCCTCAAGGTGCTGGTAAAATTTACCAATTATTGGATCCCCCTTCTGAGCTGTAATCAAATCAGCATCAGGGGTCTCCTTACTCCATTGTGCAATTGAAAGGTCATTGTGAGCATTTGTCTGGGACCTAGTGATAGCAGTGACCTGGATTTCCCCCAACAGGGACTCAATCTCAATTAGATCCCCTTGGATGGCCTCGGTTTTGGCCAGCTGATCAGCTAAGTCATTTCCAGTTTTGTCTGGTCCCTCTACTTTGGAATGACCCTTGATCTTTTTCCAATAGATGGTCATCTCATTCGAGGTGACCAGATCATCAATGTTTTGGATCAACTTCCCATGTTTCAAGGGTTTGTTGTTAGCACATAACATGCCTCTGGTTTTCCAATTAACCAGGTGCTCCACGAACCCGTTCCGTACATAATCCGAATCTGTGATTATGACCAGTTCGTGAAGTTGATGCTGGACAGCAGTGAGGATGGCCTGATGCACAGCCATCAATTCTGCCACCTGACTACTTCGGGGACCAATTTTGTATCCAGCGGAGGGTTCTGGGGACTCATTCATCCATGCATTCCCTACGCCAGCCACCAGTTCTTTCTCCCCGTTGTTGTCAACATGGTAAGAGCATCCATCCACATAGACAGTGGGCATTCCCTCACACTTGTCTTCTTCAAAGACTTTGTGTGGGGAATTAAGGTATGCCTCCGTGTTGTCCTTGACTTTTAGACTTTCGTCCTCGAGACAGTTTTCTCTGGCACAATCATGCAAGTCAGCCAGACCTTGCGCGAGGTGACTCTTCTTGTTTTGGCCATATCTGACCTCCACAGGAAAGCCTTGCATTGACAGAATCCAGGAAGTAATTCTGGAATTACTCACATTTCCGGCCCGGATTCTATCACTTTGGAGATATTGCAGAGGCTGGTGTGGAGTCTCCACTATGATGTGCTCCCCCTGGATAAACGGGCGGTAATTCTTCAATGCCCACACCGTCGCCAGGAGTGCCTTCTCACAATCGTTGAATTTTTCCTCCACAGAGGATAAAGTTTTGCTCGCATAGGAGATTACTTTATTGACCTTGTCATGCTTTTGGTATAATACTGCCGTCAGGCACGTATTAGAGAACCCTGTCTCCAGGAAGAACTCCTTGTTTCTGACAGGGTAAGCTAGGCAGGGCGCTTGTGAGAGGCTTCTTTTGAGTTGTCTTACTGCCTCGGATTGTTCTGGACCCCATTCCCACTTGACCCCCCCCTTCAGGAGATGAATCAGGGGTCTGGTGATCTCTGCGTAGCCCTCAATGAACTTTCTGCTGTAATTAGTCAGTCCAAGGAGGCTCCTTAGTTCCCGCAGAGTTGTGGGGTCTTTCAGTTTCTGAAGTGCTTCCACTTTCTTTTCCTGGGGACAGAGACCCTGAGGAGTAATCTCATGCCCCAAGAAATTAACACGGGTTCTACACCACTGTGCTTTCTGAAAGGAAAGTTTTGCTCCGGTGGCCCTCAACTGTGTCAGAACATAACGGATCTCCGCTATGTGTTCCTCCACAGATGAACTTTTGATGAGGACATCATCTACATAAGCCAGGTTACCCCTCGCACCCAGGTCGGGCATGGCCTTATGTAGGAAAATGTTGAATTCATTGCCGGAGTTGAGGTATCCGAAGGGAGTCCGGGTCCATGTGTACTGCTGGCCCCCAAAGGTAAAAGCCAGTTTGTATTGGTCCTCCCTACTGACAGGCACGGTCCAGTACCCATTGGTCAGGTCTATTGCAGTGAATACCTGTGACCCCTGGATCTGGGCCAGCCCTTGGTCAATGTAGGGCAGAGGCCATCGGGAAGTATGGACCCGTTTGTTGAGCTCCCTAAGGTCAGCACAGAGTCTCCACTGGCCGTTTGGTTTCAATATTCCCAGCACCGGATTATTGAAGGTGCTGTGGATGGGACGGATTATTCCCCTGGACTCAAGGTTCTTAATTATTTCAGTAAGGGACTCCATTGATGCGAGAGGCAAGCGATATTGCTTCACAAACACAGGAGTCATGCCAGGGTCCGTGGGGATTGGTGTTGTGTGGATGTCGGTGCGACCACAGTCATATGAGTCTACCGCAAAGAGATCTTGGAAATCCAAGAAAACTTGTTTCAACCTTTGCTTTTGTTCCAGAGTCACACAGGCGTCAGCTAGGTTGACTCTCTCTTCCACCATCTGCCTGAAGCCTGGAAAGACTTCTGGTTTGGCTATTTCAGCGGCCTCCTCCAGCTGGGTGGAGAAGTCCCTGGTCAGAGTGCTGATTTGGACTGGAGGCTTCAGGTGGGAAAGGCAGCCCTCATGGACCTGGAAAATCACCTCATCCCTCCTGAAGTCACAAGTCACATCTTCCTTACCATAGGGGCAGGAAGTGTACACCAGGAAGTTCCCCCCATGCCGGGTAAAAATCCTGTCTGGTGTTGTATTGTCATCACTGTCACTGTCAAAACAGTCCTTGGGGATTGGTCCTAACAGTTCATTTACTAAGTCGATGGAAAAATGTCGCTCATCAACCGCCATTCCAATAATGGTGCCTGCGGCTAGAGTAATACTCTTTAAGTCGCTGTTATCCACCTCTATTAGAATGGTGTCATGTTCTATGTTGACTAATGGTGTTGGGTTTACCCCTAACCCTTGCTGTTGGAGAGAAGCATTTAGATGTATGTAAGCATCAGGGTTTTGCAAATATTTTCCTCTTTTAACTTTCACTTCCAGGGAGAATTGTCGGGTCCTTTCTGGGATGGTGACTTCCTCTTTAACCTGAATTTCAACTGCATAAGGTAGCAATTGAGCTGACCTAAATGCTTTTTCTGGATCATCAAAGCCCATGGGATTATCCGCTAATCGGGACCAAGCTTTGAAGTTTATTAGGTCCAAACTAATGGCGAAGCGATTGAGAATGTCACTGCCTAAGTAAAAGGCGGCAGTGACGTCTCGCACGACCCAACAATTATGGACTATGCTCTTGTTGCCAATGGAGATTTTGAGCATACACCTGCTTGGCAGGAGATGTTTTGGAATGAGGTGCTTCCAGGTCCATTTCCCATTTGTCTATCAGTTTGAAGGTGGGAATGGCTGGATCTTTTGGGAGTTGGCGAAACATGGCTTCGCTGATGAAGCTCTTACCGTTGTTCACACACACTCGAGCGAGAACAGAGTCCTTCCCATCATTTAACTGAACAGGGATGAACAACTGCTCTCCAATTTGCTGAATATCAGCCAGGCTCTGAGCTGATTTCACATCTTTCTGGACTATAGGAGTGGGAGTTTCTGATTGTGGATTAGTATAGAATTTCAGAGTGTTTCCTTCCAGCGTGGAATACCACTTTAGACTGGAAGGAAGGTTGATTTTCAGAATTAGAGAGGACCCCCCATCACCAGTCTGTTGTCCTACTGCTATTACTGTCACGTCTGGAATTTGGTTGTTCTGGAAGTGGAATTCTACTTGGTCAGATTTTTGTTCAACCATGTGGCAGGTGCCGTTTAAACTAACATGGTTAACACTCTGTTTTAATTTTATTGGTCGGCTAGTCTGGGTCCAGAGGACCTTGTTTACACAATCTATTAGGGGTGACAACCTTCTCAGGAGGTCATTCCCCAGTAAACAAGGGGTGCCCTCTGGAGTCACAACTATGACCGGGTGTTTCAACTTGTGTCGCCCGATCTTAATGTCCAAGTCTGCAGTCCCCTCAACGGGAATTTCCTTCCCGTCAAAGTTCTGCAGTTGTCCAGGAAGAGAGGTGAGAGGAATTTGGTAATTCTCTCCCCTTCCTGCATTCAGTTCATCAAAGGCCCTTCTGGACAGAAGGGTAGCTTGAGATCCAGTGTCCACCAGTGCCAAAATTGTACCCTGCCCCTGTACTTGTACCGGGGCATAGTATCTTCCCTCCTTCTCCTCAAGGGGGCACAGATAATGCACATTTTTGGACAACTGGTGGGCTAATTTTCTGGTTTTGGACATGGCGAGAGAAGAGATTTGGGCAGAATTCTGTGGAGAGCCTTGGGAATCTGAAAGAAAAATCTGGCAACTGGAGATCAGAGCCATTGTGGGTTCCCCTGGCTCCGGTTCCGGGACGCCCCCCCCTTTTTGGAGGCAGTCACCAGGATGGGTTTGAACCAGGGGAGTTTCTTGCTGTTGGTTCTGGGATGAGATGGTGGGCGGCAGTAGCTCAGTCTCCACATCTCCCCAGTCTGGATTTGCATCCCTAGGGACCCATTTTTCTTTGGGAGGAGTTCCCCCCTCTCTGAAGGAGAAGATCCTTTTCCCAGGATCCTCTGAGGATCCCTCTCCCTCAAATTGGAAGATCTGTACCTCCTCCTCAAACTGAGTCTGTTTGGGTCTTTTGTTTCTCCTACCCCCCCTCTGCTCCTTAGGATGCAGACTTTCAGGGGCAAGAGATTTTGTTTCCGGTTCCTGGGTTTCCAGGGGCTGTTTACAAGTGAGGAAGGAAGCTTCCTCCAAGGCTTTACACCCCCCTTCCCTTTGTGCCTCCTCCCTGGGAACCGGTGAGTTATCGGGGTGCTGCCCCCGTCATTGTTCTGGAGCACCAGGTCCAGAGTTGGGTGCGTTCTGCGCCGGCACGCCCATCTGAGGGTTCTGCTGAGCCCTCAGTATGTGACCCAGATCCCGCGCCATGTTTTGAACCTGGCGCTCTAACTAGGAAACCCGCTCAGGCTGATACGGGGCCCTGTTTTCTCCCCTGGGCTGATCCCGGGAAGGGTAGCTGTCCCTCCTCTGGTAATACCCCGGGTTGGGAAGATTTGGGTACCCCTCCACCCTTGGCCTCCCCTCTCCCGGATTCAGTGGTCTGGGCTCAGGGAATTGGGGAAAGAAGGATGGATGGTTTTGGGGCTGAAAGTCGGGTGGATATCTGGGGAAAAAGTTCTGCCCAGGGTTTGGTAAATTTCTGCCCTCCTGTGGGAAGTTTGGAGGGAAGTTCCCTGGGTTAGGTGCTTGGCTGGATCCCCCCCTTGGGCTGGAGGAGTCCACACATAACCCAGGATGGGTCGATTTCCCTTGTAACGGGGACTTACATAATCAGGAGAGCGAGGGACCCCATTTGTGGGGCTGCCTCCTTGGCTCCCTGTCTGTGACTGACCCGAGGACCTCCTGGGCCTAGCATTATTAGGTGCAGGTAGGTTTTTAGGCCCCCCCATCTCCAAATCCAAAACGGGGGTGACCTTTACCTCTGCCACCTTGGCAGCAGCAGGGGTGCTGTTGGCTTTGGGGTTTTTCTGGGCATTACTTTTGCTATCTATCGGTTTCTGCACCTCATAGATCCGGGTAGCCTGTTCAATGACCCAGTCTAAAGATCTTTTCTCGTGAAAATCCCTCACGAGCTGGGTCCTGATATATTTGGGCAAGGCATGGAACAACGTATTTATAAATTCTCTGCTATCCGTGCGCACCCTTCTTGTGGTCTGTGCAAAAGCACGCTTTAACTCCTGCACAAATTCTTGTGGGGCCTGATCCTCCCCACATTGCAAATTGTAGGCTGCCTTGCGAGCCTCTTGAGGATTTCTGTGAACAGAAAAATGTTTCAAGATGGCCGCCTTATAGGTGGACCATCTTAAATGATTTTGGTCCTCCAGCCCCGCAAAGAAACTGGAGTATTCCGGGGAGAAGGTCCACTTTACATATTGAATACAGCTTTGGCTGTCCTTCAAATGGAAAGACTCCATCATTTGTTCAAACAACTCTAAGTGCTCCCAAACAGAATACTTAGCGTTCTTATGGTAAGGCGTGATGACGCTCCTGATCGCCTTAATCTGCTTTAAGGGGTCCTTAAGCAAGGCCCTTTTTGCCTTATTGGCCTTTTTGGTTCGGGTAACCCTTGTCCATTCGTCATCGGACTCAGAGGCACTGCTCCCAGAGGTTCCCGTCTGTTCTTCCAGGTTTTCCCGGATTCTGCGAGCCTGGGAATGGCTGGCAGAATGTGGGGACCTGGTCTCCTGTGTCCTGCGCAGTTCAGAGGAGTCTTCAGATTCCTCCTTGCTGCCAGGATTTGATGGGTACCCCCTCCACTGACCTAACTGGGCAGAGGTTTTCAGGATGCCCTTAATGGGCCTACTCTCCTGGGGTTCCCCATTGAACTGTACTGTACTTGGGTGCCCATACCCGGATGCCCACCCCTCCATTCCTGAGTGGTACTGGCCTATGAGCCCCATACTCTTAGCTGGATAGTAATCTGCCATCCCTGTGGCCCTGTGCTCATGTGCGCCAGGGGACATGGGGGTGGTAGAGTCCAGGGACTGGGGGAGATGAAGGCCTCTGATGTTAGGGCTCCTGCGGTTATGGTCAGGAGTCTCTCTTTCCCAGCGGACCTCATCTCTATCCGCCCCTGCTCCCTGTTGCAATGCAAGAGCCTGCATTTGTGCTTTCAGTTCCTCAGTCAAGGCCTTACTAGACTCTATCAGTCTCTCCTGCATCGCTACCTGTTGTTGGAGCCCATCATTGTGTTGACAGAGGGCCTCATTTTCCCTCTGTGCTTCCTGGTTGGTCCTGGAGAACTGGGCCAGTCTTTGCTGCAGGAGGTTTACCTCCTGAGTCCCATCCCTACCGGCCTGCTCCTTTCTTGCCAGAGCATCTTCCACCCTTCTGGTGTGCTCTACCAAATTCTGGTTTTCTTTTTGGAGGTCACCCAGCCGCTGGAGGGCCAGGTGATTTTCTTCAATTTCCTTTTTTAAGTGGCAGACTTTCTGGCCTAAAGTGTCTCTTTCCTGACTGAGAGCCTGCATCTGTGCTGCCAGGTCGTCCCTCTGCCTTTGAAGGGCACCAGCTTTCCGGCGCTCTTCATCAAACTCTGCCTGGGTATCCAGGTCTTTCAGAATCAGTTTATTGCTTTCTGCCTTTTCCCTATCTAGGTGGCCTTGCAGGGTGACTACCTGCTCAGCACATACCCTGTTGAAGTCCAGTTGTTGCTCCAGCTTTTTCTGGCTTTGCAGTAGGGAGTCCAAACCTTCTTGGTGTTCCTTCTGCAAGGCCCGAAATCTGGTATCCTGTTCTGACTTTTCCTTTTGCAGCACATCCATATCCTCCTTTATTTTAGTGATGTACTGTCTGGTCTCATTTTCTGACTCCTGGCTTCTGTGCAGCCTTTGCTCAGAAGAGTCCAGATCAGATTGGGCCTTCTCTAACGCCATCTGTTGCCTTTTTGCCAGATCATGGCCTTCAGCACATTTATTCTGTATGGCTCCCATATATAAATATAAATATGCCGCTATCCTAACAATCTTGTCGTGTTCATCTTTGGCCTTAGGAGCCATATATAGTTCACTCAGGGCCACATGTAATGGACCCTGATCTCTCCATAGGTCTGACCCTGTTTCAGTGACCTGTCGCGTGATGGCCTGCAACTAGGCATCCTGGCCCTGTTCAGTCCATTCACCTCTCACAAATAGTTTATGTAAGAGGTGCTCTCTGGCTATTTTCATGTCTACTAAGGTCGTCATTCTAGAGATTGGTCTCTGTCCTGACTTACAGAAGTTTGTATTTTATTCTTGCAAAACAGACCGTTTCCTTGGAGCGTTCCTTTAAGGAGTGCTTTACAGCGTAACACAGCGTGGTGATCCGACCGGATATGTGTATCTGGTCAGCTGGCACGCTGTATTAATCTGCACAAATGGTAAATCTAACCCAAACGTCCGGCCCGAGCCCCCAATTTGTAAGAGGATTCAATTCAACACTACAGCTAAGTCAACGCCTAGTAATACTGAATGAAAACCCTTATTGATATATCTTTATGTCCAGTTCATGCGTTCTGGATGACTACCCCTATATAACACCCCTCTGTTGGAATCCCCCTGACCCCACTGAGCCAAGAAGTAGTTCTGTTTTGCAAGTTAAAAGGTTTATTTGAGACTTTAAACAATATAGATATATATATCACACTTTATAATAAATTAATAATTGAATATCACACTTAATCTGATATGATAAAGATTAACAACGGAGAATCTGGCACTAGCGCACTTCTTTATAATCACTAAGGAGTTGACATGAAATGGATAAGGTAGCACACTGGTAAATAGGGACAGAAGAATAATGTGGTAGAGAATGCTTTATAGATTTCAGATGGATGCAATGTTGAATGAAATGCAGTACAGAAAATACTCAATATGATTTCAACAAAACAATGTAATCACTTTTCTCTGTCAATTCACCCCCCCCCTTTTATGCAATGCAAGGAAATGGAAGGAAAAGCACACAGTTCTCAGAAATGCAATCAAATGTGATTCAGTTCACCCCAGCAAGCTTAGACAACAGAAGTTTAAAACACAACCCAAAATGCTTCTATATGTGCTGGCAATGGAGTGAAAAATATGCTAAAATGCTTTTAATTCCCTGTAGAGGTTCAGGGTGAGTGGTATCTAGTTAATATTAGTCCAGGCCCACACTAGCAATGATTCAGGGATGATTAGCAGGTTAAACGAATTTCTGGCAAATGGAAGGCAAGCAGCATCAGATTTTTACACGTGGAGAAATTTGCAAACCACGGCAAAATTCGCGAATGCGTGTTCCGCGATTGCGGTAAAACTATAAGGGGTAGGAATGTGCGATTAAAAGCTAAGATTCTAAGCTTTCAGATGAAAGTTACTGCAAGTCTCTAGCCCAAACGGTTACAGAGTTATGAGCGATTTAGTAGAGGTCGTTTTTAGTTTTGCAAATTTTAAACGCAACACTTTTTCAGCTTTAAAAATGATGGCAGAATAACACAATTTCTAAGATGCAGTTCTACTTAGATTAAAAATGGATTGAATTATATGATTTTAACTAAGAGATGTGTTCTGAGTTTTGCCGAGTACTCACAAGAGATTTTGAACCGGAAAGCGACTTGGTCACTGACTTCAGTCTGGTCAGGTCTTCCCGAGTTCCGCTCACAGCGCCTGGCCTCTGGAACTGCTCACAGCATCGGGGTCAGCACTCTCTCTCTCTGGGTACAGCACTGCTTCTGGATTCGGGAGATTGAGGGATTTGAAGTCTCTGTTTATCTTGGAGTCCAAGTGTTGGCTCTTTGAAGGTTGATGGAGGTAAGTATGGATTTTTCCGGCAGAGCTTCCAGCTGCAGATGGAAATGAAGCTCTCCACCTAAGTTTCAGTGCTCCATTTATATGTTCTGCAAGTGGGTGTGTGTGTTGGTCATAACTCAACTTGCCCCTCTCACTTGTCATTGGTCCAGCTTTCATTTCTTCCCTGATTGGGGGAGCTAAGTTGTGTCAGAGTGATGTCAGCCATTTATGATCTCTTGAAAAAACTCCCCTGTCATCTGTGCACCCAAATCTATATCTGATCAAAATACATATTTCACAGTTACACAGTTGTTTGAAATTACATACCCATGTCACATATCACATGAGGTATACTCTGTCCCAAATCTGCTGTTTCTAAGAGCTTGCATTCAAAAATGGCAACTTTTAGCACTTTTTAATGTGCTAAACAACATTGGATCTTCATTAAATTTTATACAACTGTTCCTCACATATCTACCCACATACCAATGCATTTTCGTTTGTCTAGCTGAAACAGGGAGTCTGTAATAGTAATAAACAGCAGGGTTTTGTCCCAGAATATCCCACAATTTGGAGTTTGGGCTTGAAATAAAGGTATATTTTTTTAATTAAGTCTCTCAAAGTTATACATTTCTGTCATTTGATTACAAAGAGTTATCAGTGTTTTTGTAAAATATATATTTTACTTTCAATTCAGTCCTCAGAGTGTTGGAGTCCGCCTCCAAGACTTGGGTGGGTCAGTCACATGCATCCTCTGGCAGGCAGGCCTTTGTTGACAGTAAAACAGTAAAAATCAACATATTCCTTTCAGAGGAAAGGGTCCTTTGTGTGGTGTCTGGCAAGCTGACATCAGGAGGCCAGGGAGCCACTTTGCATTTAATTAACCGAACCCTGTGTTTTCCTGGCTCCTTGTGTTGAGTTCTGAAGTGTCAAGAGTTCTCAGGACAGGCAACCCCTTTGAACTTTTAATTACATGAGACCCCTTTCTTTGCACTTAGCCAGTTTTGCAAGACAGCTCTCCTGTCAGAGTTTAGACCGTTAGTGCCGCCTTGAGGATTTTGTTGGTACTGCATGCAATTTTGGGATCTTTCTTGGATTAATGCATTCTAAACAGGAATGTTTCTTACATGGTAGTAAATCCTTGCTTAACATTGTTTTGATGGGGCTCCTTACAGTAAGATGGTTATGTGGAACCCCACAAAAAGGGTTGAATCTTTAAAGTGGTCCAATGAGTCACGATTTCAGCAACTTTTTGACATCAGTAACAGTGGATTTTGTTAACAAAGACCTTTCTTTACACTGGTGGGTGGCAAGTTAGGTAACCATTTTGGTGTGCGCACAACTGCGCAGCTCTCCTGGATTCTGGGATGAAATGATGGGCGGCAACAGCGCATCCCCATCTTTACCCACTCCAATGATTTATTTTTGTTCTGGGGTAAAATGATGGGCAGCGACAGCTTAATCCCCACATTCACCCCGTCTAATGATTCCACATGGGTCAAAACCCTCCACAATGTGAACTTGTTCCCTCGCACTTCAAGGTCCCTTCCAGGTCGAACAGTGCAGGTCTTCGGCGGTGTTTCAGGTCTTCTCGAGCATTATCAACCTCCCTCCTTCTATTCCATCGATTCTGGAAATACCGTTTTTCTGTTTTGGAATGATAATGTATTCTATGTTTGTTGTCTGTTGTTGTTTTTTGGACTTGCTCTTCCTGCTGCAGCTTTGTTAGTTCGGTCAGCCGAAATCCCATCGATGAGAGGTCTTCAAACACCGATTTGTCCATGTGTGTAATGCTCTCAGCTTTTACGTGTAAGTAAGATTTTGCAATCTTGCCCTTGTGGTATGGCTCGACCAACACCAGATCTTTCGTTCTCACGCCCCTGAGAGTCTTAGATTTTTTCAAGATCTGCAAGATAGTTGGCCGGTTTAGGATTAGATTGACTTTTTTGAAGTCTTGTTGCTCTAGCTTAAACAGGCGAGTTGCGCCCTTTTCTGCTGGTTCCATTTTCTCCGTTACTCTTGAGGGCATTTGTTTTCTCGGGCTGCTTCTACTTCTTGAGGTTTGACTCTGCGGCGTATAGTTGCTGTCCTTCTGAGTTTTACTGGTTCGCACTTCGGCGACTCCTTTGTTGGATGGGTTCTCTCTGCCTTTTACTACTTCCCATTTATCCTCTTCGTCGCTTGAAGCTCTTTTTTCTTCTATGTTGCTTTTTTTCTGTCATCCTTATTTTGGTTGCAGGCAAGGAGGTAGCCACCTGTGTTCTACTGACTGTTTGAGTTTGTTCCTCATGCAATGAGGCGTTCATCAACGACGAGTCCAACAAAAAATCTTCTGCCGTCCTCGGTGACCTCCGAACGGGGGGCTTTGACGGGGACAGACCGTCCAGGATTAGGCACTCATCTTTCTTCACCTCTGCTTTTTGTTTTAAGGTTGGCACCCGAGATCCCACTTGAGCGTTGCTATCCCAGGAAAGTTTACGTGGTGCACTCGATGTTACTAATTTGTTTTTGGTCAATGGCTGATTTGCCATGTTCTTTTCTATATTGGCCACCTGCGTGTTTAGTCCTTTACACAGGTTCTGTGGTTTTACTGTCGCATGCTTACCCACTGCTAAGTCTTGGGTTACAACGGAGACGATGTTTTGTTTCTCCAAGAGTTCTATTTTTCTTTCCAAAATCTCGATTTTGTTTTCCCAGAGCGTTTCCTTCATGCCTTTTTGTGCTTCTACTGCTGTTATCTAACTTTCCACATGGGACAGTTTTGCTATCATGTTGGTAAGGATTGATATGTTGTCCTGCAACTCTTCTTTTAGTGCTTCATATAGCTTACAGAAGGGCGCTAAAACAATGGACATTGCCGACATAATTGTTACCATATCAGGATTCTTGTTTGAAGAGTCTTTATGAATTGCCATGGCAATGTCGCTTAGCCGGCGGTTTTTTGATGATAATTGGTCTTTTTCAGTCCTTTTTGATGTGCCTGGGGTTTGGAGGCCTGGGTAGTCCATTATAGAGCTGTTATCCTGGTCTATTAGCTGTCGACCCATCCTGGTGGCTCTCGGAGTGCGTATCAGCTCTTCGTTCCTTGTTATTAATTCCGACGGGTTTTGAAGACCCTTAGTCAGATACGGTTTCGTCCATGTTAACCGCTGATCTTCATCACTCATTGCTTCGAGTGGTCTTTGTGCTACCTTCAAAAACGGGCTTGGGGTACGGCTTTCTTTAGTCATCACTGCCTCACCACCCTTGTTGACTTCCAAGGATGTTTGCAGCTTGTTATTTTGTTCCGAGCTGGTCTTATCGGGATCCGATGTGGATTTTGTGTGCATTGACTCTGTCTCTGATCTGAGGTTGATTCACCCCCCTAGTCTTAATCTGCGTTCCATTAGCTCTCTCATTGCTGTTTTTTGCATTTTCTAGGGTTTTCGGTTGGATTTCTGGCCGCACGGTCTTTGAGGGGGTTTCATCTGTTTTCCTTAGATTCGACCCAGACGTCGAGTCTTGCATCACTTCCAGCATCTCTGCATCTGATACCTCTGAGTCCACTGTCAATTTTCGTTTATGTTGCTGGGTGAAGAACGCTTTTAAAGGGCAGGATGATGTAGGTAAGGATAGCTTAGTAGTAGAGAGTCTTTTTTTTTGGATGATCTTTCCTTCCTCTATGATTCTTTGATTTACGTCTTTCGTATTTTTTTTTTTTATTTGCGGTACAGGTTTCTTCCTGGGGGTTTGGTTTTTCTTGGATTTCAATTTTTTCTTTCTTTGTTGAGTTCGACCTGTCTTTGTTTGCTCATCTTCTGTTTCCTTAGTAGAGTCCTCCTGTTCACTTAGTCTAGTCGATTCTCCTAATGTATAACACTCTACAAAGACTTCATCACTCTCTCTTTCTGAGAGTGATTCACCGGAATTAATCTCAATAGGTCTTTTATTGATATTTGTTGAGAAACGGCCCGGTTGTGTCGATTTTGATTCATTAGGCTTGATGTTCTGGTCAATGGCCTGCACTGTATTTGAAGAATGTATCATTGCTTTGATGATAGACGACATCTGAACAATGTTCGTTTTGGGTCCTGAGTCCAAAAGTGCAGATGATAAGTTTGTTTTTCTTTGGTCCATAGTAGTTTGATTTTGAAGGTTGATTGCCAGTAGCGACTCCGCGTGTTGGCTGCTGTGGTTATGGAGTCCTTGTAACACAGGGGGGTTAGAGCCCAACGAGATCTTCCTTTTGACCGTTGAGGTTGGGCCGCTCTCGTCTTGGGTGCTGAAACTTGTTCCGGCTCTCTTTTGTATCGGGACCCTGTGTTCCACTGGTCTCTTCAAATCCTCCAGTTCCTCGAATCCGGACTCTGATTGTTTTGCGTCAGTTTCCCGCGGGACTTTCCCGCACGAGATTACACAGCCTCCATCCTCCCCCACCCACCGACCCCCCCCTCCCGCCTCGCAGTCTGGGCCCTGTGAAGGATCCGCCGCTGGCCGTCCTCCGACAGCTTCAGCGTCTTCCCCACTCGTCACCAAGACGGTACGTGTGCCCTTTGCTGCGGCGCAGTCGGGCGGGGCGGGCGCGTCTGTTCTTTTGCACTGTGTGTGTCTGTCATCTCAGATTCGCTGGACCTCGTCTCCTCCTCCATCGCTGGCCGGACCTCTCGGGCCTCCCTCCTGCCCCCCCCAGAAGGGGGCGTGGCGCCCGGTGGACCAGAGGACTTCTGGTTTGAGACTGGGAGAGATGACTTTGTCACCCACGTAGTAGGCAAGCCTGCTTGTAAAAGTTTCTGCTGTATTTTTGGTAGAGGCTTACCTCTGGGGTTTCTTGGCTTTGCTGGTCGTAAATCCTCTGATGTCTTACTGTCAACAGACGTCAATGCCTTTTCTTTGGTGGTCCGAATTAACGGCAACAGTTCTTCCACCTCTGACGGTTCCGGTTGGCCCCCTGATACCGGGGCTGTTCCGGAAATTTCTGTAATCACTAAGAGCGGCCGCACTTCTGTCTCCATTGCACGCTTGCTACGCGTCTGCAGCTGACTGCTGCAGACTGGCTCCACCTCGGCTCGCAACTCCGCTCACCGCTCTGCGGTGTACTGGCTGTAATAAGGACTTCCTTGCACAACGATGTGGTCAGAATGCACGACTGCTGCAGACTGGCTCCACCTCGGCTCGCAACTCCGCTCACCGCTCCGCGGTGTACTGGCTGTAATAAGGACTTCCTTGCACAACGATGTGGTCAGAATGCACGACTGCTGCAGACTGGCTCCACCTCGGCTCGCAACTCCGCTTACCGCACCGCGGTGTACTGGCTGTAATAAGGACTTCCTTGCACAACGATGTGGTCAGAATGCACGACTGCTGCAGACTGGCTCCACCATGTCATTTGACTGTGACTGTTCGAGAGCGCAACACACATTCAATTAAAAGATACTGTGTAAGCTTACCAGAAGTGATGTTTACTTGTAGCGGAATACAGACAAACCGTAGTGTGTAGTGTGAAGTCCAGCAGGCAGGGTAGTCCGCATAGAGCGTAACAGGTTACAAGCGGACCGCGTTGATATAGATGGACATCAGGAAGCCGATAGCGATCTGGTATCAGCAGGTGGATAGAGACACAAAAACGTTAGGCAAGGCAGTCCGTGGAGGAGGTTCAAGTTTCTCAACATGTGGTCTGATTCAAGCCAAGAGAGCAGGCAAATAGGAGGTCGGTAAATACAAATCCGAGGCCAAGAGAAAGTAGATTCAAAGTACAAAACACTGCAGTTCAGAGTAATGCTACAATTAGAAGCAGCGCCATAGAGGTGAACCATTCTTTTATGTTTGTGATGATGGGCAGAGTCTATGGGCCCGCGTAGCGGGAGAGGTCAGATGATCGATCACATGATGCTAAGCACGTGTCTGTCTTGTAGAGCTTGGAGCTTGCATGCGTCTCCAAGACAACCTCCACATTGTAAAACAGGAGCAGCCAGACGTTGGGAAATGAAAAGACGCCTGCCAGTTCAAGGGGGACGCAAGGGCCCAGGTATAACAAAATGTGTATGACGGTTAAATATACATAGAGAACAAATTAGGATCGTACCTAATTCCAAAAGCATTAACTATTAACAATTTCTTCTGGGGGGACCCATTCCCAAAATCCCGGGCCGCACATCGCCCAAAGGCAGTGTGAGAAAACCATGAAACAGGCCTTCTCTTGCTAGCCCCTATCGTGCTGTAATTCCACCCCATCACAATCAGGGCTGCTCCAACACTCCACCTCTGGCATGGCATATTTTACTGGGCATCATGGTTAAAGCAAACATAAGTGTTATTATGTGGCTAGACTGGCTCACATTGCTGCAGCCAATTCAGTTATGTTTTTGACCCTGGCCTTTCATTTTATACTGGGCATCAAGGTTAAAGCAAACATGATAAGCAAACATTGTTGACTTTAAATTTGATGCAGAGTAAAAAAAATGCCATGCCAAATAAAGAAAATGTAACTAAACTGGCTGCAGCAATGTAGGCCAGTGTAGCCATATAGCAACTATTAACATGTTTGCTTAACCATGGTGCCCAGAAAATAATGGCTTACCAGGGGCAGCCAAATAACATGGTAAGTGTTGTTACATAGCTAGACTGCCCTGCACTGTTGCAGCCAGTGTGATTATGCTCTATGCCCGTGGCATAGCATTTTTTTATGGACATCACGATTAAAGCAAACATGATATTATGTTGGCTTTAACATCGATGCCCCCCATTCAAAATGTAGCCCCTCCCCAGCATCTCCAAATGAGCTCAGGAGCATTTTCACATATTCATTCCGCATTCATACATATTCACTCACGCACCCATACACTTTCGTGCATGGACCCATAACGTACACTCTCTCATTGATACCCAAACCCATTAACATCCACTCATTCCTTCACATGCAGCCATGCACACGTTCACGTACACATTTTTGTTCTTAACTGCAGCCCCGATCCATAATCTGCTCCACCAGGAACCCACAATGGCTCTCCGGCTCCCACGCAACATGAAGAGGAACCAGGAAGCAAGGCGAGCATCCTGGTTCCAACACATGCTTGAGGAGCCAGGGCTCCCTCTGAAGCACTCCCCAGCAGCTATGAATGTGCGGGGAGGCACATCAGTGCCCCCTTACACATTCAGATCTACAATACCTGCATCCACAATGTGTCTTCCATTGCAGATTGGACATGCATGTAGGGGTAAGAACTGTCAAAGGGAAAACACGTTTTACTTTGACAGGTAAAGCCACCCAAGGAGTGCTCCCTCAGTGTTTTGCAGCTGAGGGAGCGCTTAATGTTTTCACTGTTCAGGCTTGACAACGCGTCCAAAATGGGTGGATCGACATCCCCTAACCCATAATGAACAAGTCGCCCCTGGCCCTGTTGCGTCCCAGCCAGGTTTGCACTATATAAAATCCAATACAGATATAAATACAAACACATTTCATCAGGAATTCGCACCCATAATAGTGTTTACTGAAATACAGATGATTGCTGCAAACTTTCATGATGGAGACATGAATTGCAATTTACTTGTTCTTATCTGAACATTGGTGAACTCATTTGTTAATTTCTGGAAAATATTGCCTTTAGCTGAGTGAGGACCCAATGCCATACCAGACAATATGAGTATGCGTTTTTATTATCAGGCTAAATGTCGCCCTGAATTTTACAGTGCTATTCTATGACAACAGATCCCAAAGAAGCAAGACTCATCATTTTTTTAGTTTAGTTTGCAAGGTTTCGTTTTAACCTTTGTTTCTTTTATTCATTTAACATGTTTTCCGTTTTGTAATGTGTGCTACTTTTTTATTGGTTAGTATTTTTATCAGTGACATGAAGAGTTGAACATTTGGATGCGATTCCTCCTTCTAGCTTTTTCGGAATCTGTTCAAAGCAGGTTGCCATCTCTTGCGGGTTGAGTCTTCTGTCTTCTCCTGAATTGCGATTGAAGATATATATGTGTAATTCTGTTTGTTATCTGCATTATATTTTCATGTTATTCATTGGTGGTAAATGTAGTGATTTTAAAACATTGCATTATATAAGCATGTTCTAATCACATTAATTCCTCTATATGTTGAAACTGATGGTGAGTAAGCCTGCACAAATATATTCGGCCGAACAGCAAATCACCCGAATGTACACTGTACATCAGTGATTCAGGTGACAGATTTTGGTTAAGCTTATGACAATTCATGCTGATGATATGTTGCTGTAAACATTGGGTTGAAGAGGTCAGACTTTTTCCTTGCAGCACAAGTTCAAAGCGGGCACAGTATAAGTTAATGGAATAGGACTGAAGTTCGGACGCTTTCCACCCAGAGATGCTCAAAGAAAGCAAAATGGTTGTAATTGCTATTGGCTTGCATCTTTTCTTTAATATAGAAACCAATATGAACTTTGTGTGAGGCTGACAAAATCAGAGAAAACATTTGCAGATGGTGCATTTTTTATTCATATTACTTTAAGAATTCAAAGGTCACCTTATTCACAAAGGTGGCCTCTGCATTTCCAGAAGGCTGCCTCCATAGACTCACCATATTAGTAAATACATAATAAGAATAGTTCTCATGGAAGCAAACTTAGCCAAATAAAACATCATGCATCCACTAATGCATGAATGATTCTTCACCAGTCCCATAAGCTTTCAGAAAGTCCATGTCTATTATGAATTCCCTATAGTGTAATATTTAAAAAACTCAATAATGCACAATGTGTTGACCTCTGAATGATAGAAAGAGGAGCCAGGAATGCCTGTCTCTTGACTGCTTCCGATGGCTTGACATACAATTTTACAATTCCTCATTCAACTGTACTAATTTAACTATCTTCAGAAGGATGTCTAGAATCACGTCTGGGATTACATATAGATCTATGTAATAGGTGCATTAACCTACTGAGATGAATTCCTGCATAGTTTAATGTGCTGTCCTACTTGGATAAGATTCACAGATGGGCAGGACTGCGTTTCCTCTTGCTAATGAACCACCCAGCCTCACCCAACCCCTCCTCTCCCCGTAACCTTTCTCTACCTCACCAAAGTCTTTTACGTTATTTCATGTATGTTTTTCGCTCGAATCAGCCTCAACCTGCCCGAACATCTCCTGAACTTCACTGAAGAGGAATGGCTCTTAAAGGAGATTCGGCACATTTGGGCTGCAAGAAAAATCCACGTCAACCCACACATCTACTTGTAACTCACAAGGAGATTTGAAGAAGACCACAGATCAGTTTTCGAAAAGTTTGCCCAAACTTCTTGGGGAGTATGAGTTTTTCAGAGGTGCTCACTGGTGCAGGACTGAATGGCTCTTTTATCTATGTCTGTACCATGAAAGATAGATGTCAGTCACTAGTTCAAATTTTCTCTGTTTCCGTCGCACGGGACGTTTCTATTAAAAGAATCTTTGTGGAGATTTGGATTGTGGAATCACTGTGTGATTGCTATTTAAGGATTTGTTGACAGGTGGCAAATGGTCCATTATGCAAGGAGGAAAAATATAAAATTACATTTTGACCTGTGTATTTTTGTCATGCTTGTTTGTCAGGAAAGGGGGTGCTCTCATGCCACCCAGGCTAGCATGTTAGAAGTACGTTTTGGCATTGTATGTTTGTCTGTAGATGTACATGGGTTTTTGTCATCGCATGAGGCCCAGGCCTGCCAGACGGCGGAGTTATGGTTGAGGAATTAGACAAAGTACATTACATTTATGTTTTAGAAATATCTGCCAACTTTAGCATTGGGCTCTATTCCACGATGTGGTGTATTTGTCAGCACTGTCCTGTTGAATCATGGCCGGAATGCTGTGCAACCCCTCTTCCTGTCACGTGGCCTGTGTGGTTTATGTAAGGTGCTAGAGATATCATGCAGGAGCATCACATCTCTTCCATTCAGTGGTGCCCTAATATTGCCGGCCTCTATCAATGTTTGATTGATGTGGACAGTCACATATGGTAATCCCCTAAAAAAGGTAATTGTGATCTTCCCTGTGTAAGTGACCATTTCACCATTTATCTACAGATAGTCGGTGGACCAAACCCCCCAGAGGAAGACATCAGACCAGTGAAAGATAACATCACCTTCCCTCCAGGCAGAGGGCTTCTTATTTATAATTTGACTATTCTTGATGACCAGGTAAGACCTATTTTGCAACATATACTACATTTATGATGTTCACCGTTTCTTTCCTTGAATGGGGTAGTAGTTACATTTTCTCTTGTGCTCACTGGACGTTTTGTAGCTAAATACAAATGTGTATGATGGGCCAAGCACGGTTCCGCTGGGTTAAATACTGCTATGATTAACAACTGAATCAGAAAGTACTTCATTCGGATTAAATATATCCATAAAAGCAATAACACACTATGGACAAATGTAATATAATGCTATGACTAATGAAAACACATTAATCATACATGACACACACGTGCAAGGATAAGCTGCAGGAGCACGGCTTAATTATACTCAATCATACTGACACACCCAAGTGAGGATAAGCTGGAGGTGCAAGACGTAATCATACGGTAATTTATTTATTTGCATTTTTAAAGCACTCAGACAGCCCAGGGTCATCGAAGCTCCATTACAGGAATATGTCCCTTAGTTGCCTATTTATAACGCGCTTAATACCTAGAGGTGTCTAAACACGGACCCGGGGATCGAACCTGTGTTGCTTCGTGTCCTCTTGTTTCCAAGGCAGCACGTTGCGACTGAGCGACTGAGCGATCATACCGACACACGTGAGCGAGGATAAGCTGCAGGAGCAGGACGTACGGTAAAACCCAAACAAAGACAGGAATACTAGAGGATAAAAACTCCATTCATCATGAGATTTCCTGTTGAATGATGGAGAGCAACGACATGCACTACAGAGGAGTCTCCCTTTGATTGAGTGCTGTAGACAGCATGAAGCTACAAGAGCTGTACATCACATCGTTTCGGCAACAGAATGAGTAACAAGGTGGTTCTGAACTCATACTGAACTGACGGTCCTGATGATGAGGGCAAACATTTTCATTTCCCACTGAAACCGGTTGCCCAGGGGTGTTGCTAAGTCTGGAAAAGACCCGGGGCTACGCTAATGTCAGAACTCTCGGGACTGGGGCTAGCTAGCCTTTTGGTTGTAGCTCCTGAAATTCTATCCGGGGCTACAACCAAAAGACCAGGGGCTATAGCCCCCTTAGCCCCCCACCCCCTAGCAACGCCTCTGCCATATACGGATGTACTGAGTGAGGCTGTACACCGCAAAGGAGAATGTGCATATACCATCACTGAAAGTGAAGGTTATTACCTCACTTATTATTTTTCCCAGATTGTAAATCTGATAATAAATATGCAAATACGTGGGGCGCAGAATTATTAGATGCTATTGACGAGGGGCAAAAAGCAGTCTGCCCCGAGCACGAGGAGGCTATATAATTATATCGTCCATTTAGCATTTTTTAGCAGGGTGTGCGGGCAGTCAGAAATACAAATTGTTTTGAGTACCGGTCCGGTAAGCACTGTTTTTATGGTCTTTAAAAGACTTGATGCAGCAGTCTAGAAAGGGTAAGTCTTCTTCTCTATCTTTCACCTAGATAGCCGGCCCCTCAACGCTCACTAGGGTGACCTCCAGGGAATGTTAGAGCCTTTGTAGGGACATGTACCTAGGGAGTCCAGGTCTCAAATGATTTGATTGCCTTCCCCTCTCTTTAGCGTTTTCATGATCTGAATTGGGCATTGGAGAGGAAGTGAGCTCGACCAACAGGCCTCAAGCGGTATAATGCTATGATTAACACAGGGGGCAATCATAAAAAAGAAAAGTGGGGGGGCTCTTTAACATACCAATTGAATGTGGCGTCACCTGAAATTAGCATATCAAGATGCCCTCTGAAAAAAGTGAGGGGACTCCTTCCACCCGCGTGTACCCTCGACCTGAGCCCTGGATTAATACCTTAAAATAGACCTCATTTCGATTTTGGCAGTAATGCCTGCAGAAATACTCACAACCTTGTTAACTGTTTCCAGCACTCGGTCTGGTGCCGGACCAAGTAGATTACGAGTAGTGGTCTGGCGGAGTGAGATCCCGCCTGGAGCAAGTCCTCTAAGTTTTTAAGGGAAAGCAGAAGAAATACCTCCTGCTACCTGCAGGAGGTATTTCCTCGCTTGCCCTCAAAACTCTTAATACGGTGCTGTGGTAAAAGTGGCAGGAATTTTGTTACCTCCACTTTTTTCCGCACTCCTATCGCCCCTGCTTTTTTGAACATATATCTTTGTAATTAGGCTCGATATGTTTGCATTTGTAGTCTTGGCATTTCAAAAGGAGGTATGAGCTTTCATCATTTAATGTGTGGCTTGGAGCGTTGCTCATTAGGGTTTTAATAAACGGAAATGGGAATGATGTGTTGGTGAAAATCCATTATACCAATTCTCCCCTTGCACTCAAGCCACCGACTGTACTACTACTAAGTTCTACAACTAAGATCTGAAATATGGGATCACAAATAAAAAGAAATACAAATGGAGTGCCAGGCTACTCTGCATAAAATATCCAACTGGTTCACTTCCTGAAATGTAACGGTTAGACCCAAATCTGGCTGTAACCAAATCAACGTCAAAGCCTAGACATCGGAATGCGCTATTCAGATCGGTGTGCAACCTGGAACAATGTATGTCAGAGAGACCAAAGAAAGTATTTGTATTTGGGCATCTTCACTCTGACCCCATTATACGAAATAGCAAAACTAATACCAGGGGCCTAATTTACAAAGCGTTTTCCAATGGAATGGTGCCATTGTAAACGGCTTTTGTAAATCAGGCCCTAAGTCTGATCATAAGTAAATAAATAGACATTTCAAGGCAATTCTTGAATTATGGTTTCCGGACACGTTTTTGGCCATAGAAATTTACCATGCTCTTAATAAAAACGAAAACCTTATGTCAGTAAAGCATTGTTTGAATTCCTGTATTAAGGGAGATAGCTGGAATGTCATATACTGATCCCCAAAAAATAGTGAAACTCCACATCAAGCTAGGTAAGGTATGGGGATTGTCCTATTTAAATGGCTGTACGCAATCATATATTTTAAAAAGGATAAATAGATTTGAATTGTATTACAATGACTCAACAAATGTCCAAAACATTGAGAGGAAACAACATTAGTTTACACAGTCAGTCAAAGTCTTTAATGTTGAACAAGCTGTTAGAAGAGGAAACGTAAAATGCGAAAGTTAAATGGTCAATGGATGGCATCCTTTGGTCTCTGGAACTTTAAATACAGGCAAACGTTGCCGATTGAACAAGTGATGTCACTGAACTTGCTTCATTTGAAAACACATCCTACATGGCCAGAGAATTACGGCGAATTACTGCAAACATAACCAGAAATGTATGTGTCAATGCAAGGAAACCGAATAGTGTGGCATATGTTAAATGGTAAATGTTAAATGTTAAAGGTATTTGTACCGCACACCGTCCCCAACGGTCCCCAGGCGCTCTGGCGGATCTGTAAACGATAAGGTGGAATGGGTTAGTAAGGTGAAGAGGGAGTAGGATAGTGAGAGGAGTGGTGTTCTGTTGGCAGCTTCAACTCGGTATACACCGGATGCTGAGCTTTGGTGTGGGTATTGGATCGGTGTCAGTCCGCGTGTGCTGTTGCTCCGGCTTATGATATGATATGATATGATATGATATGGCATTTGTAACGCGCCTATACACAAGTGTTTCAAGGCACGACAAGGCGGGGGGGGACAAGGGGAGACAGACAACGATCCTACTAGGCCAGGTGTCACTCAGATCACGCAAGTGCAAGGGTAGAGGGGAAGGAAAGTGCAAGGGGGAAGTGGAGAGGGGAGAGTGCAGTACATGGTTAATAGCATACAGGATCAATAACAAGGGCCAGCTAGTGGCAAGTGCAAGATAAGTGCAGACAAGTGCTGGGAGGGGGGCTGTAGGGATACAGACACAGTCCCGCAGTGCAGGGGGTAGCCAGGGAGGCAGTGCAGGGGAGAGTGGCTGGGCCAAGGACCGAGAACGGTGAGTGGCCCAGTGTCAGATTCAGTGCAGTTTCACAAGTTTAGCAGGGGAGAAGGGGTGAGAAAGCGGAGGCAAAGAGGAAGGTTTTCAGGTGCTTCCAGAACCGGAGATGGTTCTCAAGTTTCAGAGAGGCAGGAAGGCTGTTCCAGAGGGAGGCCCCTGCAGCGGGGAGAGATCTGCCCCCAACTCGTTGTTTAGAGAAGCGGCAGGCCCTGAGGGAGTTAGAGGCGGATGAGCGAAGAGCTCGAGAAGGAAGATATTTAGGAAGAGAGAGTTGAAGGTATTTAGGCCCCAGGCCCCAGAAGGCCTTGTGGACAATGCAGAGGGTTTTGAACTTAATCCTCTCAGCCACTGGGAGCCAGTGTACATATTTCAGTCCTGGAGAGATACGGTCCCTGGGCTTGAGGCCAAGGACAAGTCTCGCAGTCCTGTTCTGGATAAGTTGCAGAGGGCGGAGTGTAGAGGCAGGCAGATTTAGATAAAGGCTGTTACAGTAGTCCAGCTTCGAGAGAACCAGGGCTCTAGAGACAGTGAGCTTCTGGGGGAAGGAGAGGAAAGGAAGGATACCTCGGAGGAGGTGGAGCTGGTAGTGAGACTTCTTAGAGACTTCTTATGTGTTGTTGCAGTGTTGTGAAGTGCGTGCGGCTTGTAGTGCGAGAGATGGTTGTGTGAGTTTTTGAGTGAGATAGTTATGCAGAGTTTGAGCTTATATTGGTTAGTGGGTTACCTGACCTTTCGCCTGCTAGCATTCACAGTTTTGTCTAAGTGTGGCACTTGATGGCCTTCACAATCCTATCTAGATGCAGCGCAGGCCAATGTTCAGAATTCTATCTAGGTGTTTACCTCAGACATATGTGAGACTAACAATTTTTGTAAGCACCTTACTCTGGTTAATGACAAGCCACCTAATGTTCATATTGATGCCAGGTTTCTCTATCAGAATCCTCATACTTTTCCATCTCTCTTGCTAGATAATACGCAGATTGTCTTACAGCTGCACTGTAATAGTGGGTACATGCGTGATATGAGTCACCAATACTGAGGATACACATTAATTGGGCTATTTGTGGATGGAGGATTATAACTTATGATCTGATATTCACAAACAACTGTCTCACAGCATTTTCCCCTAAATGTCTGGGGCGTTGGTAATGGTTCCTGCCAGTTGTGTGATGTCATGAGGGAGCGTCACATGGAGGGGTTCGACCTGCAATCTTTGCACACACCCTATTTGTGGCAGAATGGCTTCTGTCGTTTGGGGGTTTCTCTGTGAGGCACTGGGGCCCGCCCTGGGATTGGTTCTTGCAACCTTCCTCTGCACACACGCCTGTGGGAGGAGGGGGGGTATTGGTATGGCAGGATAGAAAGGAGGTTGATGAACATGAGGGGTGTGCTTGGATGTGGTCTACGTTAGCATTTCATTGGAAGGTTTCTTTTTTGGAGCCATGTGTGTGAGATTTATGTTTCAATGGGGAATGAGCTGGAAGGTTCTGGAAGACAGGCGCAATTGTTGTTTGCACTTTCTGATGTAAGATCAATAAATATCGGTTGGTATATGAGTAGCAGTCTGCAATGATTTGTAAAGACAGAGAGCTATCACACCCCGAATGAGAAATATTTACCTCAGACAGTTAATATGAAATCACAAACCATGCAATGAAAGAAGGTCATATGTTGAATATGTGTAATTATTTTTATTTCTTTAAATTTGAAAGCGGGTGGCGGGAAGGGGCCCCTAAAAAATGAGACAATGTGTCCAAGCGATGAAGTGTTTTCAATTCTGTTTTCATTCTGTGAAACCAATATATTACCGGTGCTTGTCTTTAAGTCCCATTTTCTTTTTGACTGGCTTGATTGTACACTTACCTAAGTACATCTATGATCAAAATAAAAATAAAAGCGCTTTCATAACCGGTTTTATTGTTCGCTAATTTTAGAGGTACTTCATTTACCATGCTCAGAATGATACAGGGGGAATCAGCGCGGCGGGGTATGCACCTGCAGGTTGCCTATAGATTTTAGAAGCACCAAACGCCATCTTTCTTCATTTGTTGCCGTCTTCTCTGTGGAAACTGGAAGGCCGGAAGCCCTCAGTGAAGAATACATTGCTCTTCTATTCTGTGCGCCAGACTATTACCTAGTGATGTTTCATGCAAAATATATTGAATTGGAGATGCTTTTCTCGTAATGCAGGGCAGGTTGTGCCAGTGCTCTGCATGAAGAGGGTGCTCTCTTGTGCCACGCATTCCCAGGGCCACAGGTTTTTCATTCAAAATGTATTGCAGTCAGACGTTACATTTAAAATTGACAAATTGACATTCCCACACAGGTCATATTACTATAATAATAATAATAATTTCGTATTTATATAGTGTTACGAACCCTCAGGTATCTGAGTGCTGCGTTTACCCACGGTGCGCGGTGCTCATTCATCGACATCGAAAGGATAAAAGGCTTAGTTTGACCCTGCCGGGATTTGTACCTACGTCAGCAGGCTCTGCACAGATATCAAAGCGAGCTCTCTACTCGCTGTGCTATCGGAACGGTCTATGTACCCTTCTGTATTGCCTTTGGAAGACATTTATCCTCCACAAATTCCAGACGTCTTAAATTCTCAAAAAGAGACCACGCCACTCCAGTGCTAAAGAGGCTATATTGTCTACCAATCAATAAACGAATTACAATCAAAAGAATGTGCATAACACACAGAGCAATCCACGGCTAGGGAACAGAATTCATATAAAAGAAAATCACCATTTGCGAGCCTACCAGAACACTCAGATTCAGCGACGACATCCGCCTGGTACCTAAACCATATATGAGGAAAAAACGAGGTGGATCAGCCTGCTCTTGCATAACCGTTTAAATTTGGAACTCCCGCCCCAGAGAAATACAAACCATGAAGGACCATCCAAAATTCAGAAAACCTCTAAAAACCTGTCTCTTCAACTCAGAACTGGAGAAAAATGAATGAGCAACACCCATGCCCAATGGAATGAACACACAAATGGAAAGACAGGGACTAGGCCAGACCACAGTGAAGTGGAGTTAAGTAGAAAGACCTCCGAAAAGGAGGGAGATCCAGGTGCACCCATTCCTATAGAGGGCCCTAAAGGAAACAAAGGAGAGAGATGGGACCAACCTAATTGAACCACAGACAGAGATCATTAGAATTAAAGGGGAAATAGTGGTGACCAAAAAGATAGCCCATGGGGCCCAGGAGCTCAAGGGCACAGGGAAGAGGTGCCCCGCCCTTAAGGGGCCCGTGGAGGCGATGGGTGCTGCACACCGGGATGTGCTAGGGGGTAAAGTGATGTAGACATCCATTAAGCTGAACACAGGGGTGGAGAAGGTATCACCAGTAAAAAGCCCTGTTAACGATCCACACCTCTGCACAGAAAACCGGAGTGGGAATTGTAGCACACCACAATGTATGACATTGGCAGTGATATTTACCGCAGGTGGCCAAAACTGAGGGGGTGCAATAAAGTATCACCACTAGCCAACTCCACTAAAAAGCTCATCCTTCTGCATACACCTCTCAAACTCTAGACTAAACACAACCATGCCTCTACAACACAACAAACCACACACACTTCACTACACTGTAACACCACAAATAGCCTCGCACAACAGCACATGATGGCTACCGAATGAAATTCACAGTACACTCATTGAACGGTGTAAGCCGAACTGAAGCTGCCAAAAGCACATCACAGCTCTCTTGCTCTTTTTCTCCACTCAATCCTTCTTAGTTAGCCCTCACATCCTGCCCTCTTGCTTTACAGATGCACCAGAGCGCCAAGGGACCATGCAGGTGGTGATAGTGTGCAGTATAAAAATCCTTTAGCCAATCATAACATAATATATGTGTGTTGGATTAGGGAATTCAATTGAATTGATTGTTTATTTGAATAGCGCCTATACACAATGTGCTTCAAAACGCTTCAAGGAGGGAGGGAACATGGGAGAAATACAGTTACTTTCTTAAAAATCCTTGAAACAATTCAGAATGAGAAAAATAACTATCTTAACCAGCCTGGCAACATTTCAGATAGTGCAAGGAACAAATAAAGGAGGTGCGGGGGGGGGGGAAGAGACAAAACAAGCAGTTACATTACTATGCCTGATGACAATTGATGTAGTGCTGGAACATTAACAAGAGGAGAGGGGAATGGAGGGAGGGAGAATGAGAGGAACAACACAAGTAACTAAACATACTAGGTCTGACAAAGATTCGGAGTAATGGTGGAGTGGGAAAGGGAAGAGAAATGAGGAGGGGGGAGAGACAAACAAGCTGCTATCACAGGGTCACGAGACAAATGATAGAAGTCTGTAAAACCGACACCACCTTAGTAGAATTAACCAAAGCACATTTGAAACATCTGCTGTTATATACCACCTTTAATACTGAATGAACCAAAAATCCCCAATAACACAAATTCAGCCTTTACATTCATTAAGCCATATTTTAATTGACTGATTTAGGAATTCGAATTTTCATGATACTGTTTGCTAAGATTTGCCCGAAGAATCACCTGTATTGAACCGATGTGGCTGTGAAAACTGCTTTTGTTTTATTATTTATTACGCTCCGTTGGTGCCAGTCACACAGCTGCGCGACACTGGAAACGTACACATCTAAGTCAGGAGATGACAACACCAATGACAAATAGCAAGACAAAAATGGGAAACAACTCCCTGTGTGATCTTGTGCATATTTCCCTTTTCAATAGCCTCTGTCTTGTGTCTCCCCTTGCCAGAATGAGAATAAACTGGACTAATTAATTTGTTTTATTTCAGTATTTTAGGTTATGAAAAGTCAGCCACTCTTGGTATTGCCGTCCTTATTACTGTTTAGAAACACTTAGTTCTTGCAGACTACACCATCATTGGCAATAGCAGATCATCTGGTGAGGTGCACAGGTTGCAATACTGTATGAAAAACGGCAACCCCCCAAACTATCCCACACTTCTTCTAGGGGCTGCAAGGATCTGATGATTATATTATTAAATACTGCCGGTCAGAAAGCCAAACTGAAAACCTCTCCCACCTGCTGCCCCAACTATTGCACACATCCGAGCACTTCCAGGAGATTTGAACTTATGGCTGGAAGCCCCATCTGTAACAATGACAAATGAATCCTCAGACATTTGCTAAGACCTGAACGTAGTGAACCTGTACAAAGAAGCATTTCACATAAAAGGCCACTGATTGGATACCATACTACATGGTGGAACCAGGAGCCTGAACCTATCTACCCACAGGGTGCCCGGGCCAGACGAGCACGTGATCCGTTGCACAGTCACCCTACCCATAAAACCCCAACCTTGAAAAGAACCATAAAATAGTACCTTCTGATAAAGAAAACACCTCTAGGACCTCCACTAAGGAAATACACAGTGACTATCCTCACAAAAATGCCCATCCTCAAACAAGCATGCACATGAATAACCACAAGGCCACCTTCACAGCCAAATCAAATGTCTACTCAAACAAAATCGCTAAGGCGATAAAGTGTCTCAGTGGACTATTGAAAGTGGTAGAGAGATTGATTTCACTGCACCATAGCCTCTGCATCAGAGAATCCACCTTCTTCATAGACCCAAATGATACACAATAGATTGCAGCACAACGAAGAAACAAATGAATACAATGACAGTAGACCATGGTACACCAACACCTACTCTTCAAAGACCTCAGGGCAGTTCTCATTCGCACGGGTTCAGCAATCGACAATTCACAACGTTGAAAAAGCCCCCACACCGAAAATAAATGAACCAGGCAACTGATTGACAGTTATAACTGAGGTAGCACGTGCAGGCATCCTGATAACACATGTAACCGGCAACGGCTTTCGTTGAAAGCTGTTAAAAGTCAAATGAACTAAAGTATTCCCTGATCACTCAGGGAAACAGAAAGGAACAGAGCACCTGAAAGGTTCAAATTGGCCTACGCTGTCCGTAAATATTGCTGAAAAGGATTGGCATCAGAGCCTGAAAAAAAGAACAAAAAACCCTTTTACGAATTTCAGTCAGGATTCAGAGTCATTGACCTTAGTGAGCCATGTCCTGCTTTCCACGCCAGATGAAGGACCTGGCTATCATTCTAGCAATCCTCGGCAAACCAGTGGCATTTGGCACTATGGCCCATCTCATCCTGATTCATCACCTGGAGTCTGCTGTCTAGGTAAAAGTAAACTCATTGCGACAGTGGGGAAATTCATGATGCAGAAAAACACATCAGCTGTGGTGACCTTCAGTGGTCACCTCTATTAGCATCAACAGCACGTCCTCTCTCCTTATAGGCAGAAAACCATCAGATAGACCTGCATGTGACAGGAGAGGATGACCACTGTGTCAAAATGTCTTCCGACAGTGGATGCGCATGGATGGCCCAAAATAGCCTCAAATTAAATCGCTCAAAAAGAGAAATCCTGGTATACTAGGCCCTTCCGGTCAAGGACCGAATCAAGTTCAAGATCCTTTCCATCACCCACCGATGCCTTTCCAACACTGCTCGAGAAGGCCTAAGATCAACCTACAAACGTCACCTCATCACACCCAGGTTCAATCGGAAAAGATTGACGGGTCAAGTTTCCCAGCCTGTGCACCCGCCCTCTGGAATGAACTCTGACCTCACCTGCGGGATGAACCCTCTTTCAAAACCTTCTTTATAAATGTACAGATAAATAAATAAATGAAAACATTGCAAAGGAAATTAACTGACTATGCTTTTAAGTATTTAGGCCAGGATAGTGTCTCAGGAAGTTGTGCTAGCATCCAGTAAAAGAAATTATAGCAATACTGCCAACATAGCTACAACACAAAATGAAAAGGCATGACCGGAGTTTCACATTAATCATCCCATGACTACATAACACCAGCCTCCGGGGTATAAGAAATGCCAGAGGATATGCAGTTGAGAAGAAAACTGAACACCACCTGCTTGTTCACTGTCACAAATCAACTTCCGGGGCACCAGTGGTCCGGGGATGAATATTGGTTTCTAAACCATCAATCAGCACTACACCTCCAGAAGGGATCCAAACAGATTGGAAACACAAGCAAATTATAAACCTCCTGGTCCAATTTTGTAACACAGACCGACAGCCAGGCTTATCTCTGAAAGGTCGTGGATCGTTGGTTATTTTCAGCAGAGCTAAATTATTACCCAATGATAAAAGGGACTATCCAGTTAAGGCTGTATACACATGTCTACTTTATTATTATCACAACAGACAGTTCTAGCACACTGCGAACAACAACCCATCCTGTAAAGGAATGAAGAGGACAGACAGTTTCAAAGAAGGAAAAGGGATGTACTCTGAATACTGACAGGAGGGTAGACGGAATAGTAAATAATTGCAACAATTCAGGAATAATTGCTTTCAGCATAAAGGGAGCAATGGGTCATAAAATGTCTCTAGAGACCTTTGGAGAAGGACCAGGGGGACAGAACCACAATGTACCTTGAGCTTGTAGGAGTTCTTGGTGCTTCATAGGGTCAATTCCGTTTCAGGGCACTTTGCAGCTTCTGCGACAGAGTTCAAGATGAGAGACAGCTGTAGGTATCAGGTTGCCGGCAGTTCGGCGAGTGAAGCTGAGTGGATGGCTGCAGGCTGACATACATGGCGGCTCGGGGTCAGGAATGGTAGTCTCAGTGCTGGTCAGTGGTTCTGAAGCACTGGTCGAGCTGTTGCGCAGTCGGTTGCAGCAAGAGAGGCTCGACTGGCTTAAAAATGTCCATTAAGGTGGACGTCGGTAGATGCTTGTCGATGCACTTCTAGCTTCTCCACTGGGCTCATGTCGTCCCTTAAGGTGGATGGACCAAAGCTGAGGAGAGTGTTTCAGGCAGCTACCTTGCCCTTGGATTTGGGTTTGGAAACTCTCTGGCACTACCCACCTAAGAAGCTTGTTGCAGAGCCTAGCAGGGCACGCTGAGTGCTGGCTGGGTACTGGTTCTGGAGCTGCTGGAGGGTCCTCTGGATTCAGTATTTCCCTCTGTTCCCTGGGAGAGGTTTAGGGGAGGAATCTTGCTTGCCTCTTGGAGGTCCTGGCCTTCCTTTGCTGGCGGACGATGTAAGGCAGACTGTACCTTTAGCCAGGGTCCAATGCTTAGTTCTTCATGTTACTCGTTGTGAAGTATTCAGATGATCTGCCGAAACAGGGCTTTGGTCCTCTTATAAAGCCAAATGAACAACAGGGATTGATGTAGGCTAAGCCTACCTTACTGAACCAATCCTGGTTCCCCAGCAACAATCTCCTGAATGCATCAGGTCATAATCAGAGTGCTTTGCAACAGAAAAGGTAAAGGGTTCAAAACATCTAATACTAAGTCCCACCCATCTTCCTGTCTATTGTGCATCAAAGGGTACCTCTGATTATTGGAGCTCTCTGTGGTTCCTGATTAAAGCGGCAGGTCTCCCTTGAAGATGGTGCGAGACCAGACTTTCTGGCTCTGTCAAACCACATACTCATACCTTCTGAATGGGCCCACCCTGCAGGGATGACTTCTGTAAACACACAGTCCCAGACATGACATTTCACTGTCAATCGATACTTTTCAAACTGGGGCCCTGCACGATCCATCCTTTAAATCCTGAAAGAGGTTTTGACAGGCAGGGGTCCAGGTTTCCTTCTGCAACATTTTCTTGGAACTTACATCATTCAGGGGCCTGGCAATTGTCCTATACCCCTTGATGAGACCTGGAAAGGCTCTCACCTGTGTCTGTGTGGTGGAGATGTCCCAATCCTTCACACCCTGTACTTTAGCTTCCACAGGTTGATTCTTATCTCCACCGACCAGGTGGCCTAGGTAAGTCACTGTGCCTGTGCTATCTAACATTTCATGGCCTTGATAATCAGACCTGCCTTCTGAAGAGCCTGAAGAACCTGTTTCAGGTGGGATAAGTGATCCTCCCAGGTGTGGCTGAATACAGGGATGACGTCCAAATAGGCAACATGGAAGTTTTCCAGATCAGACGAAACCTGGTTCACTATCAGTTGAAAAGTGGCAGGGCCATTCTTCAATCTGATGGGCATCACAGTGAACTGATTATGTCCTTTTGGGGTTGAGAATGCTGACCTCTCTCTCCATCTGTCAAGCTGACCTGCCAGTATCCTCCCGTCAGGTCAAAGGTATTCATGTGCTTGGCAGCATCGAGCTTGTCAATGAGCTCATTGGCCGGAGGAATGGGGTGAGCATCTTTCTTCATGACAGAATGGAGCAGCTTGTAGACCACACAAAAGCGAGATTCAGTCTTCCCACCACTGGTCTATTTAGAGACTAGTACGACTGGGCTAGCCCAGGGGCTGTGGGATGGCTCTATGACTCCTAGGGACAATATCTTGCAAACATCCTCCTTGATGGTGTCCCTCACCTTATCGGCTATCTAGGGGATTCTACTCTTCTGCGGCTTACTGTCTCCAGTGTCCACATCATGGGTGCACCAATCTGCGTGAGTCAGCAAAAACAGACAGACAAACTGTCCCAGTAAACTGTGACATTCTGTCAGTTGCTGTTCTAACAGATCCGTTGCAAGGTTGACACCTTCAACTGACCCATCTGTGGCTTCAGTGTGCAGGAGGTCCGGGAGGGGTTCGGTCTCCTCCTCGGTCTCTCCATCAGTCACTAATGCCATGACCATGTTATCCCGGCTGTAATGGAGTTTTAGTCAGTTGATATGAATGGTTGTGAACGGAAGGATAGCACAGGGGCAACGTGCTGGTCTTGAAAGAAAGACCATGCAGAGCAACAGAGGTTTGAATTCCAGATCTATACTTACAAACCGAACTCAGGTACGGTATTAGGCGTGTTATAAAGAAACAATGAAATATATAAATTAAAGTCCTTGCACATCTGTTTAGGTCCTTTCACGTCAATGAGATAATTCACCTTACTGATTTTTCCAGTACACATTAAGGCCCAGTCCAATTGTCCCCAAGGGCACTGGGTTTGACAGGCTCCATAATCCACACCCACAGGCCTGGAGAATAGACTGTCACTGTAGCCTTCTGGTCATGCCAGTGCTTCATCAGCTCCTGACTGGCCTTTGGGTTTCTCGTCGACTCTTCCATGTACTTTGCCATTCTAGTCTGAAGGCTGGCATAGGGGTGTAGGGTGGTTTGTGGGATTTTGGAGTAGAGGCTTTTGAGCAATAGGTGAACATTAGAAAAGCCATGTTTTGTAGACCCATGTTAGGAAAGAATTTTTGTAGACAGCATATAATTAAGGGCTGATTATTCAGTAGAACGAGTACACAATAATGTTGCAAGACTGGAGTTTCCCAGGAGAACAAGGTCCCATTGAAGTCCCTCCATGAGATACTTTGAAGCCACTGAGCTAGGCACCTGGTTGTCCAAAGGTGTCCAAAGTGAATTGGTGGGGAAAATGGAATCAAATATAGTTCTTTAAAATATATTCACGGTATTGGGTAGGGTTTTTAGAAGTATGCCTGGCCGTGAGGAGAGAGCTTGGGGCTATAACGATGGGGCAGAGGATGAGGGATGCGCAACAGGGAGCCAATCAGAGGAGAGCGGTTTTGGTGTTTGTAGGGTGCAATATTGTAAGGTCTCCTTGCTGATGTCCATGGGGCACACCATTGGTCAGACTCAGTGAGAAGGTCTCGCCCCATGCTATCTCAAGACGCCATGTCCAATCAGTACACAGCAGGGTATCCATTTGTATATTGAACAGTGCCAACCAATGACTATTAAATGTTTTTTGACTTATCAGCATATATTTCCCTTGCACCGATGTCCTGTAAAAATCAAGCAGTGCCAAAGCCAGCTGTTTTGTCTTGAGTTATTAGGGAGACATTTGCCAGGTACTGAAATCATATGCCCGGGTAATCACTCAATTTTCCAGCTATTGTATTCTTATTGCCAGGTAGCACCTTTATATCACTGCCTAGCAAATATTTATCTCATACATAAACACAAAAGACCACATTGTTGGCTTTCTTTTCCAATGTTTGTTGTTGATATGCAGGTCATCTGTGGGTTAAGCCTGAGTCTGGTGAATTGATCTGTTGGCATGACGTTCACCTTGGATTGTAACCTTGCATTTGTGGTGTGTCCTGCGTTGTCGCTGAACCCTTTCCACCATCGACTTTGTGTAAATTACTTACTCCTTTCTAACTTTGGTGTCAGAGGGTGAGGCCTCTGCTTCATCCTTGAAAACCTTATGGACATGATGTGGACCTTGTTAGGGATTAGGACTGGCCGTAGAGATGATTGTTGTTCTGCATACTTTGACATTGTGGTTGAGTGAGTGAGCCGCACGCAGAGCACTTGTGCCCTTTCCCCAGTTATTTTCCATTGTGCGGCAGGCAGGGCAAAACAGCAGTAACTACATAAGGCCTTCTCTTTTTACTGATTCGCCTTCGCTGGCCTTTTTGGGCAAGTCACGTGTCCTTCTCTGGTGCACCATGCCCACTGGATCCTGTTTTATGGGCTCCCTGACATGCATGGCTTGGATGCGAGCAGCCCTTGTAGAAGATGAGTTTGTAATCAAAGACATGTACAGTTCCCTCAGCATCAGCTACTGCCGCCTTGGATCATTTCTTCTTCCTCTTGCTCCTTTGTGTTGGGCATGGTGCATAGCTGACCATTTCCTTCAGCCCCTAATTAAAGGCATCAAGGATTCTGCCTGAGCTTGCTTGGCCTACCACAAGAAAGCTCTCATTGTCTGTATTCGCTTTTGGGGTGAGGTGGACATTGAGAGCTTCATCACAATCCCCCCTGCACCTATGTCCCATCAAATCAGGAATCACTTGTGCTGGTCATCCTTTTCCTGGTCCAAGACCAGGAAGCGATTCCCTTGATTACAGATAAAATAATTATTCAGCCACAACATCTTGTCTCCACCAGTATGCATCGAGGGCGTAGTTAAATCGTGCTGCGACAGTAAAACCTAGGAGACAGAGGTAGGACGCTGCAGCCTTGGCAGAGCTGCTATCATCCAAAGGGCTTTCCATGTGAAAGTCCTCTTGATTGTGGGCTACGGCACTCCCACCAGTTGCCAGTTGCTGTTGCTGCCTGTGTGGGCAGTAAAGCACCTAGCTCAGTGCCCAGGAGCCTGATTTTTCAAGAGGCAGAACACACACACACACACACATCCAGTCACCTCGATGAAGGTTTGACATCCTTCCCAGGCTCACGCCCTTTCCTTTTCTTTGTTATTCTCACCAGCCCAGGCATTATCAGTGCTCCAAGGTCAGACCTGTGTGATCATGCATCTTGGTGAGAGTCAGTGGCTACTGCTTCCCTCCTCTCATGGCTCCATTTATAATAAAAAAATAAATATCCTCAGCACCCAAAAGTGCACACTATACTCCAGGGCAACAGAGTACCATTAACTATCACATACCTCAATAAGGGACACAATAGCCCCAGCGGTCACACAGTTTGAATCACACAGGCTGATGTTTGAGATGAGTCTTAAATATCATAATATATGGAATAAATGCACAAGCAAGGCCCTAAAGCATAATGATGCAGTTATTACGTTATTAATTAAATACCCTTAAATATCAGATGTGTTTTGAAAAATGCCAATTTATAGCGCATGATTCGTGACATTTCAGTAAATAGGGTGGCCACCCAGGAAATGTAAATTACAAGGCGTTTGAAGTTGTTTTTTCCTTTTGTGTTTCCTGTGCTGCATCTGATCCTAACTTCAATCAGAATGTTGTAAAATTGAAGCGCTTGATAGTCTCGTTGGCCAGGAAGTGTTGCTTGCAGTTTATGTCTATTTGAGTTATTAGTACTTTTCATTGACATTTACATTTTTATGACAGATACCTGAAAATGATGAAATATATACCCTGGTCTTAAGGAATGTGTTAGGAGGTGCAGAGGTGAATGCTTCAAGAAGTACTCTTCAAATTAACATAACGAAAAATGACAGCCCAGTGCGATTCACACAAGCGTCTTACATGGTGCCTGAAACTGGCAGCATACTTACTATCCAAGTGCTTCGTGGGAGGGGCGACGGTGATGCCATCATAGGCTCCGATGACACTGAAGTCTCCGTCCGATACAACATATTAACGGGCAATTCCACAGCCCATGCACAGCTCGACTCTGACTTTGAGGATCTTCAGCCAAATAGGACCATCGTTTTTCCATCCAAAGTCTATGAAGCTTCGATTCGATTTCGAATCCTCGACGATGACGTGCCAGAAATTGCAGAGTCCTTTCAGATAACGCTGCTTGAAGATTCTCTGCTGGGGGATGCAGTTCTACAAAGTCCATCTGCTGTCCAAGTCACTATCGAACCAAACGACAAACCCTATGGAGTTCTGTCCATCAGTAGTGCGCTCTTTGCTCACGCAGTCATCATTAATGAAGACCTCACCTCAAGGTACGCTTTCCATTCTCAGTATTAATATGCGGGACAACTAAGTAATTAAGTATGGAGGATGTATACATATCCAGTATTAGAGGAAAGGATAATGACAAGGGGATGGGGAAAATGTTCATTGTTTTCAGAAAGTCCAGGAGTACTCTCCAAAATGCATGAACAATTGAAAAGATTAGAACACAGATCTGATGAGATTTGGCAGCATTTGGAAGATATGACATATTCAATATTTATGCAGGATGCATGATATGATTCAAGACACGCATACATCAAATCTCGATTTATTACAGAGCGGTTTTCAGATATCATAAGCAGGTTTGCAGTACTATTAATGTGTACATTTGTGATGTGAACAACAAACTCATTTTTATTCAAGTTTTTATGTGTATCACTTTGACATTATGTGCACAGAAATGGGAGATGTAAAAAAAACGTGTATGCCCATTTCTGTCTCAGAAGTGCTTATCAACTCTGGCACCAGAGTTCCCACCTAACCAGATAGAGGGCCCGATTCTGAGCTCCGGGGAAAGACAGTGAAGACATTTGACATTTTACCCTCCAGTTTCCCGCACCACCATTCTGAGGTGGGTGGAAGGATTGGAGCGAAGCTGGCATGCTTTCCTGCGGCAAAAGATGAGAAAATCTATCTCTGTGGCAACAGTGTGTGCACGTCACTGTGAGGATTCCATAAGGTTTGCCAATTTTCTGATTTAGGAAAAGGTCATTTAAACTTCAGTAAATCAGAAAAGTGGATTTGCCATACGTGGAAAAGTCGAGCTTACAAAGGAGAAACTTGTGCAGAAATATTTACGACAGCCCAGCGATGCCATATTTTAACATGGAAAAGTAGGGTTCGGCAATGTCCTTTCCGTGTTTGCCCTGCACTACGGATGGTGTTAGGGCAGCTGTCAGACTGGAAAACAATCCCATGCAAGAGTCTGGGCTTTGGAGTATGCCACATTCTTTAAAAATACATAGTTCTCTCAGGGAAAGTGCTGTTCCTCAACAGAAAAACACTTTTCAAATTTTACCTGGACCTCAGAATTGGGCCCAGAGAGCTCATTTACTTAAACCTTGTTTGCCACATCTTGGTGCAGTCACAATGAATAAGGAAAGATACAATTAGATAAAGTTGGGAATTGTAATTGGTTATTTATAACACGCTTAATACCCAGAGGTTTCTGAGCACAGACACACTGATCGAACCTGTGTTGCTTCACGGCATCTTGCTTCCGAAACGCACACGTTGCCCCCGAGTTATCCTCCCGAGCTAAATGCATCTATGCCCCCGGGGATCTGGGAGGAGATTTTGCAGTTATCTGCATTATTTTGGATTGAAAAGATATAACATATAGGTTGTGCCACGCTTGTTCAGATAGAGCGGTGTAACCGCACAAATCACTTAGGCTGAATGAGAAGACTACATTTAGTCAACACAATCTATGCACTGATGCATATAGTTAGGCCGCACAAGCAACACATATATTGTGATGGGAAAGTGAGATGACTTGTGTTGTCCTGCACCTTTTAGCTTAGATAGCTACATAGTTTGTATCACTGGACACAGAGAGCTTATTCATCAAGTTGAACGTTTCCCGGTTCACACACATAATCTGCTTTATGGTGTTCCACAGTAAGGTGACATCTCATGTGCAAGCTTTTGCAATTACGTTCCCAGAAAGGAAAACCCAATGTTTAATTATTTTGCTCATACTCAGAGCCATTATCAGCCTGTTTTATTTGCCCACTGATGATTTAGTACCTATTAATAACAGCAACCAGTCTTTACAATCTCTCTAACGACTTCTTAACTGCCCCTTTAACAACATATATGCCACAAATAACACTGCAGACTACATAACAAAATTAACAATAATGATAATAGAAAAATGTCAATACCAACCATAGATGATGGCCACATATTTTCTCTGTATTTGGAATTAAGGTACGCCCAACAAGCCCATATGTTACGTATTTAGACAAATCCCATATTTACAACAATCCTATATTTTACCTATTTGCATACAGAATAAAACAACATTCACTCACCCTCAAGCAAAATAACTCAATTGTCTTGAACTACTTTTCCCAAATTAAGGTGTGCTTGTCTTTAATTAATTTAGTCAATCATATGGGAACATGCATCTGATTCCATAAATGGTGCCCACTTTTGAACACACTGTGCAAAAAAGCAGCTGAATTGGGTTTTATATAATGGTAAAACAGTTTGTAAAATTCTTCTTCTTATGCCTCATATAATTCAGAACAATGTGGTTGCTGCATTAAAAGAAGCAGAATGACATTCTGCTGAGCCTAAGTCAAAGATTTCAGACCACAGGAAACATCTGAATGTTGGGTATTATTGTTCACACAAAAGAGGACTAACACAGCTGTACAACTCTATCTTGCAACAAATTTCACACTCATCAAGATGTAGAAGAAGTGGTTACCCTCAATTTCTAAAAAATAGAAGGAGACACAAGGCTAGCATGATTGTCTATCTAAAACTGCCTTCAGGTGTACTAATACTTGGTTTCGCTGGTGTGCCGCTTATCTAACAGTGGACAGAATAAGGAAAGGAAAAAGAAATTATCTATTCTTTCCTAGACTGTTCAAGGCAATTGATCTAGACCTCTTCTTCTCATCAAAAAATGTCAATCATACATGTTTAAAATATGGGAGAGAAGGCAATTGTGACATAATCCAATTGTCTATTTGTGAGATAGTACAATTTTAATAACTTATGGACAATATGAATAACTCCCATTACTCTTAAGGAAAATCTAAAAACATAAAGTATTTACTAAAACAACCATGTTGTATGTTTGTGAAGACCACACCACATCTGATCTCTAGTGTAGACCCATGTTGATTAATGCTATTAATAATTGGACCCACTTTCTTCAGTCTGTCGTGAAGAAAATGTGTCCAATTATTAATGCAACTGAAACTGGTAGACAGTAAAAACTGTGACAAGGGTAAGGTTGCTACTGTCATGATGCCTACCCCCGGGCATCCGGATCGAGTCCATCAGCCCCCGGGAGCAGGCATCCAGATATTTATCAAAACCCCAACAGCCCCGGCTGGGTGCTGTTTGGGTTCAGTCTTGGCGCCTTAGGCGCCTTAGGCACCAGGCTCATAATAGGAATCAGTCCTGGCGCCATAAACATTACTTACCTCATGCAGACCATGCTGCAACTGAATCCAAGCCAGCGTGAGGCCTGGATGGGACTATTTTATTACAGGGACTATTTTTTACTCGGGTGTGGTTTGGGGAACTTCTTACCTGGAACTACTTTGGAGGCTATTTAAACCACGCCCTATCAGCAGCACACGCTTCGCGTTATTCTGCATTCTGCAGCGTAACGCTCACCGTGCCTGCAAGCCTGCATCCAGTCTTCTGCCACGCCCACCTCGAATCCGGAGCTCCTAGGAAAAGGGGAAAAGAAGGAGGAAAGGTTAGATCACGAACATCATTTCTATTCCTTACCTGATTCCGGTCCGAGCACGTCTCCGAGCATGAAAAGAACATTATTCCAACACGCGTCGCATCGCCAGCTCCAGCGCCGTGTTATACTCACCAGTCCACAGCATCTTTCGACTCGGCGCTGCCTCCATCTTTTTCATCGTCGAATTCCAGCATCTGGGGAAAAACCAAAGAAACAACAAGGTGAGCCGGGAAGCCGACAAATATCATCTCTTTACCATAGACTTACCTGATTTACCACCGGAGGTATTACCCTTTAACATGCCACATCTTCATATGCTGTACCTAGAAAGGGAGAGAAAACAACAAGTAAAACTCATGCAACTTTTAACGGACAGTGTTGGGATATACAGACTCTTACCTAAACGCCATCCGCTACCTCCAGGCAATATTCTTTGGACCCAGCTGCAATTCAAAAAAAGGAATGGAGCAAGAGTGAACATCGGACACATTGAACTTTATAAGCCCAGGAGTCAATAGTGGAACTCCTCCAGTACCTTCAAGCCAGTGAAGTAACTGGTATCTACGAGCCCCTGCATGCCACGCAGGATGGAGAGCTCATCATTTAAATAAATAAGGTGAGCTTACTAAAAGGGAATATCAGAGGTGACTAGTGGGGAGATTGAGAGCAGCGGGGGGTCCTTGCTAAAATCCATGGGTGGCTAAATCCCTTTCTCCACTTGCAGGCGAATACTTCTTTGGGTCAAGCAGACGAAACTAAGCGGCCCAGTCCAAACAGTCATCTCTGCACTACGCATCACGTTGATGGAGATCGCAGCTGTCCGGGTCCGACCGACTCCCCTGTGGGAACCAGGTGAGCGTAACAGAACGTGAAGCCATCTACAAATCCCCACCCGGGCGTAATGGAAACCTCAGAAACCGACCAACTAGCCCTATTGCTAGGGGAATTTAGGGCAGAAGTGCATTCCGCGTGCCAAGAAACTAATGCCCTCAGGAGAGAACTGATAGTCTCAAACGAGCGCACTGATGATTTGGCTAGACAAGTGCTGCAAAACCAAGCTGGGCAAACACCACTACCTGAACTCGGGGGGAATCCAACCCCAGTTTCATCGAGCGATCCTGTGCAAGTGGTTCTACCAGGGAGCATTCCTTTAGCTCCACCCGAACGCTTTGCTGGGGACCCGAAAAGGTTTGCCGTGTTCATGAACCAATGCTGCTTGCACTTTTTATGCAGACCTGGAGCTTTTCCAAACGACCAAGCCAAAGTAGCCTTTGTACTATCATACTTTAGTGGCAGCGAAGCGGATTGGTCAATTCCACTAGTCAACCAGGATGACCCTCTTCTCCAGGATTTTCAGGGTTTTCAATTAAGCATGGAAAGACTATTCGCCAGACATTCAAAGGGACAGGCCCTGGATAACGAACTTTTATCCCTACGACAGAGTAACCAGGATCTGCTAACCTATATCGCAATCTACAATAGGTTGGTGGTGGAAACCGGATGGCTTGAGGCAAAACGAATTACATTATTTCATCATGGACTTCGGGGTGAACTCAAAGATGTTCTGGCCCAAGTTGTGAATCCACCTCAGGATTGCGCAGGATATATAGACTTAGTGGTCCAATTAGACCACCGCCTTCAGACTAGAAAAGCTGATCGAGCTAAGTTCGAGAATCGGGTATTGGTTAAATCCAACGTTACCCCAAAAGGAACAGATACATCAGAATCTATGCAGATCAGGGGGGTTAAGGTACCCTTAACTCAAAAGGAAAGGGAAAGGAGACGGCAGATGCAACTGTTCGTACTGTGGGGCCTCAGGACATTTTCTACGGGATTGCCCTATAAAACCATCCAAGAAAATAGTCGGAGTTGCTGACAAAAACCAAACAGAGCCTGATTCGGGAAATGACCACGCCCGACAAGCGTAGAGGTCCGCTTGCCGAGCTTAAAGAAGGACACTCAGACCTCGCACCTAATCATACCAATGGTCCTTATTAACCCAAGGCAGCCATCACATATGTACGCAATAAGGGCATACATTGATAGCGGGGCCGTAGGAAACTGTATGGACCACAAACTGGCTTCTAGGATGAATCTACCTCTTTGCAAAAAGACCACTTCGGGTGTCATCACCACAGTCGATGGAACTGAAATTGCCTCTGGGCCTGTAACTCATTCCACTACAGAGATGACACTGTTGGGTCAAGATGGGCATCGAGAGACTATTGTGTTTGATTTAATCAAAGCCCCGCAGTTCCAAATAATACTGGGGATACCTTGGTTGGAAACACATAATCCTAGTATTGATTGGCGAGAGAAGAGAATAACCTTCATGGATTGTGCACACACCTGTTACCCGGAAAAGACCTTGAACAAAGGCCTGGCCACAGTCACTAGCCCAGCTGTGCAGTTACCTCAGGAATATCAAGAATTCCAGGATGTTTTCCAAAAAGAACAGGCAAACACCTTACCACCTCACAGATCATACGATTGTCAAATCGACCTCATACCCGGGGCACAACCTCCATGCAGTAGAATCTACATCCTTACGGAACACGAAAACCTTCACCTACGACAATACTTGGACCAATACCTTGCTAATGGCTTCATTCGTCCATCCAAGTCCCCTGCATCCTCAGCTTTATTCTTTGTGCCTAAAAAGGAAGGTGACCTTAGAACGTGCATAGACTACCGTGCATTAAATCAGATCACGGTGAAGAACCGATACCCATTGCCTCTGATCCCCGAATTACTAGACCAAGTAAAGGATGCTTGCATCTACACTAAATTGGATCTCCGAGGGGCATATCATCTGGTAAGTGTAAAAAAAGGTGATGAATGGAAGACTGCCTTTCGCACCAAGTACAGATTATTCGAATATCAGGTGATGCCCTTCGGGTTGTGCAATGCACCAGCAGCCTTCCAGTATTTTATGAACGATGTCCTTCGTGAACTCATTGACGTATGTGTTGTCGTATACATAGACGATATTCTGGTGTACTCCTCTTCAGAATCAGACCATGTTAAGCACGTTCGTGCAGTCCTAGAGAAACTACGCCAGCATAAGTTATATGCAAAATTGGAAAAATGTGTTTTTCATGCTACAGAAGTTGAATTCCTTGGATTCATCCTGACTCCAAAAGGAGTTCGAATGGACTCTCGAAAGGTGGATGCGATTCTCAAGTGGCCATCACCCAGTTCAGTTAAAGGGGTACAAAGCATGCTTGGATTTGCTCATTTCTACCGCAGATTTATTCCAGACTTCTCACATGTTGTACACCCCATCACAGCACTTTTATGAAAAAACAAACGCTTCTTGTGGACCGAAGAGGATGAAAAAGCCTTCCAAGAGCTCAAATTGAAATTCCCGTCGGCACCTGTCTTGAGGCATCCACGCCCCGAGCTTCCATACATAGTTGAAACCGATGCATCCAGTTTAGCCATGGGGGCTGTCCTATCCCAGAAGGATCCCGAAACCGGTCAACTTCATCCAGTAGCATTTTGGTCCAGAAAGTTCTCGGCACCCGAGTTAAACTATGGGTTACCGATAAAGAGCTGTTAGCCATCAAATCCGCCTTCAAGGCTTGGCGGCATTATCTTCTCGGTGCCAGGCATACCACATTGTAATCACAGATCACAGGAATTTGCAATATTTGAAGACAGCCAAGGCCCAATCATCACGTCAACTTAGGTGGGCATTATTCTTTGCAGAATTCGATTTCGTGATCACTTATCGACCAGGTTGTAAAAATGGCAAGTCAGATGCCTTATCCCGATTAGGAATGGGAGAAGCATACTCGAACCCGGAACCGGTACCTATAATTTCAGAAGAAAGAATTCTTGGCATTACTGCTCTACAGACTCTAGAAGATATTCATTTGAAAATCCAACAGCTTTTCAATTCAGCAGCCCTGCAGGACTGGGTTAAAAAGGGCCCAGATTATTCAGTCATCAATGACCTACCTTACTATCAAGGGCGTCTATTCTTACCACACAAGGAACTACAAGAACTAGTCATCTCCAATTACCATGATGCTTTGATAGAAGGGCACCCAGGTATCGCAAAAACGGAAGCTAAAGTTAAAAGACAATTCTGGTGGCCCACCTGGCGAAAAGACGTAAAGTCATTTGTACTGTCTTGTGGCATCTGCGCCCAAAATAAAAGTCAGAAGAAAAAACAAGCTGGTCTTTTACAACCTTTAGATACTCCACCCACACCATGGCACACTTTGTCTTTAGACTTTATTACAGATCTACCTCCATGTAATGGATTCAACACCATTCTAGTTATTGTGGATCTTTTTTCCAAGATGGCCCACTTTATTCCTTTAAAAGGATTACCTTCCGCTTCAATTTTGGCCAAGGAATTTCTTGAAAACATTGCTCGAATACATGGATTTCCTTCCGTATTGATCTCTGACCAAGGTAGTCAGTTCATTTCGCAATTTTGGAAACATTTTTGTCAAATGGCGCAAATTGACATAAGGTTATCAACAAGTCACCATCCCCAAACCGATGGTCAGACGGAGAGGACCAACCAGACTCTTGAACAATACCTACGTTGTATGCTTCACCAAACCGAAAGTAATTTGAAGGATATTTTATGGATTTCTGAATACGCATACAATAACTCAGTACATTCAGTACACAAAGCCTCTTTTATACCATATATGGACATCATCCCCGAACCTCAGAACTCGATTCGCCCCAGCACTTAGAAATGCCGGCAGTGACTCATCTGCACTCAACTATTACACAAGCCTTTAAGGAGGCGACATAACATTTGAAACAAGCAAAAGAGAAATACAAGAAGAACGCTGATCAACATAGAAGTGAGACTCCACCATACCAGATTGGGGATCAAGTTTGGCTGGTTACAAACACATACCTCTGAAAGGAACTCAGACTTTTAATCCTAGATATTTGGGACCTTATATCATTAAGGCCATTATCGACCCGGTGGCCGTCAAATTAGAATGACCCTCTAATATGCGGATTCGTCCTGTCTTTCATGTTTCACTTCTAAAACCAGTTCAACCCGGGACCAGATTAACCAAACCACCTGACCCCATCCTAATAGATGGAGAACCTGAATTCGAGGTAAAAAAACATCCTGGACTCTGAGATGGTTAAATCTAGACTTTTTTATTTAATCAACTGGAAGGGTTACGGACCTCAAGAAAGATCATGGGAACCTAGTGACCACGTTCATGCTCCTCGGTTGGTGAATAAATTCCATCGGAACTTCCCAGACAAACCAGGGCCAAGGGGAAGAACAACTTTAGGAGGATCGAGTCCATCAGCCCCGGGAGCAGGCATCCAGATATTTATCAAAACCCCAACAGCCCCCAGCTGGGGGCTGTTTGGGTTCAGTCTTGGCGCCTTAGGTGCCAGGCTCATAATAGGAATCAGTCCTGGCGCCATAGGCGCCAGGCTCATAGACATTACTTACCTCATGAAGACCATGCTGCAAATGAATCCAAGCCAACGTGAGGCCTGGATGGGACTATTTTATCACAGGGACTATTTTTTACTCGGGTGTGGTTTGGGGAACTTCTTACCTGGAACTACTTTGGAGGCTATTTAAACCACGCCGATCAGCAGCACACGCTTCGCGTTATTCTGCATTCTGCAGCGTAACGCTGACCGTGCCTGCAAGCCTGCATCCAGTCTTCTGCCAAGCCCGCCTCGAATCCGGAGCTCCTAGGAAAAGGGGAAAAGAAGGAGGAAAGGTTAGATCACAAACATCATTTCTATTCCTTACCTGATTCGGGTCCCAGCACATCTCTGAGCCTGGAAAGAACATTATTCCAACACGCGTCACATCGCCAGCTGCAGCACTGTGTTATGCTCACCAGTCCACAGCATCTTTCGATTCAGCGCTGCCTCCATCTTTTTCATCGTCGAATTCCAGCATCTGGGGAAAAACCAAAGAAACAACAAGGTGAGCCGGGAAGCCGACAAATATCATCTCTTTACCATAGACTTACCTGATTTACCACCGGAGGCATTACCCTTTAACATGCCACATCTTCATATGCCGCACCTATAAAGGGAGAGAAAACAACAAGTAAAACTCATGCAACTTTTACCGGACAGTGTTGGGAAATACAGACTCTTACCTAAACGCCATCAGCTACCTCCAGGCAATATTCTTTGGACCCAGCTGCAATTCAAAAAAAGGAATGGAGCAAGAGTGAACATCGGATACATTGAACTCTTTTGAACTTTATAAGCCCAGGAGTCAATAGCCGGAACTCCTCCAGTACCTTCAAGCCAGTGAAGTAACTGGTATCTACGCACCCCTGCATGCCACGCAGGATGGAGAGCTCATCATTTAAATACATAAGGTGAGCTTACTAAAAGGGAATATCAGAGGTGACTAGTGGGGAGATTGAGAGCAGCGGGGGGTCCTTGCTAAAATCCACGGGTGGCTAAATCCCTTTCTCCACTTGCAGGAGAATACTTCTTCGGGTCAAGCAGACGAAACTAAGTGGGCCAGTCCAAACAGTCATCTCTGCACTACGCATCACGTTGGTGGAGACCGCAGCTGTCTGGGTCCGACCGACGCCCCTGTGGGAACCAGGTGAGCGTAACAGCTACCCAACCATACAGTTTTGCTCTGCACTCAGTGCAGCCCTATTCTATCGGCACGGGTCGACACAAGAGAGCAGATACGTTGTGGTCTTCACAAAAATACAACATGGGTGTTTTAGTAAATACTTCATGTTTTTCGATTTTCTTTAAGAGTAGTGGGAGTTATTCATAACCACTTTTAATTCTCTGAGCAACCCTTAATCATGTTGTTATGTAGCCCATCTCCACAATTGCAGATAGAATTCAACCATATGACCATGAGTTATGGTCTTGCCGCCAATGAGTGCAGCTCAGTCTAATCTGCTAGTTTGCATCCTCTATACATGGGAACAATAGCAGCAGCAGACATGTAACAGGCTTGTTGGGGGCTCGTCAGTGATATGCACGTTAGTCCTCTATGGCACAGTGAGCAAAGGGCCCACGTCTGGGCATACCCTCTCTCACTTAGGGAGTCTCACCAAAACCAAAATTGATGGATGGAAGGTTTTGAATTAATCATAAGCACTGGCATTGCTCTGAGCTATCCTCCACACCATTGCTTTGGTGTGGAGGATAGCTCTTTAATTGATCTACACATTGTATCAGGAAGCAAGCCATATGCAAAACAGTCCTTGTCCTGCCACCAATGGGAGGCATACACTCAAAATTGTTGCATTCCCTCTGCACAACCAACCCCAAGGCTTGCCATCTTCTGTAATGTCACATGTGCGATAAGAAACAATCAGATGAAAGGTCAAAGAAATGCATGTTGTTATGATTAATACAAAACACTTAATTTGTTACTGTTTTGTTTTTTCTTGCCTACTCCAGACACACAACCTCCTTTTACACAGGAATGGGTGATAGATTAGATACATTAGGGCATACAAGCAAGGCCTAATGCTTTTACGCCTTAATTTACTTCTTTGCCCCTTTTTGATGCAGTTACAAGACCGAGGATGAGCATGGAGTGGAGATCCGATGTCCAAAGTGCATTCCTCCTCCCAGTGGAGTAACTATGCTGAAAATGTTGGGGGGGGACATGACATCTGAAGAAAAGGTGCCCCAGCCAAATGAATGGGGATAAAATGGTGTGGCGTGAAAGTTGGGGGGGACAAACACCCCTCTCCCCACCTAAAATTACGCCCATGACTCCTCCATCTTCACAGTAGCTTTAGTTTCATGCCCGCCTGACATTTTCATGCAGTTGTGAAACTAATGAATTCCTCTGGAATCCGCCTTGGTTTTGAACCTGGTGCAGTCCAGTCGGATTCTGTAGGAACCCATTAGTAAAGGGAGGGAGGGGGCTGCAAAGTGGATTTCCAGCCAGTGTTTACTTTTTAAAGAGATGGAGGGGAACATGAAAGAGCAAAAGCAGGCTCACGTCACTTTTCCTCTTTCCTTCTCGCATCCGCGTTGCAAATGTTTAGAATTGTATGCCGGGGACACAGCATCTAAGTGCAAACGTTGGTGGTCGCCTGTATCTAATACACATTTAATTTAAAATGACCACATACATTGGGCGTGGCCCTGTAACAGAGGAACCAGGCCCCAGTAATAGACCTGCACTCCGATTTCTGAAAGAGGGGGACCCCAGTAGATGACAGCTATCGTACCTAGAGATCATGAGCAAAGGCAACAGAGCCCAATGCCACCTGTTCTTGAATTGATGCGTTGTTAAATGACAAAGTTGCCCGATGGGTCTGCCCTGTCACGAGCCCCAAAGGTGCCACAGGTAAACATCCTAGTTCTATACAGCAAACTTAAATCTATGAAGGTTACTTCTAATGTCATGGTTTACAATGTTGCAGGGTGCTGTCAATGATATCGAGAAAGAAAGGGAATGGCACAGGATCCCTGATCTCTTCAGTAACAGCACCCACACTGCAGATACATTGAAACCATCTCAACGTTAGAAAGAAGGTGAACACCTGACTATTCCCTGGCAAGCATGCCTAAGGTTGAATTGTGTTCAGGATCTGTAGAGTCCGGCTGCAAGGCACTGTTGAGCTCTGTGGAACCCCACTCAAGAACAAACACTCGATCAGGTCTGATTGCAGATGCACGCCTGACACAACAGCTCCACATTTGCTAGTGATTTTGTGGCTGCTGATGAAACAAGTGACTTTCCCAGTCTTGTCTCACATTGAGGTGTGCAGGTATACCCTTTACTAACTAGGGGGCCTCCAAATATGTGATATACTGGACCTTCAATTAAGATCTGAAAATAACCAACTGTCATTTGAAAAAATAAAAACTGAAAATGTTTTGTGGTCATTACCTAACAGAGCAATCGAGCCAATACTCTCTGAACCATGCTCAAGTTCCACTCCTCTACCTAGATATTAGACAAACCACTTGAACAAGTCACCCTTAATATTATGATTGATGAATATGTATCACGCAATAAGAACGGATACTACTGGAAATTGCCAGTGTGGCAGGAATGTGAGCTGTATAGGTGGTAGGTGGTTTGAGTGTTCATTTGACCTAATGTTGGGTGAGTTGTATAGTTTCTGGCTAATGTTTGGAAGTGATTTACTCCAACTCTCAAGTTGAGGTGGTTCTATCAGCAGAGGTTGACACTGAAATACGTAACTGTGTTCCTTGATTTTGCTCCCAACTGCAGATTTGAAGGAATCACAATTGTACGGAATGGCGGAACGCATGGGAATGTTTCTGTGAACTGGGTTATCACACGCAACAGTACAGACCCCTCACCTGTGACTGCAGACATCTCGCCTGCATCTGGAGTCCTACACTTTGCTCAAGGAGAGATGCTAATGCCCATTCTTCTGAATATCATCAGTGATGAGACTCCTGAAGAAGCAGAGGCGTATCTACTGCAGGTCCTGGCAAATACAACTCAAGGAGGCGCTGAAGTTGGGAAGCCCGCAGACGTAAGTTTGTTATGAAGGCACCATGGAATTCACATGGCATTTTTTTAGGCATGGCCTTGCAAACAAGTAAGATACATGTTCTGTTCTTTAGCATGCACATATTTAATGTAATTTATGGTGTGGGCCTCCGAAAGCTGCCCATGTTGTCAGTGTGAACATTAAGCATCTTGCACATTTTCTTAGTTCAGTCCACTTTTCAATGTTATTACACATGGTTAGCTACAACAAAATATCATTATTTAGTTAATCTATTACTGCATCTTTGTTTGAAGTCTAGTATCCGTGGTTCATATGCATATGTGACATGATCCAGAGGAAGTTCCAGCTAGGTGAAAACCTTTTGAACAGCAACCTCCACCTAAATCGGCTAAGCACAAAGATTATAATCCTTGTGGGGTCTGCCAAGTATAACAGGCCATAGAGAATAGATGGAGGTGTGTTAACCTAGAGTCAAGTGGTAAGGACCTCGGCATCACCTTTCCAGAGAGAGGGACTACGAAACTGCACATGAAAGATCCAAAAGAAAGCGAAGAAGGTAGTGGGAAGACCTAACCACTTCTCTAAGCTGCATGGGGGGCACTCTTTAACAAGTACAAGGAGGGTCAACGGTGGGGACGCAGCTTCAGAACTTCTTCATGAAGCAGAGGTCTAGGACTACACCTTCTCAGGTCCATGGACAACATAAACCTGGGCTGATGAGATCTGTCACAAATGTTCCGAGCAGCGATCTACTGGGAATTTGCCATTGATATCAGCAAAGTTGGTGTTTCCCTACATGCTTTATTGTTTGAAGGAATTAGCCAATCCAAAAGTGCCCTTTCTTGGAAAGGTGATAAGAAAACTGTTAGGTGTAAAGTCTAAGAACAGAACATGATGGGTAGGGCATGTAACCAAACTCTTAAGCAGGATGGAGTGGACCAATTTGATTACATGTGTTGCATCTGAGAATAGTATATGATCAAGGATGGATGTGGAGGCTTGATTCCGGTTCCCTACCAGTAAACTTTATACCTGAGAACTATGTCAAAGAGATCCTGTACTCACAGAAAAAAAGTTACAACTTAAACAGCGGTGGAAAAGTAAGAGAGTCCACCACTTTTATGATGTGTAGTTTAAGGAAATCCTTCTTTTAACAATTGGGTTTATTGAAATGTGTATTTTTTGTATTGAAAAGTGGGGAAGCAATGGAGAATAAAGGATGGCTTTAAGTAAAAACGCCCCCTTGGAAAAAATGTAGATCGCCAAGTAATAACATAGGACGATAAAGGTGGAGCGTCAAAATAGACAACCTCATGGCTTTGTGTGGGCTTGCCAACCTTGAGCCACATAGTGCCACAGGACTACTCTTCTCTGCAGGCACTGGGTGAATTATCTGTCATGCACGGATTTCAACACAAAAGCTGTGCCTGACAGGATATGCAGTGAATCCTGTGCATAATATCAGGAGCCGGCCCCAACATCTATTATCCTGGCTGCCACTGCCCTGTGTGAACTACAAATAATATACAGGATAAACACAGGTTTGACCTATGATTCCTTTTACTATCGGTGTGTAGATCTCGAGAAAGAACATGAATGTGACTCACATCCACCTTCCTCTTTTGCGGTGGGTCTGCTTGATTCCCTGCCTCCTTTGGGCACAGCCCTGTTCTGGATAGTGTAGGCAGAGCAACATGGCTCCCTACTTGGAGCAGTCATCGGGCCTCATCAAGAGTTGGGCAGCGCGGACAAAAATGCAGTGGTAATTCTATTACCGCCGCATTACTGCACCGCCCAATCATGACTGTGGGGAGAAAGTCAGAGGACTTTTAGCTGGAGGTGAATGCGCTCACTTTTCCCTCCCACTTTTTCAGTGCAATTACCGCGGCACAATAACTGCCACAATAATTACACCAAAAAAAAAAATGCCACATTGAGTCATATGGACTAAGATAAATGGGGACTTACACCACCATTGCCACTTGTGATTCAGCGATAATACCGCAGGACCAAGTTGCGGCAATGGTAATTGCGTTGGGCAGTATTCCGGCAGATTTACCGCCAGTATACTGCCAAATTCCTAATGAGCCCTGTAATTCAATCTCTTCGTGCTCTCTGTTGTAGGGGTTCTTCTGTTGGAAATGGGCTGGTGTCTAGGGTCTTGGGGACTGTTTTTCCACAAATAACTGCCTTAACAACCACTTGTCCTTCCTTCTTTTGATCTTTACTTCTATTCGCAAATCCTAGCTTAATGAGGTCCTGGCGGGCAGCAGGCTGTGCTACTCAGTTGTTACATTTTGTCACATCCAACAGCACATCCATGCATATTTGTTAAAAACTCAGGATATCATTTCCTACCAAGTAGACTTAGTCAGTTTGGCCAATCATGAGTTTTAATGCTGCCAATGCAGAACAATTATCCAATAAGGAAGGGGTCTGCCACTGTTACTAATGAAGAAGGCCAAGCCGCTCTGCCAAATCGAATACTCATCACATCTCTATCCTTCAACCAGTCAGTACCAAGCTAGTCCAGGACAAATTCAAATTCTGTCAAGATATACTGGGCTACCATAGACCCAAGATGCTCCCCGGTGGCAAATGGTGTGTCGTTTTTTCCCCGTTCAGAGATTGGACTGATTCTAAACCACATTCACCAGTTCTTGAATCTTTGGTGTTGCGACTTGATAATGGCCAGCCTCCTTCATTTCCCTTCTGATGCTTTCTTGTGATAAGATAATAAGAGAGGCCTGTCCCCGTAGCTACCTCATTGTCACAGAGGAAAATCATAGGTGAATGAATAGGACCTTGGGGGGAAGAACACCAAGAGGGTCATTTTACAAGGGCCTGAGTGGTAAACCAAGGCGTAAAAGCAAGGTGTAAAGAATGTACACCGTACTTAAATGTTCTGGGATATTATTCTTTTCTTTAAAGGGGGAGTAGGGACACAGATTAACATTTGCGCTGTGTTTTACTCCTCTGTCTTCTAAATGCACTTCCTTTTATGCCTGAATGAGATTTTCATGTAGGGGCAAAGCAAATGGATTTCTATGGAATCCACCTCTATTTAGCACCTGCTAAGAATAAATGCAGTCTGCGAAGAGTAATTTGCAAGTGTATTTACATTTATTTACAAAATGGACTGTACAATGAAAATAAAAGGTGTCTTCTCCTGGTTTTTACTCTTTCAGTTTCCACTCCATTTTGTTTTGTAAAAGTGGAAACTTGAGGTGACCCAGCAGCATGTAAGGTTTAAGGTTGGTGCTCCCTGGCATGCAATGACCACATTTCAACAAAATGATCCCATAATTGCTTTGAAAGTGAGGGAACGAAATCTCTGGTGATATTACAACAGCAAATAATATTGGTCACTGATGAGAGCTGTACCTTCAAAGGAACTGATACTGGGAAAGAGTGAGAAGCAACCTTGTAGAAAGGCAATCAGAACGAAGAAGCTGCAGTTAAAATAAACGGTCAGAGGGTAAAGGGAAAGATAGGAAAGAGGCAAGAGGAAGAAACGACCTGAGCAGGAAGGACTTGAACTGAACAGGAAGGGGGAAGGTAAGAGGCGGAGCAGGAAGAAACACCAAAAGAAGGAAGAACGAAGGAACCAGGCAAACACCCCCACACTCTCCTAAAGAGCGTCCCGAAGGATTGCAATGCATTGATAATAAGAAGTACTAGCTAGTTATAGAACTACTAGATGTGAATTCCAGACACGTTGCACTGGAATAAGAAAGACTTGCCATCTTGTAGCGATCCGTGTAATTGAGACGCAGATGCGGGGAAGGCCGCAAGGGACAGGATCCCAGATACTTGTAGGGGAAACTCAGGGCAGCTGACTTCCTTAAGGCTCCCAATGATGCCAGTATCTGGAAGGTTGCACATGCATAATGTAAGTGTGGAGATTTGGGATGGAGAGGCCAAACGATGGGGGGTACCCTCTTCCCAGAAGGCAAACTCTGGATAGAGGAAGCACTGGAATTATTTGTGAAGATCAATTTCAGGAATATATTGCAGGAGTACATTATAGCAAGGAGTTGTGCTTTGGCTACTGTGTCCTTTATATTAAGGTTTGGGCAACATTTGGATTGCAGAATGGACATAATGAGATTAAGGACTAGGTACAATAAAATACAAACTTCTATTTGCTGTGCGAGTTGAACACCATTTCTGGGTTGGGGTTGTAGAAAGGTAGTATGTTTACAGCAGTATTGTTTGGCGGGGCTTTCGTTTAAGGATGTGTTGGGAGATAAATCCTTCTACAGATACGAGTAATTACAGGAGTTGTGCAATACACTGTACCTTTGCATTTTTAGGCATGTTTGTTTGCTGATGGACTGCAAGGCCTCGGCAATCAGTCTGGCACATGTAGTTCAATATATAGAATACAAAACATGGAGGACTGCATGAAGTCTTGGGCAAACATGAAACCCACAGACACATGATGATTTTAAGTTGTCCTTTTTGATCAGCTGGGATTTTTGTTTCAGAATTCATGCCAATGGATCAAGGGCGTTGCCATCAATACCCATCAATACTCATGCAGGTACTCATAGTATTGAATTTGATGGTCTCATGTGGTAAAAACTGCAGCTATTTCAAGCCAGACAAGGAGGACAGTTTCATGACTATCCATTACTCCCACTCTCTCATTGATGATTCTGCTGCGTGGCAAGTTCTAGAACACTTATATATGCTCTAAGGGCTCTCCCAATGGCCATTAAATCATGCACAACAAACACAAAGGCCTTCTGAAAGAGAATAACTCATCATGTAAAATGGCTTAAATAATAGAAGGACATAATGATCACTTGCGTCACGTGATACTCCGTGGGCATCAGAGAGTCAAATACTACTCATAAAGGGGTCACTTTTTAAAAAGCATTCGATTAACAGAATGTAATACCTTTGTATTAGCCAACTTCTAACCAGGCGAACAAAGCAAGAACTCTTGTTTTTGTGTCATGCAGTCTTAGTTTGATTTTCAGAAAACATTTGAAGGGATAACCTGATACCCAACAAAAAGGAGACTGATGACCAAAGAACTGTCTGAGAATTATCAGCATCGGTGTGAAACATCACACCATGTGACCGAAAAGTTCATGAATAGGCACCTGCATACACACTCCATAGAAAGCCAAAGAAAGGCTGGTCTTTGAATGTGACTTTCTGTATGTCAGTGTACAACTACCATGCACAAGCATGTATCCACAGACTCAAGTCCATCCTGGGATGCCACTGACTCAGTCCCATCCAGGGATATTGGCATTCGATGGCTGAATACAAAAGATGCAAGCCGTTCTCTGATAGGCCTCAAAACTTTTAACATCACTTCCACCGGCTGGAAAAGAAGTGTGGCATTTGTTGCGGATTTCAAAGGACACCAAAATATGTAACAGAACTAAGGGAGACATAGTGTGGAACCCCCACAGGGGAGGCAGACGAGGGCCTCGGAAGGTGCGTAACATGAGGGTTTCAGGGCCTCAAAGAGCGTATGTAAGGGTGCAGCCAACTGATGTAAGAGTCCAGCTAGCAGGGCGGTAGGGCTCGCTCAATGTGAATTCATCTGGCAGTCAGCGGAATTCATAGGGGAAAAGGGTCATTATGGCAGGAGGACGTCCTGACCTCTAGTTGTTAAGTGACTTCAATTCAGCACTCCAACTTAGTCAATGCCTGGTCTGGGATGCCTAAGGGAAGCCCTTATTTATATATTTTTGTGACAAGTTCATAGATCTGGATGATAAACCCTTGTATAACGCCCCTCTCTTTGAATCCCCCTGACCTCATTGAGCCAAGAAGTAGGTTTGTTTTGCAAATTAAAGATTTATTTTACAAATTAAACAATATATATATATATATATATCACCCTTTTATAAATAAATTAATATTTGATAGCACACTGATGAATATGACAGTGATCAGTAATGGATAATATTACACTAGCACACTTTTTCTAATAACCTAGGAGTTGCTATAGAAAGGATAAGGTAGCTGAAAATACTTTATAGTTTCAAGGAAACGCAATGATGGAAAAAAATGCAGCACAGAAATAAACTGATATGGTTTCAACAAGAGATAATATGATCACTTTTCCCCTTGTGGCAATTCACTCCCCCCTATGCAATATAAAGAGATGGAAGGCGAGCACACAATTTTCAGGAATATAATCAAATGCAATACAAATTCTAGTTCCCCCCTAGCAAGCTTAGAGTAACCGGTATGCTTTTAAAACATGCAGAAATACTTTTAAAGTGATCTGCAATGAAGTGAAAATATGCTAAAAATGATTTTAATTCCCTATAGGAGATTCAGGGTGGGTGACAGTTACTTTGAATTAGTTCAGGTCAACACTAGCAATGATTCATGAGGGATTATCAGGTTGAAAATGAATTTCAGCAATGGAAGCAAAAGACAGCGATTTTTGACAGGTGAAGAAGTTTGAGTCAAATTGTAATTCGCAGTACTTTTTCCGAGTGCGTCGAGCGCGATTACGGAAAAACTATAAGGAGTAGAAAGTCTGGGCTTGTTGGAAAGCTTAGATTCTTAGCTTTAAGATGACAGTTAAATCCCGTTCCTAGCACGTATGGTTCAAAAGATACAGACAAATCAGTGGAGGTAGATTCTCAAAATTAAAGTAAAGCTCAGAATGACAAATGACACTTACACAGCTTTGAAATCACAGAATGAACACACGATTTCTAATGCAGTTCTTGGCAGGTTGAATTGGTTTGAATTAGATTATTTTAAACTAAGAGATTGGTTCTGCAAAGTTCTCGCGGGATACTCACACTATAAATTTGAACTAGGCCGTCAAGATCTGGTCATGTTTGGACTGGACTTCCGGCGGGTGGTTCTGAAGTTACAGCTATCTGGGTCAGCTCTGCTCTCTGGGTCTGGTTCTCTGGTTCTGGCAAAAGTTCTTGGCACTGCACAGCGGTCTGGTCTTCTATCGGCACTGCACAGCGGTCGGGTCTGGGTCTGGTCTGCGGTTCTGGATACAGCTCTGCTTTCTGGGTTCTGGCACTGGGTTCTAGCCAGAATCAAACAGCACAGCCCGGCTGTTTTATTCTGATGTGCCCCTTGGAAGTCTGGAGTAAATCAGTTTGCAAAATTGTAAGGCCAGCTGAGAATACTTTTAGCTTGCAGTAGGCCTTCTGCTTCAAAGTTCTGGAATCTATCTGGAGTCTAAGTTTTGGATATGGTCCTTCTGGATATTGTCTGGTCCGGAAAAGTGATTCGCAAGAAAGTGGAAAGAGCAGTCCCTATTTGGCTTTCAGTGGTTCTTTTTATGTCTTTTGAAAGTGAGTGGGAAGGCTGACTTTCTATGCCCATCCCTCTGAGGATCCTGATAGGCTATAGGATTCTCTGTCGCCGGCTGGGGAACTGAATTGTGAGTGGAATGATGTTGGAATACTTTCTATAGTTACGCTATTAGTGCACACTTTATAAGTTCAACTTTAACACAGTGATGCTATTAGGGCACACTTTCTAAGTTCAACTTTAACACAGTGATGCCATTAGGGCACACTCAATGTTAATGTTAACGTTATGGAGAGGTAAGGTAGAGTGGCGAGGGCTTTCTGGAGTAGAGTAATTGCTCTACACCCCACCCATGCCACACTTACAGTTTTGTTGGTGTCTGTTCACTGCAGGCTTCACTGGCTTCCCCTGTGGACACCTGCTTGGAGCCACCTCTGTTGGAGCCATCCTTTGCCTAGGGGCCCTTAGCCGTGGGGGCTGCACGGGCAGAAGGCTGCCCTGGAAGGACCAGTTATGAAGGCCGAGAGGACCAATGGGAGCGGGGGGGGCGGATTGGAAGGGGAAGCAGGAAGGGGTTAATGGGGGATGTGGGCACACAGGGACTCGGGAAACTTTGCCAATTTTAAAAATATGGGCCAAATGGAGGTCAGAGAGGGGGCAGCAGTCACATGCTCAGCTCAAGCAAAAGGGGGGCAGGCATGGCTAGCGTCGTCGCTAGACCTAGACATGGTGGGCCAGGCAGGCAATCGGCTTCTGTGGGTGGGCTGGGGAGGTGGGAGCAGCTGGGGAAGCAGGAAGGGGAGAATGGGGGATGCGGGCACACAGGGACTCGGGAAACATTGCCAATTTTAGAAATATGGGACAAATGGAGGTCGGAGAGTGGGCAACACTCACCGGCTCAGCTCAAGCAAAAGGGGGGCAGGCATGACTAGCGTTGTCGCTAGACCTAGACATGGTGGGCCAGGCAGCCAATCGGCTTCCGTGGGCAGGCTGCGGAGGCGGGAGCAGCTGGGGAAGCAGGAAGGGGCGAATGGGGGATTCGGGAAACTTTGCCAATTTTAAAAATATGGGCCAAATGGAGGTCGGAGAGGGGGCAGCACTCACATGCTCAGCTCAAGCAAAAGGGGGGGCAGGCATGGCTAGGGTCGTCGCTAGACCTAGACATGGTGGGCCAGGCAGGCAATCGGCTTCCGTGGGTGGGCTGGGGAGGCGGGAGCAGCTGGGGAAGCAGGAAGGGGAGAACGGGGGATGCGGGCACACAGGGACTCGGGAAACATTGCCAATTTTAAAAATATGGGACAAATGGAGGTCGGAGAGTGGGCAACACTCACTGGCTCAGCTCAAGCAAAAGGGGGGCAGGCATGGCTAGCGTTGTCGCTAGACCTAGACATGGTGGGCCAGGCAGCCAATCGGCTTCCGTGGGCGGGCTGGGGAAGCGGGAGCAGCTGGGGAAGCAGGAAGCTGAGAACGGGGGATGCGGGCACACAGGGACTCGGAAAAATTTGCCAATTTTAAAAATATGGGCCAAATGGAGGTCGGAGAGGGGGCAGCACTCACCTGCTCAACTCAGTTGGCTTGGGGGACCCAAAGGTAGCACATGTTATCAAGCTAACCAGGTTCTCACTGGATACAAGGAGTTAAATAACTCCCAGCTACCTCTATTTTGAAACTAGGCAGCCATGTAACACTGCATCTCAGCATTCACCCACAGGTCATGATCATAATTTTGCGCCAAACTAGAATAGGTCAGCCTCGGACTCCCAGATTACAGGTCATGGAGACACAATGGGCTGAAGTCTTGGATAGGATAAAGCAGTTCTGGTAGATAAACGGAAAAGTCTCTGCAAAAGCTCTTAGGAATAGTTAAGAATCATATTGGGTCACAAGCTGATTAGGCCTGTGAGTTGTGAAATGTTTCAAGCACTTTCACCGCGAGAGGCAAGTACTCTGATTTTACAGTACCTTTACAAATGAAGAAAAAGATGCAGCTGACGAGAGTGAGGCAATGCTTTGCCAGAGGTAATTGCCTGCATGTAATTTTTGCCTTTTCTTTTGACTGTGATTTCTGGGAAACTTTATGGTGTGAGCTTTTTTCAAATTCCTTGTGTCAGGGATGTGTTAGTGTCCAGCCAGAATGGGATTGTGGGGAAATCCGGGCATTCCCCCCTCTTGCCGAATTACCATTTTGCTGCATCTTATACCATTTTTTTATCACAAAAAGATAGATGATGGACTTGGGTTAGGCCTATAGAACAGGGGATGCCTTTTGCAATACAAAATGGCAAAAACGGCACAAAGAAATCAGGCAAAATGTCATACGGCAAAAACATTTTTAAAAAATCACAGATTTGGAATCAGGGGGGCCTGGCAAAATATGGCATTTTGCAGATATGCACGTTTGAGTGTTGTAAACTCGATCCAAACAGTGAATACCTTCAGTTAACTTGACCTGTATGCAGGGCCGGCCTTAAGGCAATTACCACCCTGCCACGCCAGCGCGGGGGAGACTTTCAATGTCTCGGGAGCGGGACCCATTTAATAACAATACGGCGCTGATACTTTTGCATCAGCGCCTATTGAAAAATGTGGTGCCCCTCCCCTGCATGACCAGGGGTGTGTCGAGGGGAGGGTGGTGGGGCACATTTTTTATTTTTGCGTCCTGGGTTTCTACCACTGCTAAGGCCGGCCCTGCCTGTATGATCCAAACTGACTGGAAAAAAGGGATTTCTTTCCTAAAGTTTAGAATTTTGACACTGAAGTAATCCACACGTTGTGCACATTGATTGTGGTAGAATGTGACCTCCATACCAGGATTTGATTTGATTTCAAATTTCATAACTTTTACGAACTTATTTGGTGCATTATCCATTTAGGCTTAGAGGCATGTTGCTTTTGCATTTAAAAGGATGATCTTAAACTGTACTCTTCGATGTAACACCATTAGATGGCTGCCCCTGTGACAGTGGATGAGATTTGCTTTCGGCACAGAAGGTTGGTGAGAAACTTTAGCAGGCTGGCTGAGCTAATTTCCTTCTGAATTACAATATCAACAATTCATTCATTCATGATCTCTGCTGTGCCCTTCAGATCTGTGAATGTCATGGAATGGGTATATGCTGGTACATGGTAGTTGTAGATTGTCATATGGAAATTGAGACTCAACGCTCGATCTCTCTCTCTCGCCATTCCATTTCTTCCTTTCCTCCTCTCGTTCGTCTACCTATTCTCTTGTTCTATGAGAGCCACCACACTAGTGTTACTTTTTCTGAAGCACTGAAGTTGGGAGTTTTAGCTGACGTTATACATATCCAAAGTTTGCCATCTATTGTAAAGACTCGATACTTACGCTATCCAACCTTACATTAGCTGCATTCATCTCTTCGGGATCGGGATTCGAACCTGTGTCGCGCCGCGTTGCCTTGCTTCCAAGACAAACCCGTTCCCCTGAGCTATCCTTCCTTCTCTAATGTAAGATGCTTGTATCCTGGGTGGCATTCAGCCCAGCCAAAGAATCATGGATGGAAGATTCCTCAACAATTCCGCCATTCACTTCTGCAGTACAATGTGCAGCAATTTCACTCATTCGGTTTCTATTTTTTATTTATATCCATTTATGTAGTGCACCTTCCACCCTCTTGGCGTTGGAGAAGTCTGCTAATGGGAAATGGTGCCAGGTAGGCCAAATAGCTGGGAGTCAGTCTTTAGTGATGAGACAGGGTTTCAAGGACATCCTGAAAGGGAGAACACCAGAGGTATATGAGAGGGAGTCAGTGAGAGAGTTTCAGTGTCGAATGGCTTAGACAGAACAGAATCTACTACCCAAGTAAGAAGGGTGATCCTCGGTCACAGTTAGAAGGTTAGCCAGTGCACAACAAAGCAAACGAGTGGGGTGATAATAATGCCGTTTTTTAAAAAACTCTTTATCATTTAGAATACAAATCAAACAGAAAGCACAAACTTATTCATAATGTCAGAGGCATGCACTTAAAATATACATTATCTACAGCATCTAATAATGTATTGATAACACCAATGACGGCTGCAAGCCTTATCCTTATTTACTGTAAAAGACCTCTATTAACAACGACATTCCAAAACACATAACAACATTGAAAGACACGTCACTAACAAACACCAACATACAACATATAACAGAATATCCTCGTAACCTTCCTCATATTGTGTCACATCATTAGCATGCTTTGCAAACCTATCCTAGCCATACAGCTCGTTGAACCGTCCCAACAATGAAGTTTTGATAGCAAAAGTGTCATGTGGTTGAAATGGAAAGTTTTAATTGATAGATGCTGGCCTTTAAATTTGACTCGCTTGGCGATGGAGAGTCAATGCAAGGAGTGTATGGTGAGATAGACATGGCTGAAACGTTGCAAGCCAACAAAGAAAAGCCAGGCTATGCTATTCTGAATATATTGAAGACAAGACGTAGAAGACTTAAAGAGAGCAAGGAAGAGTGTGTTACAATATTACATTCAGCAGGTTACAAGACGGTTATATTATAATTATAATTGTTTTTTATAACACACTTAATACCGAAGAGGTTTGTAAGCACAGACCCGATATTCAAACCTATGTTGCTATGCGTTGTCCTGTTTCCAAAACAAGCGCGTTGCCACTGAGATATACTACCCATGTCGACTTAAGATTTTAAAGGATTCAAGATGAATACTTCTCTCTTAGGAGCAGAGAGGAAAGAAACTAGACTAGGACACCGCAGAAATATGCGGAACAAGTGTAAGCGTGGCTTCAAACGTCAAACTCATGTTTTTGACTTTGGAAGCATATAGGGCCCAAACCAAGGGGGTCATAATGCAGATAACCATAGTTCAGGAGGAGAAAAAGGGGCCAGAACATCAGTATTTGCACTTCTAGTTTCAATCTATTTCTTCCCATCTAAGAATCCAGGAGGATCAGACATTCTTTAAAGATGGCTGAGATGATAATCATATCTAACGTCAAGAGGATTGGGATTTTGTGGGCAGACATAATAAAAGTGCACCTTGACGAACCTTGTAAGCTATAACATGGGCATTACATGTAGGTTGAATAGAAGAGGGGATATGATTAAGCCATGGGGATCCCCACATCTCCACATCTGGGGGGACTCGAGGAAAAAAGGCAAAAGGTCACTGCCTGGGCACGGTTGGTGAGATTGGATCCAGTTATTGGTCGGGCCCCAGACTCACATTGAGGTGAGATACAGTATCTGAGACCAGCCTTTGTGCGACTCCTTTTTAAAAATCTTGTAAATCAGCCATTTCGCCGACAAATCTTACCACAATTTGGTGCTAATTTATCTTTAATATGGGCTGGACACAGCATTTCAAGATGTTGCTTATCGTTTCACAAGTAGGTTCCATTCAACGGGGGTGGAAGCACCTACAACAGCATGCATTGACCCTGGCCACAGGCATGCTGCAAGGGAGAGGAAAGTGTTGCATCTGCATCCCTTCCAGCACATAGTTCATCAGGCACTGTATGTAGCAGTGGTGGGTGTGGGGTAGGGCGTCTAATTGGTTTACCCATCGCAGATTGGGGTACAGGGTTAGAAACTGGTGTACACCTCATCAAGTATATGAATGCCTCATCAATTGGCTGAACCCTAAATCCACTGGAACCCAGTATTCAACCCACTTCGCTATTGTTAATCTCCTGTTTTCCTTGTTTATCATTTCTTGTTCTTCTTTACTCACTGCTGTTTGCATACCAAACCTGGCTAAGCAGAAGTTGAAGTTGCTAGCTTCATGATGACATGAGACAACTTGAACCTTCACTCCTATCAGTCGTTCTCATTGAATTAGAGCTGATGGGTTGTTGTCAAAGCAATATCCTAAGTGCTGAGAAAAAAGTGTATTTTAGAGGCATTGCTTTTTGGGTGTTGTGATTTGTTCCCCTACAGAACACTGGACAGATTTGGCTCATGCACCCTGGTTGCTGGGGGTGGGTGGGGCTCTATTTTTCCAGTACCCACATAATTGTATGCCCCTGTCATGTTACAGTACAACCACAACATCACCGTCACTGCTCTGTAATCATCCTGGTCAAGCCCTCTTCACTCCACACTTTGATTCTCTCATCTTTGACGGCTTTCACAGCAAAGCAGCACATCCACTCTAGACTTTAACCTGCCTTCCTGCATCAACTTTAGTATTAGCTGTGTAATGGGCACTTTGTAGACGTTGTCGGCAATTAATTTTGGGCCCTGTGGGGCCTAGATACCATGACCTTTACCCCTCTGAGTCCAACTGCTTTTATGTTTGTACATACATTAGACCAGTACTTTCATTTTGGTGCTCCATGAAGGTGATCATTGCCATTGCTCCACCCCAGCCACGAAAGACGTCATGGTTGCCAATCACCATACATTTTAGTTTGGCGGCTACTCTCAGCTGTAGGGGCAGCCAAAGTAGTATGTGGCTTTGGTCAGGAAAACAACTAGAAACTACAGAGGTTTCTATGAGCAGATGCTCTGGCTCTATTTCTTCCTTTCCTCTCCTTCCCCCAGAGGTTCACTGCCTCCAGAGCTCTGGTTGTCTCTAGGCTGGACAGCCTCTTTCTAAATCTGCCTGCTTCTACTCTACGCCCTCTGCAACTTATCCAAAACAGAACAGCGAGACTTGTCCTTTGCCTGCGAGGATTAAGTTAAAAACTCTCTGAATCGTCCACAAGGCCGTCTGGGGCCTGGGGCCTTAATACCTTCAGCTCTCTCTTCCTAAATATCTTCCTTCTCGAGCTCTTCACTCATCCGGCTCCAACTCCCTCAGGCTCAGTCGCTTCTCCAAGCAACAAGTTGGTGGTAGATCTCTTTCTTCGGCTGGTGCCTCCCTCTGGAACAGCCTCCCTGCCTCCCTTAAACTTGAGGAGAACCATCAAAACCGGAAGCATGTCAAAACCTTTCTCTTTGCTTCTGCTTTTTCTCCTCACCCTGCTGGCCTCCTGGCTGTAACCGGAACTGCACTGGCTACCTGGACACCCTCTGATATCGGGCCCACGTCCCTCCACCACCACCGTCACACCTACACTGCCCACCTGGCAACCTCCACACTTGGGTACTGTTTCTGTATCCCTACAGTCCCCCTACCAGCTCTTGACACCGGATGTCTGCACTTTCCTATGCACATGCCACCGGCTGGCTGTCACTTACTTATTGTTATTATCTATTCCCATGTACTGCACTGTGGCTTCCCCCATCCCATGCACTTGCACGATCTGAATGACAACTGGCCAGTAGGATTGCTGTCCGTCCTCCCTTTGTTCCCCTCCCTTGCCTCGTCGCGCCTTGAAACACTTGTGTATAGGCACGTTATAAATGCCATATCATATCATATTTCCATGTATAATTCAACATAAAAATTGGTAACAATGGAATCTGTAAGTGTTGCCAGCATTGGCCTGATTTGCAAACTTAGTACAGCTGTATGGCTGCGGGTTATCAGGCCACAGCACTGGCTGACAGCGACTCATACCTGGAATCACAAAAACAGAGCCTAACATTAGGGGCTTTCGTGTCAAGTGTATGTGAGGCAGCATTACACAAACTATGCCGTGTGCATTCATCAAGCATGACACTTACATTCCTGGTCCGGGCTTGCATATTCCTGAGCTGTGTAATCTATCTGCAAAATACCAATTTACAGAGTGTTTCTACGCTGGTCATTAGGAAGGTCATAACAGCGCGTCATGTCTAAAATGCTAAATGCCTACTGACCTGAACAGCGTTAAGACCCGAAGACAGTGGCTATCGTTTCTCTTTGCATGTCAAGTGCTGATTGCTGGGAAATTAAATCCCGGTGTCGATAAGAAAGACTTGCTGATCACTGCAGGACAGAACCCCCAGGACCATTCCAGTTGCAGGCAAATTCATCTTAATATTATCAAAAATAGGTTTTATGGATGTACGCACCAAGCAAGATGTGAGGAAATACACTAAAAAGGGCAGCTGAATCTGTATCTAGAGAGGGATACCCGGGCACTTGGGTTTCAATTCAGCTAAGTATTGCTATTTTATTAGTATTTATAAATATTTTCTAAAAACAGGAGTTGGATGCCAATGAGTCCAGAACTTAATGGGATCATTGCACAGATTGCCTAGGAAGGGCTACTTGATAGATGGAAGAGCTGCCTCCAACTCCCAAGTCAGTGGACAGAACCGCTGTCCCAAGGGCGTCATTTAGGGGTCGACCTCTGAGGTCTCTCTTGCAACCTCTGTGGTCTCCCTTGCGACCCCTAAAAAAAGAAATCTTTTTTTTTTCCTTTTTGGTAATGCAAGCTGGGCTGTGGCCAACACCATGTGGCTCTTTACTTCTGGAGTGGCTGGCTTTCTTTGTTCAGGCCCCTTAAAAACAAGTCTAACACTTTCAGCACTGACCCTAAATTAGACAGAATAGGAATACCAAATAGTGTGTCTTTCTGAAATTCTATACAATAATTGCTAGACTCATTAAAGGTTTATTTCTGGCACACTTCAGGGGGTGAGTCACTGATTTAGTCTGTTCTTAAACGCCTCAACTCAGCCGTTCATACTTCTGAGGTTGATAAATGAGTACCAACACAGGGTGGGTGATATTGGGTGTATATTTTTTTTCTATATAAAGCACTTAAGCGTAAGTGCTATATAATAACACATCATTATCATTTGGTCATGAACGTCTGCTTGCATTCACAGTAATTTGGTAATATGGGCCTGTACACACTGATCTTAATGATCCATATGGCGATCCATTCTTGTATGAAAGGTACATCACATTATAGTGATATCGTAACCATATTTTTCGTAGTGTACAATGCTATGTGATGCCACTTCCTGTTTTGTCAACATGTGAAAGGTCGTATTCCATTGCTTCCCGCAATATCACTTCGGGATGGGGTCAAATTACATCACTTCCTGTGATGTCATCAGGGGGGTCAAGGGTTATGTGATGTCACTTCCGCTACCCCTGGCATTTTGGTGAAATGACGTCCCTGCACTGTCCCAACCAAGCCAATAGGTTAATGGTCGCTACAGTTGTACACAGACATCCACCACATGTTGGGTTTTTGTGTTCTTTACCATTTGCTGACGTGGAAAAAAAGCATAAGAAGCGGGGATTTTAAAGTGTTACTGTTTGCAGCGAGAGAACTAAAAAGTAGTGTTGGATGTCAAAGTGTTTTTGCACTGTGTGCTTGGAATCTTACATACACTAAACATTTTCAGTGTAATTACACAGGACACCACCACTGGAGTAACCTTACTGAGAGGGTAAATGCAGCTCCAATCGTACACAAGCATTAATGGAACATTGTGTACAAGTTTTGTTTCCATTATCAATTGGTAAACAGCAAAAAGCACACAAAATAGAAACAAAAAAAACCAATTCAAAAGGCTTTGGAGGAGGTTGCAGACAATCCCAGCTCTCATGACGTCCCTTCACTCTGAGTCCAGTGTCCTATCCACTTCACAACCAATACCATATGCATGAATCTCATACATCACCATGCACCTGGTAACACTGCAGGAGGTTAACATCAACATATCAGTGGGAAGTGCTCCCCTCACAGGAGCCCAAACCCAAAGGTAAGAAATGACATGCAGAAACCAGTGCAAACATGTAATGTTCTAAGCAAGTGCTGGAGGAGTTGCAGTCAGTGGAGTAACTTTGCTGAAATTGATGGGATGGGGCGTGACATCTAAATGAAAGGAGCACCAGCCACGTTAGTCAGACAAAATGGTGTGCCACAAAAGTTGGGATGGACAAACACCATTCCCCCCCACCCCTAAAATTACACCCACGATTGCTGTGACCCAAAACCAAACCCACAATTCTAAGTAAATGCATTAAAAAAGATGCACAAAGAGTTCATAATTATTTATATTTGTTCAAAATCAAACAAGAAGGGTCACAGTTTATAAAATAAATCTGTAGTTGTGTGAAAAGTCTACTGTTTAAGGGCATTTGAGACATCAATGCCCACGCATTGAACATCAGATGTTTGCATTTCGATAGACAGTGAAAACATGTGGTGTATCACAGATGACACACAAATGACTCCAAGACTCAAAGGTGGATCATGGGTTTTTATTTTTAGTGTATGGGTCCTAGGGCCGCCCCTCTGCCTCGCCTCTCCCTTGGGATCCGCTTCCTAGTCCAGTCTCCCTTATCCCCAGGTTAGTACTACGACTGCCAATCTCTACCGTCTAGTTGTTGTCTTACGCTATGAATGACTCCTTGTGATGATGGTTTGCTAACCTCTCTCAGGGACTTACCTTATGTCTCTGCTGTATCCAGATCTTAGTGTTCTACCGTTGGTTGAGAAGTGCTGTGTGCTTACTCAGTTGGATTCGTACTTGTTCATTCACACCTACGCTTACCACTTCCTTCTACTCTTACTGTTACACTCTTACCATTTCCCTCTTCACCTTCATCCGTCCACCATTCTTCCATCCTTTTAATGTTCAACTCCTCCTAACTCTCGCCTGCAAACTTTGGTGTCACCATTCCTTCCACTCTCTCACTCTTCCCTCCTCCTGCCACATTCTGCTCTCCTCGTACACTTAATACTCTCCTCCTACCACTACTACTCTACTCCTACCATTACTACTCTACTCCTACCAGTACTCTCCTCCCACCAAACTACTCCAGCAGCCTTCTTCTACTCTGTATCAACCACTTCACATTCACTCCCTACACTAACATACTCTACTCAGTCGTCACACAAACATGCATATTTAAGCTGCAGTACCACTTTCACTCCTAAATCAATACCTCACCTGCTGCACGAATATGCCCTGCAAGCCGTCGCTCCCGCTCCCCTCCTGCTGGTGTCTTGGTCGAACTCCACCTACACTACTGACTTTATACGGATAACCCACACTTCCTGTTTACTTTCCCCTTCTTAAATCCTCCTCCCCTCTGGGGATTGGCCAGCTCTAGCCAGCCAATCTAGCTCTGGCTTTCCCGCCTGGGGTGGATATGTGTGATAATAAGGCATAACAAGGGGCTAAGAACTGCCCCCTTTCTCTGCTTGGGCTCACCCTAAATTGTTGATGGTGGTGCAAGAGGACCAATGTTCGGCTTGTGATTCAGGTCCCTTCCGTGAGAGGTTCTCGGCTATGTCTGTTTCGGGAGGGTGGACCCATTCCCTTTTTAGTCTGTGGTGGTCAAGGGGGCTTCTGTGTGGCTGTTGCCTAATCGCTGAGCAAGCATTGATTAAGGAGGGGCAACAAGGCAATATGTGAGATGGCTGTGGCTATTGGAGATGGGCAAGTGGTGGTAGGGAGTCACAGTTTCCAATGTCTGCAGACTGTTCTGAGTGTAACTCCGGGAGATGAGCTGAGGAATATGAGCCGGACACCCGAGCTGAGGAGCACTATACCGTGTTTACAATGATGTGAGCACTTCAGCAGGAAGACATGACATGGAAACACGTCCACCCCCAAGCTCCCCAATGTCCTCGGCAAGGTGACGCACAACACCAGGAATTGTATTTAAACATTATTTTAAGAATACACATGAAATTTTAACATTGAACCAATGAAAGTTGAATGCCCTAAGGCCATGTTTCCATTGTGCTGAAATAGTGTGATAGCACCTGTCTTGACTTCTACTACAATTTTAAATGCTTGGACAAGCACTCATTTATGTTTTATAAAATAGAAAATATGACTGCGTGTAATCAAACACGTATTTAATGCTGGCTCTTGGTAACTCTTGCTTTAACACTATATATCCTCCTTTACAGCTTGTGTTTTACATTCAGGACAGCGACGATGTTTATGGCGTATTTGCATTTCACCGTTCTGGAGACCAGCGAATCGAGAGTAGCCCAAATGGACGCTTTGTGTCCTTGAGCTTTGCCAGGCAAGGAGGAACCATGGGCGTTGTGAGGCTTGTGTACAGTGTGCTGTACATCCCTGCTGGCAGCGTGGACCCTTTGAGAGCCCGAGAAGGTGTGCTGAACGTTTCCAGAAGGAATAGTATTGACTTCGTGGAAGGGAAATCCGAAGTCTCGGTGAAGCTGCCAATTAGAAATGATGCCTTTCTTCAAAATGGAGCCCATTTTCTAGTCCAGGTATGACATTCCATTTATTGTCATCCCTGATTCAACAGTAAACCCTTTGTGCACTTACCTAATACATCTGTCATAAATTCTACATTTGTCAAAACAAATAATTTTGTTTCACAATAACATCCACACCAGGAATCAGTGACAGAGACGTTTTAAAATGTATGAGTTATTTTTGTGATCTCTTTTTTCTTAAATCAAGAAACCCTGAGACATCAGACACAGTCAAGCCCCACTTCCCAACTTTCTCCCACCAGATCCGGTGGCAACACTGACACCGCCACACAATCTTAAAATGTAAGCACCAAATTCCGATGGATACCAATGTGACAGAAAATGCGTTTGCAGCTCAACAGCAGACTAGAGCCCACGTCCAGCCCTAAAACTCCAATAATACACAGACACCCCCCATTCTTCCTGGCAAATTCACACCTAACAAGGCCCCTAAAATGGCAGAGTTGCACTGTACAAGACGACTGCACATTTCATTACATTATAAAAACGCTATTAATGAATTAACAGATGTCTGAACAGCCCGTTCAACATCTCTATGCCTCAACGTCCTAATGAGCTGATTAAGGGACTCTGTAATATTTATTAATACATTGGCATTTACAGAGGTTGATAATTTTGTTCATAGTTTTATTTTGAATAATGTATTACATCTCACATATCAGAAGGGCATTTTATTTAATACTTGCAATGTTGGAATGTTGGCTCGATATGAAGGTTTGCAGAGGGTTCTGGGTGAGACAAGCACTGCTGGAGCTGAGATATGCAGGCGTGTAGTCGCAGCATTTAGGGTAAGCATGGCTGTATTTAACATATGCAGAGTTGCAGTCTGCTGCAGTATATTTGAAAAAAGCATTGGTGTAGTTGGGATATGCAGGTTTGCAGCGGTTTGCAGTTAAGTTAAGCTTGGCTGTAGTTGACATATGCGGAGTAGCAGTGTGCTGCAGTTCATATGAAACATGCATTGCTGTAGTTGTGATGTGCAGGTTTGCAGTGTGTTGCATTGGAGATATGCATGGATCTAGTTGACATGTTAGGAGTTGTAGTGTGCTGCAGTTCATTTGAGACAAGCATGGTTGTATTTGACATGTGCAGAGTTACAGTGTGCTGCAGTACATTTGAGACAAGCATGGCTGTAGTTGACATATGCAGGGTTTCAGTGGGCTTCAGTTCATTTGAGGCAAGTTGGGACATGCAGGTTTGCAGTGGGTTGTAGTTGAGGTACGCTTGGCTGCAGTTGGAATACGTAGGTTTGCAGTGGTTTGCAGTTGTGGTAGGCTTGGTTGTAGTTGTTATAGGCAGGTTTGCAGTGAGTTGCAGTTGAGGTAAGCCTGGCTGTAGTTGGGGTGACCAAGATTATAGTGGGTTTCAGTTGAAGTAAGCTTGGCTGTTGTTGGGATATGCAGGTCTTCAGTGGGTTGCAGTTGAGGTAAGCTTGGCTATACTTGGGATGCACAGGTTTGCAGTGGGTTGCAGTTGAGGCACGCTTTGCAGTAGTTGGGATACACAGGTTTGCAGTGGGTTCCAGTTGAGGTAAGCTTGGCTGTAGTTGTGATGTGCAGGTTTCAGGTGGCAGGAGTTGAGGTAAGCTTGGCTGTACTTGGGATGCACCGGTTTGCAGTGGGTTGCAGTTGTGCTAATAAGCCTGGCTGTAGTTGGGATACACAGGTATGCAGTAGGTTGCAGTTGATGTAAGCTTGGCTTTAGTTGTGATATGTAGGTTTCAGTGGGTTGGAGTTTAGGTAAGCTTGGCTGTAGTTGTGATATGTAGTTTTCAGTGGGCTGCAGCTGAGGCAGTCATATCTTTTTGTGTTCAAATCCACAAGTGGGTAACTGAAAAAAGAGCTAGTTTGTGTGAAGGTCTCTGTAATTGGCAGAATTGTTCCTGAATGTAAAATAGACTCAGTTGGGGTTGAAGAGTTTAGACAATAAAACAGGTGAAGATTTCGAGGCATTGTGGATGATATGTATTTTGAAGCAGAATTTTGCCTGAAACTGATTGTTTAGTCCATAGGAATTTAGTGGAGGAGTCTGAGGTGTGTGCATTTGTTACCTACCTTCACTGATAGAATAATTGTCAATAAATCAATATACTGCATTTGTTAGAACATGCTCTTTCATATATGTCATGACAAAATATATGAAAATCTCAAAAGCATAAAATCCAATACATTGACCTACATTGAATCCATTGAATGGGCAGGCTGGCATCCTTGCAGGGCCCTTAACACATCCCTGGAAATCTTTCTAAGTGGCCACCAGCTCCACGTCGCTACTCTTAACTCTCGCTGTGCTGTCAAACACTTCTCTGACATCTGCCACCTCCTCGAAGAGCTCGACCTGGATGTCCTCGCTATCACCAAGACTTGGTTCATGGCCAGTTCGGTCACAAGTTTTGACACTCTCCTGCCTGATGGCTACAAGATCCTCTCTGAGCCCAGAACCAAATGGCCCAGAGGTGGAGTGATCCTGATATTTCCTGAGTGGGTCCCTGCTTCTGTCATGCCTACTCAGGCCTATCACTCCTTCGAAATGCTGGGTCTGCAGGCTCTCTGTCTCTCCTGACCTCTCTCTGACTGTGTCCACCATCTCCAGGCCACCTGGCCAGATCACCCGCTTCCTCTCAGAATGGGCTGACCTCTATCCTCTCTCCTTGCCTCTACCTCTCAGCTTCACCTCCTCAGAGACCTCAACATCCCTCTGGATGCTTCTAATCCCTCCTCCTGGCTTTTCTGCAACCTTTGCGTCTCTCCCTCTCCATTCTACCCTCTGGCCCGACACACTCTGCCGGACACACCTTGGATGTTCTCAACACCTCAGACATCCCCCTCTATTACCCTCAAACTACTCCTCTCTCATGGAGTGACTACTGTCTCCTCTCCACCCACCTGAAACATCTGGTCACCCAGGCAAGGCCCTCCCCAGGACTGCCACCCTCCTTCTCTGTCATTTGGTCCATGAAGCGAGTGTCAGTGGCCGCCTTTGCCTCAATTTTCTCTGCTCCTCCTACTCTTGCGGCTGACTGCCGCCCTGACACAGCCCTCTCTTACCTGCATCTTTCCATATCAAACACCTTGGACATCCTTGCCCCTGTCATGAGAATCTGTCTGAAGCCTACCCCCAAGTGCAACTCTCGGTATGACTCCAACCTCACTGCCTTGAAAAGCAAGTGCCGGGTGGCTGCGAGGAAGTAGAGGGCTTCGGGCGCATCCTCTGATAAACTTGCCGCCTGCTCCAAAGGCAATATAGACTCTCTGTCTTCTCCAAGAAGAGGGTCCATATTCAAACACGCGTCTATGCAGCCTCTAACAACATGGCTGAAATCTTTCAAATCTGAATGGGGCTGGCCAATCCTACTGCAGTCTCCACCACTCCTGTTCCCTCCCAGGACCTCTGTACGGCCGTGGCATCTCATTTCACCACTAAAACTAAGGACATCCTGTTCTCTCTTTCCTTCTCCTCCCTCTCTACCTCTACCTCTCCCAGGCCCCCTTTGGCTGCCTTTCCCTCTCCTCTTTCTTTCACCTTCTTCTCTCTGACAGCTTCTGATGATGTTTCCGACAAGTGCGATTGATTATCATTCAAACGGGTGCTCGCCTGCTCCTCCAGAACTATTAAGGACCACGTTTCTACCCTTGCACCAGCCTTGGCCAATTTCTGAAATAATTTTTTCACCACTGGATCTTTGCCCTCTCTCCTCAAGCACTCCCGTTTGCACCCCCTCCTAAAAAATCCTTCTGCCAATCCTACCTGTCTGGCAAACTATAGCCTGATTTCTATCCCTCCTTTTCTGGGCAAACTCCAGGGAAGGCTGGCCATCTTCCAGCTTACTCTACACACTGAATCTATTGGTAGTCTCTGTGACCATCAGTCTGGCTTCAGAGCAGCCAAAGGCAGGAAAACCGCTCTTCTGAACGGCAGTGAATATCTGCTCTGTAATCGTGACTCCAGCCATCCATCTGTCCTCATCCTTCTTGACCTTTCCACTGCTTTCGATATGGCCAATCAAGCAACCCAGATCAATCAACTCCATGCGGACCCGGGCATCACGGATCAGGCCCAGGCGTGGCTGACCCCCTTCCTCCTTGACCGACCTTCCCAGGTCCAACTTGGTTCCTTTCTCTCCACCCCCTCTATCTCCTCATGTTGTATCGCTCAGGGCTCTATCCTCTCACCCTGGTTCTTCAATGTCTATCTGGCCCTTTTGGCCCACCTTATCTCCACCTTCTCGTCTAACTTTCAGTGTTATGTGGATTATACTCAGCTCTCTTTCAGGCTTCTCTCAGCCTCCTCTGCATCCTCACTCATTCCTGATTGTCTATCTGCTATTCAGGGTTGATACACCTCCAACAATCTCTGCCTTAAAACAACTAAGACGGAGATCCTTCTCATTGGGTCCCTTCTCCCGCTTTCCCTCTCTCATTCTGGCTGCCCTCCCTGGGCCCTCTTCCCTTGCCTTCCGGTGAGGTGAAAAACCTTCCACTCCACTCTCTCCTTCTCTCCTCACATCACAGACCTTGTCAATAAGGCCCACTTTCAGCTGCACCTCATCAGAGGTATTCTACCTTTTCTCACCTTCCCCCAGAAGCTCCCTGTCTCCAAAGCCTGGTTCTCTCCAGGCTGGACTACTGCAAAAGCCTCTTTCTCAATCTTCCTATTTCTACTTTTCACTCCCTGCAACTAATCCAGAACAGGAATGCAAGACTTATCCTTGGCCTCAAGCCCAGGGACAGCATCTCTCCTGCCCTGAAATCTCTCCACTGGCTCCCGTGGCGGCAAGGATCAAGTTCAAGACACTCTGCATCGTCCACAAGGCTTTCTGGGGCTGGGGCCCTCACTATATCCAACTCTCTTTGCCTAAATACCTTCCTTCTAGAGCTTCAGCTACGCCTAACTCTCTGAGGGTCAGATTCTTCTCCAAGCAGAGAGTGGGGGTATATCTCTCTCCTCTGCAGTTACTTCCCTCTGGAATGGCATCCCTGCCCCTCTCAAATTTGAGCCGGACCACCTGAAGTTCCAGAAGCGGCCCAAGACTCTTCTTTTCTCCTCTGCCTTCTCTCCTTCGCTTTCTTGCCAACATACCTGTCTGCGGCGCCAACTGGTTGATTGATACCCTCAGAGTCTCTCTGGGTACCAGGCTCCTCCATGACCAGTCTTCCTTGTACTGCCTCTGGGCCTACCGCGCACTTAGGGGCTGTTACTGTAACCCCTACAGCCCCCTGTCCCTTTGCACTTACCCAGAGCCGAACTGCCCTGGCTACACTTACTTAGAGCCATGCTGCCGTGATCATCCTTTCCCCTGCACTTCCTACTCTCCCTTACCCCTGAACTTGCATTATCCCAATGCCACAAGGCCTAGTAGGATTGTTTGTATTGTCTTCCCTCTGTCTCCCCTCCCTTGTCTTGTGGCACCTAGAAACACTTGTGTACAGGTGCATTATAAATATCATATGATATTACATCATAGAACACTGCCCATGTTTGTGCAGACGTGTGGGGGATTTTTTTTAGCTAAACGTATTTCTAGCGTGAGCAGGCCTTTCACTACGAAAAGCAATATACTACTTGTAGTATGATTCCTGTCTGTTCCGGAAACAGAAAAATAAATGACCAACTCCTGTCGGCTTTTCGCTGAAATTGCAAAACTACTGGTTTGAGCCTTGTCGTGTTCACACTGGAAACAGAAAAAACATCTCTAGGGTGAATGCTAGGAAGAACCCTGGAAATAGCCAGGCACTGGACATTAGAAAACATACTGTTTCTAGCTTTAGACCCACCGGCGATGGAAAACCCTAGCAACAGTGTTTTCTAAGATGAGGCTGTCTAGGCAGGAAATAGGCAGGAAATAGGAAAAATAAATATTTCTATTGTGGGCTGGGCCTCATACTAGAAATTGGTGTAAATCACCGTAAATATTATTTCTGTTACCAGCAGGAACAGGCTTTGTATTTCAAAATGTATGTTTTTCTGTTTCTAGCACAATGCTCCTCCACTGCAGTTGAGGCATAGAATGATTTCTAGCACATGCAATTTCAAGCACGAACCTTAGCACTGCTAGAAAGGTTATATTTTATTTGTATGTATTTCAATATGGGGGTATTGTGGTAGAATTTTTTTCTCCATTTTTAGCACAAACTAGTCACATAGGTATAGTAGGTAAAAGAAATTGCATCACCTTTTCCCAATAGTTAATTACTAAAAGCCTTTGATATGCTGGACAGTTTTGGATGAAGTTTTCCCAAAGAAATGTACGTCCTGCCCCAAACTGGAAATTTTGGGGAAAATGGGTTAAATAGTTCAAAAAGTATTAAGAAAGAAATAGTTTTCAGCCTACTCCTATTTATTTCCCCATCTAGAAAGATGTGTTTCCATTCAACACATGTGGTTCAAAACCCACTGCACCAATTAAGATTCAAATTGTGCACAACATGCCTATCTATATATGTATTTATTGAGCACAAAAGCCCGTAGGCATCAGTGCGCTACAAGGAGACAAAACAAGACAAACTGGACAAAAGATATGACAAGTGTCAGAGATATTACTTCTTTGATTTGGTGCAAATTCCTCAGAAGTTGTTTTTTTTTATTTGATGGGAAGGGAGAATCCCCCACCCCAAAAAACATTTATATATCTCCCATGGTGCATTACAGGATGAGTCTTTTCACAAATGAAAATCAGGCATTTAGCTTCCATTATTCTAGCAATTTGCGCAGTAATCATGAGACAAGCCGAAAAAGAACAAGGCTCAAATAGATTTTTTGCGGAGGCAATGGGGCTGTTTCATATCAGGGTATGGCTGAGGAGGGTTAAAGAGGAACAAATGGTTAGTTGGGGACTTTGGAGGGAGTGGCATCATTTGGAACATTGCAAGATGTGGAAGAAAAATAGGATATCACAGAATAAAACGGGGGGAAAGGAATAGGGGAGGGTCAGCGGGGATTTGCAGGGTGGAGGGATGGTGGAGAGACCTCAGTAGGAGTAGGAGACATCGAAGCCTATAGAGTTATCTTAGCTCTCTTTCAACTAAAGATTTGTCTAAAGTGTTTTTCTCTTCTTGCAGTGAGATCTCCCTTAGTTTTCTAGGCAGCATTTCAGCCGACTCAGTTAGGAGGCACTAATGTTTCAGCTAAATTGATTGCAGTTGGCATTGCTTTCAATTTTCATGGTTCTCCAGTAGGATGTTTTTAATTGGGCGACATCCTCCAGACAATATTCCACCAACCTCAAACCAGGTGCTCACAATTTTACTTTTTTGGATACTATTCTCTTTATGAACCTGTGACCCTCAATTTAACAGTTTTGATTCACTACAACCTCACCTCCCTTTTGGGACAAGAAACACAAAGGGTTACACAGAAGATCTAGTTATTAATCACATAGAAATAATGTAATCAATTTAAATATAAACACATTATACATCTATGTAAATTCCAGTGTTGATGTTGAAGAATGATCAATACACTATTCACCTCAGTTTTCTATGGTACATTAACATGAATTTGGATTTTTGTAACACACACACCCATCTGTGAATATCCATTTTGTTTTCCCTGAAGGCACTTGCATCATGGATTGAAACATGAATGAGAGTCCAGGATAAAGCTTTAAATTGCTAAAACCTAAATCAAATCACCCCTTAATCTCTCTACCCACCCCCTTAGTCAATTTTCAAACCGCATTTTCAAAAACTCAATATATATAATAGGCTACTTGACCCACTCATATGATTGTTTTAAAAAATAAACACGTATGTTTTACGGGTATGTTTGCTAGATTTCTTTCAGTGATGTTTCTATTTCATTAATGTGAAAACATTTGCATTTCATATTTTTAATGGACAACTAGTATGTGGGAAAATGGACAGAAAAATCCCCCTTTTCATTTTTTCTTGAGCAATTCAGCACTAATAACAGGATTCTGCTTGGTAGTGCACCCATAGACTGAGTTCAGTTACATTATTTTTCTAAATACTTCTTCTGCGCTAGACTTCTTCACAGAGAGAATGAGTGAGAGGATTTCATTGTATACACACACCATAGGATCTATTCTATTAAATATATAATTCCAGATGACCATACACTTCTGAAATATTCCCTAACTTCTAAGAACATACCGTCAATTTATATACGCCCATCCCTCAGTACTTATAAATGGCAAGGGGCAGGGTTTATTTTATTCCCTTTTAGAGTATATTTCCCTTTGGCTTTTATAGAGCAGAACCCCTCCCTTTTGAGGTGTGTATAACTTCTGAAATCTAATGGGTCAATGTATGCGATTGAACAGTATTCCAAAAGTGACATCACACTAAACCAACCCATCTGCAGTCATTGGGCATATTAATAAGGAGGGCAGTCTGATGGGAGTAACTTCTAAACCCGTCCCCTCACCCCCATTTTATGTGATGTCATCTTAGAGATTTTGACATTAAACATTTGTACTTTCTATAAAACCATATTCCGCACATATGCTCATATTACAAATTATTTCATCAAATTGCTCTCACTTATGCAAATCAAATAATGCAATTTGCATCTTAGTATGACATATGGGGAATTAGTTACACACGGCACGATTGTGAGGGTATATGAATCACTAACGTGCACCGTTTGTGCGCTAATCTATCCACATTCACTTAATTTGCATAATCAGACTAACTAGTGCTAAGGGCGTGATTGCTCGTCCTTAATTCCGTAAGAAATATATGTAGGCTCTGGCCGCTCCCACAGTTAAGGGTTAAAAAAATGAGTTTTGTAACTATCTAGTAGAACTTTTCAAGCTGATTTTTTAAAGTAAGTCTCTACGAACATTTATAGGTGATACAGTGAATCCAATGTTATTTCAATGTTGTCTTTTTTTCTTATTTACAAATATTATATGACTGTCCAGGTAATCTTCCCAGAAACAAAATATCTGGTGTTCCATCCTGTTAATTCAGTCCTAGGGCTTTTATTATTCATAGGAATGTTTAGTCATGTTGAAATTTCTTTGTAGTTAAGCAGGCAGGGTTTTTATTTCGACTTCAGTCCCACCTCCTTGGGTGATTCCTGGACCTGGCTGTCCCTTTGAGGCAGGCATCCAGTCCTGAAAAGTGTTAAATTCCTTCCTGCAGGAAAAACCTGGCTGATTGGGATACCAGATTAGATGAGAGGTGGCACGGGCTGAAGCAAATGGCTCCTCCAGTAGAACAGCGGCAGTATGTCCAGTCAATTGCAGATGCGTGCCTATAGACTGATGTGCCTTTTGTCATTAAAGCAGAGCTAACAGGCTTGACATAGCAGTCACAGGGCAGGCTGCACCACTACTGCAACTGTGAAGGAAAAAAGCAGGAGCTGAGCAGCAAGCTCAACGGCACGTCAGAGCGAAGAGCACCATTCCTGGAGCATGCAGGAGTGAGCATCCGCATGTCACCAGTGTAATATTGGGTTGATATAAAGAATGTAGCTTAAAAGTACAGGTGCTTAATGTCTTTATTACCCAACAGGGCACATATGCCAGCTCCAGGTCCCTTTCTATCCCTCCTCCCCTTCCTCTCTCATCAATACCCTTTTTGGATGGAGGGAAAGCAAACAAGAAAGAGGACACAACAGCTGTTACTGTCATGTGGGAAAAGCAGGCTGTACACATTGATATGATAGGTATGATATGATAGGTTATTTATAACACGCTTAATACCCAGAGGTTTCAAACCGCGGACCCAGGGATCGAACCTGTGGTGCTCCTTATCGTCTTGCTTCCCAGGCGAGCACATTGCCTACTGAGCTATCCTCCCGAGACCATTGATTTGCAAGGTCAGTGGAACACACATGCTAACACTGTAGTTGTTTAATGCCTATGTGGAATGAGAAGAGCATTGGGACTGCAAAGGACAGACATCTTGCCCGAGGGCTTTGAAAGAGCACACTTTGATATTGTGGACACTTGGCACACAGTGTGAGGGGCTGAGAAGAGCAGGCCACAGTGTACAATAAAATCAATCATTTGTGTAGTGTCTCATCCCGCTTTTCTCACACTTCTAATAATAATAATAGCTTAGTCAGTGTGTTCAAGGTTCAAACTTGCCAAGTACAAACTTGCATGTCAGAGGTGGGTGCTTAACCTTTGAGCTATCCATCCAGATCACTGAATGTTGAGACAGGAAAGAGCATATGGTGATATAGCAGTGTGGTGATGTGAGAGATGTTGAAGAGATCTCATGCTGACACTGCAGGGGGCACAGTGTGTGCAGTGAGGAAGGAGACGTGGCCAACACCATGTATGATGTACAAAGAGCATAAGCAAAAGATAGCATAGGGCATGGTCTGCATGTGACTGCTGTTGACACAGCAGGAGGTGGTGAAGAGAGGGTGTTGTGCTGCACAATGGTCTACCCCATGTGTGGGTGTGGGGATGAGGGCAATGCTTTTGTCAATCCTTTATCTCCAGTGTGGTGAGAGCTGGAAAGGCTTAGGAGGGAGACAAGATGACTTTGTCATTTCCATAATAGTAGAGACACTAGACAGCAAGCACCATTCAATGAGTTATGCAGCATCCAGCATTTGTGCTCAATGTAACTCCTTATTTCCTATCCCCTACCATTCAATCACCACAATCCCACTCACTCTTCCAAAGGGATCTTAGTCACTGGCAGAATTGACGAAGTGGAACATAGATACCAGCATCAGCAAATACCACAGTCTAGCTTTTCTTTTCACTGATTTTCCCTATACTACTATTAATGTGTCATGTCATTTGTAGTGTGCTTTCTGCCATTAGTATGTAATTGTAGCACAGAGGACTGTCTTGAAGTGCAATCTTGCACTGAGCTTAGATTTCTAGAATGTTATGGTCCAACACTGTGCAACAAATAGTATTTCTCACATACATTGCAGATTGGTATGCATTTGAACAATTGTGAGCTTGGCTTTTGCATGCATCTACAAGACATGATATGATCAATTTCATATAAAAGCAGCTTAATAGAGCACTATCTCTTGACAGTGGTCCACTGGCATAGCAGAGCTTGAAGATGCAATGTGTGTGGTTGCGGAGTGGTGTGTGGGTTGGCTACGTTTACGTGCTAGTTCTGTATCCCTATGTGGCAGGGTAGTGGCACAACCCCTTGGGAACCTACATTGTGGTGTGGCTTATGCAATTTTGTTCTTTGTTCATGACATTAAGGAGGCCACAAACATTTGAATACACTGAGGACCATATGCTTCCAAGCGCTTAAGCATTTACCCACATTTTCGGGTATTGCAGAACAAATGGCATTAATAGATACATTGCCTACTGATATTAATTACTAAATGAAGGCATTTAAAGATATGGAAAACGGGGAACATTACGGTCATGCAAGGCCTTTGAAGACATTGACGGCATTAGGACTCGTCAGCAATGTATATGACAGTGTAAGAGACATTGAAGCCTATAGAGTCGTTAAGGTATTAAGGGGGATTACAATTTGATGAGATGGTTTAGAGGTGAGGGGTTGGGAGAGGGAGAGGAGAAAGAGGAAGCACCTGAGAGCAGGTAAAGTGGAAAGTAGCCAGAGGGAGGTAGAGAGAGGAAGGAGTTGGGGCAAAGCAAGAGTGAAAGTGACGTGGGATGGAAAAGTGATAGGAAGTGAGAGAAGGGAACAGAAGGTATGATGTCATAAGATATTAAAAAAATACTTTGCTCATTTTAATGGTTCTGTTATTTTGTTGTGCATGGTGGGAGAGTACTACCATACCATTTCTACCCTATTTCCTTGCAGTGGTCTAAGCAATGGATTGTGGCTGGGCTCTTCAGCAGAGATCTGCTTCCATGTTATGTCTGCTTTGTTAGTGTTCCTTCCATCTTCACCAACAACATTCCTTTCCCACCCTTAAAGGGGAGAAATACAGTGACTGCACAGTGGATCCACACTGTGGCCATACCAAAAGAATGCGGGTGTGTGTCAAAGGGATGTATGGTGTACCTAATTCTGCGTAATGATGTCAGTCAAACGTCTGTTCCTCATTGGTTTGAAACCTTGTATGCATTCATCATATAAAAATGGCCAAATCTCGTGGCCCATTTTTCTCCTCTACTATTCTTAGTATGCAAAACTCTCAATTAGCACAGATAAGGAATTGACGGTTTCTCATTAAGCAGTAGTACACTTCCCATATTTCTGCTGATTCCACCCATGGTACGCTAATTAGAGCCTTGATTTTAAATGTTCGTTCATTGTTTAAAAAACAGTTTCTTATTGAAAGTCATCTTTTAGAGCTGAAGTTCGATCTACTGCTATGATCTACCTAGTGCCCAGTGTAAAATCACACGACAGCTCCTAAATAACACACCCAGAACTCACATTCATTCAACTGATGTCACACTCCATATAAGGAGAATTATAATGTTCATCAATAAAGTTAGGTGAACTATAATTAACTGAAAACCTACAAGATATAACACCCCCCCCTCTTATACCCATAGAAAAGAGATATGTGTTATCGCACAGCAATCTTGCTATTGTTCCATGTCCTACTATAACTTAGTATTACAGCATCCTTTAACACCTTGTCCACGTCAAAGGTGACACTGAACTTACTTTCCCCTTTGAGTACCCCCACAGAACGGCAAACCCATACTTTGTAACCTTTTTCAACTCTTGACAATCTAGTATTGATTTTTATTTATCATAAACAGATTTTGATACCTCATTTTTTTGTTGTTGATCCTTTCTCTTAGATCCTCCTCATACTATTCAATAGACTCCCCAACCAGAGAGGGCAAACATGTTAGGCAGCCTTCCTTTGCCATAATATTTCAAATGGCATTAGCCCAGTGGTAGCATGAGGTGTGCGCCAATGCAAGTTTTTCAATGTCAATATAATTTTCCCAATCTCTACCAGATTCAATGGACATACAAATATTTTGCATTTACCTTCTGTTGCACCTCTCCACTATGCCTTTGGTAGCTGAATGAAAATTAGATGATTGGTGGTGTTCAACACCCAATTTGTCCAAAAAGTCTTTCATCAATCTTGAAGTAAATTGGACACCATTATCTGTGAGAATTCCTTTTGGTATGCCTCTCTCTGAAATATGTCATCCATAAATGTAATCACCGCCTTGGAATCAGCTGCTAATACTGCATGTACTTCAACCCATTGGGAATATAAATCAGTCATTACTATAACATATTTTTTCTCCCTTCCCCAGAAAGTAAAGATCCCAAAATATCTAAAGAAATATATTCCCATGGAATATTAGGGAGTTACTTGGGTTTTAATGGTTGAATATGTGTTCTAAGTACCTTGTCAGATGCTGGACAAGTATTGCAATGTTTTTCAGTGTCCCCGACCTCAGAGTCTAGTCCAGGCCATCAATATTCTGAAAAGAGTATTCCTTTAGTTCTGGAAATCCCCATGTGGCTATTATGAGCTAACAGTAAATGTTTCTTCCTCATTCCAATGGGTGGAATAATTCACTCTGCTCTTAATAATTGTGTGCCCTCAACAATGAGTTTATTTCTCACCCTGTGAAATTCCCCCAACCCATTATCAGGTGTCCACCATGACCAATGGTTAAGGACTCAATCTTTTACTTTTTTGAGTTCAAGATCCTTTTCCATACTTTTCTCCATATATGTTGGGGAATTGATTCTTCACAAACCCAAATACCTATTGAGTGGGTTCTCATTGGATTCTTATTCACACGCGTTTTTTGAACACCAAGATAAATAATAAGCTATGACATTGTCTTTATCCGCCACATGCTTGCATCCCAAATCTTCCCTAATTACATTGATGATGTAGTTTTCAGGGGTGAGGGCTATGATGAACACACAACCTAGAACATTTTGATTGATTGTTAGTCCCATAGCCCGTTGCTGAAACCACCCCAAGAAACAACCACCATTGTTAGAAAAAATACACCTTATTCTTTGTAATGTTCCCTTTAAAAATATCATCTTGATAATAAAACACACCTGGAATATCTCCAACAACTTCTTTCCTCATTCTTTGAAAAAAAGATGCTGCAGATATAAGGCCAAATGACATTTTTTAAAGTGAAAAGTAGCATCCTGCGTGATGAAAGTGGTGAGGTTGCAGGGTTTGGGATGTAATCTGATTTGATGGTATGCTGAGGCTAGATACAGTGTGGTGAACACTTTGGCCACAGCAGTGAGACTTACTAATTCTCCTATATTGGGGAAAGTGATCCACCATAACACATTCATTCAAACCCCTGAGATCGACACAGAGCCTGACACTGCCATTTGGCTTCCTTACTACTACCACAGGGAGCACCATTCTGAGGCTTCTACTGGTTCTATGATACCTTGATCTATTAACCTGGTAATTTCTTTCGTCACCTCCTCTCTTAAGGCCAAGGGTATACACCTTAGCATTGCAACTATTGGTTTGGACCCCTTTTTTAGTTTGATTTTATGGCAGCGACCTTTCAAGCATCCCAGATATTCCCTAAATACATCAGTGATGTGCTTTTCAGTGATGTGGGCTATGCTGAAAACACAACCAGGAACTTTTTGATTGTTAGTTCCATATTCCGTTGATGATACCACCCCAACAAACAACCACCCTTGTCAAAAAATACATCTTTTTCTTTGTAATTTTCCCTTTACACTTTTAAGTGGCTAGAAGACATCCTAGCATGGTGATTGGTGAACCACCATTCGCCCTGGCCCTTACATGTGCGGTCTCAGGCTAATATTGAAATATTTTGACTGCCAGGTCTCATTGCTTATGATCATATAATCTGAACCAGAATCAATAAGCATTTTGAATGGAATATCATTGACCAAAACAATTGAGTTTGGTTTACATTACGATTTGCTGTGTCCTTCAACATTTGATACAGACCAACTAACTCCAGAGGATTCCTCCTCAAAAGTATGTTCTTCTGATCCATCACTCTCAGTTTTTTAGTAATCTCATTGACTACTATTCTTGTTGTGTTGTGACAACATTTGGTGAAGGGACCTTTCCTGCCACATGTACTCCATTGTGTATTGGTAGCTGGACAGGAAGTGGTTTTGCCAAATGAGAACTGCCTTATCTGAAGCATTTAATGACATTGGAGGAGTTTGAGGGCTTGGAAGACGATGCCTTTTCGTAATCGACTTTGGTGGCAGACTTCGTTTTCTTATTATGTTTCTTTGGATCTTATGAGGAGGTGACTCACATTGCATCTTTTCCATCTTTGGATTCTAATTGCTTGACACATGATAACATGTGTTCAACATGTTTGGCAATGTCTAAACTTCCTGAAGGGATCGATCCCCTTTTGTCCAAATTTCTTCTATTATTTCAATTTCTTTGACTTTTAACTTAAATTGATCACTTAAACATTCATTGTAAGAGGGGCCAAAATTGCATGTGTTGGCTAGTTCCCTAAGAGCAGTAATAAATGCTCAATGGGCTCATCTTTGGAGTGTTCCCTCATACTGAAGTGATAACGCTGTAAAATGATAATCACTTTTTTTTCAATGAGTGTTCATCTTTTTAAGAAATGCCTCATAAGCATTAGGCCAGTCCTTTCTGAGCAGCCTGAACCATTGTTCAACTGTGCTACCTTGGTAGTTATTCTATCATTCTGCTTGGACACGTGCTTGGCCATATTCTGCGACTTCAAGTCATCTACTGGAGACTCTTAGAGGGTTTTTTGGTGCCTAGAGGCTTTTTCCCTGCTTTGAGGGTTTGTCTCCTTGGAGTTCTCTACGATTTGGTATTTTTACCAGTCAAGGTGGCCTCTGAGCGTGCTGGACACTATTTACACGAAAGGAAGAACAAGGAAGCCAAGTCGAAGCAACCAACCAATGGATTCCTAACCCTCTTTCCCAGCCGGGGTCTCGGAGGCCTGTGTAAGTTTTACCTTGCAGGCGTCAAGACCGCGGAGGGGGTGGTTGATTTGTGCCACTCCTGCACCTGGAGACCGGCGCTGTGACACTACCCATCAGTTGTGGCATCCTCATTGATTATTGTGTACTCAAATTGCTACCCATCCTATTGAACCATGGACACACCGGCAGCATCTCGTAATGCTGCCGGTGTTTCCTTGTCCGCCTGCAGGTGGGCGGTGTTAAACCGCCAGGTCAGACCTGGCGGGAACATTACCTCCCGCCTGCAGGAGTCGGGATGAGGCTGTCCGGAAACAACGGTGGCGGCGGGTTTACCGCCACCTTTATTTCTGGACCACCTGAGTTATAATGAGGCCCCATGTGTTAAGAATCACACATGATAGTATGGGCCTTGGATGTGCTGCTAGCCGCGTGTGGCGAGTTGCAACTTCAACGTGGGCAGAGTTTTGTAGTTCCTGGCCCAGTGTCTGCAGGGAAAGGTAGTCTGGAGGCTCCTTTTCCTGCAGAAAGGGCATAAAAGCCTTTATAAGGCTGGAATATTTTCCGTGTGTGTTTCTTTATGCTGCTTGTTACTGGGCCATGTGCCGAGAGCTACATCTGACCTCCTCCCACACAACCCCAGGGTCTGTACCCTGACAGGTAGAGCTGGAACTTGAGTAGAAAATAACCAAGGAAGCTGGCACAACTGGATGGTTGAGCTGAAATCCAATAAATCCTTGATAGCGTGAACGAAGAAAGGCAGATACAGCACAAGTCTGGAAAGGCACAGTAAATGGGAGATAGCCGGAAACAGCTGACAGCAAGTTAAGAGCCACAACAGTTGAATAGCATTGGTAAAAGTCAAAAGTCAACATAAAGGCATGGATGTAATAGATGAAAGACAGGAGGAGCGACAGAGAGATGCTGTGGAACAGAAGTGTACTGAGGCAAACCGAGGCACTGTAAGAGTATGTGGAAATAACTGCCCGAGAGACGGGTGGACAGATCTGCAACAAGGACAGTAGCCGGAAGAAAAAGAGGGACTGTGAAAAAAAAGTAAAAGAGCTGTAGTCCAGTAGGAAAACTGCGCCGTCAGGCAGCAGCGAAGTCCAAGAGGGAAGACAAATACAACGTGCCGTCCAAATGGAATGGAATGGATCGGAGTAGTAGTATAGGTGGACATCTTAGGTGAGGACTGGACCGTGAGTTGTGCCTCTTGTGTCACATACCTAATGTATCCTCCTTTGCCACAATCCCCAGGGGCTGAACTCAACATGTAACAACTTGACATTGTCACCACCCGGCCCTCTCCCACCATCAGTGTAACTTTCACAGCTAATGGGTGCAGGCTACCGTCTACAGCATGAAGTGCATCAAGCACGTATACAGGCAAGAAATGAAAATACATCACAATCAACATCAATAAATGGACAGTTCAAAAATGTACTCACCAAAATTGATTGCAGACATGCCATGGAGAAAACATACATAATTCCCACCAGGGGTTTAAATACAAGTAGTACAGCAGCAGAAAGGCCACAGAAATGATGAAAGTCCAATGCCCTTGTGTAAATTGTTGTCACACCGAACCATCCTTGCAAGCCCATGCAAAGGGGAAGCAGGAGTGGCATATGTGTCAGGACCCCAAGCCACAAACACATACACGAGACAAGCTTGAATGGCCCCAGCAGGAACAAACAGTGGATGCTTTCAAAAGCCACAAAGCACCACACCGTCACATGAATGCACAATAGACAAACAATATTAAACTAATTAAACTAATAAAATAAAAAATGGTCACCTACGACCCGGGGGGGGGAGGCACCCAGGAGCCCAGGAGGAGGGAGGTACAGGGTGCAACTCAACAACCACATGCAATGATGTTGGATTAAAAAAAAACTCCATAGGCTCAACGCCTGCACGGCCCGACCTATGTGGGAGATAAGTTGTCATCCTGCTCACCCTCTGGATGGAAAGCAGAAGGTGGACGTGGCACAGTACCCTGACCATGCGTATGCGCAGCTTGCCCCTCGACAGCAGTAAGTCTGCGGGACTGGTAAGCCTGGTCCTGTGCGGCGATGACACGGAGGTCAGCATGCAGCACCTCAGTGATATGTGTGCTTCCTCTTCCAAGGTAGCACGTGCAACACAGAGTTCTGCCTGCATGGCCTTGCATGACATCTGGAGCACCTCCCGGCATGCACGTAGCTCAGCCGATATGGTATTTTCAAGCTGCTCCAACCTCTCCTCTGACCGCTTCCTCTGGGACATGTTGAGCACAACCAGAGTAGATCTGAGGGATTGATGGTCATCCCTCAGGGCCTTTTTGTGTGCCTCTGCATGAGCAGCAAATGCTTGATGCAGAGACACCTTTCACCCCAGCGTGCCCTGTCTGAGGCGGCCATGCCCAGCCTGAGTGAGCGGGCCGTGGACTGTGCTGCCCGCTGCTGGAGATCCACCTGCCTAGCAGGGGGGAGCATGGATTGGGCCACACGTTCCATGCTCTGAGTGATCTTATCAATAGCTGCCGCCCGTTGTTCTGAATTGGCATACATGGATTGCTCCCACTCAGTATACCCCGGTGGAACACGGCCACCGCGTTGCCGGACTTGACAACCACGGGGTCCAAGGAGCCGTGGTCCTCACTGGATTGGCACCACCCGTGGCTGCAGGACTACATCCCTCCATTGACGTGATGCCCCAGGCACATCAGCAACTAGTGTGGAGTGTGACCGTGCGTCCCAATCCACCACAGGCAGAGGTTCCAACACCGTCTGGCCCCTCAGTGCAGGTGTCGCGGACAGAAGATCGTCCACATCAGAATCACTCACCGTCGACGAATGGACATGACGCGCATCCAACTCAACATTGTTGTCAGAGTGCTCATCCGAGCTAGACTGATTGCTAGCCCTGGACACGATGGTCTGGAGCACAAGTGGGTTCTCGTGGCCTACCACCCCATGACCCCCACTTGTGCCGGGTTGCTGATGTAATAGCAACCCTGTGTCAGGAATGACATCAACATCCTCTGGCTCCATTGCGTCATCATCTGTAATGTGGAAAAAACAAACATGAGTACACATGTCGGAAGCACATAACCCACACACACATAGACATCACATTGACAGCCGACACATGAAGCAGACATGTCACACATTAATGAAATTCTGGTATGCATCCAGTGGCATTGATATGCAAACACATTCCAAAAGCAGAAATGGATGTGTGTAAATAACGAAGCCTACACATGTACTGAATGTAGTATATCACCTCCATCACACACCACCTCTGTCAGGAACATGTCACAGGCAGAAATGACAGATGGCAACAAAGAGATGGCACATACCATAAGCATGTATGAACTGCCAAATGGCCACAGCTGCAAGTGAATCCAAACACACAATGACACACGTAATATGCATGTACACATGCATCACTAAATCATCATCATCAATATGGCTACATCCATCTGCAGCTTGGCCTGTACCGGGCGTCATGGGCCATGTAGACATAGTGAATGTCCAGACCAAAGCGAGGGCCTGCAACCAGGCATGAGGGACCATAACGCCCAATACGGTCCGAGCTGCTGGCCACGAAGCCTCCAGAACAACCCTCAGGGCCTGATTGAGCACATTGTGTATTGATTGTGCCCTAAATCATTATTCAGTGTGTCAAATCATCACGGCCACGCCCCACCAGATTAGCTAAGTGGGCATGGGCGTACACATACTGCACGACAGTGCACCTTCAGGATTGTGCCAGTTGAACATAATGGGCGCATTGCTGAAATCTCAGCAGCATTAACGTTAATCAACTACATATTAGTCATTCAACAAAAAAGCTGTAGAGTACACATGTGTAAATGAACACTATCACACACACATAAGTGAGTAGCCACAATGTTGCACTACACAACGTTAAAGCTGCTTGCATATGTACATGTGAAAGTGTTCAAAAACACCAGTGTCCATATACACCCCTATGGTGATTATGAACAGCATCCTAACCAGCAAAGCAAGCAGATACAACGCTGCTTGCCTTGATGTATGTGACAGTGTACACATACTCAGATACAGACTGCTCCACAGTCATTACAACCCGATTGGAAGGCTATAGGCAATCTGCAGCCTATACCAGTTAGTATAGGCCTCAGATTGACCAATCAACTTTGCTAAACACCCGCTAGGGTGTTCCAATACTGAGTACATGTGTAACAGGATGCACCTGTGCCCGTGCCTTTCATGACAGTGAAGGGATGACAATCTGACCATACATGCCAGGTCACTTTGACATTGCAGCAGTGAGTAGGCATGTAGAACGGTGTAACATGGCTCAGAAGTGGGTTGGTGCAGTGCAGAACATGTGTATGTTACCGACTATCTACATGAACAAGTACATTATGATGTCAATCAATAAACATGAAGGCAGTGTAAGGGCAAGTTCAGGCATCACATGCTATGTGCATGTAATGGGTTGCATGGCTACAGGCAACCCCCACCCTTAGTGAAAATGCAGGGAGGCATTGCATGGCAGTGAAAGGTTGACCAGAGAACTGAGTATTGGCAGACAGTGTTGAGTAGCGTCAATTGCATCATCTGAGTCAACTGACAACACAGCAGCTGAGAAGGGGACAGTAAGCATAACACATGATGAACCCTCTGTAGTACACCCGATTGTGCAGAAGTCACTACACCAGTGGAACAGAGTCAGGGGGCCTGAAACCGAGGGAGGCCTGTGCCCCTCACAGACCATGACACCCTAAACATGTGCGTGATGCAGGACTGAGCCAGAGTGGGGATGGAATGGATGATCAAAAGCCATTAAATGTATGTCATCCTGGACACGTACTACTATGATCATCCTACCAAGGACACATAGGGGCATGCATGGAATGCACATGGAGCATGAATGGGCACTCATGTCCCTGCAGAGCATCTGCCATCTGCACAGTCCGAGTGAGACACCCTGCATCAAGGACAAAGGATGTACCCCACAGTATGTGTCTGGCAGGTTGGCAGGGGGAAGTGTGCATGTAGACAGGACCATTGAACAGGCCATTGCAGTAGTCCAACATGTTACCCACCAGTGCCATGGTGAAATTGGGGTGCAGGGGAGTGGAGGGGCAAGGGAGCATGCCTACGTGGAGTACCCGCATGCAGGCAGAACACATATGCACATCAGTCATGCGATGACATAGTCTGAGTGCTGAGTGGAAAGATACCCAGGCTACATGCAGAAGGGCCAATGAGCTGGTACCTGGACCAGAGTGGCAGCCGGGCGACTAGCATGTGAGTAGGGTGCAAGTGTGGTAATGAGGACAGTCACTGTCTGCACACATTGCATGACTCGCACATGAGAACCATGTACACATAGCATGTATTGGCAGTCAAGCACAACACATCACACAAGCAAACCACACATGGCCTGGACAAACACGCAACAACACTCACTGGACGGGGCATCAAAATCCAGCATCTCTCCCACTCCTTTGACCAATTCTGCCGGGATGAACTCTGCAGCGATCACCTCGTGCGGAGTGAGTTCTTCCTCCTTAGGTGGTGGCCCACTGCCAGTCACCCGAGTCATGGTATAATTGGTGGCACGCTTTAGCTTAGCACAGCGTCAGAGGTCATCCCAACGCTTTTTGCACTCCTGAGCTGTGCACACCTCATGTCCGAATGCACTAACACCCTCTGCAACATGCTTCCAGTGGTCCCAACGCTGGGCAGCTGTAGTGTGACAATTTGGGCCCACTAGCATATCGCAGTCGTGTTCCGACATAGCACACAAGGAAGTCCAGTTCCTGCTTGCCGAAAAGCTTCTTCCTCGACGTGACGGAGGCCGGAGCCGTGTCTGGGGTCCCAGCCTCTTGTGCAGGAGGAACATTCCTCCTCTTGGGCAGTGGTCCGGACACTGACTGGCAAATGCCGCCCTGGCCTGTAGGGGTAGTGGCGCTGGTGGACTGGACCAAGGGAGTTGTAGGTGGAACTAGGACCGAAGCCCTGACTTGTGTCAGTGGCTGCTGGGTGCTCTTGACTGGACCCTGAGCAGCAACCGCCGCTGTGCCAAGGTCATTGACTGAGACTGTCCTGGCTGGCAGACTCACAGCCGGGGTGGTGTTGGATGCATCTGCCCATGCAGTTGCCAACACCCGGCTGCTCGGGCAGCAGATGGCAACACTGCCCCAGGGATATGTGCCTCGGTCAGAGCAGCCCTGCGTGCACTTACCACGTGCCTCCTGACCAACTGGAAATCATCCTGGGACTCTTCAGGTGCCAACGCTGCATGCGCTGGCCGACCCTGAGCCTGGGTGGTCGTGACCACAGCTGCACCTGCAGCTACCACTACCCTTGGGCCCGTGGCAGTAGATGAAACTGTCTGCCGGGTCACATGGGCGCCAGTGTCAGATGCAAGAGCTGCATCTCCCGGAACCACAGGGTGTGGTGGCATGACTGTACCAGCACGTGGCAGAACATCCTGCCGAAGTGGTGCACCCCTGCCTCTTCCCCCTCTGCAGCTACCCATAGACACCCTGGAGTCCCCCTACTCCCTGGTCACCCGGCCACGTCCCTGACCACGGCCACCACGTGGAGGACACCCAGTTGATGCACCGCTCACCTTTCGTGGCCTCCCAACTATGGCACAGATGTATTAGTGCCAATGGGAGGTATACACGACAACTGTCCTGGGCAATTGGTGTGAAGGGGGCTGTATGTGACCCCAGTGAGAAAATGACGGGTCACGCAACGCTCAGGCACCCGAAAACTGCAGTAAAACTGTGTACACAACCCCCTGGTAGCCTACGTGTGTGGAATTAACCTGCCACAGTACGCAGTGGCACCCAGGGACACGAAAAACACGTACGCGTGGGACACTCAGGCTACTATGACCTCGAAAACGGATAAGCGATACACAGGGGGATCCGCAGTGGGAAAACTAGCATGCGCAACTCACCGTCTGACTAGCGTGGTAATGAAAAACACGCGTAGCCAATATCCCCGCCAAAAGAAGAGATGCGTCCTTGATCTGCTGTGAAGTAGTGATGGCGCGTGAAACAAGAAGTAGCAACACATGCGTCGGTCTCCACGAAAGGCACGTACAGCGAACTGCTGGCCACGCTCACCTTTAACCTGTGCCGAGGGAAACACCTGCGAGGGTCACGTCACTTACTCGCTTAGGCCCTTTCCTCGAATTACACGCATAAACACGCGGATGTGCTGTTTTTGCACGTGCGGATTCATTATGCACCTGTGCCGAGGGAAACATCTGCGCGCGTCACTTACGTACTTATGCGCTAAGGGCATTTCCTCGAATTACACGCTGACGTGCTGTTTTTTCATGTGCCAAATTACTCCGTATCAAGCTGGCCACGCGACAACACGCAGAAGACCACACTCCTGCCCAGAAGGCCATTTTCCAGCCCCCCAGAGCCACCTCCCATGAGCCATCTGCTGCTGCCTGCCTGCTTGCTGGCCACGTGCCCTGCTATTTGGTGCCTGCACGTCAGCCATCTGCAGGGGTCCAGTTGCTGTGACCACCCCTGCTGGAACAGAAGACTCCCGACTGCAGGTCTATCGCTCCACAGCCCAGCACCAGGACCCAGTTGCCCACCCACACCTGCCTCGGGGGTTGCCATGTCGGGGCAAACACCATCTGAGACCACTGGCAACACAAAGCCAGCGAGACAGAGGGCTGCCAGATTCACAGCAGGAGAAGTTGGCATCCTGGTGGAACAAGTCCTGGTGCATTATGATGCCCTCTTCAGAAGAACACGTGCTGACAAGGATGGACCGAGGAGGATCTGGAAGGACATAGTGGTTGCCATCCACACGAGGGGGTGGCAATCCGCGACCTACCACACGTCCATAAGCGCTGGGAGGACTTCAGGTCCAGGACCCTCAGGAAGGCCTGGCGCCTCTTGAACACAGCGGATGCAGTGGGGTGCCCAGTCCACCTTACCAATGACCAGATGAGGGTCCTGGAACGCATTCGCCCAGCGTTTCACCTCCAGGTCCTCGAGAGGCAGACCCGTCCAGAGTCGAGCAGTAAGTGTCCATGCGTACTGATTGGATGCAGTGCATGTTGAGGTGTGGCAGGAGTGTGCAGCTTGGATATATGTCTGGAAAGTCCCATGTATGGATATGTATGTGCAGGGACATGACCCTGCTGCATGTGAATCCAGTCATGTGTGATGCATATCAATGGTGTATGTGTTCCAAAGCATGATGCACAACTGCATGTGGAGACGCACACATGTTAGCATTTCTGTGTATGTACTATGCCCTGGTTGGGGTGTGACACATGGATGCTGGTTCCACCTTCATGTACATGCACGGTGTACATGTGCATGTGTGTGTGTGTGTTTGACATGTGTGCGACTGTGATACACCATGGATACATGTGACACAGACATGTAGGAACCCGATTGGCAGATGTGACATAGTTGCCGATGATTGCACTGTGACAGGTGGTGGAGATGTACAGATGCATGTCTGTCTGGTGGCGTGTGTGCATGTGTTCACTCCCCATGTTGCTTGTGATGTCATGCCAACCTTCGGATTGTCATGCTGTTGTGTGTGTATGGATGCTGCTGCCTGCCGCACCATTGCTGTTAATTTGTGCATGTGTGTGGGTTCAAATGATATGAGTGTTGTGGAGTGTGATGCCATCTGTGAAGTTTGAAACTGCAACTCATGTGCAAATGTCATGTATGTATCAGGACATTGTACAGTGCCCTGATGCCTGTGTTCTGTCTCTCCCTGTCTGCAGCATTGACTGAGGAAGAGGGTAGAGACGGTGCTGTGGAGCACAGCAGCAGGGATCCCACCGCCAGACGGAGATGCAAGGCCCAGCTCCCCTCCCTGGTAGTGATCTCTTCCGGGAGTGAGGAGTGTGGTGTCGCGTCCATGGCCGCAGTTGCCAAGGGAAGGTCTAAGAGGCGGAGTTTGGAGGTGGACTCCTCGGCGGCAGCAGGGGCAGCTGAGCCCACATAGGGGCCTATGGGGGAAGATGGCACGGAGTCATCCAGGTTGGTGGGGGGTTTGGTTGAGGACGAGGCGTGGAAGCCCCACGCACGTGGCCTGGAAGGGCGGATTCCACTGGTGCTAGTGGTGCAGTCCAGGGGCAGGGACAGGAGGCAGCACAGGTCGCCGCGGAGGTGCCTGTGTGTAATCCTGTCCCCGATCCTGTGACTGCATCATCCGGCACCAGCAGGGATGCCTCCGTCCAGACCCGTTTTCAGGGAGGGGATGTGCATTCAACAACTGGCCTTCCTCTCCCTGCAGATGTTGCAATCCGTGACCAGATTGAGCCTGTCCTAGCTGGGGTGGCGTTGCACCAACGTGGTATTCGGGATGACGTGCAGGGTTCTCATCTGGACAATGAACGTCATTTCGAATACCTATTTGGCCACTTCGACCTACTAGGACAGGTCGTCAGCACTGGGTTCATCCGTGTGCTGGATCTTCTTGCGACCCCCTCCTCAACTGAACCCCCTATACGCCAGTCATCCTCCGTGCCATCTTCCCGCCCAAGTATCACCTGGGCCCCCTGTGGAGCTGCCCCTGAGCCAGCAGCCAGGCTGGTAGAGGACACATCCCTGCCCCAGTCGGGAGTCGGAGGTCCAGCAGGGGTGGCCACCCCACCAACTGGACCCCAGCAAGAGGAGGACGTGCAGGCATCAACAGGCAGGGCACGTGCACGGCAGCAGCAGGCTCGAGTGGGAGCGATCATGGCTCAGGGCCATCAACATCCCAGGGGAAGGCATCAGCCGTCCGGCAGGAGGACCCAGAATTGGGAGTGTCTTCCGTGAGGCAGCGGTTAGGCCAGCAAATAGATGCGGAGCGGCGGCGGGTGGAGAGGGCACGGCTCACAATGGTCAGGGCGGAGAACTCGATGCGCCGGGCATTGAGGCGGGCTGCGTGCCTCGAGGCAACTCGCAGGGAGTTGGAGGAGTCCATAGCTGCATCCCTGCGAGATCTCGAGGCCAGGGAAGAGGCCCGCCTCCGGGACATTGAAGTGGAGTTCGATGATGCCCTGGCTCGCGACATCAATGAGTGAGCCGTTGGACTAGCCCACCGCCTTTGTAAATAGTTATGTAGGTGTAGGTTTCCTTTTGCTTTTTTTTTCTTTGGGGCGCATGGACTATGCCCCTTCTTTTTGCAAATAGTTATTTATTAGGTAGGATTTTGGTTAGGTTTCCTTTGGATTGTTGGGCTCATGGACCCTTGGATATTCATTTGTATATAGTTATGGACCTGGATTTACTTTATTTTTTGACCCATGGAGGAATACTTTGGTTTTTTTTTGGAACTTTGGACTTTTTTGTTTAATGGACTGACGCTTTGGAGCCATTTTACTTTGGATTTTATTGATTACAGCCTTCATTTTTTTAATCATTTTTGGACATCCAGACTTGGACTTTTTTTTTCTTCTTGTGTGCTTTTGTTTTATTCATTCAGTTTATGATTTAATACAGTTTTTTTCTCTACTTTAGTTGTGTGGTCTTCTCTCATTCGTTTTGTGCATGTCACAATGTGGGTTTTCTCAGTCATGTGTCGCCATTGTGTGGGTCTGAGGGACATGTATTCATGGGCATGCTGTTTATTTGGTTTCTATCATGACATGGGGAATTCAATGTGGAGTGGATGGAATGCTTGGTTGGGTGTTTGGACTGGGGTGGCGTGGGGTGGGATTTGGGTAGCCATAAGGGCCATGGGTCTGGATTGTGATGACGTGTTGGGTGGGTAGACATGAGTCGGGGCCTGCTGGCAGGTTGCCATCAATGGGGGTGGGGGACATGATTAGGGGCCTGCTGGCAGGTTGCCGTCAATGGGGGTGGGGGACATGAGTTGCGGCTTGCTGGCAGGTGCCCATCACCGGGGGTGGGGTGGGGGACATGAGTCGGGGCCTGCTGGCAGGTTGCCGTCAATGGGTGTGGGGTGGGGGACATGAGTCGGGGCCTGCTGGCAGGTGCCCATCACTGGGGTGGGGGACATGAGTTGGGCCTGCTGGCACGTTGCTGTCAATGGGGTGGGGTGGGGGGCATGAGTCAGGGCCTGCTGGCAGTTTGCTGTCAATGGGGGTGGTGGACATGAGTCAGGGCCTGCTGGCAGGTTGCCGTCAATGGGGGTGGGGTTGGGCATATGAATCGGGTCCTGCTGGCAGGTTGCCGTCAATGTGGGTGGGGTGGGGGACATGAGTCAGGGCCTGCTGGCAGGTTGCCGTCAATGGGGGTGGGGTGGGGGACACGAGTCAGGGCCTGCTGGCAGGTTGCCGTCAATGGGGGTGGGGTGGGGGACATGAGTCGGGGCCTGCTGGCAGGTTACCGTCAATGGGGGTAGGGGACATGAGTCAGGGCCTGCTGGCAGGTTGCTGTCAATGGGGGTGGGGTGGGGGACATGTGTCAGGGCTCCCAAGTGCATGGTGACTTGTGGCCTGCCTGTTGGTCATGGTCTGGGGTGATGGCTGGTTGCAGGGGAGGCCCAGGGGTGATGGACTGCCTGCGGGGCATGCCCAGGGGTGATGGACTTCCTCCAGGGCATGCCCAGAGGTGTAGGGTGCTTCTCTGTGGTGTGGGCTCCCTGCGGAGCATGGGGAGGGCCACACCCGGGAGGGCCCACACTGCCAAATTGTGTGTAAAACTCCTGCACACCCCTCGGAATACACGTACCCCGCTTGCGCCAGGCCAATCACATGTAAAACTCCCTGCGCACCCTCCGGAATATGCGCACCCCGCTCGCGCCAGCGAAATCACATGTAAAACTCCCTGCGTACCGCTCGGAATACGCATACCCAGCTCGCGCTAGTGAAATCGCGTGTAAAACTCCCCGCGCACCTCTCGGAATACGCGTACCCTGCTTGCGCCAAGCCGATCGCATGTAAAACTCCCTGCGTACCCCCAGAATACACGTATTCCACTCGCGCCAGGCCGATCGCATGTAAAACTCCCTGCGCACCCCCAGAATACATGCAACCAGCCCAACCACCCTCCCCGTACCCTGCAGGCAGTCCAACACCCCAGACCATGCACCACAGGCAGCCCATCACCCCAGACCATACCACGCAGGAAGCCCATCACCCACTGGCATGCCCCGCAGGCAGCCCATCACCCCTGGCCATGCCCCACAGGCAGCCCATCACCCGAGACCAAGCCCCGCAGTCAGCCCATCACCCCAGTCCATACCCCGTAGGCAGCCCACCACCCCTGGGCATGCCCCACAGGCAGCTCATCACCCCAGACTATGCCCCGCAGGCAGCCCATCACCCCAATGCATGTCCCGCAGGCAGCCCATCACCCCAGACCATGCCCCACAGGCAGCCCATCAGCCCTGGGCATGCCCCGCAGGCAGCCCATCACCCCAGACCATGCTCCACAGCCGGCCCATCACCCCTGGGCATGCCTCGCAGGCAGCCCATCAACACAAACCATGCCCCGCAGGCAGCCCATCACCCCTGGGCATGCCCCGCAGGCAGCCCATCCACCCCCCTGTGCCCCACAGGCAGCCCACACCACAGGGGGGACTTTTTCCATGCAATTTACCTGGTGCAAATGGGGTACGCGTATTCCGAGGGGTGCGTAGGGAGTTTTACACGCAATTTCGCAGGCTCGAGCGGAGTACGTGTATTCCGAGGGGTGCGCAGGCAGTGTTACAGGCGATTTCGCCGGCGCGAGCGGGGTATGCGTATTCCAAGGGGTGTGCAGGGAGTTTTACACACGATTTCGCTGGTGCGAGCGGGGTACGCGTGTTCTGAGGGGTGTGCGGGAGTTTTACACGCGATTTCACTGGCGCGTGAGAGCTGTGTGCCGTTTTTAGCCCATTTTCGTGGTTGGGGGGCTGTATGCTGGTCCACTGGCCTTTGTGCCCTGTATGTGATTTGTGCGATGTTTTTGGCACACAGGGCGGGGGCGTAACTGCCGCTGATGCAGGGTCGCTGCGCCACTCTGCGCTACGGCTGGTTATGGATGTAAGAATCCATGAATACGCTGTGTGTGAAAATGGGTTTTGGCGCACGCAGCTAGCGCACGCTGGCGCACGCTCGCTCTCTGCGCTGCCCGCGTTCGCTGCTTCTGCGCTAAAATCTATGAATTACCCCATAATCTCTAAAGTCTTCCTTCCAGGAAATTGTTGGTTCACCTGGTGTTGGTAAAAAATAGGGGGAAGATTCTACAGGATGCCAAATATGTGAAATGTTATTAGCAGTGAGCAGTAATGCAAATAATATGGGGTCACTTTTTGTGGGGGCAAGACAGTAGGGATTTCTTCAATATATGTTTTGCACAGTAGAGTTTTACAAAATATATAATACCTGGTAGCATATAGTGTTCTGATGAATATGAAGAAGTTGTGGGTCAGATATGAAGTGAGCATTTGAAGCACAGTATATGAGAAAGTGCTAAGATAAGCAGTAAAAGGTATGCAGTGAAGATCTATGACAATATATGGTGCCTAAGTGCCTAAGTGCAAACCGTTACTTGCAGTCAGGTGAAAAATTTGTGAATACAGAAAAACAGGTAATACATGTGTTAATCATGACCATAATGGCACTCACGGCAAGATGTATAACGTATCGTGCAAGTGGCATTTGAGTTGATATATAGTTAGGTGTTTGATTTTTACAGTTTGCTGGTGGGAGGTAAAAACCACTGTAGGGTTGAAAAGTCAATCAGTAAGCAGTGAGAGCTTCAATGTGAAGTCTTGGTTCCGGTTAAGCACAGGGTCAGCGCAGGACAAGTGAGCTGGTCAGGAGGGTCCCACTGGAGGCAGAGGAGAGGAGTTCCTGCATGCCGTGAAGAGGGAGATCCGCACACTGCAGCTGTTCCGGATGGGATGTGTTGCAGGAGCACTCCGGTGAGGGATTGGCGTGCAGCCAATGGGTATCCAAAGGTAGGCGGGACTTCCTTGCGGGCAACGTTGGTTGGAGATGCTGACGGTTGGCGGGGGAAGCCGCTTGTAGACTATGCATCCTCTGACCTTGTGGTTGGGCTGAAGCCAACAGTGGGAGGTTCTTTACTCAGCGGGGAAGGAGGTACGGCCCTGGAGCCTGCGAATAAGTTGCAGAGGCTTCAATAAGACACAACCAGCAAAATCTGTGGCAACACATGTGCACAGCGGATACCCGATGAAGAAGGTGCAAGAGTGGCACTGAAGTGGTGCAGAGCGGGATGAAGAGATGGCACTTGAATGGAGCATACGATGAAACAAAGCATGAAGAAGTGGAGCAGGAGGGCCTTGAGGGTTTCAGCTTGTTGCCATTCTGAAGTGATGGCCTTCCAGGACAACAGGTAAGATTTCTGGTAAGTATTTATTTATTTATTTGCAGGCCCCCACTCATGTCCCCTCATGTCCCCCAGCACCCCCACCCCCCAGCAGTGCAGGGCACCTGCCAGCAGGCCCCCACTCATGTCCCACTCATATCCCCTTGCACCCCCACCCCCCAGCAGTGCAGGGCACCTGCCAGCAGGCCCCCACTCATGTCCCCCAGCACCCGCACCCCCAGCACTGAGGGGCACCTGCCAGCAGGCCCCCACTCATGTCCCCCAGCACCCCCACCCCTCAGCAGTCAGGGGCACCTGCCAGCAGGCCCCCACTCATGTTCCCCAGCACCCCCACCCCCCAGCAGTCAGGGGCACCTGCCAGCAGGCCCCCACTCATATCCCCCAGCACCCCCACCCCCCAGCAGTGCAGGGCACTTGCAGCAGGCCCCCACTCATGTCCCCCAGCACCCCCACCCCCCAGCAGTGCAGGGCACCTGCCAGCAGGCCCCCACTCATGTCCCACACATGTCCCCCAGCACCCCCACCCCCCAGCAGTGCAGGGCACCTGCTAGCAGGCCCCCACTCATGTCCCCCTGCTCCCCCACCCCCCAGCAGTGCAGGGCACCTGCCAGCAGGCCCCCAACCATTTCCCCCAGCACCCCCACGCCCCAGCAGTGCAGGGCACCTGCCAGCAGGCCCCCACTCATGTCCCCTTGCACCCCCACCCCCCAGCACTGAGGGGCACCTGCCAGCAGGCCCCCTCATGTCCCACTCATGTCCCCTTGCACCCCCACCCCCCAGCAGTGCAGGGCACCTGCCAGCAGGCCCCCACTCATGTCCACCTTGCACCCCCACCCCCCAGCAGTGCAGGGCACCTGCCAGCAGGTCCCCACTCATTTCCCCTTGCACCCCCACCCCCCCAGCAGTGCAGGGCACCTGCCAGCAGGCCCCCACACATGTCCCCTTGCACCCCCACCCCCCAGCAGTGCAGGGCACCTGCCAGCAGGCCCCCACTCATGTCCCCCAGCACCCCCACTCCCCAGCACTGAGGGGCACCTGCCAGCAGGCCCCCACTCATGTCCCCCAGCACCCCCACCCCCCAGCACTGAGGGGCGTCTGCCAGCAGGCCCCCACTCATGTTCCCTTGCACCCCCACCCCCCAGCAGTGCAGGGGACCTGTCAGCAGTCCCCCACTCATGTCCCACTCATGTCCCCTTGCACCCCCACCCCCCAGCAGTACAGGGCACCTGCCTGCAGGCCCCCACTCATGTCCCACTCATGTCCCCTTGTACCCCTACCCCCCAGCAGTGCAGGGCACCTGCCAGCAGGCCCCCCTCATGTCTCCCAGCACCCCCATCCACAGCACTGAGGGGCACCTACCAGCAGGCCCCCACTCATGTCCCCCAGCACCCCCACCCCCCAGCAATGCAGGGCACCTATCAGCAGGCCCCCACTCATGTCCCCCAGCAACCCCACCCCCCAGCAATCAGGGGCACCTGCCAGCAGGCCCCCACTCATGTCCCCCAGCACCCCCACTCCCCAGCAGTCAGGGGCACCTGCCAGCAGGCCCCCACTCATGTCCCCCAGCACCCCCACCCCCCAGCAGTGCAGGGCACCTGCCGGCAGGCCCCCACTCATGTCCCCCAGCACCCCCACCCCTCAGCAGTCAGGGGCACCTGCCGGCAGGCCCCCACTCATGTCCCCCAGCACCCCCTCCCCCCAGCAGTGCAGGGCGCCTGCCAGCAGGCCCCCACTCATGTCCCACACATGTCCCCCAGCACCCCCACCCCCAGCAGTGCAGGACACCTGCCAGCAGGCCCCCACTCATGTCCCACTCATGCCCCCTTGTACCCACACCCCCAGCAGTGCAGGGCACCTGCCAGCAGGCCCCCACTCATGTCCCCCAGCACCCCCAACCCCCAGCAGTGCAGGGCACCTGCCAGCAGGCCCCCACTCATGTCCCCTTGCACCCCCTCCCCCCAGCAGTGCAGGGCACCTGCCAGCAGGCCCCCACTCATATCCCACTCATGTCCCCTTGCACCCCCACCCCCCAGCAGTGCAGGGCACCTGCCAGCAAGCCCCCACTCATGTCCCACTCATGTCCCCTTGCACCCCCACCCCCCAGCAGTGCAGGGCACCTGCCAGCAGGCCCCTACTCATGTCCCCCAGCACCCCCACCCCCCAGCACTGAGGGGCACCTGCCAGCAGGCCCCCACTCATGTCCCCCAGCACCCCCAGCCCCCAGCACTGAGTGGCACCTGCCAGCAGGCCCCCACTCATGTCCCACTCATGTCCCCTTGAACCCCCACCCCCCAGCAGTGCAGGGCACCTGCCAGCAGGCCCCCACTCATGTCCCCTTGCACCCCCACCCCTCAGCAGTGCAGGGCACCTGCCAGCAGGCCCCCACTCATGTCCCACTCATGTCCCCTTGCACCCCCACCCCCCCAGCAGTGCAGGGCACCTGCCAGCAGGCCCCCACTCATGTCCCCTTGCACCCCCACCCCCCAGCACTGAGGGGCACTTGCCAGCAGGCCCCCACTCATGTCCCCTTGTACCCCCACCCCCCAGCAGTGAAATGGCGATCTCATGACACAAACCAAAAGTCAACTATGTACATCAACACATGTCCGCCACACGAAGGCAGGCGGTAGCATCCCTGTGCATTAAAAAAATGTGCACTAACAAAAAGCACGCATATACAGCTCTGATGAATGTCCCATACTGTGGCCCTCTAGGACAAATGACGTGCAAAGGGGTACGCGACAAACACGGACACCCACTGTGTCAAAAATAGGGTGTATTTCAGGTGTGCGTGGGAAGTTTCACACGCGATTGTGCCTGGGCGAGCGGGGTACGTGTACTTCAGGGGCTCGTGGGAAGTTTTACACGTGATTGGGCCTGGGCGAGCGGGGTACGTGTATTACTGGGGTGGGCGGGGATGTACAGGAGGCAAATGCGCGGAACTCCCACACGCACACACCAAAAAAGACGCGCTAATCCGGAAACACGTACGCCAGCAGGGAGCAGGCGTACGTGGAACCGCGCAGCATAAAAGTGCGCGCAAACAACAAGCAAGCTCAGACGCCAGGATGAACATACCGTTCCTAGCAGCAGTGGTCGTGGGATACCGCAGGAGGAGGAGGAGGATTGTCAGGCCCAGAATTTTCACACCCAGAACCAGCCTTTTTGGCATGCCTGATGACCAGGTGTATGGGAGGTACAGGTTTCCACCTCACATAATACTTGACCTGGTCAGTGAGTGGGAGGATGACCTCACATCACCCACCCTCTGCTCCCAGGCACTCAGCCCCCTGGAGAAGGTCCTCAATGTACTGCACTTTTTGGCCACCGGATCATTTCAGCGGACAAGTGCCATAGTGGGGGGGTGTCACAGGCCACGCAGTCACGCTGCCTACACAAGGTCTTGGCCATCATGACTGCACACCCATCAGTCCGCAGCCACATATACCTGCCCAGAACACCTGCAGAAAGGCAGGCTGCCGTCCAGGATTTCTACAGGGTGGCACAATTCCCCAAAGTCCTAGGTGCCACTGATTGTACCCATGTGGCTCTACGTCCCCCCAGGGCATCAGAGCACATCTATAGAAACCGCAAGCACTGGCATTCCATCAACGTGCAGGTAGTATGTGAAGCCAAGGGAATCATCACCTCAGTATATGCCAACTATCCAGGGTCCACCCACGACAGTTTCATTTACAGAATCTCAACCCTAAACCGGGACCTAGAAGCTGGGCGGCATGGCGATACAGGGCTGCTTTGTGAGTATAAATGCCACAGCACATGCATGCATGCCAGATACTGAGTAATGTCACAACCCCACTAATGATACCCATCACCACCTCCCCAGGGGACAGTGCCTACCCTCTGAGCACCCACATGATGACGCCAATTCGGAACCCCACCACGCCACCCGAGGTAAGATACAACACAGCCCATATTGCAACCCAGGGCATAGTGGAGCGCACATTCGGAGTGTTCAAGTCACGCTTTCGCTCCCTTGACCGTTCTGGCGGGCAGCTGTTATACGCTCCCCCAGTAGTGTGCAGGATCATAGTGGCAGCATGTGTCCTGCACAATGTTGCAACACGCCGGGGCCTGCCAGTGGACATGGTGGTACCCCCACATCCCCAACCACATGCACGCCCGCTGTGCATGGGAGGGGAAAGGGCACGGGTGAGGCAGCCCGAACACAGCTGGTGGCTAATTACTTCACTTAGAATCACATCCCTGTGGAGTGCACACAGCCCTGCCACATACCAGCTGACAATCAATGATGATGACATAAGGGACAGTCAACTGTCACAACCATACCAGCCTGAGATTGGTCACCTGGAAGTGTCACAATGTGTGCATCCCTACCTACAGAAACACCACCAATGCTGTGTCATCAAAAGACACATATGCTGCTAAATGCATTACCCCCTTGCAAAATACAACATGAGAACAGTGCCATGTCACCCAACCCCTCTCCAGCACTGCCACCCAACACACCATGGCATGTCATGCTATGTGAGAACAAACAAAGCAATCCCGAAAACCTGACACAAGTGTCACAAAGTACAGTGTCCCTAATGGAAACTGGCCACACACAATATGCTCCTAGTAATGTTGAACTAACAACACACATGACCAAATACTTACCAACAATACAATGCAGCTACACAAGCACACAAACAACTAAAACATGACAGTACTAAGTTAAAGTAGTCGTAGTCTTACAACCTGAATATGCCAGCCACCACATCGCCCCTTCCAACTGTAGTCTTGCAGGCTTCTGAACTTGTCTGTGTACTGCATACAACATGAACTCCATCTCCAAACTAGACGGGCTTGGGAAGACATGAGGAATGAACCTGCAAATTTAGAGGGAGACATGGAAGCAGAAGCATACATAATTCCAACATGCAGTGTACAATACAACAACAATATACACAAGGAATGTCTACACAGTATTGACTACAGACTGCCCACCCAGCTCATGGGAGCCCAACATCACTGTGCACATCACTGTCACTTGGTCACACCCTTTGCAAGCCCATGGAAACGGGAAGCAGGAGGGGTGTGTGTCTCACGAACCCAAGCATCGAACCCAAACTCAGGACAAGCCTGCATGTGCCCAGCCGGAATACAGTGGATGCCCACGGGAGCCACACAAGGCAACACACTGTCAAAAAATAAAAAATGGCCATGTGGGGGCCGGGGGGTGGGGGGGGCGGCCACCCAGGAGGTCCGAGGACAGTGTGCGCACCAACAGCCGCCTGTGTGGATGTTGGGAAAAAAAAAACACCTCCATGGGCTCATGGCCTGCACGGCTATGCCAATGTGGAAGAACTGCTGCTGTCGCTCTCATCACCCTCTGCTGCTGCCACAGGAGGTGGTGGTGCTATGGGAGGCATCCCGCGCAAAGCCCTGGTATGTTCCCCTATGGCAGCAAGCATGCGGGTGTGGAAGGTCTCGTTCTGGAGGATTAAAGTGCGGAGATCCCCATGCAGCACCTGACGTGATGCCGGATCTCCTCCCGAGTTGCCTGCATCTCAGCTGAAAGCGAACGTGTGAGCTGCTCCAGCTGCTGTTCTGTCCTCAAGTTAGTGGAAGTCTCAAGGTCAACAAGAGTCTCCCTGAGGTGATGGAGTTCTACCCTCAGGGCTTCCCTGTGGCCCTGGGACTCTATTGATATCGATTGGCGTAGAGTCTCCAGTGTCGCCCATCTGTCCCTGTTGGACGCCAACATGTCCTCCCTGTGTGATTGGCAAATGGAGTCTGTTGCCTGCTGTAGTTGCTCCATCTGCCTTTCAGGGGGGACAATGGAAGTGGCCACCCTCTCCATTGCTTGAGCCATCATCTCAACTGATGCTGCCTGTTGGATTGCCATACCGTACATGGATTGTTCCCATGCGGTATTGCCTGGTGACGTACGGCCACCACGTCGACGGGCACCACACCTGTTTGGGGCAAGGCGATCTGCGCCTTGCTGTGCCAGCACTGCCTGAGGCTACAGGACTGCATTCCCCCTCTGATCTGCTGGCCCAGGAACAGGATCAGATGTTGTGGAGTGTGACCCTGCACCCGTAACCGCCAAAGGCTGACTAACCAACACTGACATCCCCATAGAGGGTTCTAACCCTGGTGCAGGTGGGTTGGACAGAACAGAACCCCTTCCAGAAACACTTACCTGCGACGCCACATAGGTCTCATCATCCGAATCAGCACCTTAATAGAGGTTTGGGGAGACGCACCCAGAGACACCCCTTGACAGAATCGTCTGCAGCGAGAGTGGGTCCTCACCCACCACCACACCACGTCCCCCACTGGTGGCCGGTTGTGCCTCAGGTTCCTCCTGGGTCTGCACCATCTCTTCAACCTCAACAGCATCAAGTGTGTCATCCCCTGCAAAAACATGAAAGACAAAAAATGGAAACAGGCATTAGCACCATAGCACACAGATAGGCCTGACAAGCTACAGAACCAGTACATGATTTACACATGTCCCACATGACTATAACCCTCCCATGCATGCACTGTCACAGAGTTGGAAGGGGAGGCAAATGTCGGACATTGATGACACCAAGATGGAAGAGCAACACATTTGCTGCATGCTGGGTAGCACTGCCATCACACATTGGCCTGTGAGTGGCATGTCCTATACACATAAATGACACATGCCATCACACAGATGGCATGTACCATAGCCATGGTACATTCCACAAGTACATCCATATGTCAGTGAATGAGTACTGTCACCCATCCATGTGAGATGGACATGAAGAGATGAAAAATGCCACATAGTGTGAAAAGATACGCCATGTGCCACACACTGCAACACATCCAGTGTACAAAAATACAGTGATTGCAGGGCCATGTACACATCAATGGTTGTGCACTTCAACATGACAGGAAACAACTAGCATGTTCCACATTCAAACAGGCCCAAAAACATCATGTGATCAGAACAATACTCATTCAGCCGGAATGGTCAAATCATTCAACTACCAAGGTGACACATGTGGGCCAATGTGGGTTTCTTCAATGACAGAAGCATGTCACATATGTCACAATAGGGCAGAGGAATGTGTTGCAAAAGTGGGAGAATTGAAACAATCAGCCTGAAAGAAAACGGAAAAATACAAACAATGTTGTTGCATGATGCCACCTCAAGGGCAACTGCTGTAATGTTGCGCTAAATTACTACTGTGGGCAGAAGGGATAGTGTCACACCCAAATTCAAGGCCGCAGAATGTTTTGGATGAAGCACATGGGTGACCCATACTACTCAGCCACACACACCCTCACCTGCCACTCAATCAGAACCCGTCACCCAAACAACATACACATGCATTACACACACACGCATGGGCACTCACCGGACAATGTGTCATAATCGGGTAGTACTCCCACACCTCGCATCTGTTCCTCTGTGACGAATGTCCCAGCAACAGACTCATGTTCAGTGAGTTCGTTGTCCTCTTGTGGAGACCCACCGCCAGTCACCAGAGTAGCGGCATGACTTGAGGCCAGCTTGTTCTTTGCTCTGCGTTTCAGGTCGTTCCACCGCTTGTAGCAATCATCAGCTGAGCGCCTCACAAATCCAAGGGCACTTATGTGGTTGGCGATGGTCTGCCAGTGTGCCTTACGTTGACCAGGTGTGGTCTTGGACCCTGCAGCCACCATCATTTTGTGGCTATGTGCCAACACATAGCTCACAAGTGCATCAAGTTCCGAATCATTGAAGCAAGGCTTCCTTAAGGTACCGGAGTGTGTAGCCGTGCCTGGGGTCTCAGCCTGTCGTGCCAGAGCACCCTTCTTCCTCTTTTTAGAAGGTGGAGCTGAGCCAGAGTGGCTAACGCCGCTGTGGTCAGTAGGGGCAGAATCACTGGTAGACTGGGTTGTTGGAGTGTGTGAATGCACATTGACCATAGGACTTGGTGCAGGCATTGTCTGAAGTGTGATGTTGGCAGGGGGAACATCAGTATGATGGACCAGGACCGACACTGTCCTGGCTGGGAGAGTCAGAGCTGGGGCGGATGGAGCTGCAGCTGGCCCTGCCAGCCTCACCACCCTGCATACTTGGGGCAGCAGATGACATAGCTGCCCCAGATCCATGTGGCTTGGTGACAACTTGCACCGCCACACGTGGCTTAGACTTGCTGACCTGGAAGTCAGCCAGGGAGTCATCCTGTGCCAGGTCAGGTGCCACAATGGGCTGGTCCAACAAGGGCTGAGCTGGGATGGTCTCAGCCAGGTTTCCCTCAACCATGGGGGGGGCATGGGTGTCCCTGATTGGTCCTCCACACATGGGGGTATATGGGCACCCTGCAAATCCCGGCCACGTCCCCTACCACGGCCACCACTTCCACCTTTTGAAGGTCGGCCACCTTTGCCTCCCTTACCGCTTTTTCGCCTCCCAAACATGGCACTGATGTTGTTGTGCGTATGGGAGGAGCAGTAAACTATTGTCCTGGGCAATTGGGGGTCAAAGGGGTAGGGTACTAGATGGAATTCATACCCTAGTGCTCTAACAAGGCTGGGGGAAGATGACGGGTCACGCAACGCACAGGCAGCCCAAAAACAAAAATAAACGTGCACGTAAACCCTTGTAGACCACGTGCGTGGAAAAATGAACCCGCACTACGCTGTGGCACCCAGAAACACAAATATAAGCGTACACGTGATACACGCAGCCTACAATGACCTCTGAAGGGGTACGCGACACACGGGGCAAGCACAGTTGCTAAATACGTGCGGAACTCACCGTCTGCCTGGAAAAAGAACGTGAAAAATACGCGCGTGTGCGCGTTGGCAACACCCTCGCCAAAAGAAGAATTGTATGCTGTCTGAGGAGACAGGACAAAAGGAGAAGTGAACACTGTTTCAGGAAACAGGCCCAAAAAAAGTAGAAAAATGAAAGCTGTCAGAGGTAACAGGGAGTACGAACTTCAAACGCTGTGAAGTAATCGCGTGTGAACCGACAAGAAGTACAGAATCCACCCACTCGCTCTCCACAAAAAGCACGTACAAGGAAATGGTGTCCTACACGTACCTTTTAAACTGGCCCACACGTACACGTCACTTACGCGTGTACGCGCCCTTTCCTCCAATTACACGTGCTGACACTCGGACGTGCAGCTTTTCCACGTGTGCTCTGTCATCACGTGCTATGAGGGAAACACCCGCGTGCGTCACGTCACAGATGCGCTTACGCGCTAAGGGCCTTTGGTCCAATGAAATCACGTATGTGCACTGATGCGCTTAAGCGCTAAGGGCCTTTCCTCGAATTACACGCTGACGTGCAAGATTTTCACGTGCCAAATCACTCTGTATCAAGCTGGCCACGCGTTCATACACGGAAGACCACGCTCCTGCTCAGAAGGCCGAATTACTGCCCCCCAGAGCACCGAGCACGCTCCCACCTGCCATCTGCTGCTGCCTGATTGCATGCTGCCCACGTGCCCTGCCATTTGCTGCCTGCACGTCAGCCAGTGGTGCTGTTGCTGTGACCACCCCTGCTGGAACCGAAGACTCCCGACTGGGATTCCATCGCTCCACAGCCCAACCCCAGGACCCAGTTGCCCACCCACTACTGCCTCTGGGGTTGCCATGTCCAGCACTACACCATCTGGTGGCACTGGCAACCCCCAGCCAGAGAGGCAGAGGGCCACCAGCTTCACTGCCACCGAAGTTGTTGTCCTGGTGGAGCAAGTCCTGGGGCAGTATGATGCCCTCTTCGGAAGGTCGCGCGCCGACAAGGAAGGACGGACCAGGATCTGGACGAACATCGTGACTGCCATCAATGCGGAGGGGGTGGCAGTCCGCGAATTCCATCATGTCAAGAAGCGCTGGGAGGACTTCAGTTCCAGGATCCTCAACAAGGCCCGGCGCCTCTTGAAGGCAGCAGATGCTAAGGGGCACTGGGGCCACCTGTCGGAAGACCAAATGAGGGTCCTGGAACGCGTATGCCCAGTGCTCCACGTCCAGGTCCTTGAGAGGCACACCCGTCTGGAGTCGAGCGGTAAGTGTACATGCATACTGATTGGAAGCTGTGCGTGTGGTGGTGTGCCAGTAGTGTGCAGGTTGCACATGTGGTTTTGTAGGGCCATGTATGGATGTGTATGTACAGGGCCGTGAGGCTGACACATGCGAGTCCTTTCATTTGTGAGACACATGGATGGTGTATTTGTGGGTAAGCATGCAGGCCAAATGCAGATGTGTGACCACACATGTTTGAATGACTGTGGATGTCAGTTGTCAAGGTTGTGGTGTCACACATGGATGTTGGTTCCAGCTGCATGTATCTGCACTGTGTACATGTGCATGTATGTGTATCTGACAAGTGTGCAACTGTCATGCAACATGGATGCATGTGAGACTGATATGTAGAAGACTGATTGCCAGATGTGACATGGATGCCGATCTCATCACTGCGACACTTGGTGGAGGTGTACACATGCATGTAAGTGTGGTGGCGTGTGTGCATGTCTAGTGCACTCCCTGTGTCTCATGTGATGTCTGGCTCACCTTTGCCTGCTCATGCTGTTGTATGTGTATGGATGGTGCTGTCTGTTGCGATATGGCTGTGGAATAGCTCATGTGTGTGATTTGAAATGACATGTGTTTTGGGGATTGTGATGCCATGTCTGAAGTTTGACAATGACACTCGTGTGCAACTGTCATGTGTGTATGAGTCCATTGTACAGTGCCCTGATGCCTGTGTCCTATCTCTCCCTGTCTGCAGCGTCGACTGATGAAGAGGGCGGAGAGGGTGCTGTGGAGCACAGCAGCAGGGATTGCACCGCCAGCCGGAGACGCAAGGCCCGGCTCCCCTCCCAGGTTGTCATCTCATCGGGGAGTGAGGAGTCCGGTGCCGCGTCCCAGGTCGCAGCTGCCGAGGGGAGGTCCAAGAGGCGGAGGTCGGAGTTGGACTCCTCGGCAGCAGAAGGGGCAGCTGAGACCCCACAGGGCCCGACGGAGGAAGATGGCACAGAGTCATCCAGGTTGGTGGGGGGGTTGGTGGAGGAGGAGGCCGTGCAAGGGACAGAGACGGGGTCTGGAGGTGGGGATTCCACTGGTGCTAGTGGTGCAGTGCAGGGGCAGGTACAGGAGGCAGCACAGGCCGCCGTGGAGGTGCCTGTGTGTAATCCTGTCCCCGATCGTGTGACTGCATCAACCTGCACCAGCAGGGATACCTATGTCCAGACCTGTTTTCAGGCAGGGGATGAGCTTACGACAACTGGCCTTCCTCTGCCTGCGGACGTGGCTATCCGGGACCGGGTTGAGCCTGTCCTGGGTGGTGTGGCGTTGCGTCAACGGGCTATGCGAGCCGAAATGCAGTATTTTCATGGGGAGACTGCATGTCGTCTCGAATGGCTCGTTGACCACGTCGACCTACTGGGACAGGTCACCAGGGCCGGATTCCTCCATTTGCTGGGCCTTGTTCCGACCCCCTCCTCAACTGAACCCCCTATGCACCATTCGTACTCCGTGCCATCTTCCCATCCATGTGTCACCTGGGTGCCCTGTGGAGCTGCCTCTGACCCAGCGGCCAGGCTGGTGGAGGATACATCCCTGCCACAGTCGGGAGTCGGACGTCCAGCAGGGGTGACAACCTGAACAACTGCAACCCAGCCGGAGGAGGATGTGCACGCAGCAAGAGCCAGGGCACGGGCAGAGGCACAGCAGCAGCAGCAACAAGGTGGGAGCCATGATGGCTCGGGGCCTTCGTCATCGGAGGGGCAGGCATCGGCCAGAGGGCAGGAGGACCCAGGACGGGAAGTGTCTTCCGTGTGGCAGCGGTTAGGCCATGCCATAGATGCAGAGCGGCAGCGGGCAGAAGAGGCATGGCTCACGATAGTCAGGACGGAGAACTCCATGCGGAGGGCCCTGAGGCGGGCCGAGTGCCTCGAGGCAATTCGCAGGGAGTTGGAGGAGAACATGTTGTCGTCCCTGCAAACCCTCGGGGCCATGGAAGAGGACCGCCTCCAGGACATTGAGCAGGAGTTCAATGATGCCCTGGCCCGGGACATCCAAAAGTGAGCCGTCGGACTAGCCCGCTGCCCTTGTAAATAGTTAGATAGTGTTAGGTTTCCTTTGTTTTTTTCTTTATTTTGGTTGCGCTTGGACAATGCACCATGTTTCTGTATATAGTTTTTCATTAGGTAGTATTTTTGATAGGTTTCATTTCTTCAGTTGGGATCATGGACCCTGGATTGTTCATCTGTATATAGTTCACTATTGGATTCACACTGCTGGGGGGTGGGGGTGCTGGGAGACATGTGTGGGACATGAGTGGGAGCAATGGTTTTCCCTTGGATTTGCTTTGTTGGACTGTGACTTTGGACACCTTTCCTTTGGATTATGATTTCTTGTTTTTCATTATTTTACGGACATGCAGCTTTTCTTTTTTTATTCCCATTTTTTTTATTCCCATTGTTGTTTGTTTGATTTTAATTCCATTCATGTTGCGTTTAATACATTTTTTTCTTCATACTTCGATGTGTGGTATTATCTCATTGGTTTCATGCATGTCATGATATGGGTTTTCACATTCACTTGCAACCATTGTGTGTGTGTGACGGACATGTGTTCATTTACATACTTGCCATTGGGGTTGTATCATGTAATTGCCTTTTCTATGTGGGTGGATGCAATACTTGGTTGGGTCTTTGGGCTGAGGAGGCTGGCCATAAGGGCCATGATTGAGGATCGTCATGACCTGGGGGCAGAGGGACATGAGTGGGACATGAGTGGGGGCCTGCTGGCAGGTGCCCCTGACTGCTGGGGGGTGGGGGTGCTGGGGGACATGTGTGGGACATGAGTGGGGGCCTGCTGGCAGGTGCCCCGCACTGCTGGGGGGTGGGGATGCAAGGGGACATGAGTGGGGGCCTGCTGGCAGGTGCCCCTGACTGCTGGGGGGTGGGGGTGCAGGGGAACATGAGTGGGACATGTGTGGGGGCCTGCTGGCAGGTGCCCCTGACTGCTTGGGGGTGGGGGTGCTGGGGGACATGTGTGGGACATGAGTGGGAGCCTGCTGGCAGGTGCCCCACACTGCTGGGGGGTGGGGGTGCAAGGGGACATGAGTGGGACATGAGTGGGGGCCTGCTGGCAGGTGCCCCAGACTGCTGGGGGGAGGGGGGGCTGGGGGACATGTGTGGGACATGAGTGGGGGCCTGCTGGCAGGTGCCCCACACTGCTGGGGGGTGGGGGTGCTGGGGGACATGTGTGGGGGCCTGCTGGCAGGTGCCCCTGACTGATGGGGGGTGGGGGTGCTGGGAGACATGTGTGGGACATGAGTGGGGGCCTGCTGGCAGGTGCCCCACACTGCTGGGGGGTAGGGGTGCAAGGGGACATGAGTGGGACATGAGTGGGGGCCTGCTGGCAGGTGCCCCACACTGCTGGGGGGTGGGGGTGCAAGGGGACATGAGTGGGGGCCTGCTTGCAGGTGCCCCTGACTGCTGGGGGGTGGGGGTGCTGGGGGACATGTGTGGGACATGAGTGGGGGCCTGCTGGCAGGTGCCCCAGACTGCTGGGGGGTGGGGGTGCTGGGGGACATGTGTGGGACATGAGTGGGGGCCTGCTGGCAGGTGCCCCAGACTGCTGGGGGGTGGGGGTGCTGGGGGACATGTGTGGGACATGTGTGGGGGCCTGCTGGCAGGTGCCCCTGACTGCTGGGGGGTGGGGGTGCTGTGGGACAGGTGTGTGACATGAGTGGGGGCCTGCTGGCAGGTGCCCCACACTGCTGTGGGGTGGGGGTGCAAGGGGACATGAGTGGGACATGAGTGAGGGCCTGCTGGCAGGTGCCCCAGACTGCTGGAGGGTGGGGGTTCTGGGGGACATGTGTGGGACATGAGTGGGGCCTGCTGGCAAGTGCCCCACACTGCTGGGGGTGGGGGTGCTGGGGAGATGTGTGGGGGCCTGCTGGCAGGTGCCCCTGACTGCTGGGGGGTGGGGGTGCTGGGGAACATGTGTGGAGGCCTGCTGACAGGTGCCCCTGACTGCTGGGGGGTGGGGGTGCAGGGGGACATGTGTGGGACACGAGTGGGGGCCTGCTGGGACATGGTGGATGGGCTGCCTGCGGGACATGACCAGGGGTGCAGGGTAGTCCCCTGTGTTGTGGGCTGCCTGCAGGGGCCATGGAGGGGGTAGAGGGGACACCAGGGAGTACCCACACTGCCAATTCACGTGTAGGACTCCCCGCGCACCCCTGAAATACACGTACCCAGGCCAATCGCGTGTGAAACTTCCTGCGTACCCCTGAAATACACGTACCCAGGCCAATCGCGTGTGAAACTTCCCGCGCACCCCTGAAATACACGTACCCAGGCCAATCGCGTGTGAAACTTTCCGCACACCCCTGGAATAGACGTACCCAGGCCAATCGTGTGTGAAACTTCCCACGCACCCCAAAAATACACGTACCCAGGCCAATCACGTGTGAACCTTCCAGCGCATCCCTGAAATACACGTACCCAGGCCAATCGCGTGTGAAACTTCCCACAAACCCCTGAAATGCACATACACAGGCCAATCGCGTGTGAAACTTCCCGCGCACCCCTGAAATACGCATACCCAGGCCAATCGCGTGTGAAACTTCCCGCGTACCCCTGAAATACACGTACCCAGCCCAATCACGTGTGAAACTGTTAAGCGGAAACCTGTGCAGTTCCCTCTGGGACCACTGCAAAAGATTTAGGCCTACAGGTGTTTGGCAGTAAACCCACTTGGTAGCAGTCTGTACCACACAGATTCACTTGGTAGCTGTGGCTGAGCAGTCAGACTTCCCTCAAGAAGAGTTAGGCAGTATGTGGAGTATACAAAATAGGGCAATTTACACAGTAGAATAAGCAGACACGGAACAGAGCTTGGGTGTAAAGATATATAGTTATTTATTTATAAAAACACATCTATGAAAAACACACTGGCACTAATACGGCAAACAACTTCAATCACAATTACTATAAGTATCTCACTCCTTTAACAATAGTTCGACAAGTCTGGGTTCAACGGCACCACTTATTTGCAGACAGAGGTGAATGCTTTAACCTAGATGGCACTCTAATATTCGTTAGAATGGGAGAGAAAAGGCAGGGTATGAAACCAACTCGGTACCTACTCTTTTACGTTTCAAATGCAAGGCAAGTAGGGCAGGGTCTACTGTGGATCACAAAGTTCAGAGGCCAGCCCCACTCGGAGAGAGGCAAGGCGATATGTCCCAAAAAGTATCACAGTGGAAATGCACTTCGAGTCTTTGTAGCAAATTGTCACAGAAAGGTTGGACCAGTTTAGAACAAAATGTTAAGAAGGTCTGGAGGCGACCCAATGGAAAGGCAAGGATTAAGACACCTCACGCTAACCGTCACAAGGGAAGCCAGGCCGACAGCGTACCTTGTATGTGGAGAGACAGCTCCGGCGGGGGCAGTTGTTCCTGGTGGTGGATGCAAGTCGGGGCTTTGCCAAGAGATGAGATGATCTCGTCGTCGAAGGAAAGTTGAAGATCGTTGCACCACCAGGGAAGAGACCAGCCGCGGAGTGCTCCGTCACAAGGCACCACCTTTTGGTCGCGGTACGGGCTAGTGGCTATCCGGTTTCCGGGGTGCTCAGCACAAGCAATTTGACCACTACGCCCTGGAAGCAAAGAAAAAGCAAAGGGACTGGTTGTTCCCACCAGTCAGGGAAAGAAGACTCTCCAGCCGGGAGATCTCCTCTGTCGTTGGGAAGTGGTGAGACAGTTCAGCAGGGCTCCACCGGAGGTGTCGTCGTTGCAGGTCGGCTCAGCTTTACCCTCGTCGGATTCTTAGGTCCTGTGGCGACTTCTGAAGATCCAGTCCCAAAAGCCCTGCTTTTATGCAGCAAACCCCCATTCATTCAGCCTAGCTGTCAATCAAAACACGCTAAGAGGTGAGCGGGGTGGCTCACCACTTAGGCCAATCACACCAGAGTGCGACTTGAGTTGGCAAGGCAACTCAGTCCAGGGTGCCTAAACCCCCTCCCACACCCCCTGTGGTACCCAGACAGAATGGCACCACTTTGGAGGGCTTCTGTGCAGAAGCCCGCCAAAAGTGGAACAAAGGGCTCAACAAAGGGCTCAACCTTTGATTCGGAGTTACAGAGGCGAACACGGACTCCATTTTAAAAACCGAGATCTGGCAGAAAATACCGACCGGTAGATTTATTTAAGACAAATAAACCGGCGGTATGTTAGAGACTAACGGGAAAAAGTATTAGCCTCCAACAATGGGAAGAATCCCATAGAATTATATTCGGGGTTGAATATAACAAGTAGTTTCCACTGCCACCAGCCAAAACTCGACGAGGGGGGGCGGGACAGTGCCCCCTCGAATAACATACCCAGGGGTAATCGAATTACCCCTACTAGTACGTCCACAATAGGATGGTTTGTACTAGTTCTGTTAGTAAATGTAGGTCTAGTAAAGCCAATGGTGACTTTACATGCCCTGTCAGTCCCAGGGTATGGAGTCTATGGTGGGGATCCTCAAGGACGCCCCAGTGTTACGGCACGGAGGGTGCGGTGTAACACACATAGTAAAACACATGAAACCTTATGGAGTAAAAGACCCCATAGCCCATAGAACACATTGACATTCAAAGGAATTAACCACATTCATGTCCAAGAGTGGGAGAAAAGAGTCTCACTCTTGGCAGGATGGAAAAAAGCAAACTCCAGAAATCCAGCAAAGCTGCTGGGGGACTCACTAGGTTAGGAAATTCAGCCTAAACAGAGAATTCTCCCTAACAGAAACTTCCCGCGCACCCCTGAAATACACATACCCAGGTCAATCGCGTGTGAAACTTCCTGCGCACCCCTGAAATACACGTAACTGTAGACACAAAGAAACCAGGCCAATATAATTAAGGCAAGATGGTTTATTGCATATTAGGGAGGATGGATATAGGAGACCCCCAACCATCCACCAGAGCAGCATCAACTGATCACAACTCAAACAGTAACATTCTATAAACAAAGCATAAGAACTTTCATGGTGTCATCACTAGACAGGATTCGATATGGATACGGAAGCTGCCCAGTTAAACACCATAACACACCCCTCTCCCTTATCAAATATAACAAAACCTGTTCACACAACAAATGAATTTATATGTACAACTATTACACTAATATGAATATAGCATGGGATACACACCCTAAGCTACACGGTTGAGACAAGACATGTGCATCTCCTCAGCACGTCTTATCCATTACCTTTGCAACTCTCGCCAAACTCCACACCTGTCCACTCTCCAATTTCACAGCTCCCTCAAAAACTTGTGCGACCCTAACAGGCTCTGAATACAACAGATCGCCCTTCTTCTTTATGACCGCTTTCCTTATCCTGACCAGATCACCAACTTCAACTGTCGTTCTCCTTCTAGGAAACTTCTCATTGACCTCTTTGATCCTCTTCTTCTTTCGTTCATCCATGCTCCTTTTCACTTCGTCCACCACTTTATCTGTCTCTCTTGCCCGACCTAACCAAGCCGGGGACAACATCGTACTACCCCTCCGTCTTCTCATTAACTCAAATGGGCTGACTCCTGTTTCAGCGTTTGGGGCCATCCGCAAAGCATACATTAGTTCCTTTACAGCAACCTTCCTGTCTAGCCCACTCGCAACTGCATTCCTAATGCCTTCCATTATACAGCGGTTGACCCTTTCAATCATACCATTGGCTTGAGGATAATATAATGCCGTCTTTTTATGTTTGACTCCACACTTGTACATGTACTCCTGAAAGAATGCTCCCATAAACTGAGGGCCATTGTCCGTCAACACGCTTCTGGGCAACCCTTCCCTCTCAAAAATGTCTTCCAAAAATGCAACAACTGACTGACCTGTGACTTCTCTCAATATTTTGAACTCCGTCCACCTCGAGAACCTATCCACTAAAGCTAACACAAACCTACTCTACCCATATCCACTGGTCCCAAAACATCCATGGCAAGATCCTGCCAGACACCATTGGGACTTTCAACTCCACTTACAGGTTGCACCACAGCAGAAATACATTTTCCCGACCTTACACAATCTATACACCCTCCTACAGTCTTCTCAATCTTGCGGTCCATACCTGGCCACCAATAATCGGCCTTAATCACCCCTTTGGTTTTATACGTCCCAATATGACCTTGATGGGCCATAGCTATAAGTCTTTTCCTTAGGCACACGGGAACAACTAGTTTGTCCCATCGATATATCAGCCCATCTTTCACTGAAAGTTCAACTCTCACCTCCCACAGAGCTCGTTCTTCGCCAGATAATAATCTCTTCTCCGGCCAGCCATCTTTAATGAAACTCGATACGCGCCTCCACATCTCATCGGATAAAGATGCTTCAATCCATTCTTCTTTGTGCAGTACACCTTCAACCATGGCAAAAACCATGTTCTCATTCACAACTAACCCTTCCTCATCATCCTCATCTTTGACTCTTACTCTGGATGCATGATCAGCCTGCACATTATCCTTACCAGCCACTACTTCAATGTTAAACTTGTGACATTGCAGTCTTGTCATCCAACAGGCAACCCTTCTAGACACCTTGTCCAAACCTTTGCTTTCAAAAATGGTCTTCAATGGTTTGTGATCCGTTCTCAATACAAATTCCTGTCCCCACTATAACGCTCACCTGGTTCCCTCGGAGGCGCTGGTCTTGGGCTGGGCGCTGCAAACGTTTTCAACGTTAGGCGTAGGGTTCGTTTGGCTTCCGGATTTGGCCCCTTCCTCACCGAAAGCTTGACCTGCAGAGTGAGGTGTCTGCAAGTGGAAATTCAAGGTATTAGTGGCTGGAAGGATGGGAGAAGTTCCTAGCCCCTCTCTCCCTTTCTCCCCGTAGTACTCAGATGATTGTTGTGCTCACCTTAAGTAAGTGAATGCTGAGCTCTCCATCCTGCGTCTTGTGCAGGGGCGCTGGGTCCAGTTACTTCACTGGATGTGAGTTCTGCCTCTTGATTGCAGAGGGTAGGTGAGAGCGATGCCGCCGTTTGCTGCACGAGCGTGACTTGTAAGTATTAAAGTTCTCTTTAGATTGCTCTCTTTAAATGTCTTTTTCCTTATGTATATGTTTTTTGCCTTTAGGATGCTGTCGATGCCAAAGATGATGCTCTCCCAGATTCGTGGCAGAGAGCGTAACAAGAAGACGGTGAATTCGAAGGCACGTAAGTAGGAAGACTGCTTTAGGGCCGTAGAATGCACCTTAGTGTCCCCTTTTGTTTTTACAGGTGCCGGAATGCAGCGCGAACAAAGTTGGAGCAAGCGCAACACAGGTAAGCAGTATTGTAACTGAGCGTTACTAACCAATGTTCTTTATCTTTGCAGGCCCGATGCCGGATGCGGAATGCAGAAAAGAAAACGACTTGGATGCTGCCGATGGATCGGGTGAGTTGAAGCGCGAACTTTGCCTTTGTCTAACCTGTGCCTTTTGTTTTGCAGGAGCTGCTGAAGATTGAAGATTTGTTCCCAGCAGGTAATTTTCGTGACTACAGGATCCGGAGCTGAAGATTCGCTGGAGCTGACACGGTGAGCGTCCTGCTGCAGATGCAGAATAACGCGAAGCATGTGGTACCAATCGGGTGTGGTTTAAATAGCCCATAGGAGTACTTAGGTGTCTTCTTCCACAGCAGCCGCGCCCAGGTAAAAGAGTTCCTGCTTCCAGAAGAGTTCCAGCCTCAGTGATCCAGGGAGTGGTGCCTGCCCCACCCAGAAAGAAAAGTAGTTCCTGTTAGAAGAGAGTAAAGCATCATCTGGCTGGTAAGTAAGCAGCATGGTCTGCTTCAGGTAGGTTCACCCAAGCACGTTTACACTTGATATGAGCCCGGCGCTTCCTGTGCCGGGACGGGTCCTTACTATGAGCCTGGCACCGCCGGTGCCAGGACAAGGTCCAAAAGGTCCCTATTGGGACTTGCTGGTGCCGATAAGGCATGTTATGAGCCTGTTTCCAAGGATGTTGGGTAGGTCCTGACTCCTTGAAAGCAGTGGTCATGACACCCACACAAAGTTTCTCAGCTTTTCTATCCCCCAATGACATGCCAAGGCCTCTTTTTCCAACACAGAATAATTTAGTTCAGGACCTCTCAACATGCGTGATGCATGCAACACCACTGACTCTCCCCCACCAATTCCTGCTTGTGACATAACCACTCCGATGCCAGTATCGCTCGCATCAACAGATAATATTGTCCTCTTCTTGGTATCATACATTGCCAGTGGGTTGGCCATATCGATTTGAGACTTGATCTCAACAAATTCTCTTTCACATTCTCCATCCCAAACAAACTCCACCCCTTTCCTTAACAATGCTCTGAGTGAGTGCACTCTATCAGCATAGTTTTCTATGAAACGGTGGTAAAAGTCTATTGTTCCCAAAAATGATCTGAACTCTGTCTTATTCTTCGGAGACTGCAATCTTTTTATACCATCTACTAGAGTTTTCTTGGGTTTCAGGCCTTCTTCCAATATTTCATGTCCTAAATATTCTACAACCTGAGTGGAAAAAATGCATTTCTCACTACGCAAGGTAATGCCTCGTGCTCTGAATATATCCAAAACCGTACACAATTTTCTTTTTAGCTCCTCTTCATTTCTTCCACAAATCAACACGTCATCCTGAAAGCACAATACATTTGAAATACCTTTGAACAACCCATACATGACTTTCTGGAAGACCGATGAAGCCGATATTAACCCGAATGGCATGCGCTGAAACTGGTAGATGCCTTCGTATGTAATAAAAGCCGTCAGCTTCAGTGATTCTACATCTAGGTTGAACTGATGATAAGCACTCGCCATGTCTAATTTGGCAAAGTATTTGGCGTTCCCTATTCTAGTCAAGAGTTCTCCCATATTCGGGAGCGGATGCCGGTCTGCTACCACTCACCGATTTAACTCTCTCAAATCTATACATACCCTCAAATCACCACTTGACTTTTTCACAACCACCACGGGAGAAATCCATTGAACCGCCTTCGCTGGTTCAATTATCCCAGCTTTCTCTAGTTTCTCCAACTCCCCTCTCACAGCATCACGCATTGACACCGGCAACAGCCTAGGTTTTGCAGCCACAGGCCAGCAACCATCCCTCAAAACAATCTTATGCACCATCCCTTTTAAGCACCCAACTCTTTTGTTAAAAACTTCAAGATATTTGCTGATTAGACTCTTGGGATCGTCATCTATACCGCACTCCACAGATATTCTCTCTACATTCAACACTTGTTCTTTGCTATTAGGATCTAATTTAATACATAGACCCCTTTGCTATTTTCCATCACAACAAAGTCTCACCTTTCTTGGTGATGTACAATTTGCCATACGTAGTTCTGTCTTTAAATTTGAACGTTGCCGGGCAACAACCCAACACATCAATTCTGCTGCCACTATATCCCCCCGAAGTTTTGTCCGACGGGCTTAAATCATCCATCCTACCCCCAATAACATTTTCATATACAGCCTTTGACATTAAGGTAATTTTCGAACATGAATCTGCCAACATTTTAACCTGGCAACCGTTTACCTCCACCCAAGCTGAAGGATGTTCGCATTCATCAATTTCTGAACATTGAACCATATTTACAGTAACGATTTCATTTTTTGAACCTTCATATTCATCTGAGGAGGGTCCATCAACCTCCTCGACTATCATGACACTCCTCCCAGCTCCGACACTGTAATTGGAACAACAATTTTCAAAATGTCCCCATCGTTTACACTTATTACACAAAGCTCTTCTCCCAGGGCATATTGGAGAGTTAGATAGGTGACGGGCACTCCCACACCTAAAACATAGGCGTTCCTCTCTCCTTTTTCCCCCTTGTGCATTTTCTCTTTGCGTAGCCTTATTGGCTACTGGGACATTATTGCCACCTTTCCCTTGGTACATGTCGCCCCGTTTGGACGTTTTCCCTTTCCTTTTCTTCTGGTCCTTGACTACATCTCTTTTTCTATCACCAACTTTCAAGACTTCAGTCTGTTGAAGAGTTTTGGATTCTTTCACAACAAGCTTCGCCACACATTTCAAAGTATGCTCAATTCTTTTTGCAATGCCCACAACTTCATCTAAGCATGGATCATCCTTTAGCCATATTTCCTCTCTAATTTTGTCATTTGAGTAGTGTAACATGAACTGATCTCTAATATGCTCATCAAGTTTTTTCTCAAACTTGCAATTAAGTGACAAATGCCTCAGCGCAGTAATGTATTCCTCCACAGTCTCACCGTCATGCTGGTATCTCATACCAAAGTGGTAACGTTCCAACACAGTACTTATCTTTAGTTCAAAATGTTTGTCCAGTTTCCCCAATGCCAAATCAAAATCATTTGCACCTTCCTCAACATCTAATTCACTCAAATCTGGTAGAGTTTCAAAGATTCTCTGCCCTTCATACCCGAGAAGGTGCATGAGCATGGACACCTATCTCTCAACTTACATGCCATTACCACAAGTAGCCTTCACATAATGTAGGAACCCTTTCTTCCAGGGCCCCCACTTGATCCTAGGAGGGCCAGAGGTGGGCAAAAACATTTGTGGGCCCGGAATGCCAGACAAAGCCATGGCTCTGGTATGATGTCACTCACACACAGTTGCACTTGTGTGCACACAAATGACTGGCAATGTGCAGGACGCTGGTATGTTCTCACCTCTGGGTTTTCACAGCGTTATTCCCCAGTTGCTAAATACGTCCCTCGTTGCCACCTCCCACAAGTGGCCCTAGGCCGATGGTGACGCTGCTGCCTTCCTTACCGTGATGCACACAATGTAACTATATCCATCCAAATGCTCTCTGACCTAATGCCAAACATTGATCTGCTTTCAGGAAATCTGCACTCTGACGTAAGTTTGCTCTCCGGGGTTTCTCCCTTCCGGATATGTGACGTGGCGTCTACCACACCTCTCTTCTCCCGATGCGCTGGGAATCGCTGGGCGGAGCCGGGACCCACTTCCTTACTCGTGACACGTCACGATACACAATCGCGGGTGCTTTACTCGAGTGCGAACCTCGAGTGCGAGCACAGCTTCCCTTCGTGCTCTCGAGACGGGCTCGCACCGTCCCCGAAAAGCGACTCCAGAGGGCCGGCAGACCCAGTGCGCTCGCACCTTCCTCACTTGCACTCGAGGGAGCGGCCACCGAGGGAGCGCGGGTGGTCGCCGGCACCAGGCGCTCAGAGCGGCCCAAGAGATCGCCGGCACCCCATAAGACCGGCAGGTCCGCGGGATCTGGATGCAGCTCAGCAGTTTGGTGCCAGGTAGGACCAGGGCGCAGAGGGCTATTCTGGACAGCACGGCTCCGTCAGAAAGGCCTCTCGGTCAGCGGTCTCGAATCTTGAAAGTGATTAGTAATCCAGCAGCTGCTTCACCTCTGCATTACATCCCATCCTCGTCGCCATGTGTAGACGCAAAGAAACCAGGCCAATATAATTAAGGCAAGATGGTTTATTGCATATTAGGGAGGCTGGATATAGGAGACCCCCAACCATCCACCAGAGCAGCATCAACTGATTACAACTCAAACAGTAACATTCTATAAACAAAACATAAGAACGTTCATGGGGTCATCACTAGACAGGATTCTATATGGATACGGAAGCTGCCCAGTTAAACACCATAACAGTAACCAGCCCAATCGCGTGTGAAACTTCCCACGCACCCCTGAAATACACGTACCCAGGCCAATCGCATGTGCAACTTCTCGCGCACCCCTGAAATACACGTACCCAGGCCAATCGCGTGTGAAACTTCCCACGCACCCCTGAAATACACGTACCCAGGCCAATCGCGTGTGAAATTTCCTGCACACCCCCGTAATACACGTACCCCACTCGCACAGGCCCTCTCATGTGTGAAACTTCCCGCGAACCCCGTAATACACATACCCTGCTTACATCGCGTGTGAAACTTCCCGCGAACCCCAGTAATACACGTACCCCACTCACACAGGCCCTTTTGCGTGTGAAACTTCACACGCACCCCAGTAATACACGTTCCCTTCTTGGCGTTTGCTGTTTGGCAGCCCTGTAAACTGGTCCAGGGTTAGCGCAGCCCTTTGCGCTGAATTGGGAATTTTGATGGCTTTTCCTTGCACAAGGGCTTTCTTGGGGGCGCAACTGGCGCTGCTGCAGGGTCGCTGCGCCACTCTGCGCCACGGCTGATTTTGGAGGCTAAAATCCATGAATACGCTGTGTGCGGAAATCGATTTTAGCGCACGCGGCTGGCGCAGACATTCGCACACGCACACTGTGCGCCAGCCGCGTGCGCCACTTTTGTGCGAAATTCTATGAATTACCCTGCAAGTGTTTTGCTTAGTGCCTCAAAATCGTATTTGCACGTAGTGCCCCCCCCTTCTTAGTGCCAGGATGCCCAGGGGTTAACACTGGGTTGTGCAATTGAAAAAGATGGAAATGGAAATGTTTCTTCATAATGGCTATATTTAGTCTTTCATGTACATCCTCTTTTTTTGTTATCATTCTGATTCAAATTTAGAAAAGCAATAGGTGTATGCAGGTTCTTTCCAAGCATACGCTATTAAAATACAAAGGCGAACTGACCTAGATACAGCTATGACTACAAAGCGCAACATGCATATGCTGTCTATCTATCTATCTATCTATCTATCTATCTATCTATCTATCTATCTATCTATCTATCTATCTATCTATCTATCTATCTATCTATCTATCTGTCTGTCTGTCTCTCTATCTATCTGTCTGTCTGTCTGTCTGTCTGTCTTTCTAATAGTTCTGTTATGCATGCTAATCCTATCTTATTTTTTTCTTGTAGTTGGAAAATGCTCAGCTGGTGAACATTCTTCCTCCAATTGCACCTGTAACACCCAGGATTGGAACCTTTCAAAATATTTCCCTGATGGTTACCCCTGAAATTGCAAATGGGGAAATTGGCTTCACAAGTAACCTGACAATAATTGCCAATGAACCTGAGGATTCTTCTACAAATCTGGTAAATATATGTTTTGCTTTACATGTTTGAGCCCTAATCATGTTTGTCTGAGACAGGGATCTCGGAGTTGTAGTCAAGCGCCAAATCCCCCCCATGTTGCGGACCAAACTGTGTTTGAATTAGTTGACTCTAAATGGGAGTTATTTAATTAGCCCGTTGTTATCCTGAAAAGCTGGCGTGGTGGTGGCTCTCAAGGACTGAACTCGGAGACGCCTGAAAGAGCTGCCTGGCATCATATGGGGTCCCTCTGTAAAGCTATGCCTTCGATACCTGAGCCAGACAGCTCAGGAAATGGTTCTTGGCCAGGAGGACACGTTGGGTGAAATCCAGGCATGTAGCAATGAGTGGCGTGATGTGATGTACTGTGTGGTTTAGCCCACAGCTCCAGTAATGAAATCAAATCACGTGCTGCAGTTGTTAAAACAAAATAGTGTCAACAGAACTATTATTTGTAACGCTTAGCTCACCACATATGTTGAACTGGCTGCATGTGACATATGTGCCGGCTGGATGATTTGTTAAACATTGTCGAATAGGTAATATGTAAAAGCGCTTTTCTTGCCTATGGCGTTACTCCCGTAAAATTCTCTTCCTGGTTTTCTATCACTTGAATAAGTTCTACCAGTGCCACAAACGGAGGCCCCTAGAAGAAAATGAAACTCGGTACTGCATACATCTACCACTGTCAGGGTATGTATAGGAAGGCACTGCTTTCCATACAGACTGGAAAGACTTTTTACGCCTTCTAGAGATGTTATTTATCTGAAATGATATTATTTTCCCTTGAAACTAGCAGGAAATGCCAATGTTTAACAAAACAAATATTCTAGTTAATTTCATTAAAAAAGAAAATGTGCTTGTTTCTTTATATTTGGTGATGTAATCCTGTGAGTCAAAGCTTACTAGATGTCCGAGGCTTGATCAAGTGTAGTGGATTGCAATGGGTGTACTGGTGCTTTTGACAGAACGTGAGTGCAGCAGAGACAAAACATTTGTCTTCACTTAAAATATTCAATTTGTGGTTCTAATGAATGAAATAGAATAAAATAATTGCTTATACATTCACTCTCATGTTTTTGCTTACCATTTGGTAAGCTACAGAACAGGTTTTAATGTGCATACAAGTTAGTGGTAAGTACTAAGGTAGGGGTAACCAGCTTTCTAACATAGTTGCACTTGTTTTAAAAACCACTAAACCACATAATAAAAAACCACTAAAGGTTCTGGCTGCTCTCAAGGGATCTTAGTGTTCCCATTCAACCGCTAGCTCCCAGACTTCCCCTCTTTCCATCTTTTCATTTACAGGGACAGTACCCTCGTTTTTTTCATGAGCATTTCCGGACTGACAGTTCTCCTCCCACAGAAGCCCAGTGTAGAAGTGCTGACTTCTGTCATCGACTATCTTCTTAGCTCGCTGTCTAATTAGCAGCAGCCACAGCAGCAACTAGACAAACCTCTGGCTCCAGATAGCTCCCTTAAGACTGCAGGCCTGTGTGGCCTCTCCAATATTAAGGGTGATGTTGTTTTGACATTCAAATATAATGAGTGAAAATGTGAGGTGGGGTTCTGTTCTAAGTGATGCTGGAAGAATATGCAACTGGCCGCAGCAGGTCAGGGGGAGACGCCAACAGGAACATGGAGCTCTCTACTTGGAGTCTTTATATGACGCCTCCAAAGAAGAAACAAACAAGTACATGGTTGAGTTATGGTGCAAGACAGCCTATGTCTGTGCAAAATCATTGTATGCGACCTCCAGGATGCGTGGGGTCATGACAACAACAACAGATAACGTTTGCACATAGCGGAACAGGCAGCAGGCTTTAGCGGATGGAGAGATCAACCTCTTGGGAACTTACATTCACGCTCCTGTTAGAAGGGCAACTTCAGCAGCAGAGTGCCGGGACCACTGTGCCTGTTGAGCCTTAAACTAAATCTGAGACTGTTGCGTGGAAGGCCGGTTGGATTCCTGATAGCATTGGTGTTGCCAATGTAAGGGAGATGTATCATTGTTATGCTTCATACCCTTTCCTGGTCAGACCCCCGGCAATTTTTGCTGGACTTCTGGACATGTTTCTTTAAACCCTGAATGAGTGGGGCCTTTTGCCACTCATTCATTCTTATGGGCTCTGTCTTTTGGCACTCTGTTCTCTGTGTTACCTCCTGTGGAGTTTACTTTCCTTCATATCTCTTTTAAGGTGTTTATATTGTACTTTTGCAGCACACAGCTCCCTATGGGCAGTGTAGCTGGGAACCTTTGGTGTTCTCCTTTGAGATTCTTTCTTTATGCTTATTTTCTACTGTTCTTAAAGAAAGAGAGATACTTTGTATCTCTCTTAAAACTTTATATTCTGAGAGATTGGCACACACCACCTTCTGTGGAGTGCCAAGGGGATAATAAGTATCCCCTTTCTCTCTTCTCCTGCAGCTTTTCAGTCACATAGACAACCCTCTAGTCATTGCTGGTGGCAGTGGACGTGTTCTATCAACCATTGTGTTATTCTTTAACGCAGACTGTATTCACAGTCTCGGTTGTGCATAATAGGGCTCTCTAAGTTCTAATTTTGTAGCCCCATTCTTTTTTTTTGCCATTTCTAGGATGGTTGTTTGTTGTTAACCCTTCTTCTACCATTCTGGGAGGCGAAGGCCTGTGTGTGTGTTTTGCCTTTGGCGGGAAGACCTAGGTGTCCTCGCCTAGGATCCAGTGTGTCTGGGCAGGCAGGAAGTGTGGGAGGAGTTATTCATTCATCTGCTCTTTGTCTGCCTGAGTGCCTGAATGGAACCAGCTCCCACTGGGTGTCTGGCTGTTCGATTGGATCACCACCCATTCCTTGTTCTAAACTGATGTGAGAGATTGCAGAGGAGTGTGTGCTGATACTGTATGAAAGGGGAAGTTCCTGAGGTGAAAGGCAAAATGACCACTGGAAACTGAAGTAACCAAAGAAGAAGATTACCAGAGATGCCTGCCGGGCCTTTGCAACACTGTGGAGAGACCACAACTGTCCTGACCACGTTTTCTATGTGACAGAGGAACTGCAAAACATTTTCTTTCTTCCCTTTGACTAGTGGGAACAACCAGTCCCAAGACAAACTCCAATCCGAGCAATCTCGAGAGGTCCTGTGACTTTGCAGAACTGTGGAAACCCAATACCCGGAGACCTCTGACCCAATTGAAGTGCATCATTGTGGAAAGGCTGAATCCATCCAAGTCTCTGCTGAGCTGCAGTTTAACCTCCAGAGACACTATCCAACTCATCCAAGTCCCCTTAGCAGAGTGGACTCCAGGAATCGAAGAAGATTGACCGGGTGAATGGTGTCCTTTGTTGGTGCTGAAGATCAGGCGCCAAAAGTGCAGACTGACCAGAGAAGCTGATGAAATCCGTACCAGAGGTACTCCCTTGAGACTGCTGCTGAGAGATCCCACCCATTCTCCTGCCTTTCGTCACCAGACCAAGGAATCTGAAGGTCGGTCCAGCGCTGCCACATCAAGGACAATCCAGCCACAAACATGTCTTCAAACCTAAGGTACTGTGGGGAGAAAGGTATTTCTTACCTTAATCCAAGAAGTTGCTCCAGAACATTGGAGTGCACGTAGAGATGTACAGGGTACCTCTGACCTAAGCTGCTGCATGTGTCCCTTTAGTGAGTCCTTTAACAGGGTCTTGAACATTGGTTTAATCTTCCAGCATCTTAAAGACTAGAGACTAGAACATTTCCATGGGAGTTTTCATTGTTCTGCTGCTTTTCAAGACTTTGACACCTCTCTGAACTGCCTTTTAGCTAGGGTTGCGTTTTGGACTTAAAAGGCCTTACTGTGCGAAGAAACTGCCTCTATAACCCTAAACTCTGCTAGTATTTGTCTAAAAAACAGTTTTCCTTCCAAAAAATACCTTATATTATGTGGTTTTGCTAACTAAATATAATTACCATATTTCTTCTGTCTTACGCAAGTGTAACCATGAGCAGCTACAAACTAAGCAGTGACCTTTGAAAAGTATCTAAAAGTATTGCTATGTGTTTTGGTTCAATGTACTAAGTATTTAAAGACATATCTTGTGTATATATAATGCATCAATATTTTAATATACATCAAGGTGTACCTTTTTCTTTGAATTGCATTACTAACTGTGTTCGGTGTACTTACCTACAGCTCACATTTTCCTCTTATGATATGCCTGACTGCTCTGCTACTCTACCAAAGTTCCATAAGTAGTACAGACTGATACTAAGAGTTGGGGATCTAAACATCCATTGGGATAGTTTTATAAAGTCTTACCTCACAGTGGACTTTAGGAAATCTCCCCTAACAGCCAATGAGGAGCTAATTGAAATGAACGATTATTATGAGGCCATTAGTGTTGCTTGCATCCTGGTATTGCAAATGGTTGGAAACAGAAGGTCCATTGTCTGCTGATGATGGGTTTTAGGGTTGTTCCATGCTAGTAGACCCACTGTTGGGTGGTAGATAACTTGGGATGCAAACACTACAGGGATCAGATTCAGAGTAGGGGCATGGGTGTGGGAGTTTTCATGTATTATTATTATTATTATTATTATTATTATTATTATTATTATTAATACTAATAATAATAATAATAACATTGATAAAGATGAGACTCCCCAGGCTGGCCCTCTTTTATTTAAACCAGCAGTGATGGCACAATGCACAGATTGCAAAGACAGTACGTGTTGTAATTGAAAATATAATTGTTGTTAAAATTTCAGCAGTCACCTTTGATTCAGAAGCATCTACTGATTTCAACTCTCCAAGGGACCCTTAAAAGCAAAGAAAATGTAAATCAATTGAACAGATTGCCCCAATGTTTGGATGACTCAAAGATAAAAGGGTTTTGTTTATTACTTCTTCTCCACCTGTGACATTTGCCCAATAGAGAGCTTGCCCAAAGAAATCTTCAATCATTTTTCAACAAAATCCTCAAAAAATACAACCCAGAATTTAGTTACATCTCAGCTTGCATTGGTGCCTCTAGAAGAGTGTAAAAGATGTGCACAATTACAGGAGAAGGGCCCAGAATATGAATGTGCCTCAGAATTAGGTCTAGAGATGGACAATTTAGCAGAGTTTGCTGTCTTAGAAGAACAGATTCATTTGAAGTCAGAGGATAATATGGGGCAGAAAGCCCAAACAGCACCTGTGGTACATCATACACCCCAGAATCCTCGAATGATGTCGAGACACAGGTCCTTATGGGTCTGCCTGTGCTATGCACGGTGATGAAGTCCAATCATGACTCCTTGGAGGCCTGGCTGATACAGTTGCACCCCCAATCTGTTGCTCCTTGACCGAGAGAAGGAGGCAAGAGGCCATGCGCATCATTTGAACGTATTACACTAAAATACTGGTGACCTTAAGAAGACTATTGACAAAACATTGCCCACATTCCGGTCATTAGAGATGCAACAGGGAAGCCTAGAGAAAGAGGCCTGGTGTAAATATATGAAGATATGTGGGGTACCTGAATTATGAGAAGGGACAGGTACAGATGTTTCCCTTTGACAGTTCGGCCAGCCCACGAGCACTCCCTCAGCCAGATAAAGCAGCTGAGGGAGTGTTCAGTGTTTCACACCCCCACACCCATTATGGATGAGCCGCCAGTCTTGGACTAGCCTATGGGCAATAGGGCGATGACCGTACCAAATATGCAAAATGGTAGTGTAGGCCAGTCAAAATGGCCCACCTTTTTGGCCAATGTGGGCCAGTTTGAGGAGTTACTTCACTATGCAGCTAGTAGTTTTTACCATTGTTGCTGAATAAATATTCTTTAAATATCCCAATTTGTTTACATTTTAACAAAAAACACCCCCTTGGGTACTATTCAAACAGTCTGTGACTAAAGGACTGAATAGCCATTTGCAACTGCTGGCCACTTTTTCATTGGTGCCTAAGGCCGTTTTATGGTACAGTCTGACCATGTGAGCTGCCCCTGCCCATTTCCTCCAATGTAAAAAAAAAAACAAAAAAAAAAATTCTTTTTTTACATTTCATGTTGGGCTCTCGCACCCCCTCCGGCCCCCTGTGATGTGGCCACGCCCCCCTGGGGGGTGTGCGCCCCACATTTTGAAGACCTCTCCTCTATGGCCTTGCTCCTCCTTATTTTTCTCCTTTAATCTCCTTCTACTCTCCAGCCTGCTCGCTCCATTCCCAATCCATATTTTCTCCTAGCTGTCCCCGCTACCCCTGTGTGGCATACCGCTATCGTTCATTTGCACTGCTTGCACCTAAAGATTGAAACTCTCTCCCTCGCTCTTTAGGTTCTATATCTTTCTTTCCACTTTTTAAGTCCTGCCTTAAGTGCCATCTTCACTTTCACTGATCTGTTGGTTCTGCTTCTTTGACTTGCTCACCTGTACTGTACGGTTGGTTACTCTCTTCAGCGCTTAGGTGGCAAGCACTATACAAATTCAATAAAACACACAGAAAATACAAATACTTCACCTCTAAAAGCATTAAGCCCCCCTGTGTTGCTGCTACTTCTGTCCCACACTTAGAAGTGTACCCATCATCACATCAGTGACAAGAACTTGACCCATTCCACCATCTCAACCAGTAGCATCATGTTTACCAACATGCCCACTAACACTTGTCACCTCACACAGAAGATGCTCGGTCAAAGGTGAGCAGCAGCAGCACAGCTGAAATCTATCTGCCTGCTCCATGCTTCTTTCAAATGTTGCTCTGACTTGTTACTGTGTGGGCCTGACCCGTCTCTTTCAGCTACAGCTTAGAGAAGCCCAAAAGACATATAGCTCACGGAACCCTACAATTCAGTGGGAACTCCTGCACTAAAACGAAATGTTGAGAGGGGTTTGGAGCCAAACTTCGATGGGAACACCCACAATGACAATGGGTTGGTGTAGGTGTTGGTTGGCCCAAACAATTCAATGGACACGTGATCAAATACACACACCACTATTTGGGAGATCAAATCAGAACCTGCATACAGAAGAAGCTATGTGTATTGGCGAGTTTTATTTCTCTGATATTAAAACTTGGTTGATGAGGTGTCTTTTTGGGGTGTCAACTTCTTCGGCCTCGCGACCTCTTTAGTGATCGGTAGAAAGGTGTTGCGTGTGTGTGAAAAAGTGTTCGGAGGAACCACTACCCCACCTCCGAGGTTAAGCATACGTTTGTTGCTTTCACACATGAACTGCGCCACACATATTTAGTTTGAATCAATTGAAATCAAACTAAATATGTGTGCTGCTGTTCATGTGTGAAAGTAACACACCGACAACTGATATTAAAACTCCCCTACTCGCCGCATCCCATTGTCTGACTCTTACTTTGCCTATTTGGGTTTGCCCGGTGTGGCTGTTTCCCCTGCCAATGCCCCTCCCCGGAACCATGTTCCTTTCCACACTAATCAGGGTGTCCTCCATACCCTCTTATCCTGCTGCACGCCAGACCTGCCCCTCAGCCACGGATTCCTCGCTGCTGTCTTTGATGATGCTGCTGCACCCCCCCCTCCCCCCACCCCCCACTATAACCCCTGTTTCTCTGTCTGCGTCCACTCTAAACCTGAGTTTACTTCCCAGCTCTTACCATTGTACAATCATATTATCCCATTAGAAACCTTTAGTTTGGCCATCACCTCTGCAGCCTGCCCTAGTATTGTATGCACCTTTGTCCTCCGCATCCTTCTGTGGCGCACTGCCCATCTCACCTGCGCAGCCCCTCACCTGGAAACTGGCCTGCACGTCAGTTACCATTATAAAGAGATGATGGGTAATTGTGTGCCTCGGCTTCCTCAGTGCACCTTTCTCATAACTCCTTTTTCTTATATCTCCAAGTTCTCACAGCCCCACTTTTCAGCTACATTTTCTCACAGCTCCATTCGTATGCAAGGGATTTGTTGAGTCCAATGTCTGGCAGGATTGGGAAACCTATACAGCGTTATGCACTCTTTCACTGATTCCAGCAATGTCTACCTTGTTTGAAACATATTTTACAGTCAATGCACGTCTAGGCCATGGGATCCCACATGTGACGGTGTGCTGATGTACAGTTGCCATATCTGTCTGTGCACACAATGCATCAGTTTTACGGTATTCTGGTGTTATGGTGATTATTGAGAGCTGTGTTGAAGTAATTGTTCTGCTGCACGAGGTTCTGGGAAAGCGTGTGTGTGTGATAGACAGTGGGGGCCATTGTGGCCCGTCTGACACATGAGCTAAGCAAATTAGCCTCCTGACTTATTCCAAAGCAGGATTCCAAGTTCAAAGAGAATCCATAGCAGAATGTGTATGTTTTCATACTGATGTGTGAATTCCAACTAACCGATGATATCTCCAAGGATGTTGTAACAGCCCCATCTTTCTCCAAGAGTTCCAAGGTTGTCACACACCTTCCATCGCATACATGTAGCTCTTCACACTAGGCCTTTGCTTTCCTCTGCGGGCACATGCACTACATTTCAAGAGTTGAACATGGCAGTGTGTGCCCAAAGTCTGTGGTATTATGCTGTAATGTAGTTGCCCTCCTTGCAGCTGGAGGGGGGTGGGGGGGGCACGGTGGGTTCGGGTTGTGGTCCTGATACTTAGACTTGGCATGCTGAAGGATAGCACACATATATGAGTAAATATAACATCCTGTCTGCTGTGTCTGCATATTCTCAGTAGACATTTACACCGCGTCCTGCTTCTCGCTCGCTTCCTCCCAGGTCTCCGTAGCCTTGCATAGAGATGGAACCGATGGGCAGGCCACTGTGTACTGGAGCTTGACACCCACTGGCACCAATGCGAAAGCTGTGACCCCGGATGACCTCAGCCCTTTCAATGGCTCTGTCATATTCCTGTCTGGGCAAAGTGACACAGCGATCAACATCACCATTAAGGCCGACGACGTCCCTGAACTAAATGAATCTGTCATCATATCCCTGGATAGGTACCACACTTTTACATTATTTTTGAAAGCTGCAGAAGAAATTGGAATGTATTCTATGATTCTGATAAAGATATTATGCTGAGAACAGTTTGGTAGTGTGGATGTTTTTTAGAAATAGCTGAAAGTGATCTGAACTGGTAGCAGGCTACATTATATTTGAAGCTGCTGATAGAGAGAAAAGTGCACGTGACAGTCATGGAAAGCACAGATGTATTATCTTTTGAATGCCTTTATGCAAAGGGTACATCTATGAAAAACATTTGCGTGCATAGGTCTCATGGCGAAATATGTTTAGCAAATGCATATATGTTTAGAGATTAAATGTCTGATGCTCTTTACTAAGTTCCATTGACAAGGTATATACATCAGGTAAGTCCAGGGGTAAGTAAGTAGGAAGGTACACAGGAGACATCCAACGGTCTCCTCTCTCACATGCTGCTTCACTCCAACTGACCTTCATGGAGCTTACAGGGGCAATCACACCACAACCTTCCACAGGCATAACATTCCATCAGGTATGCTCTCATGTAGGCATTCATTCAGGATCAAGGCAGGGAACACAAGACACAACAATATACATTGCAAGTGTTGCAAATAATCAGAAATGGCTGTAAATAAAAGAGAAAACTACAGGTTGATGTACATTGTAATACACAGGGCATGATTTTGGAGAAAGATGTCATACTTTCTGACAGCGTATCCTGCACAAGGTGTGCTGGCAGTGAAGCAGCGAAATAAATAGTGGTTTACATCATGAATTTGTGATTAGGCCACAAAAAGTATGTATGGGTAAAGTGGCCTGCCTTTTCGCACCAGAAAGGCGACTTTCTAATTTCTTTTTTTAAATATTGTATTAGCTTTTTTGATTAATCATGAAATAATGACGCTATGCCCTTTGCCCCAAGTGCCACTCCTTTGCTACTTTCACGTTTTCTGTAACTGATGCAATATGGAGGGGTCTATTCGCCTTGATTTCTGATGTATCCTCACGCTACTGCCCTGGTCTCTCCTGCGTCTACCTCCGTTCTTATTTAAATGTGGCAACCAGGAGTAATTGATCCGCCCCCTTATCGCACACTAAGCCATCACCTATCAGTCCTGATGTCATCATCCTCTTCTCTTCTGTTACTTGTGTCTTAAGGTTGAGTTCATCCACATCTCGCCGAGGTTCTACTCACTCACTTCCTCCGCCCTGTTGCCTCCGTATATCCAGGCTATTCAGCTGTACCCGAAAGTTGGGGTTCGATCGCCTGCCCATCTCCAAATTATGCGTATTTTTGCCATCACAGTTGCCAGTGTTAGTAGTGGTTTAGTACCTCATTGCCCCCTCCCCCACCCATATCTTTAATGCATCTCTGATAGAGAGTCTTAATTTACGGTATTTATTTTTAGAGTTATAGCAGTGCACAAAGCCCTGGGGCATCTAGGCGCTAGCTACAGTATGTGCAAAAGCATAGTCCACAAAGTGCAGGACCACGCAAAGGGTTACAAACATAAGGGTAAAGCCTTACAGCACGGTACGGGGCTACTTCTGGTATGCAAGCAAACATGAATGACAAAATAGGCATGAGTGCATATTCTGGCAAAACCTCGCCTCGTGGTACAGGGGCTACTACAGGTATGTAAGCAAACATGAATGATAAAATAAGTATTAGTGCATATTATGGCAAAGCCTCCCCTCTTGGTATGGGGGCTACTACAGGTATGTAGGCAAATATAAATGACAAAAATAAGTACGAGTGCATAATCTGGCAAAGGCTCGCCTCATGGTACAGGTATGTAAGCAAACATGAATGACAAAAATAAGTATGAGTGCATATTCTGGCAAAGCCTCGCCTCATGGTTCGGGGGTAACTACAGGTATGTATTCAAACATTAATGACAAAAATAACTATGAGTGCATATTCTGGCAAAGCCTCGCCTCATGGTACGGGGAGCTACTTCAGGTATGTAAGCAAACATGAATAAAAAAAATAATTATGAGCCCATATTCTGGCAAGGCCTCGCCTCATAGTACAGGGGGGGTAAGTACAGGTATGCAAGCAAACATGAATGACAGAGCAAAGAGACAAAGTAAGGTTGTTACAGGTTTGTTACAGGTTAGCATTAAGCAAAGAGACAAGATAAAGAGAGTAACAGACTGTTAGGGAGAATCCTCTGTAAAGGCTAATTTCCCAAACATAGTGAGTCCCCCAGCAGCTTTGCTAGATTTTTGGGGTTTATTTTTTTCTCCTGCTAAGAGTGAGACTCTTTTTACTCCCACTCTTAGACATGATTGAAGGTGTTCCTTTATCTTTCCATGTGTTTTATGGGCTATGGGGTCTTTTACTCCATAGGTTCTCATGTGTTTTTGATGCGGGTTACACAGCACCCTCCGTGCCGTAACCCAGGGGTGTCATAGCGACCCCCAACATAGACTCCATACCCTGGGACTGACTACTGTCTCCCAGGGCATGTAAAGTCACCATTGGCTTTACTAGTCCCAAATTATGAACAGAAACCAGTACAAAGCATCATATTGTGGACGTACTGGTCGAGGCAATTCGATTGCCCCGGGGTCTGTTGTTCGAGGGGGCACGTCTCTGTCCCCCTGATCGAGTTTTGGCTGGTGGCAGTGGATACTACCTTTTATATTCGACCGCAAATATATTCCTATGGGATTTTCCCATTGTTCGAGGCTAGCACTTTTTAATATAGCCCCGAACATACCGCCGGTTTATTAAATTAATATAAATTCACCGGTTGGTATTTTTTGCTGAAACTCGGTTCCAAAATGGCGTTTGTGTTCGCTTCTGTGACTCCAACCCAAGTCGAGCCCTTTGTTCCACTTTTTGGCGGGCTTCTCCACAGAAGTGGTGCCACTCTGTCTGGGTACCAAAGGGGCTGTGGGAGGGGGTTTAGACACCCTGGACTGAGTTGCCTTGGCAACTCAAGTCGCACTCTGGTGTGATTGGCCCAGTGGTGAGCCGCCCGGCTCACCACTTAGCATGTTTGAGTGACAGCTAGGACTGATGAATAGGGGTTTTCTGCATAAAAGCAGGGCTTTGGGGACTGGAACTGCAGAAGTTGCCACAGGACCTAAAGAATCTGAGGAGGGAGAAGCCGAGCCAACCTGCAACGATGACACCACCGGTGGAGCCCTGCTGATTCGTCTCACCACTTTTCCCGACGACAGAGGAGATCTCCAGTCCGGAGAGTCTTCTTCCTTTGACTGGTAGGGATAACCAGTTTGCCCAGTTTGCCCATCTTTTCACCTTCCTGGATCATCTCGTTGCCGCCTTGCTTGTGCCAAGCACCCCGGCACCCGGGATACCACGGTTTACCACTACCGCGAAGAAAAGGGTAGTACCTTGTAACCGGAGAACTCTGCGGCTGGTTTCTTCCCTGGCAGGGCAACGACCTTCATCTTTCCTCCACGTCGAGGCCTTCTCTTCCTCTGGACGAAACACTGACTTGCACCCGCTGCCAGGAACAACTGCCCCCATTGGAGCGTGCTTCCCTTGCGACAGATCGTTCGGGGTGACAGTAAATCCTCGACTTTCTAACCTGGGTTAGCCTGGGGCCTGTTAACTAACTTTTCCTGACTTGATCTCATCTTTTTTTGAACTATCTACAAAGACTCCTTGGGCATAACCCCACTGTGTGATCCTGGACACATTTTGCTTGCTCTCTCTAAGAGTGGGCCTGGCATTTGAATTTCCTTGCTCTCCAGTAGACTTTGCCTAACCTGCCTCACTGTGGTTCTTTTAAAGGTATTGAAATTGTGTGCTTTCATAACTCTGCCTTTTCCCTCCCTTTTTTTTAGAACTTATTAGAGTGCCATCTTAGGTTAAGTGCTCACCTCTGTCTGAAAATAAGTGGTGTTTCTCACTAAGACTTGTCTAATAAGTAATCAGGGTTGTATATCTATAATAGTGACTGTGTGTTGAATTTACTTACCTCTTTTTGTGCTAGTGTAATTAATTTACAAGTGTGTCTTTAAATAAATAATTATATACTTTTACACCAAAGCTGTGGTCAGTGTTTGCTTGTGCTACTGTAGCTCTGTACCTATTGTGTATACGCTATATACTGCCTAACTCTTCTTGAGAGAAGTCTGACTGCTCAGCCACAGCTACCAGGTAAATCTGGGTGGTGCAGACTGCTACCAATTGGGTTTACTGCCAACACCTGTAGTCTTAAGTCTTTTGCAGTGGTCCCTAAGGGAACTGCAAAGGTTTCTGCCTAACACAGACATATTTCAAATATAGCCATAGGATGCAAGTCAGAATCGGTAGGTTTACAGATAAGTTGCAAGTTTAGCACTAGGCTAAAAAGTCAAATCACGTGAAACATTAAGCCAGTCCGCCGAGGCATTTGCAACAGAGCTGCTAGTGTAATGCATGCCAAGAACGTATTTAAACGTTGATAATAACAGTGTAATTTGCAACATATGATCTGCTGTGTATGTGAACTATGATTAAATACCTGGGAATAGGCATTGGACGAGGCAGAATTGACCCTACTGCATGCTTACATCGCTGGCATCCTCATCCTCCCGAGCGTAGCTCTAAAATCGAAGATCCCGTGCAGAGTCGTGTGCCAGTCACCATTTGGAGCTTTTTGGGATTTCTCTGTAATATACATGTTCTTGCCACCATTGGTCTTCTTCCATGCCTCAACCCCTCCCTGCCATTTTTCCCTGAGAAAATCTGTGTATTTATCTGTGTCCCTTGAAACGACACTGCAAAGGTGTGGCCTCTATTTGACCCTTGAATACATTGGTTTGCAGTCCTGATCCCCCGTGTTTGCATCCTGAGCCTGCACGTGCTTAAGAAATTCATGTTTTACCGGTATGAATAAATACCTATTTTTGTCAACACTGTATTCTTGCTTAAGTTGGTGAAAGGTCCTTACAGTATCAGCCTATGCCTGCTTCCCTCCTAGTTCTGAAGTTCGTAGGTTTAATGTACTGTGTCGTAATGCCCCATCATAATAGGATATTGGTTGGCATTGTGACTGGGTGAAATAGTAACATTTGTTCATTTCGTTTTTAATGTATGTTTTATAAGATTCAGTCTTTCTTGTGCTTCCATTGTTAACATTTGCCACCTTTTCTCCCTCGCCTTCGTTGACTTAAGATCAATGTTTTGGTAAGATTGCTTACAGGGGCACACTTCCTGCTGATGTGTAGTGTGTTCCCACCCATTCAGGAGCAATAACTAGTTCCATGTCCTAAATGACTGAATAGTGAGGCACTCACCAGTTGTATGTGCTCAAAACTGCAAGAACCTAGCATAGCTCCCCTATAGCATCCCATCCTTCCCTATATTCCTGCAGACCATTGCCTATTTAGATTACTCTTCTTAGGACAGGATTTCATGATTCATATTATCTAGAGCTTTCAGAAGAAAGTGGAATTACAATATCAGCATGAAACATTATCATGAAACCTAGCACAGCTACTACTATTAGATGCTTAAATTAATGTGCGCACTGCTAGTATATTTTGTGTAAGTAAACATGTAATTTCCTTCTCTTTATCAACCCATGGATATGTTGCTTGGGTAGCTCATCCTTGCTAATTGATTTCATGTAGCATTCGAGTAATACAACCTTGAGAGACAATAAAGGTTGTCCACTAGAAAGGATTCAGGAACATAGATTCTCTATTAGCAACCTTGAGGTTGCTGAAGCCAATTAGATTGCTGCAAAACCGAGCTGAATCACCCTACCATCTTCTCCCTGTTCCCTCCACTTGCTACATCCCATCCAATCCCCCTGTAGTTCCCTCCTCTGCAGATGCCACACAACTGTGTTTTCCTGTGCCACTACATTTCATTGGTGGCAATCTTGGATGAGTATTTTTTTAAAATAAATAGGTGGCAGTGAGTGCACGTCCCATTGATTCAAACAAATACATTGCCATGAGCACCCCGTATTATATACTGTTAGGGTTCAGAAGCAGGACGCTGACACAGTGGTGGCATTTTGGTTGGCAACAGACTTTTATTATAAGGAAAATAAAGGAAAAAACCTATCTCTGCCTAAAACTAAGAGGGATTTCCCTGCCTCAACTCAAATGTTAAGGAGTTGGTCAGAATGTCAGTCGATATCAAAATAGTCCACTGTCCTGTGTCAAAAGCGCCTATTTCCAACCCTCCCTTCCTTCCTCAGGACAGTGTCCTGTTGTACGTGGAAAGCTCGCCTGCGAGACTGGCTCCATTCACCACATTTCTATTCACCCCAAAAGGCCCACATAAAGTTCCAGGTTCAATCAAAGTAAAAGTTCACAGTTCCAACACAAAGAACTCTAGACAACACCAGGGGGAATAACTCCCTTCGCATGGTCACAGTATTCACAAGGCTAAAAGTATCGGCTCTCCTCTCTTGGCCTTCTCCAGACTTTCAGAACACCGTCAGGTAGAGTGACTCTCTTCACCTGGTCGCTCCCTCTCCTCTCTTGGCTTCTCAGGGTAGTCACAAACAGCACCAAGGGGAATGACTCCCTTCCACTTCTTACAGTGTTCACAATACAAAGAGGACACCTCTTCTCTCTTGGCTTCTCAGAGTTTGCACTAACAGCACCAGAGGGAATGACTCAACAAAGTTCACAATGCTCCGGGTCCTAGACCTCTTCTTCTCTCTCTTTCTGCTTGCACCAACTTGGTTCGCATACCTGCCAAGTACAATCCTTAGTAAACTGTTCTGTCATTTCCCTTCTTCCCATGGCAGTGGGTCCCAAACCCCTCTTCTTTATGTTTGGGTACTTGGAGCCCTCTTCTCCCAAGTACCATCACGAGGAAGATGACTCGTGTTGTTCTCACATAGGGCCTCATTACGAGGTGGGCGGTAAGGGATACCGGGCACCGGTAAGGAGACCGGTGGTTACCAGTCAATTGGTCGAAAACATTTGGTCGACAGGACAATTGGTCGACACCATTTGGTCGAATGCCAAATGGTCGAATTTTTTTTATTTATTTTTTTACCCCTTTTTTTTTTTTGGGGGGGGGGGTCCCCCCCCAACCCCCTTTTTTTTCTTTTTTTTTTCTTTCCCCACACGAAAACCCACAAAAAAAATATATAAATAAAAAAAAAAAAATTCGACCATTTGGCATTCGACCAAATGGTGTCGACCAAATTGCAGTCGACCAAATTGCAGTCGACCAATTGACAGGACACCGAGACCGGTGCCGGTAATCCCTTACCGCCCTATTCCAAGGTCTGACCACATGTCCCTTATGGGTCCCGCTAAGGGACCAGGGTGCTAATAACGGGCTTGCAAGTCGCGAGCCCGTTATTAGTGCCCTCCCCATTCCCATTGAGCCCTATGGGGGCTCAAATGGGAATGGGGAATGGTTTGTTCAATGGGGACTTACCAGTCCCGCCAGGGTCGGACTACACCGTTAAGTCCACATTGAACAACACCGGACTCGGTCACGGTATGGGAGGCAGCCATGGCGCTAATAGCACCATGGCTACCGTCCATCTCGAAATGACCCCCATAGTGTTGGGTCCCAGACCCCTCTTCTTTGCCTTTGGATAATTGGGGCCCTTTCCTCCCAAGTACTGCCACAGGGAAGATGACTTGTGTTGCTTTCGTTTGGTGTGTCCCAGACCCTTCAGCTTCTCTTTTTGCTACCTGTGCACTTCATTGGCTGCCTGTTGCCAAGAGAATGACATGTAAAACTCTCTCCTGTTTTTAAATGATTACATTACACCCATCCAAAACTTCTGGCCACTAAACTACAGTGTTGCTGTCCCTACAGAGCTTGTTGCTCATCAAATGTGAACCAGCTTGTGGTTCTGCCCTTCTGCTACTTACACTTTGGCGGAAGGTGTAACTCTATGCAGTCTGCATGTGTGTAACTCACTTCCACTAACTTTACAGCCCCCCCCCCGATGTCCTTCTCGAGCTCTCTGCTCATCCACCTACAACTGTCTGAGGGTCAGCCCCTTTTCCAAGCAAACAGTTGGGGGCAGATCTTTTTCTTCAGCTGGGGCCTCCCTCTGGAACTGCCTCCCTCCCTCTCTCAAACTTGAGCAGAACCATCTTTGGTTTCGGAAGCAACTCAAGACCTTCCTCTTTGCTTGTTTCCGCTTTCTCTCTTCCTCTTCCCTGTTGATGACCTGTCTGACCCACGCACTGGTCACCTGGCCACCCTTTGAATTTGGGCCCAGGTCTCTGCCTGTCCAGTTGCACGTCACACTGCCTTTTGGCCCCAAGCACTCGTGGTCTGTATCTGTAACCCTACAGTCCCCTCTCTCCACACTTAGGAGCCACCCGCCAGCTACACCCTCTGATTACTGGCAATTAGCCACACGCTGGCTGCACTCTGTTACCTACACTTGTCCATCCCCCCTCCCTTTTGCACTTCTCCATCCTCCCCTTTTTTGCACTTCTTCCCTCCCCCCTCCTCGCACTTGCGCAATCTGAATTACTTAAGTCCTAGTAAGATTGTTGTTTTGTCCTCCCTTTGTTTCCCCCTCCTTGTCTTGTCGCGCCTCGAAACACTTGTGTACAGGCGCGTAATAAATGCTGTATCATATCATATCATATCATATCCTCTCTTTAAGAGAAGGTTAAGGACCTGGCTATATGATTCTGCAGAATTCCCCTCCATTTGTGAAGCTGTTTGGTCAGTAACGCATGTACCAAAAGTCTAGGACTTACCTCACTACTGTAAAATGTTTCAGTCGTCCTGTTCCTGTTTTGCTTATTTCAGTAAAGTGCCAAGATGTCATAAGCAGTGATAGTCCGCTCTGTAAACTCACATAGAAATATAGTTGCCCTCATCCCCTGGCACGTGAGAAGCAGAAAGACACTGACAATCGCTCAAGTCCATGCAACAGAATAAGCTTTCAGTTTGATAAGCGTCAGTTGATGGCGCATGTACCGTACCAGGGTGTCAGTAGTGGCAAATGTCCCATCTGACCCGATCCCACAAACAGATCCTGTACATCCTTTGTTCTGGAATATCATTGGGCCTTCGTTTACATCGGGTCTTTTGCTTTCCATGTGTAAGGAGGCAAGAATGCCTCCATGTTTTCCGGGGTTCATGAATCCCAAGTGCCTGCTAGCCCTTCTGCAACGCCACGCTCCCAGGCAAAGTCATGAGCAGCCAGATCCCTTTCTGTGATAGATCCAAGTTAGTCACGTGTTCACCCTGGGCTCGAGGACACTCAGCCTTCCGATACCCTGCCGGCAGCAGATGGCAGGTTCTTCACCTTATGATGGCTCATAGACATCTTTGCTGAGTGACACTGGTGAGTATATGATGCATGTTACAAGACAGCACTCACAGTCTCAAGAGTAATGGCACTTCATCAGTTATTTAAAAAATATATTTTGCCAATGTTTTACTGCAGAGGAGATTGAACTGGGCCGTTTGCTGATACCGAATGCACCTCTTTTCAGCTTTCTGAGTTTAGCAATAAGGGCGGCACCCTGTGGTGCTGATTCTCTAAGATCTGCGCTGGACATGCTTGTGCGCACCTCAGATGTGCACATGCTACCTTTAGCATAAGGGATACACCCTTTGGTGCTGATTCTCTAAGATCTGCGCTGGACATGCTTGTGCGCACCTCAGATGTGCACCTGCTACCTTTAGCAATAAGGGCGGCACCCTGTGGTGCTGATTCTCTAAGATCTGCGCTGGGCATGCTTGCGTGCACCTCAGATGTGCACCTGCTACCTTTAGCAATAAGAGCTGCACCCTTTGGTGCTGATTCTCTAAGATCTACACTGGACATGCTTGTGCGCACCTCAGATGTGCACCTGCTACCTTTAGCAATAAGGGCGGCACCCTGTGGTGCTGATTCTCTAACATCTGCGCTGGGCATGCTTGCGTGCACCTCAGATGTGCACCTGCTACCTTTAGCAATAAGGGCTGCACCCTTTGGTGCTGATTCTCTAAGATCTACACTGGACATGCTTGTGCGCACCTCAGATGTGCACCTGCTACCTTTAGCAATAAGGGCGGCACCCTTTGGTGCTGATTCTCTAAGATCTACGCTGGACATGCTTGTGCGCACCTCAGATGTGCACCTGCTACCTTTAGCATAAAGGATACACCCTTTGGTACTGATTCTCTAAGATCTGCGCTGGGCCTGCTTGCGTGCACCTCAGATGTGCACCTGCTACCTTTAGCAATAAGGGCGGCACCCTGTGGTGCTGATTCTCTAAGATCTGCGCTGGGCATGCTTGTGCGCACCTCAGATGTGCACCTGCTACCTTTAGCAATAAGGGCTGCACCCTTTGGTGCTGATTCTCTAAGATCTACGCTGGACATGCTTGTGCGCACCTCAGATGTGCACCTGCTACCTTTAGCAATAAGGGCGGCACCCTGTGGTGCTGATTCTCTAAGATCTGCGCTGGGCATGCTTGTGCGCACCTCAGATGTGCACCTGCTACCTTACACCTGATCCTCAAAGCCTAAAACAGGCGCAGATCTGGAGCTGCCTGGAGCATCTCTGATGGGCCTTTCAGCAAATTTCTGTGAACTGCATTTGCGCGTGATCCTCTCCATGTTTTAGACTTTGAGACTTGGCTCTGAGGTAGAAGATGCAAATCAGAGATCTGTGCGGACATCTCCTGATTTGCCTTTTTGTGCCGTGTCCAATGCTTCAACATATCTCATTGGGCCAAATCCTCAAAAAGTGGTACAAGTAAAAAATGTGCAGAGGATGGGCCGGCTTCTCATAAAGAAACTCAAATATAAAAAAACGAAGAGGACGCACCTTTTTTATTTGCGCTTTTTTGAGAAATAATTGTTCCCCTTATTTTCAAATGTGACATGTGTGTTGCTGTGAGGCAGGATAGCAGTGCCAAAGATGCGCTGCCCAGCCTCTTTAAATACATTAGTGTCAGGAGTACGCTCCCAATACTAATATATGACAGGTTCCCAGCAACCACGTGGTTACTGGGAGCGGTTTTCACAGGTATGGGCTCTTAAAGGGCGTGTCGTAGGGAATTGTCACCCAAAAATACATTTCTATCACTGTTTGAGAGATAGAAATGCAAGTCTGCAAGCAACAGTTCACGCTGCTGCTGTCTTACTTTACAAAGAAATACATGACAGGGTCACCAATAAGCCTGTCATGACTTGTGGATTCCCTTGTGCCACTTACAGTCAGGCTCAGGGACATGCGATTATTATTTGTGGATTTGGGATGCGCATTGAAATGCGCAGACATGCCCTCCTATTTGCGCAAATGAGCCAAGGGCGTGAAAAAAGCCATCTGCATGCTACATTCGTAGGGCCTTTTTACTTGCCCCGCCTGTAAGAAACTCGCATGCGCATTGTCAGGGGTGTTGGGGGCGGGTCAGAGCCCCCACGCAATGCCGCAAGCCCCCGACACATGAAGGAACCACCAGACACCAGTCCTTCGTGTTCGGGCTTCCCGGTCGCTCTGATGCGGCCGGGAATGCCCCCTTTATTTATACTTAGCGCGGCGGCGTGAAACGTCACGCCGCCGCGTAGGCCCGTCATCGGGCAGCGCCACACTCCTCCTTTTCCGGGAGGAACACGAACATGGATTAACAGTAACTTAATTAACCAGGAAAACCACACATCTAACATAAACACTACTGCACACCCAAAACAAAAACCCCTTTAATGTCATCCACCCAGATCTTATCACCCCAGTTCGCGAATCAATCGTCCCACAACATATTCGCGGAGGTAGGCAGGTTTCCCTCGCCCAGCCCTCTGGGGGTACCTCCGGCCTACCTCTGGCACGTGATGTCCTTCCGCCGCGTCTCCCCGGACTGGGGATTCGGGTCCTTCGCCCCATAGACCTCCGTCAGCAGGCATGTCTGGTGGATCAGGTTCGGGCGGGGTCTCAGTTCGTGAATCACCCAGTTTCTTGAAGAAACTCACGTTTCGGGTGACAGCCGACCGTCCATCCGAGGCCGTCACCATGGATCCTTTCACTGCCACTACATCCAAAGGCTCCGGTTCATAGGGGAGCGATAGCTTCCCGTGAGGGTGTCGATTCCGGATCAGGACCTCATCTCCCGGTTCAAGTCTTTGAGGTCGGAGACCCCTGCGCAGGTTCTCCTGTTCCGTTCGGACTCGTCTTTCCGCCTCCACCCGCGGAATATCGATGACCCCTGGTTCTTTCTCCCCCACTTCCGGCAGCAGTCCCATGGAGCACCTCTTGAATAATGCCTCGGCGGGTGCCACTCCCGTGGCGGCATGTGGGGTGGTGCGGTACACCCGCAGAAACTGATAGTGGGCGCGTTGTAAGGATTGCCCCTGCCCCTGAGCAATTCGGAACGTTTTATTCAGGGTCCTCATCAGTCTCTCGGCGTCCCCGTTTGCACGGGGCCACAGGGGGGAGATCTTCCTGTGTTGTATTCCGCAGCTCTCCATCAACTCAGAGAACCGCTCACTTTGGAAGGGCGATCCATTATCAGAGCATAGAGTGTGGGGGAAACCATGGGCCGCAAATATCTTCTCCATGGCCACCACCACATGCTCAAAAGCCACCGACTCGACGAACTCAACCTCCGGGTATCTCAAGTGTTCATCTACTATCACCAGGAAGTGAGTGCCCACTGATGTTGAACCAAAGTCAGCGTGGACGATCTCCCAGGGCCTGGTGCCACGGGGCATTGCCTCAATTGCAGGTTCTCGTTGCAGCGGAGAGGCCGCCTGACACCATACACAGGCCGCCACGAAATCGTCCACCCTTTTTTCCAACTCCGGAAACCAGACTTTCGAGCGGAGCCGCGCCTTGGTCTTAGCGGCGCCCTGATGTCCATGATGGGCAAGACGGATCACGTCGCTCACCTTCGACCGTGGGATGACGATCCGGTCACCCCGGAGTAACAGCCCTGAGTCGGAGAACGACAACTCCTCCTTCACCTTCCACAACTGCTCCAGCGCTGTTCTGGCTTCCTGGGTGCGCCCGGACACGGCTCCGAGGACGGACTTCCAGGACCCACTGTGCATTGTGTCCTTCAAGATCCGAAAACACTCGTCCTCAGCCGCAGCAGCCTCCAACTCCTCTAGGGACATCGCATTTGGCGTTGCCGCCTCCACCACCATTCGTACATAACTGTCCGCCTCTTCTCCGCAAGTGTCATGTCCATCTCCCCCACCAACTCCCGGATGACGAGACAGGTAGTCCGCGGCATTGTTGGCCCCCGGCCGATATACCAGGGTGACTGAATACTCGAGGAGGGCGAGCATCCACCTCTCAATTCTAGCTGGTGGCTTTGACGATGATCCCACTAGAATCGGAAGCAGCGGTTTGTGATCAGTCACCACCATCACTGGCCGTCCCAAGACATAGAGCCGGAAATGCTTGCAGCCCCACAGCACTGCCAGGGCCTCCCGCTCGATCTGGGAGTACCTCTGTTCCGTTTCGGTGAGCGCTTTGCTTGCATATGCCACAGGTCGAATAGCCCCGCTGCGGTCCACTTGAGTCAACACTGCCCCCAGCCCGAAAGGACTCGCATCCACCACAATCTCCGATTCCAAGGCGGGGTCGAAAAACGCCATAGTATCTCCCGCTGTGAGGGCACCCTTAATGTCCTCAAAGGCGGCCTGTTCGAGAGGGCCCCAATGCCATGGTGACTCCTTCTTGGTCAGCGCCCGGAGTGGTTCGGATCTTGAGGCTAAGTTCGGGATGAACCGCCCGCAATACGTTACCATCCCCAGGAAGCTCCTCACGTCCGTCACAGACTCGGGGGCCTTCGCCGCTTTGATGTCCTGCACCTTCTTCGGGTCTGGCGACACCCCCCCCTCCTTGAATATGAAGCCAAAAAATTCAATCGAGGGGCGCATGAACTCACACTTCTCCCTGTGCAGGGTGAGGCCCAACGATTGAAGTCGTCTTAGAGTGTCCTCGAGCCTCTTCATGTGATCCACTTCGGTTTTGGCAAACACCAGAATATCATCGCTGATGTTGAGGACGCCCCCTAGATCTGCTAGGGCGCCCCTGATGATGTTTTGGAACACTTCAGCGGCAGACAACACTCCAAAACTCAGCCGCTTGTACCGATATAGTCCCCGGTGTGTGGTAAACGTTGTTATGTACCGGGACTCTGGATGAAGGACGACCTGGTGATATCCGGCTCGGAGGTCCAGCTTCGAGAACACTCGAGCCCCTTGAACATCAGCAATGATATCATCGATCGTTGGAGTAAGATGGCGTTCCCTTTTGATCGCTTTGTTGGGGAGCCTCATGTCCACGCAAATGCGTACCGAGTCGGGTTGCTTGGGCTTTCTGGCCACCACGATCGGGGACACCCAGGGGGTCGGGCCCTCAACCTTTTCGATGATGTCCAAGCTCACCAAATTGTCCAGCTCCTTATCGACCTGCTCCCTTAAATGAAAAGGTACTCGTCGGTGTTTCAATGCGATGGGCTGAACTGACTCATCGATGTGTAATCGAACTGGTTCCCCGATCATCTTTCCGATCCCACTGAAGAGTGCAGCATATTTGTCGAGGAGATCGTTAATGTCCTCCAGGTGGACGGAGTATGCAAAGCTGACGATACCTAAGGCCTCCGCAGCTGCGCAACTGAGCAGGGTATTGTTGCTCACCGGGGTCACATAAAATCGGGCCCTGATTTGCGAGCCATCATGTTCCACGTCTGCCACGAAGGCACCGTCGAGCGGTAGCGGTTCCTGACCCCCAAACGCAAATATGCGGGCCTTCGGTGCGACCAGACCCGGGAGGGGTTTGAGGGAGTCATAGTGCCCTCTGGCCATCACATTGACAGAGGCGCCGGTGTCAACGAGCACTGGGACTGGGGAGTGATTGATCTCGACCATACATCTCGGCTGTCTCAGGCTTCTTCCTTTAAGCACTCCCACGCTTGAGACGAAAAATATGTTTTCCTCGTCTTCCTCCTCGGCTCCTTCCGGATGGGACTCAACTTCCCCTTGTTCCACCTGGGCAATACTGGGCTGTTGGCTCTGGCGCAGAGCCCATGTCCGTGCCTGACCTCTCGGCACCATCACCGGCGTGGCTGCCTGACACACTCTCGAGAAATGATCGGCCAGTCCACACCTCCCACAGGTTTTTCCAGCCGCCGGGCATTCTGCCACATGAGGGAGGTCGTATCCGCATTTCTGGCACGACTCCCCGGTTCTCCCAGCCCTGTCTCGGGGTCCTCCACCCGGGCGTCTCACTCCTCGGCCACCCCGCCACACGACACACACCTCCTCCGACCTCACCGACCGAGACCCAGCTTCCATCTTGTTGGCTCGCGCCTCTGCTACCTCGTGGCACCTGCCCAGCTCCAAAATACGGGGCAGCGTGAGGCCCGGCTCTCTCAGGACTTGCCTCCTGAGCTTGCCGGAGGAGCATGCCTGGATTAGCATGGTGCGAATCATGTCGTCTGCATCCCCCCATGCACAACCGAGGGAGAGGCGGCGTAAGCGACCATAAAAAGTGTCCAGCGTCTCCTCCTCCTTCTGCTTCGCCGAGAGCATGACGAACCTCTCATAGTCCACGTTCGCCAGGGGAAGGAAGTGTGCTAGGAGGGCCGCCTTGGCCGCATCATAAGAGTTGTTGACAGGAGCAAGCGATTCAAATATCTCCTGGACTGTCGGCCCTGCCGAATACAGCATGTTAGCAATTCTGCTGTCATCATCTGTCATCTGAGCAGCCCCGAAATACATGTCGAGGCGACTCACCCATCTTCTCCATCGGGGCCCCATGCTCGAGGGTGGGCCTGACGCATCGAATTCCGGAATCGGCTGCAAGGCGGCATGGGCCGCGGGTGCTCTTGCTTAGGCCATAATGGGAAAACCCGGTTGTCCAGGTGGCGGTCCTGCAAGGCCTTGGATCACGGGAGGTAGGGCGGCCTATTGTTGAGCCGCTGCCTGGCCACGATCGCGGGGGAGGGACGCTGCTGCACCACCACTGTCCGAATCCTCAGAGTCGCCCATGGGCTTGAGCGCACAGGCACCCCCACCTACTGTCCTGAGGGCCGCAACTCAGACACCCACCGACACAGTGCACCTCACCCCTCCTTCCCGGGTACACAGCAGTCCCAACACGGGGAGGAATCCGGATAGAGCACCAGTGGATGTCCAAAAACACAGTTATCCAGACCAGCCAGGCTTGATGATGAAGAGGACAAAGAAGCAAAACCCACGGCACTCTGATGATGAAGGGGACAAAGAATACTGTGGATCCACGTTGCCACTTTCCAAATGGACTTAGAAGTTCCAAAAATTGAGCCAAAGATGGTGGATTGGCCCTGTCACATCAGTCCTCTCCTGGCTTTCACACGACGTAAAAGACCCAAAAACAGGTTAAAATCCACAAATTAGACATGGGCGTGCAGGGTAGGCCTCCTGCTACTAAAGTGTCCAAAAATTAGGCCAGTTGTAACCCCACGCTCCAAACCAGAGCCTCGTGAAGTTTCACGGCCTCTGAACAAAATGGCCGCCGGCCGCGTGTGCGTCCCGCGACCCGGCATGAGATGAAACGAAAATCCGATCCGCTTCGTTTAGAAAAATGTATCTGCCAGATATTTCACCACCGGGCCCGGGTCTCCCTCACCGCTTCGTCGCCATTGTTGGGGGCGGGTCAGAGCCCCCACGCGATGCCGCAAGCCCCCGACACATGAAGGAACCACCAGACACCAGTCCTTCGTGTTCGGGCTTCCCGGTCGCTCTGATGCGGCCGGGAACGCCCCCTTTATTTATACTTAGCGCGGCGGCGTGAAACGTCACGCCGCCGCGTAGGCCCGTCATCGGGCAGCGCCACAAGGGGGCTGTATTCAAGCACAAATGATGTGCTCCCAGCACCCGAGGCCTGGGAGTGCATCTCAAAGAGACAGGCCCTTATAGGGGTTAGGGGGATTGAAATGCAAGTGGGACAGCAGTGGTTCATATCTCTGGTGCTCGGCTTGAAAGTAATGTATGACGGGGACAGAAATGACTGTCGTGCATTGCACCCCCGTACCTGTTCCAGCTGTGCATTTTAATGTCCATCCCATTTGTGATATTGAAATGGATAGACACGACAACATGGGGTGGGGTTTATTAAATTCTGTCCAGAAATTAAACACACTAATAAAACTCTCATTAGGCTGAATAAGACACATGAATGACAGGCGTTCACACATGTCAAGGCTTTGAAGAACCGCCACTAAGGAAATGTTGTGAAAAGTTACATTTATCTGTACTGGTGCTGCAGGGGACTGAAAAGAAAAGTTTCTGTGTGCAATTAAGGGCGCTGGGCCATTCCAAAGCAGGTTGAATGAAATGCGCCCAGCTGCTGCTGCTTGTAAGCAGGCACTGAGCTTGGCAGGGTCCAGAGTTCCCGAGGAGCGGCGCAAGGAAGGTTTGAATGGGCCTTGCCAAGCGCCTTGGTCCCAGGGTCAGCTCCCACAAGCGGGAACTGCCGAGCCCTGGCCGGGCATTCATACAGCAGGGTTCCCATCACATGCACATTAATAGCCGCAGGAGCGGGAATACTGCCTCCTTTATCTGCACCCTTGCTTTGGAAAAAAAATGCTCTTTTTGATGTTGTGTCAAATGGCACTTTTCCCCCTGACTCTTTGGTTCTCTTTTTTTGTGCTATTGGCAGGGTGGAGACTGCGAGGTTTGTAGTGTACTTTGGGTAAGTGCAGCGAACTGTGTCTTTGTGTCCCATGAATCCAGGCTTTGTGTGGGAAGTGTCTGCTTCTGGCAATGCTGCTTCTGCTCTTACATTCATTGCCTGTCGCAGAGCCGCGTTGCATGCATGACTGCTTGCTGTGCTTGCGTGTGGGGTTTTGCTTTTTGTTCCAGGGTGGGAGGTCAAGCAATTTTATGAATCTCTGATATCCTAACAGCTGTAAATGGGGGCGCCTTATGGTCCTACAGACGGCTTTGAACTCTCTGGCACTGCTGTCTAGAGCCCTTCCTGCTGTCTAACTTAAGAAGACTCCCCCTACCCCGAACACAGGTGGCGCCTCTTGCCAAGACTTGAGCAATAGCACTGCTGTCTAGAGCCCTTCCTGCTATCTAGCCTGAAGAGACCCCTGCTACCCCGAACACAGGTGGCGCCTCTTGCCAAGACTTGAGCAATAGCACTGCTGTCTACAGCCCATCCTGCTAACTAGCTTGAGAAGACCACCGCTACCCTGTGCACAGATGGCGCCTCTTGCCAAGACTTGAGCAATAGCACTGCTGTCTAAAGCAATTATTGCTGACTAGCCCGAGAAGACCCCTGCTACCCCATTCACTGGTGGCGCCTCTTGCCAGGACTTGAGCAATAGCACTGCTGTCTAGAGCCCTTCCTGCTAACTAGCCTGAGAAGACCCCTGCTACCCCGAACACAGGTGGCGCCTCCTTACAAGGCTTGAGCAATAGCACTGCTGTCTAAAGCAATTACTGCTGACTAGCCTGAGAAGACCCCTGCTACCCCGAACACAGGTGGCGCCTCTTGCCAAGACATGAGCAATAGCCCTGCTGTCTACAGCCCTTCCTGCTAGCTAGGTTGAGAAGATCCCCGCTACCCCATGCACATGTGAAGCCTCCTGCCAAGACTTGAGCAAAAGGACTGCTGTCTAGAGCTCTTCCTGCTAACTATCCTGAGAAGAACCCCGCTAACACATACAAATCTGGCATATCTTGCCGAGACCTCCTTTGAACTTTGTGGTATATTTATGAATCTTCGCTGACCAATAAAACCTACTCATATTATACCTTTTCAATTTAAAAAAATGACAGTAACTAAAAATCGTACATAGGTTAAACATGATTACATTAAATGGGAGGGCTGCTCATCTCTGCTGGGCTTATCTAGACAGATGGGAATATAAACAGTAATGGATGGAGAGTTTTGAATAAATTATGACCACTGGCATTGCTCTGGTCAACCCTCCAAACGGTCACTTTTCAGTCTGCTGTCACATTACAGAACAGGACAAACCATAAAAATTAGGCAAACTGCTTGATCATAGTCATACTGCACTACAGCACAAGCAACCCCAGGCATGTATCAGCCATACTGGGTGTCATCAGTGAGGTAGAGCTTGGGGTCTAGGGACAGCAAGGTCTGGGCCAATGTCTAGAAATGCCCAGCCCACATTGGGTACCTGATGCTACACTGATGAGTGATGAATGTACGGTTTTGAGTAAATTATAACCACTGGCATTTCTCTGAGCAACCCTCACCTTCATTAAAAACCCTCTAAATCAAAAGCATTCCCATATCATTAAATACAATCATTCCCAAAGACCATGACGCTACCTCATACTTGCATCATGCTACTAGAATTGATGGTTTTGCATGCATCTTTTATGGTGACATATCCTTGCCATCCCTTGTCCCCCACCTCTTCACTTTCAACCTTCATGCTCTGAATTATTCTGTGCACTAGCTGGCCGTTATAAACACCAAATAAATAAATAAATAAAAGTTTTCAAGCCTGATTTGCTATTACAGAAGGGGTAAATGCAAATGCAAGTCCACTTTGGTGACAACCAAAAGAGGGCACTTTAGGCCATACTGGTAGGTCAGAGATTTGCGTTCCCAGCCAGATGGCACTTTTCCCAGGGGAAGTAGCAGGGACATATCACCTCTGCTGAGCTTCTGCAGACGTGCTTGGCACGAAGATATCCTTCGGACTGACTCTCCCAAGAAGCCGACCTGAATGGAATCCCTGCAGCTTACACTCTTTTATCCTGGAATCCACTAAGGCATCTCTTTCAGATGAATCACCGCGTGGCAGAGATGTTCCACCAGCATAAATGGTGGTGTAACACCATGGAAAGCAAATACCAGAAGGAAAATTCCAGGACAGGGTAGACCTAGGACAAAAAGTTATCAATCAGCCAAACCTGCGCTCTGGGATTGACTGGAGGCTGACACAGGCTCCATGGCTTTTATGCGCAACCCCTACACAGCCTCTTCCATGTGGCTAGCAACACTGCACTACATGAACGATAGTCTCCACAGCCACACCTACAGGATGACCCTTCCTTCCTCCTGCCTATTCAACCACAAGGCTGCATCCTCCTCTCCTCTCAAACATCTTACATATAGGCATTTACAGTTCAGAAATATGAAAGTGCCCCACAGGAAATGCCTGGTGTGACAGAGAAAAACAAGAATGATCTAAAGCCATTCTTCTGTGCCATATTGTGAGAGACTACCTGCTTCCATCACTGGGCTCTAATACTTCAGTATTTAAGACTTTTAAACACATTGATTGATTGATTTGTTATTTGTGATGCCCCTATACACAAGTGTTTCAAGGTGTACCATGGCAAGTGAGGGGGAACAGAGGGAGGACAAGACAACAATCTTACTAGGTCTTGTGTCATTGAGATTGTGCAAGTGCACAAACAAAAAGTACAGGGGGGAGGGTACAGGGAGAAGTGCACCCAGAGCAGCAGGGCCCTGAGTTAAGTGCTGGGAGTCTGGGACTCAAAGGGGCAATCCCAGCCCAGTAGTGCAAGGTTATCCAGGAGGCAGAGCAAGTAGGGCCAGGCAGCAAGTGCAGGGGGACTGGACGGGGAGGCTGGTATCCGGTTAGAGTCAGAGGACAACCAAGCATTCAGAGCAAGGGAAGGTTAGCTAGGTACAGGGAAAGAGAAAGAAGAGCAGAAAAGGTAGGGCTTGAGGAGTTTCCAGAACTCAGGGAGGACCGGCTCAAGGAGGAAATAGGCAGGGAGGCCATTCCAGAGGGAGGCACCTGCCGAGGAGAGAGTTCTACCCACCAATCTCTGCTTGGAGAAGTGACTCACTCACAGAGAGTTAGAGCTAGAACAGCAAAGAGCTCTATGAGGAAGGTACTTAGGAAGAGAGAGTTGAAGGTAGTAAGGGCCACTGCCCGAAAAAGCCTTGTGGACGATGCAGAGGGTCTTGATCCTTGCAGCCACCGGAAGCCAGAGGAGGGATTTTAAGGCCAGAGAGATGCGGTCCTTAGGCTTGAGGCCAAGGATATGTCTTGTGGTCCTGTTCTGGAGCAGATGAAGAAGGCGAATAGTAGAGGTAGGCAGATTGAGAAAAAGGCTATAGCAGTAGTCCAGCCTATAGAGAACCAGAGCTGCAGAGACAGTGAGCTTCTGGGGGGAGGTGAGAAAAGGGAGAATAGCTTTGAGGAGTTACAGCTGGAAGTGGGCCTTCTTGGCAAGGTCCGTGATTTGTGGAGAGATGAAGAGAGTGGAGTCGAAGATGACCCCAAGGTTTTTTGCCTCACAAGAGGGTGAGGTCAGAGGGCCCGAAGAGGACGGCCAGAGTGAGAGAGGAAAAGCCGGAGCAGGGCTCCCAATGAGAAGGATCTCAGTCTTGCTGTCATTGAGGCAGAGATCGTAAGAGGCACACCAAGACTGAATAGTAGATAGTCAGGGAAAAGCGAGGAGGAGGAGGAGGCCAAGGGTAGCCTGAAAGAGAGCTGCGTGTCATCCTCATAACACTGAAAGCTATAGAGGTGAAGGTAGAGATCAAGAGGGTCAAAGGGGCCAGAAAGACATTGAATAGCCAGGGGAGAGGATAGAGCCCTGGAAAACACCACATGTGGAGAGAGAGGGGTGGTGGAGAGAAAGGAACCAAGCTGGACATGGGAGAATCAGTCCAGGAGGAGGTCAGCCAATCCAGAGCCTGATCCGTGATGCCAAGGGTCTCACGGAGAAGAGTGATCAGGATGTTGTTATTGATCATGTCAAAATCAGAGGAAAGATTGAGGAGAATGAAGACAGAGGGAGAGCTAGAATGGAGATTTGCGAGCAGATCTTCATTGGTGCTCAGGAGCGCAGTTTCCGTGCTCTGGCCGCTCAAAGGCCAGACTGATGGTCATGGAGACAACCAACAGATTTTGTGTGGTGGTTTAGCTGCGAGATAGCCAACTTCTCCAGGAGTTTGCCCAGGAAAGGAATGATAGAAATCAGGAAATACTTTTCTGGAATGGAGGGGTCATCAGAAGGCTTTTTAGTAGGGGTGCACAAGTGAGTGCTTGAGAAGAGTGAGGAAAGTGCCAGTGGCGAAGGAGTGATTACAGAAGTCAGCCAAGGCTGAAACGAATGAACCATTGTTGTCCGTGATGGTTCTGGAGGAGCAGGGGGGTCACCTGTTTAGATTAGACTTTCATCGACCGGACTTGTCTGGAAATATCTTCAGGTGTTACAGAAGCAGAGGAGGAAGAAGGAGAGGAAGAGAGAGGCCAAGGCAGGCCTGAGAGGGGTGGGGAGAGAGAGAGAGGAGAAGTGGTTGAGAGTGCGGACAGGATGTCCTGGGTTTTAGTGGTGAAATGAGAAGCCATAGCCATGCAGAGGGCCTGGGTGTCTGTAGAGGAGGAGGATACTGCAGTAGGATTGGTCAGCTCCAGGATTTGAAAGATTTGGACGTGTAGGTAGAGGCAACAGAGATGCAGGCTTGAATGTGGACCCTCTTCTTAGAGAAGATGGAGAGTCTGTATTGCCTTTGGAGCTGGCAACAGGGCAGTTTGTCAGATGGTGCACCCGAACCTCCCCACTTCCCCTCAACTACTGCACTTGCGTTTCAGAGCAGCCAAATCAGAGTCATACACACCAGCAAGGATATCCAGAATGTTAGAGATAGAGAGTTGAAGATTGGTAGGAAAGGACTGGGAGTCAGCCACAGGAGTAGGTGGAGGGCAGAAGGTGGAGGCAAAGGTGGCCGCTGACACTCGATTCATAGGTCGTATGACCGGGAAGGAAGGTGGCAGTGCTGGGAGGGCCATCGACAAAGGGACAGAATGTTTTAAATGAGAAGAGAGAAGAATGTGGTCAGTCCAGGAGAGAGGAGTAGTGAGGGGATTAGAGAGCCTGAAGAGATGAGAGCATCCAAAGTGTGACCGGTGGAGTGAGTCAGACCAGAGGGTAGGATGAAGAGGGAAAGAGAGTCACACAGGTTTTGAAAGAGCCCAGAGGCCAGCGGAGTCTGGGGAGTCAAGGTGGATGTTGAGATCCTCAAGGAGGAGAAGCTGGGAGGTGAAAGATAGGAGAGGTAGAGAGATCAGCCCATTCAGAGAGGAGGAGGGTGATCTGGCCAGGTGGCCTGTAGATGGTGGCCAAAGTAAGAGAGAGAGGCCAGGAGAGATAGGGAGTGTGCAGACCAGGCATTCAAAGGACGAGTAGGTCTGAGTGGGGATGATGGAAACATGGATCCACTCAGGAAAGTTCAGTGCCACTCCAACTCAGGGCCTGTTGGACCTTGGCTCAGAGAGGATCTTGTAGCCCTCAGGGAGGAGTGTGTCAAAACTCGTGAGAGAGCAGGTTGAACCATGCCTTGGTAAGAGCAAGAACATCCAGGTCCAGAAGTTCAAGGAGGTGGCAGATTTCAGAGGAGTGCTTGACAGCAGAGCAGGAATTGAGAGTAGCCAAATGGAGCAAGTTGCCACATTTGAAAGACGTCCTGGGGGTTAGGAGGGGCAGGGGAGAGAAGTCCCCAACGAAAGTGGCAGAGGAGCCGGAGAGGTGGAAGGAGGAGGTGGAAAAGGAGCCAGAGAGGTAGGTAGACGATGGCAATGGAGCCTGAGAGGTAGATGACAGGGGTTACAGAGGAGCCAGAGAGGTCAAAGGAGGAGGGGGAAAAGTAGCTAGAGAGGTAGTGGATGGCAAGGGGGCCTGAGTGTTAGAAGGAGGAAGAAGCAGAGTAGCCCAAGAAATGGTAGAAGGAATAGCAGGAGAAGGAAGGAAGTTGATGAGGCAGGGGAGGCCCCTATCGAATAGAAGGAGATTGGGCTGAGGGCCCTGACCATGACTGTGCCATTTAGATAAACATTAATGACGACTCTTGAAGACTGGAATGCGGTCATGAGGACCTCCCGCTGGGTCCCACCATTAATGGAAGAGAAGGAGGAAGGAGAGAGAAGTGCAACCATATGCAGGGTCCATAGGTTGGGTGAGGGAATGATAAAGAGGATGTTATGAGAGTTTGTCTGGAAGAGGCACTGACATAGGTGTCAGCGAGGGAAGGCCTGGATTGGAGACCAAGGAGTCCTTCTTCAGCTTCTTCCTTCCAGACTTAGTGAGAAGAGATGGATGGGAGATAGAAAAGTAGTTAGAGAAGATGGGGGAATTGTGAGCATCATAGTGGGTGTGATAGAGGGAGGGGAAGGAAAGGCAAGAGGAGAAGAGAGGGAAAACACTGCACAGAGCAATGGCCCAGAGGTTGCACAAAGAGGGTAGTCGGGAACAGGGGGGGTGTATCTGAGGGAGAAACCGGAAACAGCAGAGCATAGGCAGAGAAAAGCAGCATGGGCAGAAACATGCACAGAGCTACGCTCCACAGGGTGCACAAGGAAGGGAGGTAAGGAACAAGGGGGGTAACAGAGGGGGCAAAAGGCAACAGCAGAGCCCAGAGAGAGGCAAGCAGCACGGGCAGCAACAAGCAGTGCGTGGAGAATGTGATGGGAGCCAACCAAGCCCAGCTCAACCAAGAGAGGAAAAAGCCTGGAGGGCAACAGTAGAAACCACAGCATAAGAGATGCAAGACAGAGTGATAGAGGCCAATACATTCACCTAGAGGGAAAAAAGCATGTCAGCAGAGGAATGCAGAGAACAGTGATTGAGGCCTAAACAGCACATAGACAGGGAGAAAATGCAGCAGCTGCTACAGGAAGACAGAGGAACAGCTTGCAAGAACAGCAGAAAAACAAAAGTATGACTACCCGAGAATGGGTTAGCCTAATGTAGGGTGACGAGATGTCCTGGTTTTGCCAGGACTTGGACCTCTGTCCCATCTCCCGAGAGTTTTTATGTTTTAAAAACCCTGTCCCAGTTTTGGGCAAGGGGGGAGTGACAGTTCTTTTTTTTAAATCACAAAGAATTATCAACTATATAAACAATATACGATGTTAAGAATGTTGTCATTTTAGGATGGCTTTGAACCCCCAACATTCCAGGTAGAAGCCTTATGCATTAACTGCTTGCACCACAGAGACCGGCTGAGCGGAAAGTACATAGCAAGATTTGTAATGTCAAACAGAGCAAAAGCACCTTTGTTATTACAATGGGCCTCATTAGGACCCTGGCGGAGAGGGTGTTACGCCAGCGTAGTGCATGGCGTACCTCTCCGCCATACTACGAGTTCCCGTAGCGCCATGGCGGCCTTTTCCGCCTGGTTTTACCAGGCGGAGAAAACCATGGCGCTACGGGACCTCGTTGTTAATTACGCCACCGTATTTTACGGTGGCGTAATTAACTCCTTCCCCACTCCCATTATACCCTATGGGGCAAAAATGGGAATGGGGAAGGGCAGAATGGGGATTGGGGATTTACCGCTCCGCCGAGGTCGGAATGGGGCGGTAAATCCGCCAACCCCCATGGCGCTATCGGCGGCTTTCCGCCATGCTTCGCGGTGCATTTAGCACCGCGAAGTCCGCCTGGGTCCTAATGAGGCCCAATGTTTTTAAAAATGTGTGTGTTATAGTTCAGATGCTCAACATTTTGACACTAAATACCAGTAACAGTCAATTTCATTGTATAACTATAACATTAAAATACATAATTCAATCAGTATCATGCTTGATATTTACGTGCTTTTATCAACACTGAAAGCCGCGCAATTTTTATGCATATACTGTGGGAATGGGGGTGGCGGGGCGGTCCGGTTAGAGGAGTGGAAGTGCTTCTTTTATGTTGTTGGCTGTCCCAGTTTTTTGTATTGAAAATCTGGTCTCCCTAGCCTAATGAATGTGTAGAAACAATGCAGGGTGAGATATGCATTGAAATGGAGGTAAGCGTGAGGTAGGGCAGTTATTAGAACTCAATAATGGCTGCGTCCCCCGCTTGCACCTTCCTTATCTTGCCGTTGCCGTGGGTCGACAGCTGGCTGCATGCTCACAATCTGCATTCCGACCCCTTCTTCGCCAAACACCTTCATCGTACAAAACTGCAGCCTTGTTCTGCGAGGGCTTTGCCGCAGAGGGTCCGATCCTAAGTTTTTAAAGGTTTAGATGCGTGGACGTAGACCTCATAAAACCATTCCACAAACGCCATGGTACAAAGAGGGTCAATGAATCCTGAACCATCTGGACCTCCTGAGTCTGAGGGAAGGGGGATCCTGCTGCTCTCCCTTACGGTAATGCCGTTTGTCGTTGCTCATGTTTAGGTAATTATTTATTGGTCCTCATTCACAGCCTGATTTTATTGCTAACCCTTGCCTGCTACTAAGTGGGACGGCATTATTCGCTCTTCTTGATGGCTGCAGAATTCAGACTCACAAGCACCCTCTGTCTCCTCCTCTCTCAGCAGCTTCTTTTGAGCTCATCATGGTCCAGAGTGGATTTCCATGATTGCATGACATTTGAACAGGCATCATTTTGCAGACATGCTTCTGGAAATGCAGATTGTGAGCAGCTGCAGTGTGGTGGTGCTTGCAGCTGGTATAGTGCCAGAGAAAGGAATCAGTACAGGCGCAATACTCCTGAGTACCAAGAAAAATGCTTGTGCTCTTGGCATGGGCAGCCCATGCACCCTCGAGCCACTGCTGTGCCTGCACCTGAAGCCTCTCTCCTTCTTGTACGCATTGCCCCTGGGCATGATACATTCCTTACCATCACCGTTTAATCTGAAGCAGCTGATGGGAGGTGCACTACATATGTTTTTGGATACAAGGCTTGCCCACCTGCTCCTGCTCGGTTGTTGGGGGCTAATTCATCACGAGCGGGTGGCGTGGAGAACGCTGTCCAGGATGTTGCTGTAGATTCCGAGCGGACTGTGATGTGACTGGCGAGTTTCCTGTGTAGGGAGCCGGTAGCTGCGGATGCTACCCATTTACTTAACCCCATGGGGCTGTTTGATATCTTGGCTCTCTCCCTCCCTCCCTATGCTTCATTTAGTGGTTATGAGCACCTTGCTGGAACTGGACCGCCAACCTTCCAAAGTGCCATGAAGCTTGTACATGAAGAATGTAAGGGACCAGAGAGGGCTGTAATTCCTGGACGGTAGTAACCGCTGTACCCTAGTTATAATTTTGAGGTGGAATTTTCAGCATCTCTTAAGGTGGATTAAATGCGGCCCTGCTTTGCAGACCATCCCTCAGTGGCTACAGAGGATGCACACGTGTCCGACCATTTTGGGAAGAGGCTTTGAGCTGCCATTATGCCTGCTCATGGGGTTTATAACTTTGATTAATGAGCTGCCATTTACTCGGCCTAACACTTCTGAGTCCCTTTCAGAACCCTTCCATGCCCTCACCACGCTGCTGGGTATAGGGGTGCATTGTGTTGACATCTAAGATTTCCTGGAAAAGGAGATAATGAGAACTTCAGGTATTTGATTTGATATCATGATATGATATGATATGTTATTTATTACACGCTTAATACCCAGAGGTTTCTAAGAGCGGACCTGGGGATCAAACCTATGGTGCTCCGTGTCGTCTTGCTTCCACGGCAAGCATGTTGCCCCTGAGCTATCCTCCCGTGACTCTTTATAGAATGGTTCTGAGCTTGCTGCCAGTAGACACTTCTGGATCAGAATGTGAAAGTATGATGCCTCTCAGAAGGTCATCCAGTTAAGACTCCTTTGTCTAGGCCAAATGATGTCCATAATATTAAGCACAAGCCTGAGATTCCCAAATGTGTGAATCTTCCCCTACCTCGTTTCTGGCCACAAGAAAATCCCTGTGGTGCAGATTGCATTGCCCTGGCACCTTCCAACCCTCCAAACTGCGAATCCCCCCTGACACCTGGCCTCCTGTTTCCTTGGCAGTGCTCAATTTGCAGACGTGTGAAAGAAAGGTTTCCAGCTCTTTGGTACACTGCACTATTCCATAGAATTCATTAAATTGCCTCCAGAGTCAGGGTTAATGGTCACTCTCTCCCTGGTGGTGATTGTGCTGTGTAGAAAATAATAGAATTAATACAGGGGTTTTTGATTTGCTGACCCTCTCTCTTCTCCTCCCTTTGAGAGAGGGATTTCGAAAGGTTAGGAAAATGGGTGACGTTTTGTGTCAGGGGCTGTGGAGGGGGGGCAGCTATCTATGCAGGCTGCATACCTCATTGAGTAAGGACTAGGGCGAGCAAGGGTTCTGGCAAGTAATCTGGGAGTTATAGTAATAAACTACATTTTTGTGCCCTGGTTTTAGCTCAACATGACCAGAATACCTTTATGGTGTTGATAATCCCAGTGTGTTTTAGAAAGTCAAGCATGTATACTGCAAAATAAAAAAAGAGCATATCTACTTCAAAAGTGTCTTATGATGTGGCAGCAGTTCAGTAATTCCATCTCTGCAAAGCTGTCCACTAGCACCATGTTATAAGGGTCACCTTCATCCAGTCCTGGCTTTTCAGCTAACATCACTTTGCATGGTGGCGCGTACACTCGTCTTTTTCTGTCACAAATGTAGGCTTATCAGCAGCAGCATGCAAAGCTATGTAGGTTAAAAAGCCAGGACAGGATGAAATGGACTCTAGTGATTAGGAGCCGCATGACATTAGCTGCTGTGTTTTCAGTGACGTTATTTGGATTTGTTTTAAATGGTCATCCTTGTGAATACAGAATTTGACCTGCCGCAAGAACTGCAGACGCTGAGTACATTTCTGCGGCAGGAGACGTACTGCAAAAATGCAACAGCATAACTAGTGGCAGAAGGCCACGCTCATGAAGTCTATTGAGTGGCTCAATGATGCCCGGGTGCCAGGCTGATGGCCCTGCTTCTGTGAAAGTAGCCCAGTAGGCATGGTCCCACGCTATAGTCAGTGTGCTAATTCGGGTATTCAGAAAATCTCAGGGCAGGGACCAAGGCCCTTCTGCGGTCCAAGTAGCCACTAGGCACGGTTGCAAGCCATGGTCAGGGTGCTAATTCGGGTATTCAGAAAATCTCAGGGCAGGGACCAAGGCCCTTCTGCGGTCCAAGTAGCCACTAGGCACGGTCGCAAGCCATGGTCAGTGTGCTAATTTGGATACTCAGGGAATCTCGGGGCAGGGGCGAAGGCCCTTCTGCGGTCCAAGTAGCCACTAGGCACGGTGGCAACAGGGTGCTAATTCGGGTATTCAGAAAATCTCACGGTAGGGACCAATGCCCTTCCGTGGTCAATGTAGCCACTAGACACAGTCGCAAGCTATGGTCAGTGTGCTAATTCGGGTATCCAGAAAATCTCAGGGCAGGGAGCAATGCCCTTCTGCGGTCAAAGTAGCCACTAGACACGGTCGCAAGCCATGGTCAGTGTGCTAATTCGGGTATTCAAAAAATCTCAGGGCAGGGAGCAATGCCCTTCCGCGGTCAATGTAGCCACTAGGCACGGTCGCAAGCCATGGTCAGTGTGCTAATTTGGATACTCATGGATTCTCAGGGCAGGGACGAAAGCCCTTCTGCGGTCAAAGTAGCAACTAGGCATGGTTGCAAGCCATGGTCAGTGTGGTAATTCAGGTATTCAGAAAATCTAAGGGTAGGGACCAATGCCCTTCCGTGGTCAATGTAGCCACTAGACACAGTCGCAAGCTATGGTCAGTGTGCTAATTCGGGTATTCAGAAAATCTTAGGGCAGGGAGCAATGCCCTTCTGCGGTCAAAGTAGCCACTAGGCACGGTCGCAAGCCATGGTCAGGGTGCTAATTTGGATACTCAGGGAATCTTAGGGCAGGGACGAAGGCCCTTCTGCTGTCAAAGTAGCCACTAGGCACGGTTGCAAGCCATGGTCAGGGTGCTAATTCGGGTATTCAGAAAATCTCAGGGCAGGGAGCAATGCCCTTCTGCGGTCAAAGTAACCACTAGGCACGGTCGCAAGCCATGGTCAGGGTGCTAATTCGGGTATTCAGAAAATCTCAGGGCAGGGAGCAATGCCCTTCTGCGGTCAAAGTAGCCACTAGACACGGTCGCAAGCCATGGTCAGTGTGCTCATTTGTATACTCAGGGAATCTCAGGGCAGAGACCCTTCTGCGGTCAAAGGAGCTTCTGGGCATCATTTCAGGTCATGCCCACTGCGCCAGTCATGTGGCTCAGGAGTGTCCTGGCCAAAGTAAGTATTGTGCATAGACACATCCGTTGGTTTGAGGGTACCCCGAGCACAGACACAGGCCATATCCAGTGGGCGTTGTCGGCACTGTACTGTATATAATTAGATACAAATCACAAAAAAATTGGTTAAGTGGACGTTATGGTTAAGCTGCCCTGGACAAAACCCCTAAATAATAGCAATAGATAGAAAACTGTCTAAAAGGGAAATTATGTTTCGAATGGAAAACACCCCACCCAAAAATGCACCTGCGCTGTTTTTTAGAGGAACCGTAACTATGCCACAGCCATCATAAAACAACCGCTACTCTGCCACCACCGTATGTAAAGTGTACTTTGCGCAATTTGACAACTCAATGAAGTTAGTGAAGTTTTCGGGCAATCTAAGCAACGAGTAATAGGGGAAGGCACTCAACTTCGTAGACCCCTTCGTAGACCCCTGCGTAAGAGTGTGCGGATCCTCCCAGAACACCCCTAGCACTTGAAGCTCCCAGTTTTCATATTACTGGGCGAAGTAGATTTATCTTCTGCCTGGGGTGCACTCTGAGGTTTCATCCCAATCCCTTTTTACAAAGTCAGATGACAAATCCATGAATCATTTGAATATGTTTGCGTAATTCATGATTCCTTTTCCTTGTGTACGGCATTCTTTCCTTTTCTGGAGCTTGAGGAATGCTGCTTCCAGCTGCCACAAATGGATCTCCCTGGTGGGGATGTGGGATGTTTGTGAATTTTACTCAGAACATAGCCCAAAGGAGAAATGACATTGCACACTGTTAAATACTCTTTAGTTCTGGTGTTAATCCTTTATGAGATTCTCTGTGTTCTAAAGCGCCTGCAGTGGTTCTTCATAGCTCTGCTAAGGATCTCTCCCTATTTTCATATGTGCTAGTAGTACTTGGCACTCTGTGTGTAATACTGCTGGTGCTTCCTCTTCATCTGCTGGTTTAAATGTAACCTTCTGGTCTGTATATTGTGCTTTTATCCTGCTGATTTAATCGTTATTATGGTTACAAAGTTGTGGTAATTCAAATTGTAATGTTTGTTTATTGCGTTATAGTGTGTTAAACTTTTCACAACAGTATAAAAAGAAAAAAGCCCGAATGGCCTTAGAAATTAAAATATACAATTGGTGAAAGAATAAGATTACACTCGTGTTCTCTTACACAATATGCATGCATCCCATTCATGTTAATAACTTAAGAATTTTAATAATTTCCCTCCAAAACAAGGTGAGGTAGATAATACAAGCCTGGTTGTTCCCGCTCATGAACACCTCCCATATCACAGGCCTAGGTAAGGTTACCATCATCCCCGCGGAGCGTAACACCCCCACCCTTAAAGATACCAACGCCACACATTCACTTAACAGGTGCATCACAGACTCCACTTCCCCTTCCCCACAAAACCAACATTCCTTTCCAACTCTTGCTGTCTGGCACCATGCTCCCTCAATTTCCCTGGTTCTGGTGGTATTATTTTTTAATTTGAGGTAATCCCACACCAGGTAATTACCGAAAAATTGCAGAATGTATGAGGGTGTGTCCTTTCTTGTCAGCATATAAGCCATAAACTCAGTGGCAGAATGTTTTTGTACTGAGATTCACTATCGCCTGTTCCTGTCCATAATTAACTAGTATAACTTTCATGGTTCTCTTATATTGGGGGTAGGGAGAGCTAAGCAGATTCCCCAGAGCCTGTTGTAATCATCTATTGGCTCTAGAATAGACCTCGGCCACTTTGCTGGGAGGTCTGGACTGATCAACGTCAAATATCAAAGCCAGGAGGGTGTCAACTTCCAGAAAGTGGTCAAACAGCTCAGGTAAATTCTCAATGAATGGGCATCACATTGTCCTCCAATAAAACCATCTCGATCCCTGTACATTGACGAAGATGTAACAGGCTCCTCAAAAGACATCTTTCCAGTTTGGCCACTTCATCTAGTCTTGATAGTGACCACGTTTCGGCACCATAGAGCAGAAGGGATGCCAACTTGGCTTGATATCGCTGTACCAACAATCCAGTAGAAAACCACCCTCCCTTCTGAGAAAAAGAGCGGATGCCCCCCAAGGTTACATTGGACCTTAATCTAATTTGATCGAAGTGGGTTGCTCCACTCAGATATTATATGGATGGCACTGCCTCTAGTTTAGCCCCATCTATTGTCCAGCACCTAATTTTCCTTTTCCTTCTCCATGTGTCCAAAAACATAATTTTGCAATTTGTCCACAAATAGAATAGACGAGGAAGGAATTCTATTAATGTTTTGTTCAGATTTTCATTTTAACACTAGGCAATAATAGAGATCAGAAGCAGTCCTAGGGTAAAATGCCTTGATAAGAGCATTTATGGTTGAGTTCCTTGAGCCAGATTCTCAAAAATAAGTTCAAATGAAAAAAGTACAGAGGATGTCTTTTTTTAATTGCTCCTTATTCTCAAAGTTGACCTGCGCATTTCAGGGGGGCTGGACAGCAGCACAAAGGTGCAGTGTCCAACTCTCTTGTGCGCACCCAGCACGAATGTATGATGGACTCCATCAAGCATCTGGTTGATGAGCGCACATTTCACTGAGAGAAACCCTTAAAGGGCTTATCTCTGTGAAACACGAGGGAAAACAACATTTCTATCCCTGTTTGAGGGATAGAAATGCAATCAGGACGAGAGTGGTTCGACCAATGCTGTCCTACTTAAAATACATTGCATGCCAGGATCAGGAAAGACCCAGTCGAACAATGAGCATGTCCCAAAAAGGCACAGAAGAATTTCTCTGTTTTTTGTGTATTTTAAGGTGCATCAGTTTGTGAATTCAGGATTTGCTTTTAAATGCACAGGAATGACCCTGCTTTGCGCAAATGCCCAAAGGTGTGAAAAGAGGCATTGTTGATGGAGCTGCTCCTTTTTTGTAACAAGTTATGAGTTGCGCCGCTCATCACTTGCGTCAGAAAAACTTTGGAGAATCTGCCAAATGTGTTTGCAGTCTATTTTATATTTTATTTAGGTTTTTACAGCACAACCCTAGTTTGAAAGCAAAAAGGCGCTGTACAAGTAATCGGGGTATAACAGAGGTCAGTGGGAGAGGAGCTTACAAGTTATGCTACAAGTATATATGAGTATACGCGATGCTACAGGGCTCGTGTACACCCAGGTGTAGCAGGTCTTAAGTGAACCAAAGGTATTTCCTGAAGAGCAGTTCCTTCCTGAACTGCAGAGGTTGCTGCGGTACCGGTTGTCCTGGGAAATTGTTCCAGAAGGTTGGGGAATAGTAAGAGAAGGCCTGAATCCCGGTTTTCTCTTTGCATGGCACTTTTTACTTGTGCCTTAATGCTCTGGCTTCTAGGGGAGCATGTCGCACCTTAGGCCATGAGATTTGGGTTGGAAATGTGTGAACAAAAAATATTGTTAGTTTCAATGTGCCGATCATTTTATACAAGTCTGCTTTACTTTCAAATAAAGCAGAAGAGTGCGTGTGAGTACAACTGTTAACATTCTTAAGTTCATTTGAACCAGTATGATTGTATGCCCTGATTCCACGACTTCTGACAAGGAGGGGAACCTGATATTATTCTAACACTAAAACCTTATAATGTGTAATAATCCTCTGCATTTGGCCACCTGGGTCTTATGAACCAGATTCAGTTGCCGCTCACCCGATTACATGACTGTTCATTTTCAGTCGGTTAAAACTCATACAAACAGAACAAGGAAATCAGGACTGCCCATGAAACCCTTTGCTCGGCTCTTCCTTTCGTGCCTGTTGCTGGCACCTTTCATGCTTATTTCAGGGGCCTACTGGCAGAATAGAGCAGAGCTCGCCTGTGCACTCATAGGCAAGCAGGTATTAACTTTGCACGGGTGCAGTGCAGTTTTGTACTAACAGTTATGCCCTGGTAATAATTGCCCCGTTGCAAACGTGAACTGCAGCAAGGCGTTTTCCCCATTGCAAAAGGCCTTTCAACATTTCTAAGCAATTATAATTTTTATAAAACATGGGACACATTCCTCGGTAAGGGCCTGATTGAAGTCACCGAAATCCACCGAAGTTTACAGAGAATGTCTTACTTACATCCATTGTCTATTAACTCAGAATGCTAAATTATTGCATGGGAAAATAATACATGTTACTGTGTGAATATAACTCGATATTAGAATATGATGTTAACTACAGACAATACAGCGTTTTCTCCGAGTACACAAATAATAGTGTACATGCGTTCCTATGCTGTGCATGTGCATTACGCATGTGCATGTGTGTGCATGTGCGAGGTGGGGGTCTGCATGAACCTTTCCATTTTGGTTTTCTGCCCCTGGATGAAATAATATTGCATCAAGTTTTCTGACTTTTATCAAATGTGTGTAACTTGTGGATATATTTTAATTAGTTATACATTAAATTAAATGCGTATTCTTGCCTTGCCTACTCCCATTGTCAATAATAGGCTTACTTTTTTAGGGCTTCACATCGTTACGCTAATGATCTTAGTCCTCACAAAAATGTATTGGTTCTCCAAATGTCTGCCTAATGTAAGTGGGCGTCTATACACACTGCAAACGGTATAGTATCAACACTGAAAGGGGAAATAGGGAGGGAGGGCAAGTGGAAACTGAAGCCCTGGCAAATTCCTCAGTCGAGAGAGTTCCAGATACTAGACGCTTCCCTTTCAAATGTGCTACTATTCCAGGTTATTGGTACAGGGGTTTAACCGAATAACTCTCAAGAAACAGAAAATCTGTGGTTGCATTGGGTCAGTCCAGAGGGAAAGTTAGTACAGCTAGCAACCAGGCACTTAGCCGTGCTGTGTTTGTAAGTTAGAAAGGTCACGTTGAGTCGAATTACAAACCCTCAAAAGTGGCATCTGAACACAAAGCCCAGGCATAGTGTTGTTGACGCAGTTAGCATGACTCAGCATCTGAGCAGCCTTCTTGGGTACAATACAGTGTCACGACCAGTCATGCAGAGTGCATCCAAGTCAAGTCTTGGGATGAACTGGAGATCCTGTCCTCAAAGAAATCACTTCGGGCAGCATGCTATTGAGGTAGACGGAACAGTTAGGAAACACAACAATATTTTGGGGTAAAGATTAGGATATAAAACTATATGATGTAGGACTTTGGGAAGACGGCATGAAACAGGTTTTAATATCTTATGTGTCAACAAAGATGGTATTGGCTTTGGTGTAGTTATGATTGTCTAATACTTTGAACTCATGAATCGTCGAATCCTTCCCAAAGTACCTTAGGATTTTTAAAATCCTGATTTATGCCCCGCCTAGGAACAATTTGCTTACTAATAACCAACAAGTTGCAACATGAAATGTACTGGGCTGCATTGATGCCTGCTTGAGATATCCTACCCAACACATACTGGCACCTTGCAATCAGAATTCTGGCCTCCATACTTGGATCCCTGTGGCCACCTAAACTGTTGCAGCTGGAACAGCTAGCAGTACTTTGGGGTATGTACATAGCAACAGGGGAAGTTGGGACTCTGGATCACCTAGTCGGAGCCTCACCTACATATTGGTAAACTATTTAGTGGAACATTAAAACCTATTCCTAGAGCTAGGAAATTAGTGGTGGTCTCCAGCAGTTCCTCTACTTGACAAGGGTCTGACTAGTTTTGAACCCTCTCCTGAGTGCACACATATCTGACAACGTTAGTGGGACCCCCAGACGTCTGTATGAAAGCATTTGTGCACTGTGCCAACCATTAGACCATTAGGGAGTGTGATGCTGAACGACCCAACAGACAGGAAAACATATTGCCATGGGGACAGCCGTGATTTAATTTTGTTAGGCCATTGCCCAGCTTCTGCACTGAAGCATTTAAAGTACAACGACCAATCCCTGATTTCAGCATGATTTAGGCATCCTTTGAGATCAAAGGATGAGTATATAATTACCAAACAGGTCCAACCAAGAACATTCAGCCCATAGTGCCAACTTAACCCGCCCTAGGCTGGGCTGAAATAGTCACAATGGTCATGCCAACAACTTAATTAAGATTTTCGGGTGGGGGAAAATGCAGACTGCGCGTTTGGCACTCTCTGTTGAAACTGGTTGAGACAGGCATCGTAGACACCCAGCCGTTGAAAGGTAAGGCTGTCTGATGACGGATGCCATTGCAGTTTTATGAAGCGGTCAGCAGCCGTTGAGATGAACAGCAATGCTGGCAGTTCTGGCAGCTGAGGCAGAGTGAGACTCGCTCTTCATGCAACAGCAAAGAAGGAACAGGTGTTCTGGGCAGCGCTTAAGCAGGCAGTGAAAAATGGCTTCGAATTGCTTATCCAATGACACCTCCTCTCAGATTCAGCCTCCCCCTAGGAGACGCCAGAGACAAGCCCCCACCCGCCTGGTAAAGTTGAAAACCAGGGAATTGACACCCTAGGCCATCAGTTGCATTTACTGGGATTCCGAATATATTCCCTCAAAATAAGATCGCATTGAAGCCCATTATAACATAGGATGCTCGGCAGCATTTAAAATAAAGATGGCCAAGAACCATGGATTATCAAATGTATTTTTAACCATACAATTACCCCCAAATAGCCTGATAGCTCCCGGTCAGAAACATCCTTTGCCTGGAGCAACAGTCGCATTGCTGCGCTTTTCAGAATGTCATGGTTCCGTCTAATGTGTTTAGTACTGTGAAGTCGGGATATGTAATTTGTAAACGCAGGTGGCACTCAAGATTTTGCTTTTGTTCTGCAAGTGTTGGTATGCCGTCGGCACAGTGGGAATCCAATTAATGGCGCATTAGGAAAAGCTCCAGCCTATCGGCAAGAGCACGCACCCAGTGGCGATCCACAGGCTATGTCCTCATCATGGCTTCCGCTTCCGTGAAGCAAACCAGATACGTCAAAAGTACGTACGCTGCTAATACCTAGGACAAACCCACAGTGTGTGCTCGCAGTGGGGAGTCAGCACGGGCCGTGCACACGCATTCACAAGCACTTCCCCTGAGCCTCAGCCACCAGAGAGAGACACACACACACACACACACACACACACACACACACACACACACACACACTATTCCCGCTTGGAAAGTCGCATTTCGATAGGTAGGCCGCCATATGCACTCAAGGAAAAAGAAACCAAACACCTGCATTTACTTGTATAGATACAAAAGTATCCTGTTGCTTTGCAATCTCGCCTGGGGCACTTATTGTACAGTATTGCACTGGAATGAGTGAAGTGTCTTCAAACCTGTTTATATTTCACACTAAACACGTTTGTGATTTGCAGGATCAATGTGGAAAATCAGATTCTTAAATATGGCTTCACCAGCCGTGAACTGGTCATCTTGGGAAATGATGACCCGGGAGGAGTCTTCGAGTTCTCGCCAGCGTCCAGGGGTCCATACGTCATTCAGGTGGGTGTTTGAGCCCTCATCCTCCCACCACCACTTCGTCTTGGTGAGCCCGAGTAGCTTCTGCTCTGGGCCTCTTAGCTTTGAGTAGAGTGCTAGTGACCTTTTCTTTGCTTTTTAGGAAGGCGAGTCTGTGGTGCTGAGAATTGTGCGCTCCAAGGGCTTACTTGTCCGGCAGTTTCTGAGATACGTGATTGAGCCGCGAGACAGCAATGAATTCTATGGAAACACAGGAATACTGGAGTTTAAACCAGGCGAGAAGGAGATTTTAATCACTCTGCTGACAAGAATGGACGGGATACCTGAGGTATTGACCAAGGAGAAGCCCTTGCACTATCTGAAATGTTGCTAGGCCGAGTATGATAGTTAATTTCACATTCTTGTTGTTCATGGCCTGTAAGAATGTCACTGTATTTTCCCTTGTTCCCTCCCTTGCCTTGAAGCGCTTTGAAACACATTGTGTATAGGTGCTATATAAATAAGCTATCATATTTTTTTGTTGTTGTTTGTTTTGGATTTATAAAGCGCCCAGCGGCCCCGAGGCATTGTGGCACTGTTACAGCATATTCACTTAATACACAGTAATACAAGTTGTAGCAGTTATTTACAGGTTATATACAGGTTAAACATGACAGTGCTGATGGAGTTCCAAGGTTGCAGCTGAACAGTATTAGGGGCAGTGCATTTGGCAGATGGTCTAATTAAATAGCTTTGTGTTTAGCACCTTTCTGAATATTGTGCGGGATTGTTCATTTCTTAAGCTGAGTGGGAGCGCATTCCAGGCTTTTGGGGCTAAGACTTTAAAGCTGGTGCCGCCAGCTTTAGCTCTGTTGAAGGCTGGGACTGAGAGTAAGTGAGCGTATTGGTCACGTTTTGGTCTATAGGTCGGGGCCTGGTGAATTCTTTCTGCTAGGTACGCCGGGGCTGTCTGGGTAAGGCATTTGTGCGTGATCGTGAGGGCCTTGAATGTTATACGTTCTTTGATAGGGAGCCAGTGGGCATCTTTTCTTGCCTCGGAGATGTGCTCTCTCCTAGGGATGCTTAGGGCGGCTCTAAGGGCGCTGTTTTGTGCAATTTGTAATCTGTTAATATTGTTTGCAGATGTGCCTAGGAGTAGGATTTTACAAAAGTCAAGTTTTACGAGAATTGTGGCTCTAGCAGTGTTAAGGCAGTTATTTGGTGATAGGTGGGGTTTTACTGCATTTATGATTTTTGTTGTAAGTGCAGCGGACGATGTAATGGCACTGACTTGCCTGACCATTGAAAAGGTGGAGTCAAGATATACACTGAGAGTTTTCACTAGAATGGAGGCTGTGATGGTTGAGTTCTCAATACTGAAGGGGCTGTATTTGTCGTCTAGTTTTTTTAGGGATTCTTTTTGTCTTTTCCCCATTTAAACAGAGACCACTGGCTGCCATCCAGGCCTGAATGTGGGCATATGCCTTCTGGAGGGTGTTGAGATCTTTTTCATAGTTTCCTGTTAAGGGGAGAAGAATTTGAGTGTCGTCGGCATAGTTAATAAAAGCAGTGCCAAATTCTTCTAAGTCACTGAACAGGGGAAGGGTGAATAGGTTGTTGAGAGTGGGGGAGGTACATGCACCTTGTGTCACTCTGCATTCAATGGGGGATGAAGATGCTGAGGCCTGGTCTGAGAAAACCCTCATGACTCGGCCCTCCAGGAAGGAGGTGATCCACGCGGTAGCTTCTTGTGAGAAGTGAGCAGTGTCATTGAGATGTTTACACAGGATCTTGTGGTCAACCAAGTCAAAGGCTGCTGATAGATTCAAGAGTAGTAAGAGTGAAGTTTTGCCTTTGTCCATAGCTTCAAGTAATTGATTCTTAAGGTCTAGTAGGGCTGATTCCGTACCGTGACGTGGGCGGAAGCCAGATTGTCTTTTACCTAGAATATGAGTTATGAGTTTCCAGGTAGGACTGGATCTGTAGGTAGGCAGCCTCGTCAAGAATCTTCAGCAGGAATGGCACAGTGGTGATTGGACAGTAGTTGTTTGGGGAATCAGGGTCAAGGGTGGGTTTCTTTAGTAATGGTCTCACCCAGGCTTCCTTAAGGGCAATCGGGACAGTGCTGTTGGCGAAGGAGGCATTGATAAAGGTAGTGATGAAAGGGGCCAGGGCTGTAGCACATCTTTGACTAAATTGGCTGGGCATGTATCTCCTTTACATAGTGATGGTTTTGTGCGCTTCATGATCGTTAAGACTTCAGGGATAGTAATACAGAAGGTGTAGGTTTATTTGTGCCATGTCAGGTGTCTGGGGCTGGTGAGGTAGCCGGAGGCTTTGATGTAGGAGGTGTGGCTTTTGGCACTTTGTCAAATTGGGACTTAATTTTGATCTGAAGTGTTTTGATTTTGTTTAACATGGCGTGCTGGATGTTGTTACACCAAGTTTCGTTTTTCTCGGTGGGTTGTGTGGCGGTTGGGGGGGTTGTCAGCTCATTGTATCATATCATATACACATATTGCTCACAAGTTCATAACACACACACTGTTCCAAACATCTGATTCCTTCTGGTGGCACATTTACAGTTTATTAGATAGGAAAAGGAGGCTCGTAGATGCTTCATAAAGGAATCATTTTAATGGCAATGCTATTTAATGCTATGTTAGTACTCAAAGAATCTTTTTTTTTAAATGGCAAGGTGGCAAGGTTTTCAGAGCTGAAGGAAGAAATGCATGTTTTCAAGTCCCTTCATTACTAATATTTTGATTTAATGCATGAAATATTAATACAGTTCTCACTATGATTTGCCTTTGCTGGCCCATTCTTTTTTTTATTTATATGTTCTTTAGAGGGCTACATTTTACTTGGTGACCAGGTTAGAGCACTAGTCCACGATGTCAACATTGTAGACGATCGGGCTCATGTTGATTCGTTTTTGACATTGTTTGCTCAGCTGGTGGCTTTTAATCTGCCAATTGAAGGGCGCAACCAGCAGACTATTCGCTAATTGGTTAGGTCCAAACCCGCTGCTCAGGGATCTCTACTCAGTCTGTTATGGAGGGGAAGCTATTCTTTGTTATCCTGTCAGGAACAACTTTGAGCACTTAGCAAAGGTGATTGCTAGTCAAGCAGCGAGAGGCAATATGTGATCACCCCTATCCTTGCCACATGCTCCCATGAGCATCACACCAATTCAGATGGGAAATGGGCCTTTGTTGGTCTCGCTCAAAGCCCTGAAATTGATAGACTGTCTACGACTCACCCTCTAACATGAAAGTCCCCAAAAAGCCGAGTTGTATGACATGTGAACTGGATGGACGTGAGGTGACTCTAAATTGAGTGTGGGCTTTGGCCGGCTGCCATTGAGACCCTTGTGGTGGCTGCCTAAACGATCTGAGCCTTAAGAGGCTAGATCTAGCTTTGTGGGGGATGGATCCCCATTGTTCCAATCTCTCCAGGGAGTTATTTGCATAATCTACCTGTTTCCATCGGTATCACATAACCTGAAGTTATTTCCTCTTTTTAAAAGACAGCAACACAAAGATCCTGGTTCCCACTGGAGTGTTGCCGGCTAACAAGATTCCAACCCTTCTGGGGCAGTGGTGGTATGTTTGGATGAATTGCTGGCAGTTAAGGGGATGCCGCTTTTTAAAGTATTATTTGATATGAGGTGGGGGCAAGCAGGCCATTATGTTGGCTGGCCAAGCAATTGGAACTGTTTGTAGTCCAATGCAAGACCAAACTGATTTCAGGGGTGGGCTGGCCATTTTCTATAGTAAACATGCCCATTCCAATCGAAGAGTCTTCGCTGCTGTTTGAGTGTGATGAGCCATGCAAACCACTGAAGGGAAACTCAAGTGCACATTTAAATGCAGACTGTCCTTCCCCTATCTGTATAGTGTGTGTTTCAATACCAACGAAAATCCTTTGTTGGCATTGCATCCACGTGGTAATGAGCACTCAACCCTCACCTTTATACCAGATACTTCACCCTCACAAGGTAATTTCATTAAAAGCTAGAGGCAGCCTACCATGGAAGCATACTATTTGCAGGCTTGCATTGTACAATTGGCAAATAAAACATGGTGTTTCTTGCAAAACCCTGCACCTGATAATGAGGAGAAGCTCACAGGTAGCGGTAGTGCTAAAAGATCATATATGGCAGGGTTGTCCAACTCCGGCCTCAAGGGCTGGGATCCTGATGGGTTTTCAGGATATCCCTCATTAACATTCATGGGGAAAAACCTCCATACTTTTAGAATCATTGTATGCAAATTTATCTCATGAATATTAATGAGGGGTATCCTGAAAATCCAACATGCATCCAGGTCATGAGGCCTGGAGTTGTACAACACTGATGTATGGTATCCATTCACTTAGTAAATACTATAGCATGACATAGCACAGTGCTGCATAACGTGATGTACCATAGCATAGCATAGACAAGCATACAACAAGTGCAACTACTGAATACTTTATTGGGATTTAAATTTAAAAACATGGCTGGCTTACAGGAGAGTCCTGCATAGAGCATAGCGGAAAACAGCGTTTAAGCAGCATAGTTAGAAGAGAGGGGAATAGAGTTACCGAGGGAGGGGAAGGAGGAGGAAGGGGGAGAACTGCCTGTACAGTCAGTTTTTAGCGAGGTGTTCCTTAAAAGATAAAGGGCATCATTACACGGAAGGCGGTAAGGGTTAACGGTCACCGGTAATGGTTCTGGTGACCGTTAACCCTTATCGCCTTACTACGAGGTCCCTTTGCGGGTAGGTACTTTAACGCCTGCCGTTTAGCAGGCGTTAAAAACCAACCCGCAAAGGGACCAGGGTGCTAATTACGGTACCGCAATTTGTGGCACCGTAATTAGCGCCTTCCCCATTCCCATAGAGCCCTATGGGGCGCAAATGGGAATGGGGAAGGGCAATTGGGGAAGGGGGAATTACCACCCCGCCAACCTTGGAATAGGGCGGTAATTCCCTTTTCCACCAAGGCGGAGCCGGTATTTTACCGGCATGGACCAAGGTGCTAATAGCACCTTGGTCCTCCGCCTACCGTGTAATGAGGCCCACAGCCTGCAAAGCATACGAGGGAAGGTGCCTGTGAAAAGATACGGCCTGTTAGATTCTGGGCAGTTTACATGAAATGGCCTATGATTTCGTTTTTTCTTTACTGCAATGCTTGGTTGCCATCCTAGTGCTGTCTTGACATCTTGTTTCGTGTTGACTTCCTGAGATAATGAGTTTCTCAGCAGGGTAGCATGAGGGGGCCGGTTGTTGAAGCTTTGCAGGTGATTCAGTCTGTTTTGATGAACATGCAGATCTTTAGGGGTATCCAAGGTATTTACTGGGGGATTGGGAGATGTGGTCGCATTTCTTTACACCTGTGATGAAGCAAGCAGCCATATTTATGGACTGCCTTCAGGGGGGCCTATATAGAAACTGCAATCCGTGTGAGACAGAGTTTCCTCTGGCAATCTTTGATGGCACCAGGACCTCTGAAGTCTGAGGTGGTGAGGAATGGATTGAAGGAGTTAGGGTGGCTTCTAAGGGTTTTTAATGAGGTTGACTTCCATATTGGAAAAGTTCAGCCTTTTCTAGACACTGAATAAGTGACAGGCAGTGTTCAGTCCATTAATGACATTTGTGTTGTTGATTTTTTCGTAGAATTGTATGTTGTCTGCATACTGGCACACATTAATGTCACACCTGGAGAAACATCCCCTGGGGCTTCCATGTATAGTTTGATCATGACAGGGTACAACAAGCAACCATGATGCCTTCCACCAGTGGCAGGGTAACTTTGTGATCTATTAGACTCCATCTAGATGATCCTGTGTCTGATCATGTGTTAGGACGTGAGCCAAAGTAGGAGGGATTGTGAGGGCTTTGGGGTCGATGGTGGTGGAGGCAGCTGAGAGGTCGAGCAGGATCCAGAGGCAGGGATTTCACTTGCCCAGGATGTAGAAGGGTTATTAATGGCTGGGGTGGTGGCTGCCATGATGCTGCACCTTGGATGCAAACCATATTGAGAGTCTCACCATCAGAGTACCATAATCCATACAGGGTATGCGTGAAGCATGCTATGAAGGCGTTTCCTGAGAGCTGCCCTTTGATCGATGTCATGAGGATGGTCGGGAGGATCTCATCTTAGAAGGAAGTGATTTTGGGGCATTGAGGGTGGTGGTTAGTTTGGCATGGTTGATGGCTTTAACTTGACTCTTTAGGCATGTCATGGCAAGTTAGAGGATGGATTATTGTAATGTGGTTGTTGTCAATGTGCTGGTTGATCTTGTTGATTGTGTCTGTCAATAATTTGTTTATGGCACTGAATTCTTCAGTTGATTGTGGTATGGTTGGTTTGGGTAAGTGAATGAAATAGTACTTGATTTTCTTCAAAATTGTTTGCTTTTGTTGGAGGCTTTGGTTATGACTGATGCTTAGTAGATGGTACTGACAGTGATGAGGTGGTTCCTGTGAGCCGGTATAGGGAAGACCAGCAGAATATGTACACATTAAACATGTTTCAAATACGTTTATTTGAGTGGCCAGGTAAGTAATGGGATACACACCTATGGATGCTAAGGGTGTAACTAAAACAGAAAAGGATAGTCCTGACTTGGACCAGTATGAGTAAACGGAGAAGGAAGGGGAAAAAAACAGTGCATTTCAGTTTCCTTTCTATTATGGGTCCTGGTACCCTTCTGTCACAGGGATACAACACTCAGCACACTTCTTAACTCTCAAACCCACAATCTGTGATATAGCTCCCAGCATGTTTCTTGGTTCACAAGCAGAGTTACTGGAATATTGTCCTAGATTGCTATTTGAAATCCATATAGGAGTATATGTATAGTGCCTGGCTCACTTCTTTCCATATAATAATAATAATGTACTTCTTATATAACGCTACACACCCATAGGTTTCAGAGTGCTGAAATAACAGAAAACATTGTTATCCCACAGAGTGGTACTCAATTTATCGACGCTGGAAGGATGAAAGTCTGAGTTGACGCTGCCGGGATTCGAATATGCCACAACAGACTGCACGTATATATCAGGGGCGAGCATTTAGCTCATTATGCTATCTGACCAGCGTTTGCCAGGTTATAGTGCTTGGTGCACTTCATTGGCGATTGATCACAGTCTCAGGGTTATAGCATTAAGTTTGCTATTATAGGGCTATTGTTAGCATTCCAACACAGCTCTGGTCTCTGTTACAATGCTGGCGTATGTGCTGTGTTTTTGGCAGCTAATGCTCCAACCATGAAGGCATCACACAGATCTTCATGATTTTACCAAACCGAAAAGTTAGACTCCCAAAAGTCTTTTTATTTTTTTTATTTTCTGCAAATATGTATGTGGGAGGAGACCCCCACAATCCCCCACCTTACCCCTATACATTTTTTATTCACTTTACCCCCCCCCATATATATATGCGGAAAATTGGGGGTCGAACTTTTGGGAGTCGAACTTTTGGGAGTAGGTAATTTTGTACTATACCCATCACACACAGGTCATGCATGCAACATCCCATGCAAAGCCGTCCTTCCCAACATGGCAGCCTCCACGACGGAGATGTTCGGCAGCTGGGCGGCTTCATGAAACATGGATTTAAGCGGTGGAAGGCACTGGGTTCATGTGTTGCTATGCTCAGGTGACCCTATACGCTTTTCTTGTTTCTTCCTTGCTCTGTTGTTCCTACCCGTTGACACTCCTGTTGCGTTCTTGTCCTTCCTCGTTCTCCCTCCTGTCTCCTAGTACTCCTCCTTCGTCCCTTGCTCGGCCTCATATGGCTCCCCTTTCTCAGGACATCTCCACAAGTACCTACTGGACTAAGGACACTGACATCTGTATCCTCATAAAGGGTTTTCTTCCCCATGAGGGTTTCCCTTGGGAGTCCCCTTTGGGGTGCACAATCTGCCTGGATCAGCCATTGGGCAGCGGGGTCCCATTAGATGGCTCCCCAAGTCATCTGTGGCTTCCTGGACATTCCATCCGGATACTGCTAAATCTTACCCAGCCCCTGCTACTAAAATGTGTGTGCTCACCCAACAGGTATAGTGATACAGTGTCAAGCTCACCTCTGTAGGGATACAGTGCCCAACACATTTAATTAGGAGAACAGTTCCCAGATCATTACTGAATGGCTATAGTTCTCCACAGTTATTGTTAGAGATGCGCTGCTCAGCGCATTTGTTGAATGATAAAGTGCCCAGACTACTTCTCAGTAGATAAAGTGCCTAACACAATTATTTTGGCGATATAGTGCCAAGCTCACTTGATAGTAGTCGTATTTGTATGGGCGTTTCAGTCACAGCAGGCCCCCACCTCCCCTCTGATTATCATCAACTCTATTAAATAGGCCAGTTAGAATATTGTCCCAGGGACTGTCGCTCCTCTGGTAGGTTCTCCCAAAAACGTAGTTCTCTGCCCTGCTTCTCCTTTCTGCTCCAGATGGCTGCTCTTTTCCCTTTGTGTTCACTCTGCTTTTTATAGCACTCTATGCTTAGTGCTTCATGTTCAGTGTCCTCATGTGGTGTGTCCTCAAGTTTTAGGATGTGCCTGTGGCTCCAGGGCAGCCTTCTAAGACACCTAAAGCCCATGCAGCCATCTTGGGAACAACCAGAAATTCCACCTTTGACTCTGTATCCCATGACGTATTCACATGTCCTCCTGGCTTCCACAGCTTTAACCTGCTATCTGTCCCCTTTTCTCCTGAACCTTCGGGTATACCTCGGGTGCATGGGATCCTGCGAGGTCTTACAGCACATCATAGCTCCCTCCATAAGGCTACCATGGTGTTTTCCTGCCAGGGTCCTTTCTGGCATATGGGATCCTGCAGCCACAATGGGTGATCAGTCTTCTCCTTTGTTGCATTCATTGGTCTTCAGTCAGTTCTACACCAGGATCTCTGCTTGTGTACAGGGTCCGTGGTATTGTATAGTGCTGGTTGTGATAGAGGGGTTAGAGGTGGTTGGCTGAGTTAGTCTCACCAGAAATTATGGGTTCCACAACCATCAGCATACTGATTACCTTTCCTCACCTTTGCATAACATTGGGTTGCATAACAATCAGTATAGTGATTACCCTGCCTCACCTGTGCATAACATTGGGTTGCATAACCATCAGTATACTGATTACCTTTCCTCACCTGTGCATAACATTGGGTTGCATAACCATCAGTATACTGATTACCTTTCCTCACCTGTGCATAACATTGGGTTGCATAACCATCAGTATACTGATTACCTTTCCTCACCTGTGCATAACATTGGGTTGCATAACCATCAGTATACTGATTACCTTTCCTCACCTGTGCATAACATTGGGTTGCATAACCATCAGTATACTGATTACCTTTCCTCACCTGTGCATAACATTGGGTTGCATAACCATCAGTATACTGATTACCTTTCCTCACCTGTGCATAACATTGGGTTGCATAACCATCAGTATACTGATTACCTTTCCTCACCTGTGCATAACATTGGGTTGCATAACCATCAGTATACTGATTACCTTTCCTCACCTGTGCATAACATTGGGTTGCATAACCATCAGTATACTGATTACCTTTCCTCACCTGTGCATAACATTGGGTTGCATAACCATCAGTATACTGATTACCTTTCCTCACCTGTGCATAACATTGGGTTGCATAACCATCAGTATAGTGATTACCCTGCCTCACTTGTCCCTGTCAGTGACCTTATCTATAACTGGGATCCAGGGCTATAGGTCACTAGGGTAGTCATGGTCCCCAGGTTTTTTTTGACATAATGTAAAGTTGGGGCATGGACCCAGAGTGGGCTCTGACACTCCCTCTCTTCACCCCACCCCAACACCAATGGCACATGGCTCTAGCTTGCAATGCTTAGTTGGTTGGACTTATTAGGTCGCATAGTATCCTCCATGCCCTGGGATGGGGTCAGGACCCTGCCTTCATCACAGAGCCTTAGGGTAAAGGCAATCTTTTTCTCACTGAGATGTGCACCATATCTATCCGTAATGACGGATAATATGTTTGCTATTGGCAAGATCTTTTGAATACCACTGTGTGGACAGGTTAGGTCTGTTGCTGTGTAATTTCAGCGGTGTGTGAATCTTGACAGTGATGTTCATTGTGCTTGGCATGTTGTTCTGCTCTTTTGTTGAATCATCAGCGGAGACTCGATCAGTGAGATTTCCTTGATGTTTGCTCATCTGAAAGTTCTGCAAAGAGCAGGATATCATCTTTGAAGTTTTGGTTCATGCCAATTGATGGATAATGTTTACTGAAGTTTGAGTGCTACCTATGCATGGACCGCTCAGCAGGTTTACTGGCGTTTGGAAATCAATGTCTTTTGGCGCTGTGAATACTATGTTAGTTAAGGAGATTGAGGAGTTCTTTCTTTTCTTTTTCAAGTGTAATTTATTGCATTTTAATAAAGTTCAAAAACATGGGAGAACAGTTCAATGACCAGGTTCATGTTAACTGTTATAAAGAAAAAAAGAGAAATCCCCCCCCCCCCTCCAACCACACAATGCTCTTCTCCCTTGGGAACTAGTGTATAGAATCATTATGCATCCCTGGGATATAGGGGGCTATGCAGGGGAGTACATTGCCATCACTGCCATTCAAGATTGGTGTGCCGCCAATGATCTTTGTCTGAATGCCAGCTGCCAGCAAGACGGAGATCCTCCTCATCGGCACACCTTCACCATCCTTTCCCCTCACTCTCTGGCCGGACTCCCTTGGCCCTCCTCCTACCTCCACCTGCGAGGCTAAGAACCTCGGGGTCATCTTTGACTCCACCCTTTCCTTCTCCGCCCACATCTCTGAGGTCTCTAAAAAGTCAAATTTCCGACTGCACCTCCTCAGAGGTACTCTGCCTTTCCACTCCTTCCCCCAGAAGCTCATGGTATCTCAAGCTCTGGTTCTCTCTAGCTTGGACTATTGTAACAGCCTCTTTCTAAATGTACCTGCCTCTACTCTCTGCCCTCTGCAATTAATCCAGAACGGGACTGCGAGACTTGTCCTTGGCCTCAAGCCGTGGGATCGTATCTCTCCAGCTCTGAAATCTCTCCACTGGCTCCCAGTGGACGCAAGGATTAAATTCAAAACCCTCTGCATTGTCCAAAAGGCTTTCTGGGGCCTGGGTCCAAAATACCTTCAGCTATCCCTTCACAAATACCTCCCCTCTCAAGCTCTTCGCTCCTCTACCTCCAACTCACTCAGGGTCAGTCATTTTTTTTATAAGAAACGAGCTGGGGGTAGATCTCTGTCTTTGGCTGGGGCTGGGGCCTCCCTCTGGAACTGCCTCCCCGCCACTCTAAAACTTGAGGAGAACCATTTACTCTTTTCTTCTGCCTTCGCTCCCCCTCTCCCCTGCTGATCTGTTCTCTCTTGGTAAAGTGCACCTGGCCACCCTCTGTCTTTTGGGCCCAGGTACCTGCTCATCCTGCCTCCGGGCCACCCCTTGCACTGGGGTCTGTATCTGTACCCATACAGCCCCCCTTTTTCTTCCTGCACTTATCAGACCTACCCTGTCTGCTGCCTTAAACCTAGCACTTGGAAATTGCTGGCTGCATTACCACTGTTTGTTGCCTTTATTATTTATTTATTGTTATTCATCTGTTTCTCCTCTGCTTCGCACTTTCCACCTCTCCCCCCTTCCATGCACTTTTCCCCTCCCCCTCTCCCATGCACTTGCGCGTTCTCAATGTCACTGGGCCTAGTAAGATCGCTGTTTTGTTCTCCCCTGTTCCCCTCCCTTGCCTTGTCGCGCTCTGAAACACTTGTGTACGAGCGCGATAGAAATAAAATATCAATCAATCAATCACTGAAGTACTTACTAGTCAGAGCATGAGGTTTACCTATCTCCCATCTGGCCGCATGTGATGTGAGCAAAACACAGTTTCTTTCAGATAAGTTACTAAGCCATTCAATAAAACAAATTAAGAGCTGTAAGTCTCTGAGGGCAAGTTCAGTCTCTATAGTCTGACTTCTCTAAATGAAGAAGCGGTCGGTCGCCACTTAGTAATGACATTTTGTGTTCCGATCCATAATCCTTTTTCCATCGTTAATATGTGCCACACCTTATTCCACCAGAGATTAAGGTGATGTGTTTCAGGTTTACCCCACATTTCCCCTACAAGCAATTTGGCTGCTAATAACACGGTTGTAACCATTTTCAATTTTATGGAATTAAAAGGATAAAGCTGTTTTACCGGCTGTCCCAGCAATATTACCCATGTCTCCCATGGGAATTCGACCTCGACCACTGATGAAATGAAATTGATGACTTCCCCCCAGAATCGACATTTGCACCATATGTGCATTACAGAGCCCCTGCCCTGCATTAATGCCATCCGTTTCCTGAAAGATGGGATCTATACGCTTAACTTCTGAGCAGTCACATGCTGTCTATAACCCAGTGTATAGGCCATCTCTTCATGCTGTGCACACACGGAAGGCCCTGGCTCTGGAGCAGATGCTTTCCCCGTCTTTGTCTGAAAGGGATTTCCCAGGTGTTTATGTGTGCCTTGGGGGGCAGGGGGGGTTGTGGTTCTGCTTTGAGAAATATCCTGCATGCATTGGAAAGCAGAGATGTATTTGTTGATATGTTAGTGACACACTTCTTGAAAGTAGTGAGCGGACTCGTTGCTGCATCTCTTTGCCTCTTTGCACCACCCAGTGTCTTATTTGGGAAAAATTGCAGTTGGTAAGATTCTGAAATATTAAATTAATGTTTGCAGGTCTCACATTTTTTGATGCCTCCTTCGTTAAATTAATCTGCTATGCGTTAGCCTTTATTAACTCGCCACTAGTAAAAGGCAGAGGGGATGTAGGGCGGGTAAAGAATGGGGGTTTCATGTGTATAAGTGTGATCAGAGAGGGGAATGTGGGTAACATCAATGATGTAACCAAGAAGCCCCAGACATTTCAAACTGTTTTGTCACTGGGTTTATGTAGAGGGATCTGCCCAGATTGATTTAGGAAGCCAGAGAGCTCTCCACACATGAGTTTCCGAATGTGGCTTTATCCATCTGCCACATTGTTTGTCAGAATGAGCCAAGCACCATTCAGCCAGTAATTGCAGCTGTGCTGCCTTGTCATATAGTCCAAGATCTAGACACTGTAGCCTGGCTTTTGACAAGGCACTCAAATTGTTTTCTTGGAAATTCTGGCTTTCATGAAGCCCCAAATGAAGTGGGAGAGGTCATTTTGTGCACTGTGGCAATGTCGTTTTTCAGGGGGTATTGGAAGGACTTGGAACAAGTATAATAGGCGCGGCATGATGTTCATCTTTTTTGCTTGAATCCAGCCCATTCAATAGATAAGTTGCTTCCATCGCGATGTGTCCTGTCACGTTGGGGCGAAGAGTTTAGTATATTTAAAATTATGTAAGTCTGAGATCTTACGGGTTAAATGGATCTCTAGATACTTGACAGGCTTTGCTGCAAGTTTAATTCAGATTTTGGCTTGCAGTTCTATTAATTGATCTGGGTTACCAACAAATTCAGTATTTCTGCTATAATTTACCTTGAACCCTCAACCTCACCATAGTCTCTGTGTTCATTAAGTAGGGGCCCTAGTGAGGTTTCAGGGTTCTGAAGTGTAATAGGGAATGTTGTCTGTGTGCATCACGAATTTATATTGCTTGTGGCCAGTGTGTTCCTTGAATTTCTTTGGTGTCCCCTATTCGTATGGCAAGGGGATCTATTACGATGGCAAATAGCAAATTTGAGTGCGGGCATCCTTACGTGATTCATGGCCATTCGTTTTAAGGGGGAAGCCCTACCCTAAACCATAACATAAGCCACATCCACCTGTCTATCACTGCTAATCTGTTAGTGCCTTCTTTTTTTACTGCCCCTTTTCCCTATTTAAGCAGCCGTCCAGCCTCTTTTCCTTTGAAGTTGTTGAACAAGTAGAAGTGGATCTAGTTTACATGACCTAAGCGCCACCCACCTGTCAATCACTGCTAATCTGTTAGTGCCTTCTTGTTTTGCTGCCCTTTCTCCCTACTTAAGCAACCCTCCTGCCTTTTTTACTTTGCAGTTGGTGAGCAAGTGCCAATGAATCTAGGCCACGTGACCAAAGAGTCACCCACCTTCTTAGGCCTGCCTCTTCCTTTCTGTTCTTAACTCTTAGATCAAGGGCGTCGCTCACCTGGGCATCTGAAGTGAGGGGCAGACGTAGAAAAGGACAATTCCTGTTTGGACTTGTTTGGGCCAGGATGAGCAAGGACCAAAAGCCGTACCCCTCTTAACATCAGGTAAGCTCCCTTGAATATGTGTTTCACCCTACTATTTCAACAGCCCATCCTTACCATCACCACTCATCGCCAATCATGCCACTCACGAGCCACTTCATGGACACCACATCTCAGCAACCTCACTCACATCACCATACACCCCATCCCCACTCCAGGATCCACCACTGCATGAAAACTGATGCCAATGTCCGCTCAACAATCAACGATACAGCTGACATCGCCTACCTCATCACCACACATGACTTGCATGCCATCTTCATTACTGAGACCTAGATGACATCCACCTCCACCCACATCCTATAAATACTCACCCCCCAATGGCTACAGAACTCTACAACAAGACCATCCAAACAAGATCGGCAGAGGCCTTGCCATCATTCAGAAGGCATCATGGCCATGGACCCAACTGGATGTCACTACCATTGGCTCTTTCAAAAACGTATCCTGCCACTTCCCACTCTCCCCAATGGACACAGTCACTTTTCACTTCATCTACAGACCACCCAAGCCCAACACCTCTTTCATCGACTACTTCACTGACTTGGTCACTACCATATCACTCATGCATGTCAACAATATCTTCCTCTGCAACTTCAACATCGCTGGCAACCCAGCAACCAAGTCAATGAAGGAAGATCTCCACTGCCTACTCGACACACTGAATTTCATGCAACACATGAAAGACCCAGCTCAAAGGAAAGGTAATATCCTTGACCTCATTATCAGCACCCTGCCCACCCTCCATCACAGCTCTCCTATTCTGCTCCACTGGTTGGACCATCTGGCAATCCTCTTTGAGATTAGTCACACCACACCTCTCAAACATACCCATTGGAAACCAAGCGAACAAGCCTTCAGTTCCTTCAAGAACTTCCCAACGACGGCTCTCATGAAAGACCTCACAAAACTCCACCTCACATGGGCTGATATTTCTCTGATGAACCTGGACTGCAAGAAGTCAACACCACCCACACAAACAACATCAACTGGAATTCCCCAATGAAACGGCGCACGCTCAATCATAAACCTTCAGCACTGGTACACACAAGAGCTCAAACTCAACAGATGAGTCATCAAAAAACAAGAAAAGAATTGGTGAAAATCGTGCAGTGCATCCCAACCCACCTTGCTCAAGGAACTCTGTGCTACATGCAGACAATTGATCACACTACCAAAGCCAACTGCTAACATAATACCATAGCCAACGCCAACAAAGAAAGCAGAGCCCTCTTCAAAGCCATCAAGCACTGCATCAACCCTCTGCCTGACCCACCCGTAGGACACTCCAATGAAAAGTCCGCTGCCATCAATTCTTTCTTCGTCTACAAGATCAACATGATCCGCCAAGACATAGGGCTTCATTATGAGTATGCCGGTCTGTAAAAATGTGCTGGTAACAATTTGTACCGGCATCTTTTCCGGTCTGGCATACTCAGAGTCTGCTGTTAGGGACAGTGAACTACCGACTGGCGGGTTGTACGGGTGTAAGCTGAGGCCATCTGTCTCCGGGTTCATATATCTTTAAGTTATGTGACAAGCATCCACATGTTGTTCCCCACAACCTAGAGCTGAACATAACACCTTAATGTCCTAGGCTTTGATACATGACTCTTCTTCAAGAAGGAGTTTGAGTGGGGAGGGGTGGGTCACTCCATGGCTCACTCTCTTCTGAGACTCCGCGTTCATCACTTATTTTCTTAAACAGTGTTGCGCCAGGGCATGGTTCTGGTTGAGTTTGCGGCCCCTCTCGACCATTCATATGACACTTGAATGCATTGAAGTTGAGCAGAGCCCAATCAGTGGTGTAGGACAGAATTTGGCGTGTCCCCCCCACAAGCTCTTTAACAAAGCACAAGGCATGCCACACCCCGGGCCGGCCCGGACCAATGTCCATGAAGATTATGCTGCTTCAGGGGCATGAACTACTCCAAGTGAAAGAAGTAAATATGTTTTTTAATCAAAGCTTAAATGTTTCACCTAGTGTAGAAGGAAGGGGGCTTTGCTAGTCCCCAAATATACCAACCTCCAGTGGTGGTTGGTGAGCTGTTTTATATTTACCACGTGTGACCGAGCATAGCAAGGGGGCCAGATCTAACAGGTTTGGGAGGTTCAGAGGAATTCCTTTCCCTCCCATGAGACTTTTATTTAAAAATAATGGGTTAAAATGGTATTTGGTTAAAAGGCCAGCCAATTTGCAATCAGATAGATGTAAGTAACCAAAAGTGCACAAGCACATTTCCCAATGCCGCTCCCTTCAATATAAGCCAGTTTAAAAACATTTTCATGCTGGCTGTACCCATACATTTCCATGCTGGATCCACCAACATATGCTAGTATTCCCATATAAGAACATACTCATGTTCTCTTTGAGATTTTATTATAGTATCATTACTGATAGTAGGCACAAAGCTGCTCTGCCAATATATGCCAGTACTCCTATGTAAGTAAATACTCCCTTGGTTTGGCCATTAAAAGTAACATGTTACAATAAGAAAACATGTCCAAAATGATTCCAATGTAAGCCAGTCTAGACCCATAAGAACACCTATCATCCTTGCTTCATAATAGATGCTCAGTTAATAAAAAGTCATGCTACAGGAAGAAATATACAGGCCGCTACACCAAAAACGTCACTCTAGCGAAGTAATACTACCTATCATGCTTCCTTTATCAAAGATGCCAAGTAATAAATGTCATGCCACAGTAAGCAATGGCTAGACTGGCTGTACCAAAATGGCAGTCTAGCCGGGTAATGACACACATGAACTTGGCTTTTCCCGAAATACCAGTTAAACATGCAAAGTCAATAAAAGATGTGTCTAAACTGATCTAGTAATCCCCAGCATTACACACACACACCCCCAATCCCTCATCCTCTTTTATATACCCGAATACCCACACCCCATATATATTTATTTGTAGCCCCCCCACGATACGATGAGTTTTTTTTAATAGAATTTCCGCAGAGAAAAGCCCAGCGAGGGTTAATCCCACGATGAAAGGACGTTGTACCATGCATCCACAACACAGGCATGCATCCACCCACCCAGAACATTCACACACGCAATCACATTCAAACCCCTTCACCCACCAGTCACTCACCCATATACCATCTCTGACATACACTCACACTGGCACCCACCCACCCAGAACATTTACGCACACACACACTCACATTCCTATTCACTCATCCACCATTCACTCACCCATAAAGGTATCACATCCACTTGCACTGCATTCTCCACACAGGAACGCACCCACCCACCAAGAACATTCCATCACACACTATCACATTCCTACTCATTCACCCACCACTCACTGATCCATACACCTTCTCTAGCGTCCACTCATACTGCATTCTCCACACAGAAACGCAACCATCCAGAACAATGAAACACATTATCACATTCATACTCATTCACCCACCGGTCAATCACTCATACACCTTCTCTTACATCCACTCTCACTGCCTTATCTACTCAGGCACACAATCACCAACTCATGCAGAACATTAAAAAACACACTATGACATACCACTCTTTCACCCACCAGTCACTCACTCATACAGCTTCTGTTATATGCACTCTCACTGCATTCTCCACACAGGCACACACCCACCTAGAAAATTCAAACACATACACTATCACATTTCATCTCATTCACCCACCACTGACTGACCCAAAGCACATACATACATCTGATGCACACATCACACATGCAAAATACACATCACAATTGTTTTATAAAAAAAAGCCTTCATATCTGTTTTTCCAGCTTCAGTCCGTCACTCCAGTCTACCCTTGGCTCCTCCTTGCTGCTCACAAACAGGAAGCAGGAAGCTGAGAGAGCTTCCTGGTTCCTGTATATGAACCACAAGTAAGCTGGAGGAGAAGGGGTTGGAGCTGAACGTGGCATGTGACACATGCCACATGTCACGTTCAGCTCCAACCCCTACTGAGCGCTTCATTCTCGCGCTGCAAGCCCCTGCCCCAGCCATCCCTCTGATGGAGAGATCTTTATATTTGACAAATATGTCTGTTATAAATGTGTGATGTCATCGGTGTTGTCCTGGGTGTTAATCTTAGCCGTGTGTTATGGTTGCATAGCTTACCATAACTGGTGAATTTCTTTGGCTCTTCAATTTTACTTTGCAACCATAATACGCTTTAACAAAGATTTTTCAATTCATTTCATTGATTTTTATTAGTGGAATTTAGTGGAACTTATCCATAACTTCCCTTTAACAACGTTGTTTCAGTGAATTCCATAGGTTTTAATCAGTGCAACTTAACCATAACGTCCCTTTAACAAGGTTCCTCGCTGAATTTAAATGGTTTTTATAAGTGAACATGTTTCATGATGCTATAACACTGTTTGTAAGTTATTAATAATTCCTCTTCTAACCTATATGAAAGGACTACAAACCTACTTTAACAAACATATTTTTTGCAGCGCCTGCTGGGGCTGCAAGTTGTGGTTGAAATGCCTAGGGTATCAGGCTCAACTATGACCCGACCCAACCAAACCACCCTTACTATCCACTGCATCTAGCCTGCATCCTGTTTCAGTGTCCACTATACCCCCTTAAAGTGACCAATGGCCAGTGTTCATGGCTCGTAGCCATGGCCAATGTCCACAATCCATGGGGTATGGGCTTCGGCCATGCTGCAGGTCCACAAAGCAAATCAAAATAGACATTTGTTCTTGCAGGGGGCCAGGCCCACTGCCCAGGCACCAAAGTTATGTCACTATTTTTCTACCTATATTTTGTGACTTTGGAAAAAATAAAACACAGGACAGATTTGGAAAAGCATGCTTTCAGCCCCTTGCTGATTCTCCTCGTGAAGGTTTGCTGCAAACCCATCCAGCACTACAGGCTGTAGCCGCAAGCAGAATTATTTTCCCATTCAAGCCTATGCCGAATTTCGAAAATGTTGGGACCGCCTTACAGTTTGCCGCTCTTGACAAAATCCCTTCCAACTTTGCACAAACATTCTCATTTGTGTCTTGGAAACGTTTGGGTTGATTTATCAAACAGTGCCAAAGTTATAAGCTTTTCAAAAATATTGAGTCTCCCTCTAATTGTGCCCTCTCTTGATGAAACAACATCTAACTTTGCAACAACATTTAATGTTGGGTCTCTATTTACATTGCAAACTTTTGTGCAGTTTCGTTGAACGGCACCAAAGTTTTAATCCGTCTAATAACTGCTCTTCATTGACCCTGTAATGCACACAAATGCATGGATGTCCTTGAAGTTTTGTCAAGTTTGCAAACATCACAGCCATGTCCTTGGAGAAATAAAAACACACACTTTTTTGTGGCTTTTTCTGGACATATCCCATCCTCATCACCCCTCACCTCCCCAGAGATAGTTTCATTTGCTTGATACCTGTAATGTTGTGCTTTTGAATATTTCTTTACTGCAATGTTCGTGGACTGCAGACGCAGTTTGAGAATCCAACATGGCGTCCATTTCAAAGGTTTTGACGCACCTCATGTTTCTCAATTGACCAAGCAGAGGCCATGTACGATGTCCGCAAATGTTATGCAACTCTCTGACTGGCTCTGAGGCATCCACATACATCGAATTGTGAAGTAAGTCCACAGACCTGACAAAGATATAACACATTTGTTTACCTACTTTTAGGGCATTTAAGAAAAATCTACTGGATGGTTTAACACCAAATTTGCAAAAGCATGCTTTTGGGACCAAGCCACCATTCCTCGTGCACATTTGGTGCAAATCCGTCCAGTGGTTTGGGCTGTAGCCAGGAGAAAAATTATTTTCCATTCATGTCTATTCGGATTACGGAGGTTTTGCGACCTCCCCCATAACTTTGCCCCCCTTTGACAAAACCACGTGAATTCAAATTCAGATTCGGGTATAGACATGTTTTGCAAAGTTTCGTACACATTCGTCGAATAGCACCAAAGTTATAAGCTGCCCAAAAACTGCTCTTTCTGTGGGAAGTGCAACTTAACCATAACTACAGGGATTCTATCACAGACCCCGTGATATATATATTTCTGAGGCTTGTGGAGTCTGCTCAGATCACATGCTGTGCATAGGCTGACATCTAGTGGTAGATGTGGAGTATTACCAATGTTGTCTTTGAAACTCGAAAAGGGACGGCGACAGGGCGTGCCAGTAATACTATCCCTAGTGTGACATCCACTGTACCCATGATCCCTCACGCGTCAAGGTCCCTCAGATTGTTTTTTTCTGCCATGCTAGACGGACGCATATAGCAGAGCTCCTTTCAGCGATAAGCCATTGATTTTTATACAATTACAATTGTTTTTCTTTCTATCCTTTCATCGACTGCCGAAACACCACGCCGGTGAAGGAAGAAAACTGCCCGTCGGAGACCACTGCGATGGACCGTGCAGCCTTGGAAGGCCGCCCCGGGCCTCGGCCCAGACAGTAGGGAGAGAGGGGTGAGGCCGTTTTAGGAAGCCATTTCAGAATGCATATTCGCCCCTTCCTACACTTTGTTCGCCCAGCTGCCATTTCCATAACCCATAGTTATGGAAAATACACCATTTAAATGTTGCCCTAAGTGTAATTGTAAATTCCCCTGGGTCGACAAACACTTAGTTTGCAATTTGTATAGACCACGTCGAAACGTCTTGTCGAGCTTGCAGGCTCTTCAAGCCTAAGACGTTAAAAGACCGCTCCACGAAATGCTGGGCCCACTACGCCAAGCAGCTCGAGGCCATGGAGGTAGAGGGAGCCTTTAGCGATGGCAGCGACACCGCACCTTCGCATGGCAAGGGCACCGGAGTAGCTTCAGATACTCATGCGCAGACCCCCGACCCCTTAGGACAGGCCGGCGGCCATGTTGTGGGGACTAGACCCAGCAGCTGCAGCACTTCAAAAGCACACACCACCAAGCACATAAGCCCCAGTTGAAATTCGACAGATGAGTAGAATACTCAACAACGTTTGAAACCCCGTGAAAGGCCCACCGAGTCCCGGTCCTCTGGGCAATCTCGATCAAGATCACCACACGACAGGATTCAACCGTTGAATGACGGCAAGGGTGTCTCACGAAAAACTCTTTCCGAAGGCCGATCGTCCACGGGCGACGCCTCGGCTCCCATACCCGAAGTTCGACCTTCTTCGTCTGATAAAACGGCAGGCCCCAAGAAGTCTGTTAAACACTCCTCTGGGCCACAGGGTGGGGAAAAACATCATGAAAAGTCCTCTAAGACCCCTCGTAGGGACAAGAGCCCTCCTTTGGAGAAGACATCACAAAAGGGATTATTATCCAAGCCCATAGAGAAACCTAAGGACTCTAGACCAAAGGTTATACCTCCCACTGATGAGGATATGGGTATTTCCCCTCAACCTATTGTGATCCCAAGTTCAAAGGAATGGTCTTCACAAGATATTGATAGGGTTATGGGAAGAATGATCTTCATGGCTAATTTTTATGAAAAGAACCCAGATTACTTTCAAAGCTTCCACTCCACTCCTCCCATCTCAGCCCCTTCAGGCTCTCAAGCCTCTGCCTTACCCTCTCACCCCCTTCTAAGAGGTCTCCCTCTAATGTCCCCTTACAAAGCACAGTTATAAATCTATATGACCCCGAAATAGAACCAGAAGACCAGGAAGATCTATCTTTTGTGGAAACATCTGACCCTCAACTTAATGAAGAGGATACAGATTAACTTTATTATGGAAATGATGAAGACCAAGACGCAGTTCAGGGGGCTAACATGTACTCCATACATTCTCCTCTTAATCAGGACACTCCAGTGGTAGATTCCCCTGTCGATAATCAAATCCTCCTTAATGAAGTCTTAGCCAAAACGGCGGAATACTTCCAAATTGACACACAGGAGGTACACGAGGATAGAGACTTCGCTGAACAGATACTGGGGAACAAAAAGACAGTAGGGCAGTTTATCCCACTACTAAAATTGGTCCAACGCAGAATACAGCCTTCCTTAGAAGCACCCAATCTCACGCGGGCCGTTAACCCGCGTGTGGAAAAACTGTTCAGGCCTGCACCATCAGACCCCTTATATATAAGAGGCCTATTGAAACCAGACTCATTAGTTGTTACCACGACAGGAAAGAGAGCAGGCACACCCCTTGCTTCCTCTGAGGCACCACCGGATAAGGAAAGCAAAACAATATATGCCATGGTCAGAAAGGTCTCTTTCTCTGCGGGCTATCAAACTAGAATAGCCAACAACACTACACTTTTGGCAAGTTATAACTGAACTGCCATAAGTGGGAGGAGGTTTCTGCGTTACTTTCGTCCGCCCCGGAGCCACTTAAATCACAACTAGCTCAGGTGGCAGCAGACGTACGGGCCGTATCTACATGACTCCTCAAATCAAATTTCGATGCAGCTGACAATGCCGGGAGAGTCATTGAAGAGGGGACTGTTATAAAGAGGCATGTATGGCTTCACGAGTCAGGGTTTAGGCAAGAGACACAGGCCACTCCAATAAACATGCCAGTGTAACCTAATGTGCTCTTCGGCAAGGCTGTGGAAGACGCACTTAAGACAGCAAAGGATGAGTATGACACTCTGCAATCTTTAGGTCAGCTCACAAACAAGCCTACAGGTCAAAGGGGTAATGGTAATTTTCGCTGTTTTCAGGGCCAAAATTCACACCGAGTATCTGGCTACAATCAAGGCCAAGGTTCCTTTGGGAATAATCAAGGACAAGCCTTCCAAGGCTATCCCCGAGGACAACGCAGAGGTCATGGTAGTCGGGGCAAGGCCCAGCTCAAGGTGGCACCTCACCTCAGAGCAAGTGACATTCTGCTTCAGGTACCCTCCCATGCATCTCCAGTAGGAGGACGCATTTCCAACTTCACCCACGCATTGGAGGGTATCACCTCGGACAGATGGGTGCTGTCCACGGTAGCAGGGGGCTACTGCATAGAACTACTTCAACGTCCTCACGACCACCCTCCACGACAGAAAATCCACTCAGAGGAACATCAGCAGATCCTTCTAGAAGAAATAACAATGCTTCTATTAAAGGACGCCATAGAAGTGGTCCCAACCAACCAGGTAAACAAGGGTATTTATTCAACTTACTTCCTTGTGGCAAAAAAAGATCTAACAGTGCGCCCTGTATTAGATTTATGCCCTGCAAACAAGTATGTCAAGCCACAAAAGTTCTGCATGACTACGCTACAAGAGGTAATCCCGCTACTAAAAAAGGGGGATTACATGGCAACATTGGATATGAAAGATGCCTATTTTCATATTTCAATGTTCCCAGCGCACAGAAGATTCTTGCGTTTCAAGATAGTGAACAAGCACTAGCAATTCAAAGTGCTGCCCTTTGGAATAGCCTCGGCTCCAAGGGTATTTACAAAGGTACTGCCGGTAGTAGCAGCGCACCTGCCCAGGGGAACAATCCCAGTGTACCCTTACCTGGACGACCGGCTCATAACAGGGGAATCACCTCTGATTTGCAGACAAAACATCCAAACGACAATCAACCTCCTCTTTCAATTGGGCTTCTAATCAATGAGAAAAAATCAAGCCTAGTGGCATGCACTTCCAAACAGTTCCTAGGAGCTATCCTAAACACAGAGGAAGGATTGCTCTTTCCTTCAGAGGAAAGAGTAAACAATTTGTTACTGCAAATATCACATTATCAGGCCGGCCGCCAGATAAGGGTGCGCAAAGCAATGCGTTTAATAGGCATGATGGCATCTTGCATATACCTGGTTCCTCACGCACGCCGGCTCATGCGTCCCATACAGGAGTGGTTGGCGAAACAGTGGTCTCAGGCAAGCGGTCAGTGGGACGATCTAGTGGTCGTTTCGCCAACACTTGTACAAAATCTTCGCTGGTGGACGAAGGAGAACCTAACAAGAGGAAAACGCTTCTACGACCCACAGATACAAGCAGTGGTCACAACGGACGCCTCACTGGCAGGGTGGGGGGCTCCCTACCTTCACCACACAGCTCAGGGTCTCCGGTCTCACACTGCAGCTCAGAACCACATCAATGTGCTGAAGCTTCTGGCAGTATTCCAAGCCCTTCAGGCATTCGAACCCCATTTTACAAACAACATCCTAACGGACATCACCACAGCGATGATTTATATCAACAAACAGGGGGGTACACGTTCTCCAAATCTATCTAGACTTGCACAGAAAATCTGGAAATGGGCACTCAGAACGAAAATGTTCCTGTCATCACAACATGTTCCAGGGGAACTCAACGCTCTAGCAGACTTGTTCTTCTTCTTGCTGATAGATTTTCATCCTTCAGCGGTGCTTTTTGGATACTGAGGCTTGAGCCTCATTACTCCATTCTCTCGGGTTGAGTATGTAGTCGTGGGTTTGTATTCTTCTTGGTCTGTGTGGTCTTGTCACAGTAGGGCTGGTTTCACAGGGTCTTCGCAGTGATGGTTGTGGGTAGCGGTCGAAGGGGTTTGCAGTCTATAGTTGGGAAACCCCATTGAGAAAGGAGGTGTTCTATGACTTCTTCGTGTAGACGCCACTCGCGTTCCTCTGGTAGGGGATCTCTGCTCAACGAGTCTGCCACAAGCGAAAATCGCCAATGCCCAGACTTCGCTCCCAGGTTCCCTGAGCCAGGCTCCAAGGGGAACGCCCTATGGATGAACTGGTCAGAGAAATTTGCTTACGCTTTTCCCCTAACTCCTCTCATGAGGAAGGTGGTGAACAAGTTATATAAGGAACCAATGACGCTTATCCTAGTTTCTCCTATGTGGGCAAGACAACCGTGCTATCCACATCTGCGCAGACTGGCGATGTGCGATCCCATCAAGCTCCCGTGCCAGTACAACCGACTAACAGTGTACCCACAACCACACTCAATGAACTTGTCAGCATGGCTCCTGAAGTCATAGACTTTGGACATCTCAATCTACCGCAAAGATGTATGGATATCTTGAAAGAATCAAGAAAACCAAACACTAGGCACTGTAACTATGACAAATGGAGACGATTCGTAATCTGGTGCCAGACTAAGCAAATCAACCCTATAGATTGTACTCCATCTAACATTCTAACCTATATGTTCCACTTGCTAGATGCAGGGTTCGTGTTCAACTCCATAAAAGTCCACCTGGCGGCCTTGTCAGCCACCACTTCCCATAATAAGGTCTCATGGTGGAAGGTACCGGTCATCAAAGCATTTATGGAAAGGTTAAAGAGACTCCACCCTCCAATTTCTAACCCACCACCAAGTTGGGACCTCAATGTGGTACTCGCTAAGCTCATGGGACACCCATTCGAGCCTATGCACAAGTCTAGTCTCAAACACCTGACTTCTTCGTAGTCATCACTTCCATAAGAAGGGTTAGTGAAATCCAAGCTTTGTCAGTGCAGGCTCCTTTCTTTACTATACATAAGGACATGCTGGTTTTACGTACTCACCCTAGGTTCTCACCGAAATTCATCCCCAAATTTCATGTAAACCAGTCTATTGAGCTACCGGCTTTCTTCCAGGAACCCAAGAGCTCTGCTGAGGTAAAACTCCACACACTAGATGTGAAGAGAGCGGCCCTCTACTACGTAGACAAGACCAGACCGCTAAGAAAGACAGATCAACTGTTTGTCTCCATGGTGCCAGGCCGAGAAGGTTACCGCATCTCTAAGATGTATCCAACTGTGCTATTCCCTATCAGATAAAACACTGCCTTTTACGCCAAGGGCCAACTCCACAAGAGGTACTGGAGCCCCTCTGGCTTTCATTGCAAATGTCCCCTTAAACAGTATTTGCAAAGCAGCTACATGGAGCTCAATACATACTTTCACTCAGCACTTCTGCATTGACACTCATTCCAAGACAGATACACAAGTGGGACACGCGGTTCTAAGACATTTATTCGCTCATGAACCTTCTCACATCCCACCTCCTTCTTCCACTGCTCGCTAATCTATGCACAGCATGTGATCTAAGCAGATTCCACAAGCCTCAGAAAGGATACATTAATCACAGTAATCGTATTTCTGATGCTTGTATCTGCTTAGATTCATATGCGACCCACCCTTCCTCCCCTCGGAGAGAAGGCACATGGATGCTTATGAGCTTGTCTGATACGTATCTGCTTGGATACAACTGTACTCACGCTACACCTCATGCTACCTCATGTCAGAAAAATAACAATCTGAGGGACCTCGACGTGTGAGGGATCATGGGTACAGTGGACGTCACACTAGGGATAGTATTACTGGCACGTAAAACTGAAAAGCCTCAGAAATTCAGCATTTATGGTAAGCTAGGCAACCATAACTTGTGCCACCGCCATGCACTGATAAGACTAACACCCAGGACATCAAAGATGACATCACAAGGTTTTTCGGTTTTTCGGTTTTACTTGTAAGCATAACGTCCCTTTAACAAATGTTTTTCATTGAATTTCAAATTTTTTATTAGTGCAACCTAACCCTAACATCCCTTTAACAATGTTTTTTTCAGTGAATTGCATAGGTTTTTATTAGTGCAGCTTAACCATAACATCTCTTTAACAAAAGTTTTTCTGTGAATTTCATGGGTTTTTACCAGTGCATGCTAATTTCCTAGAACTTACTAATATCATACTTACCCCAATGTAGCAACATGTATGTCCAATTTACTACGTTTCACCTTAAAACTGCCATTTCCCACCTTCTAGCATCATTTCTATACACCTTTTGCAGCTTTTTCCACAGTTTTTCTGTCCGTCGACATTCCCGAACATCTGACATCATCACAGCCCCCCCGAATAGTGTCACGTGACCACACTCCTGTGCGCAGCATGATGATGTGTCAGCAAAGGCATCCACACTTTGTGATCGGGTCCGTGCTTCGCAGACATTTTGGAACTGCATTTTCTGCTGGTCTACCAACTTTCAAACTCAAAACTTACACTTACACAGCTCCTTCACCTATTCTTACCCATTATCCATTAACAATCTAGCACATACTTGGAAACATATTAGCAAAACTGCTATTTATCTTAAAAATGGCATCATCTGCTGCCATCCCTCCTTCCCAAGACCCACCATCACCACTATCAGCAGCAGGACGAAAACAAAAAAAAAGCGCAGCTCTTCAAAAGACTTTGAAGAACACCAAGAAAAGAAGATAGATGAAGTGCCTACCTCTAGCACCAAGAGAGAATCATGGTTGTGGCAGTTCCTTACCACTGTTGGGAATGTCCCAAAGTTATGAAAGTGAAATGCACTGAGTGCAACGTTATACTTAGTCGCAGACTACCTGGACAGTACTCATACGGGACCACATGCATGCGCCTCCACACCCATTCCAACCACTGCAATTGCTCTTAGAAAGGCTGTTCCTTTCTTAGCATGTAGTAGCCTGTCTTCCTCCACCTCATCTTCATCAACCAGTACTATAACCACACAGCCTAGTTCTTTGGGACACAAAATTCCACCTACTACCTTGCTAGCAATAAAAAAGGCTGTTGGTCTGTATCTTTTGAAGACAACACTCCTCTGTATATACTGCAACACACCATTCTCCGGGGGGGCAATTTTGAAGTGCTTTTGAAGTTGTACTCAAAGAGCATGAAAAGCACTGCCCCGCACCTTAGATGCAACACACCTGCAACATCTTCCCCTGTCAACCTGCCCCTCCATGTTAGTGCTTGGTGCCTATTCCATCATTTCCCGCCCCATTTTACATGCTGACCTTTTGTGAAAAAAAAACAGAAAAAAAAACATTCTGGTAGGAACCACCTCTCACAGTTAAAAACTAAGACTAAAAAAGTAATCTTATAGAATTCATCTACTTTGCATGTTAAATAAAGTATATAAACTCAATAAGATTCTATCGGCCAAACTTCAAAGAACCACGCAGCACTGATTACATTTGCCCACCCCTAACGCTGACATCACTATGCACTCAAAATGAGCTCCACCTACTTCAATGATGTGAGTGGGCAGCGTAGCCAAACGTACATGGTCAACACCAACGTCATAAAGTTATGTTACGCAGAACAAGGAAGTTAAACACGAACATCCTCAACAAACTGAAAACTTTGCTCTTTTCTTACAAAAATAATAGAAACATTTTATTTTGAAGAAGACAGCAGTAGTGGGGACCGTAAAAAATACTTAAAATTTTGACACAACAATGAAAACATTAATTTAAGACCATGAAATGTTTTAACTCTTTTAAACCCAGTTCATAGTTAACGAACGTTGCAGCGTTTACATTTTCACTGAAACTAACAACTGTAATCTTCTACTGCCAAATCCAATCATCAATCCGTCAATGCAAGAACCTAAATGCGACCATGTTGCTTCTTGTTACTGCAAAGGCAAAAGGACAAATTGTTGTCTGGCGATGATCCCACACAATGTTTATGACACATCCGTTTTTGATAATTATTATCCAAACACTGCTGAAAAAATTGTTGGCCAGTAGTCTGAACCCATGAAATGCACACAGTGTATAACTATGTGAAATAGAGGACAGAAAAACATATTTCAGTAACCGCTTTACAATGCAATATACAAATACATTTATATTTTGGCTATGAATTAAAGTTTCTCGTAACATGTACTACGTCTACTCTTTGCGGCAAATTCAACATTCATGCGTCACAGCGTTGATCCTATGGCAGACAGTTCACTTTCCCCACTTCAATAGCTTTCACGTAAAATGTTGCTTACATTGCATTTTGCAAATCATTTTTTCCAATATTGTACACGACCCACCGCTTCACAACACAGTTTTCTAAAATACAAACTTTACTTTCCAATGTCTGCTTTTAATGCAGTGAATCTTATTTCTTTGCAACTTGTTGACACATTTACTCCCACAAAGTTTTACTCCACAGTTTTGAAGGCCACATAACAATGCCACCCTTCATGTACCGTTCACAGCATGCCCGAGCCAGTTTCGTTTCTGGAAACACATGCCACACAGCTGTGTCAATAATAAAATGATCTTCAATTTCATCCTTAAAGCAACCACCAAGGCCGCCTGCACATTATCATTACTCTGCACAAGTTCAACTTCTAGATAAAAGTTAGAGGAGGACGATAACAAGGACCAGCCTTGCGAAATAAGGGCCCCATATGTAGCTTGAAGACAAGGAAACATAAGCGGGGGCTGAAGGAACCCATAGAGCAAGATTAGCAGCGCTGAAGCTGTACAATATTAGTACATCAAAATAAGTACAAAACATCGACAGTAGTTGTTATCCCCCCTTTCTCCACCCAAGTTCCTGTTTTCTAGTCTTCCCCTCCCCTTTCCTTTAGCCATAATACAAAAACGAGACCACCGGGGGAACCAAAAGGCAAGTTAAGATCTCACACCATGGTGCCCAAAGGGCCCAGGTGTCACTCTGCAGAACAAGACAGGAAGGGAAGCAAGTGTGGCATAGGAGGACAGGGGGGAGGTAACACATACATATGCAATATTTTTGGCACCCGTCAGATGCAAGGGCAGCAATTCCACGACCAAACAAATGGCCTAAGGCTACAAAAAGTGATCATCACTCTGAACGGAACGCAAAGGAGATGTTCTGGGAACGCAGAACACTTCTACTTTTTCACCCAACCCACCCAACCGGAAAAATAAGAATTAAAAAAATTAAACACAGACACACAAAAGAATTACACTACAACGAAAGATGTCATAGAATCGTGGGAAAAGAAAGCGGCACGAGCCAAGGGCACACTCACTGCCCTCGTGCCCAAAAGAACTTTTTCTTGTTTTTAATGCAAAATGTTATCAACGAAATTTCATTAATATATGTTTAATTGTGCACTAAAATCCACTGCCTTTTATTGCCAACACTACTTACAATGTGTCAGTAGTCATTGGACAAACAACCTAACTAAGCTGGAAGTAGGGGGTAATAACACAAGGGGCACAGTGGGCCAACCCTGCTCCTCAGTTTATAGGGTAAGCACAATAGGGCTGGGACAACATTCAATGGACTCATACATATGTTCATTGCAGGAACAAGGTTTTCAAAGGAGAGTCTGCACACACCAGCACTGCGGTGTCCATTTCCACAATAGTCACAGTGCATAGGATACCTTTCTGGTGCACATGGTGTAACACACCTTCAGCGTCTCCATCCACTCTGCCCCCTTTCGAGCACACCTGGCAACAGCTATTGATACTCTAGTACTCTGAGACCCCCGGGTGGCCCATAGAGCCGAGGCTTGCTCAGAAGTACTTTAAGACGAGATAGATGCACCCTGGAGATGGATGGGGGGGGGCAGATTCATTACTCCAACACCAATCAATAAGGACAACTCAGTGGTTTGGCAAAGGGAGTCCGTTTAATGACAAGTACAGAAAGCGGGGAGTCATGGATATCAGCAGTGATGTGATCGTCCTTCTCGCTTCGAAACTCCAACGAACTTCATACAAGTTGTAACATTTACACTCAAAACTCGTCATCATTGACGTGTAACACTCAAAAGTTAATATACATTTCTATTGGTTAGGAAAAGGTAACTTTACTATATATATATATATAGGTACTATATCTGTATATGGTAATGGAGTGAGGGGATTGGGTAAACACTGTCAGGTGGGCGTCTAAGCCCTTCTTTCAAAAATGACTACTGTAGACATCACTAAAAGTACAACGTCTCATTGGTTCTACTAACTATAGGACCCATAATTATTTGGTCCATTGTGATTGGGTTGGCGCCAACCCCATGCATTCTTTTCCACTTCGCTTAGCAGCACGCAGAATGATGAGCCAGGTGCGGGGTGCCCCTTAGTTACCCGGCCTTCATCCAGTCCTTGTTACAATCAATCATATCTTTATTAGCCATGTGTCAATTCGTTCTCTGCAGTTGGCCTCAAAACTGCATCTTCTGTCTGAAAAAGGTTCTGATATCTTCATCTGGCCTGGTGCCATGCATAGGTGTGAACCCTCGCTTCTTCTTGCTCGGCTGGTCATGTGATTCAGACACCGTGAATTTGTCTCTTTTCTCTAAATTTGTGAATTTGATTCTTATTTATCCCGTCACCTGCCTACGTCTTCTTATCTCGACCTTTCAGAGGCAGGTTATTCTGTTCTTAGTTTCAATTCAATGTAGCTACTGTTTGCTTCTTTTATTGGTATGATATTGGCTTTCCTGGCACGAGTTGCCTATGCCGAGTTTCAATTCTGCCGTCTCTTCTCGTTTTGCTAAATATGAATCTTTCTCATTTGGCTTTTAGTAACCTGGGTTGATTCTGCTTTTTGTGCAAAGTAGAAATATACGTATTATTCTGTGCTTTGTTTGAGGTGATTATGTATAATGGCGCTTGCCGCACTATTCTTCTACTAAGCATAGCAAGCCGCACTGTTTTCTTAGCTTTCTTGCCATTCCAAGCATATTTACAGGTGTAAACTGGTTGACTATGTTCATTTTGCTTACAGCTTTAAACTTCTTTGCATTTCGACATTGTCCTTTCACTTTAGGTTCACAGTATCCTCCTTCATGGCGTTTCGTCTCTGTGTGTCATTCTCGGGTCATCATTTCTTCTATCTGTGAGTATGTCCGGGGCTTCATGACATCACCATCCGTCTTCCATCAAGACCTTTTTGGTTTCTTCCGGGACTGTACTTAGGCAATCTTCATTTGTTTCATTTGTTGGTAGGGTTTTCTTAATGGATAGCTTACAGTCAATGGTTTTCTTGGTATTGGTACTTCAATCGGTGCTGCTCTTCTGATAGGCCCTGGGCAGAGCCCTACTGTGGCTCTCTGCTGGTTTATTTGCTCATCACACATCACATATCTCGGTGTGAACGTTCATGGAACTTCAAAATGGACAATTGGAGTGCAAGCTTTATTTAGGACCTCCTCTACACTCCCCCCTCTGGGCGATTCATCAACCACTTTCACTTCTGTTTTTGGATTCATCTTACTCAGTTCTTCTGTATTCACCTTTACTCCATCGCCTGAGTTCATTCCTTCTTCATCTTCTGGATCTATACATGATGGTTTGAAGAAGTGTCTCTTTGGAGTCCATATCTTTATCACTCCTTTCAGGCTTCCTGCTGTCCTTACATGTTCGTCTTTATTCCATGTCATCAATTGACATTGTCCATTGGGCTTCAGTAAACCAATCTTCCCACATAGTTTCGATGTTTCCTGGGGTAGAGAAACTTTGTTCCCTCTGGTGCGTGAATGCTGGCCTTCACAAAGTCTCTTATTTCTTCATCAGTCAAGTCTTTGGGCTTCCATCCTGGCTTAACATCAATCATGATCTTCATCCCTATGGCTTTTTTCACAGTCTTCTGGCATTGAGATATTATGATCTTGATAACACAAAAGCTTAGTAATATCATCACTAGCAGGGCTCCCAGGAACTTGAATGCATCTGCCATCCATTGTGGGACCCATGAGAATAGTGATCCAAACCAACTGTCATCATCAATTTTGTCAGTTTCATCAATCATCTGGTTCTGCAGTTTTGTCAGCATACCTATGGCTTCTGTTAGGGTTCCACTTTCCTCATCGTGAGAAGGTATAAATGTGCAACATGATTCTCTGATTTTTGCACAAACTCCTCCATCCTTAGATGTGATTATGTCAAGCACATATCTCTTCTGGAGAGCCATCAGTCGGATGGCTCTTAACTCTTTCTTGATTGCATTGAATCCTTTTATTGTTGTGTTGATGGTTTGTAGTAACTCCCATCTGGTTATCCGCAACCATTTAGTATTTGCTCCAACTTGGAATCTTGGCATGAGGATTGTCGCGAACACTGATGAGGTAAGGCTGAACAGCCTATGTTCATATGGGATTGCATGAAAGGCTTCTTCGGATTTGGCAGAGGAGTAGTTTTCCCTTTTCATTCGAGTCACCAGTTCCACAGATCTCTTTCTCCTCAGGTGAGCATCTGCTTTCGGGAAACTGCCAATATTCAAGTCGCCTTTTGGGCTTACCAAAGCTGGAACATGGACATTCACTATTGTGCATATACCTCCCCAGTTTCTCGGCAGTCTGATGTATGCTTTGGATCCACATGCCCAATAGTGATCCATAATTACTGCAGTTCCGTGCTCCATGCCTGGGGCATCAAAGATTCGTCCACAATTCTGATTCCCTCCCATTTTTCTTGTGCAATTATTCCTAAAGTACAATTTTGAGCTTTCTAGTGGCACTATCTGCAAAGGTCCTATAATTGTCTTCTACCCATGTCAGTAGTTTTGTGAGCTTTGGCCACAATGGCTTGCATAGCCTTTGTGAATTTTCAATTGCTTCTTTGCAGGCTCCGAGGACCATCCATGCTCTGCAAATCACTACTCCTTTTCCCATCCATCTGGTGAAAGCACTGTTCACCAAATCTGCATTTGGCCTCTGTTCTTCCAACTTTCAGTCTTTTCTGGAGTTTTTCATTGGACATTTAGCTTCTTATTTACTTCCCATCTGATTTCTGCTCCTTTAACTCCAGGCTTCTCGTACCGGATTACATGGTTCCTTGTATGAGCTCTGTTTCTTGTCTTTATGTCTTGAACATAATCATCTTCATTGGGATAGGCTATTTCAGTTGCCCATATCAGTGAGGCATCACTACCCATGAACTGGCCTCTGGTCTTGCACATGGCTATGTGCGAAAGACAGTGTGCTGTCTGGACATCAATTTCTACATCTACGAAGATCTTGGGCTTCCCCATGTTGTACGGTAGGAGTGCACAAACAAAGCATTCTCCCTCGGAACTTCGTCTTCCAACTTCCTTCATGTGCTGGTACCAAATGTTGTGTCCCAAATGTGCTGTGCTGTCCAAGTAATTGTTTAATTCGCTGTCATCTCCGCGCATACTTCTCTTGATTCTCAAGGTTTCCATGTAGTTTGCTGTAACTACATCCCTGAATGCATCTGTATGGCTCTTTCTTGCTGGAGGACTCTCAGGTATCCTGGTCCATGATGCAGGCCTCCTCATCTGTGCCATTTGAGTGGACAAGAGTCTGGCAGCTCTTTCTTGGTCCTCATATATCTCTTTCTTTCTGGCTAGAAATGTTCGTATCCATACTGGCATTTGTCTGGTATATGGCTGTACTGTGGAACTTGTACTAGTCCCTTTCGCTGGAAAATATACATTGGCCAATGCTGTCTCTGTGGGTTTATTCTTCAGCTCCTCTAGTCTTTTCCTGGCTCTGGCTAATGATGGCCAGATGGATTCTGCTATCAGATGTGTTCGTGAGATCTTTTTTGAGTTTGTCTTTGTCTCCATTTGTGTCGTCTCAGGGATGTTCATTACTGTCATTCCTGTTGGTTTGTTCTCCAACTCCTCTTGTCTCTTCAGGAGTTCAGATTTTTCCGATTGTCTTTTCACCTCACTTGTAGTGGAACTTTTCATAGTAGGCAGTCTCTTCTTCACCCATGCTTCGGATTGTGGTTCTGTAGTCATTGACACTAGGCCTGTTGTGTGTGCATTCTGTGTTTGCATGTGTGTGGTTGTCAAATTCATTAATTCCACTATCAGATCTTCTAGGGATGGGAATGAGTATGTAAGGTTTGTGTATTTTCGTGGGTTTCATGCATATGTCATCAGGTGGGTGCACTGGAATTGGAACGCTTTGTGCAGTTCTGATCGTTAATGAAAGTAAAACAATGTTGAATATAATACACAAATACATTGTGCCCATGCATGCCAGGCGGCAGCATTTACTTCCAGAGAAACGTGGCCCTCTTTCCCCGTGCGGGAGGGCAAGGTTGCTGCTCTGGATCTCCTTATTGATAATTCGCCAAATGTTAATTTTTTCTATGCTCCTTTAAGCAATGTTGTCTTTCGGATTCTTTGTTGTCAGTTTCAGGTGTTACACAATTGCCCCCCTCTTGTGAATAATGAATTGTCTATTATCTCAGGATATAGTTCCTTTACTAAAATAAGTGTCAAAATTAAGTGATAATTCAGCAAGTCTCTTTACTGTGCATGTTCAAAGAATGTCAGCTCCCAGTCCGTGCCCCTGATCTGCTTCAGTCCCGAAGACATGTTGTGTCCTGATCAATATAAAAAATGGAGAAAAAATAACAACAAATAGAATAAAATAAAATCCTTGGCACTGCTCCCTCAATCTGTCCCATCTGTTTCATCACTTGGGCCTTTTTTAGGGCCTGAAGTAAAGGCTTAGTGTAAGAGCCAAAGACCCATGCCCTGACATAGTTGCACAGGCCTAAAAAGCTCTGCATCTGTTTTATCGTGTGTGGCTTTGTCGTGTTCAGTATGGCTTCAGCCCTTTCTGGGGTCACTCTTTTTCCCTCATTTGAGATCAGCTGGCCTATGTACAGCACTACTTGTTGACAATATTGTAGCTTTTCCTTGTCAACCTTATATCCTTTCTCAGCCAGTATAGTCAATAGCTGAACAGAATAGTGTCTGTATTGTTCTTCTGTCGTGCTGCAAATTAAGAGGTCATCCACATATTGCAGGACAACACTTTCCAATGCACAGTACCCCCAGGGTAGCCTCGTGCTTTTCAGACGCATCTGTCTGAACGTGAATAACGTCAGATCTTGTGAGTCACGGTGCAACGGGATTAAGAAAAAAGCATTTTTCAAGTCAATCACTGTGAAATATTTTGCCTCAACAGGTATATTACATAGAATTGTAGCTGGGTTCGGGACTAGAGGGAAATCTGCCTCAACAATATCATTTATTGGCCTCAGATCTTGAATTAGCCTCCAAGACCCTCCCTTTGATTTCTTGATCGGATAAACCGCAGTATTGCATGACGACTCTGACGTCACTAAGATGCCTTGCTCCATCATAGCCGAAATTGTCTTAAAAATCCCTTCATCTGCCTCTCTGGACATGGGATATTGTCGGGCCCTTGGTAGAATTGCTCCTGGCTTCAGTTTGATTTTCACTTCCCCAACCCCTTTCAATAGGCCTACGTCATAGGGTCCTGTGGTCCACACTGAGACAGGCACCTGAGCCATGTCGTCATCAAAATATTCAGGACGGCTGGCCACCAGGGGGCGAGCGGATGTTGTCTGACTTTGCGTGAGCTCTGCTACTTTGGGTCCCTAGGAGGGACTGAGCCCCCACTTTGATGACCCCCCCCAAGATTCTACGTCGGTGTGCCGCCTGCAGAGGACCCCCCCCTCCGTTCGGTCGAAAACCCGATCGAAAACGGCCCCTGCAGAACAGAGATATACATCCCTCAAAAAGACGCCACATATAACGGCTCCGCGGCCCGCTCCCAGGAAACTGCGCAATGGCCGGAAGCGGACCCTAGGCCTGCCGAACGGAGAAAGCCTGAAAGGCCGAGAACCTCGGCCAGGGAATTCACACTGCCGGCGACGTTCCTCGCCGCAAAGGGGACGGGACAGCCTCGGTCGAGTCGGCGGAGCCTCCGAAAAGCGGGACCGGCCTAGGCCCTGAGACAGCGCTGAGCGGGGAGACGGTGGGCCATTCCCATCTACCCCATGAACAACGGCGCCACCACCACGCAGCAGCGGTTTGGACCCCTCTCGGCCTGAATGTTTCACCTTGCACAAGAGGAAAACACCAACAAAGCGTCGCCGGACCTGAACGCTGCCTAAAGGGCACCCCGGGTAACCATTACTGAACCGCCCGTACCCTGGGCATATCAACAAACGCACAACAGACACCTCTCCCGACACCTAATTTACAGAGAACGCCGACGTCGGAGTGCAGAGGGTAGGGCCCCCGACCCAGGGGCGTGTGCCTCCTCTGCCCCGACTCCATCTCCCCATCGAACAGCATTGGTGACACTAAGGAGCTTTGGGAGAACCAATGGACATTAGGGAGAAACTACCCACATTCTCCTACGTCTCGACTTCATCCGAAAACTGTGCCCATACCATGGCGAACCCAAATCCCTCGGGAAGTGAATCCGCAGCTACCAAAGGGGACATTGCCGCCTTGCTGGGCGAAATAAAGAATATGGGCGCCAGTATTGGCTCCAAAATTGACAAGATTACCCAACGTCTAGATACCATGGAGGAGAGGCTCAAAGGGGTCGAGAACAATCAAGCGTCCATAGACACTCTTGAAGCGCAACTCGACCAGCAGATGACCGAACTGGAGCAACGAGAGGAGAGCTTCAAACTCAAGCTTGATGACTTGGAAAACCGAGAGAGGCGGAACAATCTGAGGATTTTTGGAATCCCGGAACGAGAAGGGGAGACGGAGAGCGATCTGAAGAACACCCTGCACGACATCATCAGACTCTTAGTCGCCGACGATGCAGTTGACAAACTTAAGACAGAGAGGATACATAGAGCCGGAGGGCCCCCAGCCGGACCAAGATATGTCCTTGCTCGATTTCACCGCTTTCAGGACAAAACACGGATACTCGAGAAAACAAGAGGCAGCGACTCAATTACCCTCCAAGGATCCCGAATCTCGATATACCAGGACCTATCATCCATGACCCTGGAACTTCGTCGCATGTGCGGGCCTATCACCAAACATCTGAAAGAAAAGAACATAAAATACAGGTGGGGGTACCCCTTCTCTCTGTCCTTTGAATACGACAGAAACAAAATCAGGCTAAGCTCAGAGGGGGAGATCAAGACGTACATCTCTGACCTCCTTGGATCAAGCACAGAGGGACACGATCGGGGAGATCCGCGTCACGAAGAAAGAGGATGGCGTATACAGGGCCCCAGAAGGAAACGTGTCAAGGGATCGAGAAAATTTCAGAGAGGTAATACCGGGTCCACAGAACATCTTAGAAGTAGGTGGGGGAGGGACTTAGGAGAGGAGATAGATCCAGAACAATGGGAAATGATATGCAAAAACGCATCCAAGACGTCCCTATCCAGCCAATACAAATCACACTCCATCAAACTCCTACACAGATGGCAATACGACCCACTCAAATTGTCCAAGATGTTTCAGACTCTGAGCCTGAGATGTTGGCGAGAATGTGGAGAAGCTGCCGACTATTGGCACATGTGGTGGAGCTGCCCACGCATTAAAGTATTCTGGGAGGAAGTCCTGGCATGGATTAAAGACATAGATGGCATACGAAGAGACGTTGATCCACGTTTGGTTCTCTACGGAATGGAAAAAAACGAGGATGAGTGGTCCAGACTCAGGGGTCTTGCCCCACACCTACTACTAGCAGCCCATGCACTCCTAGTAACAAAATGGAAATCCAAAAAGGTTCCAAGTAAGAAGGAATGGATCAATTTGTCAACCAACATTTACACAATGGAATTGATCACGGCACATCGCAATGCAAGACCATATGGTCGGACTTTCGAAGCAAACACCTCTCCGACACGACGGACTCCCAACCCGAAGACGCTACAGGATCTTAATTGAACCAAGAATCCCAAAAACTCTTAATACAGGACAGTTATGACCCACGAATCAAGGAAACCTCACAATAGTGAAACGAACATTACTCGCTATGAACATGTCAACAGAGAAATGATGCTGCAATGATGTCATCAACCATGGGGGGCAGGGGGTGGATATGGAAGATGTTATACTGATTGTTACTACTAGAGATCAGAAACAAACACAAGAACGATCAAGTGTATAATGAGACTTTAGTTTTGTTCTATTGATGTAACCATATTCTAACAGAGCTGTAACAATTGAAATGCTTACATTTCTTGTTCATTTTTAGTTTTTTCTTTTATTTTTGTTTCAAAATCAATAAAACCAAATTTAAAAAAATAATAATATTCAGGACGGTTTCATGCCAACATCATTCTCTGAGGCACTTCTCTTTTGATCATTCTCACCCAAAAAGTGAGACTCACCTCCACCATTTTCTCTCCCACATCTGCTTGTTCTTCAAACAGATTGTTATCAGTGACGTCAGTCAATCGGTATCCTTCTTCAATGGCGATTAATGCGCACCATTGTCAGCCTTCATCGTCATAACCATCTGTCAAGGCCACTCTCCCTCGTACTGCAGCTGTGTGTATCATCAAGTGAAATACTTGTCCCTTCTCCTCGTGCATAGGTATTCTTGGTCTAAATAGATACTCATCTGGGGTTCTCATGATTCTGTCTGCAAGGCCTGGCAGCCCTGCCATTAGCACACGTATTCCATACGTGAATATTTCTGGCTCTATCGATATAGCCCTCATGGCTGTGTGTCCTACGTTTGCCCTAATCATTTCGCATACGTTTGAATAGCGCATTCCTGGAGTTGAACATACTATGCCCTCCTCTGTGAACGAGATTGCCATATTTCTGTATATAAATCAACGGATCCTCAGACTCCTTCATTTTATGTGTCATTATAGCTCCCATATCAGAAGTGTCTGGGTAAATCACTCATAGTGCTTTCCATACCACGGCTCTGCAATTGTTAAATGAAGCTCCATCATGTGCTTTGTTAATTGTGGTCACACCTGGGTAGCCTGCCCGTGTCCACACATCGTCTGCTCTCTCTCCAAGTATGGCAATCAGGAGACCCTTAATACCCACTACAGCTAACTCATGTATCCACTTTCTGGCTCCTGATGTTAGCATTGCAAGTTTATTTTTCAAATTTTCACGATCCATGTGTGGCCATGGAATATATTGTGGTCTTGCTCCCCCTTTCTCGAGTAATGGAAATTGGGATGTATAGCTCTCTCTCTCTCTTCTCTCATTGTTCTCCTGTCTTTTGCAGTGGTAATATTCCTGCATCGCTGCCTGCCTGGCAATGACCTAAGCCTGCTCGCATAGGGCGGTGGAGAGAACCCCCTCTGACTATGAGATACTTCTTCATGTCGGTCTGACTATGTGGCTGACTCTGATGTCCTCGGTGCAGACTTGCTAGTGTCTGACCACCTTATCACTCTTTCCCTTGGGAGTCGTCTTTCGCACCTTCTCTCTTCCTCTTTTTCCTCACGCTCCTCCCTTTCTGAGTCAGACATTGTCTGTGCCCAACTCGTGCCCTTCTTGTGTTGTTTTTGTTCCTACTTATTTCTAGTCTATCCAGGGATAGTTCTCTATTCCCACTACTTCAGGAGACATCCTGAGTGTTGTAAAGTTGATTGCTCTCCAGGCGCTCGTCTTCCCCCTCTCCTTGGGGTGTTTGTTCTAGCCCCATTTCATCATATATTCTATCGATTGTTTCTCCGATGCTTCTGGTGTCGAAGTCATCCTTGATATTCGCCCTAGACATGCCTAGTACTGAATCATACGCAGGGAAGAATTCTTCGATGTCTCCCAATCTACCACTGGAGCTGGTTTTTTAACCTCTCTCTCCAGATATTCAAGATCGCATGCTCTCTGTCTTCGCCTGCGGTCTACATCGTCATCAAATTCTCTGCGCTTCCTCGCCTTTTCTCTGACCCTATCTTCTTCCTTTTTCTTTTCATTTCTACGTTCATCTGCCCTTCGGGTTTCCTCATCCCTTCGTCTCTTTATTCTCTTTCCTCATATTCGTTGCTCTTCCTCTGACCTTTGCTGCTTCTGTCTGTCTTATCATTGGCTGCGCTTTGTTTTGATCGAGCTGTGTTTCTTGCTCTTGGCGATATAGCTGTTCTCGCCTTTGTCTATCTTTCTTTCTTGTTCTTTCGTCTCTCAATTCTTTCTCTTTCTCTTTTCTTTGTACAACATGTAGCCTTTCCTTTTGTTTCGCATCATCTATGCCTTTGCCATCGAGTTTCAATAGAATTTGCCCTCCCATCCATTTGTCTTTTGTGAATGCTATCTCATCAGTTCTATCTTCGCTTCCTTTCCATCTTTTGCCTTCTCTCTCCTTGTTGAAAGATGCACTTGTCTGTGTTTGGTCCCTTCTTTCGTCCTCGTGTCTCTCCTTGTCCCTTGGGACTGTGGAGGTGATATCCTTATCTTTTTCTTTACCTTGATTTTCGTCACTAATTTGCGTAGGTGACTCATGTGCCGGGTTGCTATACCCTGTGGATGCTTTAAGTTTTCTCAGCGGGTATAGTTCTTCAACTTTATTTTCATCAACCTTCGTTTCGGATGGGGCGGGTGGCGCGGTAGATGTCTCACCCCCCTCTGAACATACATTAAGTATCCAATCTATTGGCGGCTCCTCTTGCTTTTCCTGTTCATACATTTTCCAAAGCTCTAGAACAGCTAGGCGTTTATCTAACTTTTTGCCCATGTATGTGGCATGCAAATATTTCGTCATGTGTTGTAAAACAGCTTTAGATAAGGACCCGCCCTGTGGCCATGGCATAAACATTTTGTGGGCGGTTCCTTTAACCCACTCTGTACTATATTTCTTCAGCTTAGGTGCATGTTTCTGCAACTGTTTGCATAGGTGGGCCAATGGAGTTATGTCCTCCATGCTTAAATCTGTTCCCTTTCCCTTTATATAACACTTGTCAAAGCTTCACGTGACTTAAACAGTTCCAACAATATGAGCGAGCACCAATCACTGGTCGGGGGGGAAATTCTGCCGGGGTCGGCCGGGCCGTCCGCAGACCTCCGGGCAGGGAGGCCCCAACTCCTCCCTTTTATCCCAAAAGAGATAGAGTATGAGACACACACACAAGAAGCAATGTGACTCTGCTGTTTATTAAACACAAACGGCAGGGATGGGTCAAGGATCATACGCGTCTGACCTGACACACACACAATCGTGGGGCTCGCAGGCCCTTTTTACTGTAGTATGACGCGCTACCTGCGTCACTTTAGAAAATTAACGAAAAACCCTATCGCCACTCTTAATTGGTTGCTCGAGTGGTAGGGTTAGTATAGCATACGTATAGAGAATAATATGAGTGGCTGAGGGTTAGTCAGGTGATATATCTGGGTTGTCCCTACAATTAGATACATGAGAATTGTTACATGAAGACTCCTAATGGTTGGTTGATGTTAATGGCGTCAGTGATAAGAGCCCCATGTTCTGATTGGTGCGCCCGTGAGCTTCCCAGCCTGGGACCATCGCTGTTCCCAGCTCTCGGTGTACCTGCAATTTGCAACAATGTTTCACTATTGGTACATGCAGACAATCTGAAGACTTATTCATGAGCTAGACGGCCGACTACTCCCATCGTTGCAGATGTCCATTGATCCTTTCAAGTGTATCTACCTGTGTCTCGTAACGAGGGATCCAGACGCCTCCTTCCTCCTGGCTTTGGCATCTCGTCAGGTTCGGCTTGGTCACGTGGGATGGGACCGTGTTTGAGGCAGAATTCTGCACAATTAATATTGTTTTTCCACTGGGTGCCTGGTTTAATTGCAGGTGCGACTTTGATGTTGGTGCGCGGCGTGCGAGGTTGCAACATCGTGCCCTTGATGGTCTGCTTTTGGAATGTGGGTTTGCAACATTACGACCTTGGCTGTCTGCTTTCCCCAGGCTCATTCTGCAGGATCAGCAACCTGACTCTTGTTCTGTTAATCGTCCACGAGAGCTCTTGCTTGCGGCCTACTCAGGCCTAGTATATAGGTGGAACCGTCTCATGCACAGGCACTTTAGGTTATAGTCTCATATTGTCTTATGGCCAGTATCGTGTCTTTGTTATAATTCTCATTACGGCACCTAAGTGTAGGAGAAGCGTAAGCAAGCTCTTTAGATGAGTTCATGATGCGTCTTGCGTTTCTGCATTTCTGAAAGCCTACATGGAAAATAATAAAGATGCACGTCCGTGAGTATGTCTGTCGCCTACGTCATAGCACTGAGTATATTCTTCATGTAGATTGGTGCGGGAGTGTCCAGTGTGTATGTTGGCACAGGTGTGCTATCCGTTGGCTAGGTCGTCATGGCATCTCTAACGACGTATAGTTTTAGTCCAGTTGATCCATGCCGCAGGCATCGGCATTGGCAGGGCGGGCTGCTGGGCAGGCAGATGGACACATCCGTATGTTCCTGTACCAGGGTATCTGGTCGTCTGGTAGATGGGCAAACTCTTCTCGTGGCGGGTGCTTGGGCCGTGAACCTTTAGGCCAGGCGCGAGAGGGGAAAGAGGGGAGTCTGTTTTTCCATTTTCCCACTTCAGTCCCCCCTCTGGTCGACTTGTCGACCACAAACATATCCTTTTCTTTATCTCCTCTTACTCTCCACACTTTAGTTATTCCTCCTAAATGTCCATAATGGTTAACATGATCTTCAAACGACCAATACATATACTCACAGGCTCCTCCAGGAGTACAGTATACCCATTTCCCTATGTAACTCCTGGGGTTTCTTGGGTTCTCAACCTTCACCGATGGTGGGTCCAGATGGTTGGTGATGATCTGGTTGCGCAATTTCTCTCTTTCTTGTATTATTATGCCTGTGTGTTGGCCGTCATCTGCTGGCATCAGTGGGTGCATACCGACCATTTCAAGCAACTCATCAGTGGTGCGTGCATTCCGGGCTTTCCAAAATCTTATTATGATCAGGGTAGCTCCAGCCAAAATAATACAGCCAACTATAATTTTCAGTCCATCTGACAGCCAAGATGGCATCCATGACCATAATAGCGAAAACCAGCTCTCATCCTTTTTCACACCCTTACTTTCATCCACCATTTTGGAGTGTAACTGGGCCAGTTGTGAAACTGCTTTTGTCAGTGTACCGTTGTCAGCATCATTGGCAGGAATGAATGTGCAGCATGATTGTCCTATCTTTGCGCAAACTCCTCCTTCCATGGCAGTGAGGAGGTCCAATACATATCTGTTCTGCAGTGCTACCATCCTTATTGCTCGCAGCTCTTCTTTTATTGCGTTGAATCCGTTTACTGTAGAATTGATGGTCATCATGAGTTCCCATCTAGTTATCTGGAGCCATTTTGCGTTCGCGTAAGCCTGCAATCCTGGATGTATTATTGAGGAGAAGAACATTGCTGCTCTGCTGAATAGTCTGTGTTCTGGCGGAATCGAAGTGAGTGCCGTTTCCGACCTTCCCCATAGGTAATTTCCTGTCAGAGGTTCCCCTTGTCTTTTTCGTCTGTTTAGGACAGTTTCATTGCCGTTGGTCCTGTTCCCTGGCTCCCCCTGAGGCGGTGCAGATCTCTTATTTCTCTTGTCCCCTTCATCCATTTTGGGAAAGTTTGCCACATTCACATGCTGCTGGGGTACCACTAGCGATGGTACATTGACGTGCACCATCGTGCATACACCATTCCACAGAGGGGGCAGCGTGTGATACGCCTTTTCTCCACAGGTCCAGTAATGGTCCATTATCACTGCTGTTCCTGCTCCCCCTCGGGTAACTCCATCACGCTTCCGCAATTGGTGTTATATCCTACGTCCACCTCTCCTTTATGTTGGTAGCATACTTTAGGCGCAGTCAACAGCAGTATTGTTGTCGGGTCTTCATCCGTTTCTATCCATGTGAGCATGGGCACGTATTTGATCCAAGTTGTCCAACATCTGTGATTGTGCGCATCGATAGTTGAAATAGTTTCTTTTGTTACCATGTTGCTGCCAACCACTCCTATCTCCCATTTGTTGTCCAAGTATACTTTCCCCGTTATCGTCACCAGTGGCCTCTCCCAGCATCCTAATTTACCAGGAACTTCAGTGGCGTACCAATCACATGATAAGTACTGCAGTGTTACTTTCTTTGTTTCTCCTTTTGCAGGACCACTTGTTATGTATCTAAATGCTTCAGCATGTAAACTGCTCTTGTGGTAACTCAAATAAGTCTTGAGGAAGTTGTTTTCGTATGGGTATGAGTCTCGTGTTTTCCACGTCATATGCACCACTGTTCCTTGAAATCTTCCTTTCGTTTGGAACAGTGCCAAGTATATTATGCACCGTGCCGTTTTTTCGTCTATTTCTGTGGCAACAAATGTTCGAGAAGCGCTCATGGCGTATGGTATTAATGAGCAAACGTAGCAGCTGTCTTCTGTTGTCTGCTTACCAATGCGGGTCATGTGTTGATACCATATGTTGTTTGAGACGTGTGCTGAATCTTGTATATAATTGTCAATACCTTTATTATCTGAGTATGTGCTGCGTTGTACTCTATTCTGCTTGTGCGCAATTTTGCTAATATCACCTGACGTAACACCTGTTGCAGCTGGGGATGGGGGTGCATTAGGTTTGGGTACAGCAATAATATTGGTAGCATAGCTGTACTGCCATACAGAGGCAGCTACGAACCCGGTGATTATCAAAATCCCTATTACTTTTATTACATATGCTAATTTCACTGGCATTTTGCTCTTACCTTGCTGCAGTCCGGCAGCTAATTCTTGCGATGTTAGAGTTGCCCGCCTGAAAATTCTTAATATGCTGGTTAATGTTAGTTGTTAAGCTCTCCCTATCAAATAGTCATTCAGTGCCCAGGTGAAGAGCTGTTCCCACGCTACTCTGAGCGATCTATCTCTTAGGGCAGGTAAGTACGGGTGGAGGTGGGGCATTGAATATTCTATGGCCAAAAGGAACGCTGTGTAGTAAACTCGTACCCTTTTCCTTTTCAGGTACGTTGGCCTTTTTATTTCATATACAAATTGGTGTGACAATTCTTTTGGGTAATTATCGTCTGAGGGTACCATCTACTCCTGGGCAGTGAATTTGTTAATTATCTACTTCTTAGCAATACAATAATACGCGGTTCCTGCGTGTGCGAGAGAAAAGAAAAGAGCATTCACGTGTTTACATGTGTATTTGTGCGAGGCAATGTCCTTTAGTACAGTTACTACTGTAATGGGTACAGGGGTCAGTGGATGGTGGGCAGGGGGTGTTTGTGTTCAACCGGTGGGTGTTGTTTTACTCCTTGAGCGTGTGATCATGGGGTGGGCTGGATGGGGATCACCCCTTTCTTCTTCAGTTATTGTCTCTGGGGAGTGACAGGGTATGGGAATACTTGAGCCGCTGGCTGTGGTAGAACCTCCTTCGTCTGTTCTCGATGTTGTTGCTGTTCTCTCAATGGACCTGTCGGTGGCGCTGGGGCGGGTCTGTTGTCCGTAGATCTTTACGTCGTGTAGGTGGTTCCAGGCACGCTTGTCCTGTAACTTTACTGCTCTTGTTGATACCTCCTCTACCAGATGGGGACCAGTAAAGCGTGGGTCATTCCATCTCCTATTGAAGTTGCGAAGTAGTACGTGGTCACCTTTAGCAATCTTACACAGTCCTTCCTTTTCTAGTTCTTTATCCGCGTCTTCTTGTTGGCTTCTATTAGACCCGCCCCGTGTGCGCTCAAGCTGTTGAGACACAAACACTACACTAGTAATCAAAGAAGACACATATTGGTACATTTCATCACCCAGAACACTTGCAGTGCTTTCATGGTCGCTAAATGCTCTTGACGTTGGCGTTAGGGGAAGGCGCATTTGACGTCCGGTAACCACCTCATGGGGAGTGAGGTGGTGGTCGGACCCTGGCCTATTCCTCAGCTCAACTAATGCTAATGGAAGACAATATAACCAACTCTTCTTTGTTGTTCGCTGTATCTTTGCAATTGCCTCCTTTAATAGGCCATTTAGGCGTTCACATATACCGTTGGCCTGTGGGTGGTATGCACATGCCAATTTATGTTTAATGTTCAGCAGCGATGTGATGTGCTGAAACATCTCGTTTGCAAAATGTGGGCCGTTGTCTGACCTTAACACCTCGCACACTCCCCACCTGGGGAAGACCTCCCTCACTAAGAACTTGGCTGCTCTAAATGCATCTGGGTGTGAACAGGGCCCTGCCTCAATCCACCTAGAGAATGGGCATGCTACTACAATCATATACCTATTTCCTTGACATATATTGATCCTATCAACATAGTCAATGTGGAGATGCCGGAAAGGTCCCTCTGGCCGGGGTATAGTACCTCTTATCACCTTTAGAGTGTGGCCGGCCGTAAACTGTTGACATGTGATACAGTTACTGATAAAATTCGACACATGCGAATTTAACTCGGGGCAGAACCAGTCTTCCCTAATTCGTGCTGCAATTACTTCCTTGCCTGTGTGGGCTGGATGATGTAGTTGGCTCAGGGCAGTGTTCAAAAGTGCCAATGGTATTACAACCTTTCCAGTGCCACCCTGGCGCCATAGTGCGTCAGTTGGGGACATTGTACATCCTCTTTTTACCCATATTTCCTTTTCGGCCATTGGTGCAGCCGCTTGTAGCTCCATAATCTGTGTGGCTGGGAGATGAGTATACCCTTCTTTTAACAACATCTCTTTTGCTATTCCCCTCCCTCTCCCTCTCTGTGACTCTGGGGGGTTCCATATCTCACCAAAGTATGCAGCATACTTCGCATGTGCGTCTGCTGCTGCATTCCCTTTTGAGACGTGGTCTTCACCATTGGTGTGTGCGGTGCATTTTACTAAAGCTAGTTCCTGGGGGTCATTTATTACTTCAATCAGTTCAGCCAATAAGAGAGCATGTTGCACTGGGGTGCCATCAGCTCTCCTAAACCCTCTTCTTCTCCATTTCGACAACCCTGAGTGGACAGTTGATGTAACATATCCGCTGTCGGAATATATAGTCACTCGTTTGTCAAAGCTTTCCTTCAACGCCAAGATCAGTGCGACCAGTTCAGCTGCTTGAGCGGAGTAATGCTGTGGTAATTGTACACATTTCACTGCCACACACACCGGTACCTCCATCATTTTCACCACTGCTGCCCCAGTCCTCCTCACACCATCCCTCTGATCGATGGTTGATGACCCATCAATAAATAACAGCTCACCCCCCTCTAGTGCGTTTTCCTCAACTTTTCTAGTACATGATTACATATCAGTTGTTTCAGTACAGTCATGGGCATAGTCTCCCTCCTCAATTACTTCTGCTAGGAACCTTGCAGGGTTGACCGTGCTACATCTAACAATTGATAGTTCAGCTCTGGATAGAATGATCTCATAACCTGATGCCCTTTGCGTGGTTAGGGTGGATTTAGGTTTATTCAATATTGCAAAAAGTGCATGTTCCACAAATAGTGTAGTCGGGCACCCCATGGTTATTGTTGATGCTTTCTCCACCGCAAAAGCGGCTGCGGCGAGACCTTGTTCGCAGGGGAAGTGTCCTAACATTACAGGATCTAAGTGGCCACTGTAAAATGCTACTGGTTTGTAGCCCATGCTTGTTTTTTGAGCCAACACGGCTTTCATTACTGCTGAGTCGCAATGTGAAAATATAAAAAATCGCCGCTCATAGTCTTGGGATGCCAGCACCGGAGCAGTTGATATCGCATCTTTTAATTCATCAAAAGCTTCTTTCATTTCCCTCGTCCACCCCAATTTGTTCTCCCCTTTATTAGCTTCCCGTAACGCCTCAAGCAGGGGCCCTATATATGAACTGTAATCAAATACCCAAGCTCTACAGTAGTTGCAGAGCCCCAGGAACTGCTGCAGTTCCCTTACAGTTTGTGGCATTGGAGTGGCCGAAATAGCTTGTGCTCTTTGTGGTGCGATCTTTCTTCCATGTTGGGATATAAGCTGACCAATGTAAAGTACCTGTTCCTGACAGTACTGTATCTTTTCCATGTCTACCTTGTAACCTTTGTCAGCCAATATTGTCAACATCTTTAATGAGTCCTCTCTGCATGTTTTTTCATTTTTACTGCAAATTATTATGTCATCCACTTACTGCAACACTGTGCTTTCTACTTCAATGTTACACAAATCCATCTGTATCACTCTGTTGAAAATTGAAGGTGATTCACAATACCCTTGTGGTAATCTGGTGTGCTTCCACTTAGCGTTTCTGTAAGTGAAGCTCGTCAGATCTTGTGAGTCTGGGTGTAATGGTATTGAGAAAAAAGCATTTTTAAGATCGATCACTGTAAATCGTGATGCTTCTGCTGGAATGCCACACAATATTGTGGCCGGGTTTGCAGCTACGGGATATTCTGCTTATATTATGTTGTTCAAGGGCCTGAGGTCCTGTATAAAGCGCCAAGACCCTCCTTTAGCCTTGCGCACTGGGTACACAGCCGTATTACATGGTGATTCTGAGGGGACCAATATACCATTATTTATAAGGGCCGTTATGGTTTCATATATGCCCTCATCTGCCTCCCTTGATAGTGGGTACTGTTTTACTCTGGGGAGTATTGCACCTTTTTTCAATTTTATTTTTACTCCCCCTATACTTTTTATGCAGCCCACGTCATAGGGGCCAGTAGTCCACAATGATTTGGGTACCTTTGACATGTCGTCCTTAAAGAAAGGGACCGGGGTGCATGTGGGTGCCTCAAGTGCCATTGCAATTTTCTGTGCTACTTGTTTGTAGGCCACTCTTAGCCATATTTCCACACTCATCATAAACACCATTTCACCTTCCTCCTTTTCATCTGAAAACAGCTCTTCATCTGACACCTGGGTGAGCCTACATCCTTCTGCTAATGCTATCACTGCCCTCCATGCTCTTCCTTCTTTGTCTTGGGCATGTACAGCAATATAATCAGCTGTTGCAATAATGCTCTCAATATCCATTGAAACCACCTTCCCTTCTGGTTCATTAACAGGTGTTTCTGGTCTAAACAGATAAGCTGCTGGCCTTCTCCATATTTTACCATCTATCCCTGGCATCCATGCAATTGCCATGTCTGTTCCATACTGGAACAGTTCACCATCTACTGGCTCCGCCCTAATCGCTGTCTGTCCACAGTATGCCTGCATAATTTGCCGTGCTGTGAGCATGTTAATCCCTGGAGTAGAGCAAATTATGCCGTCCTCAGTAAAGGAGATCGTCATATTCAACCTGTTCATTATATCTCTCCCCAGTATATTTACTGGTGAAGCACTATAATATAAAAGTGGAACTGACAGATCGTAATCTCCAATAGATAAGGGAATGTTATCAGTAAAGGGAACCAACCCTCTAGCCCCAGAAAATCCTTGGGTGTTCATGGTCTCACCTGACATCTTAAATCTACCTTCCCTTATGCAAGACCGGGTCGCCCCGGTGTCAACAAGGAATGATAATTTTTTGTCACCTATCGTTACCTCTATGCGTGGTTCCTCCGCACTATTAGGTGTTACTGACAGGATGGGACACACCAAGGCCGTCTGTGGGCTGTCCTATTGGGGGTACAATGACTGGCCATTCCCGGTATAAGGGTTGTGTCCCAAAACCGTCACCCTACCCAATTGCGTTTGTGGTATTTGTGGTTGTTGTGTGATCGCTACCTGTTGTTGTGGCAATGGTTGGGGCTGTTGTTGTGTTAATTGTTGTTGTTGTTCATTTCCTTGTGGCAACATTTGCTGTTGTGGTATGCCTTGCTGTACTTGTGCGGGCCGTGGTTGTCCCTCACTATTCCATGATGGTGTTCCTGGTCTAACTCTACACGTGCGTGACATGTGCCCCAATAGTCCACAGCTCCAACACACCGGTGGTTCCCTATTCTGCCATGGAAAGCTCCCGGTGTTGTCCTGGTATACTGGTTGCCCTGTGGGATAGGAATTTCTAAATCCTCCCACCTGCGGTTGGGTACCATACCCGTACCCTCTCCCCCTCATAAGTCCTCCTCTCCCCCTGTTATAATTGTAATATCCAGCTCCTTGCATTGGGTATCCTCCTCCCAAGTTGGGCGTGTATGGTTGCAGTGGCGGCACCTGTTGTGTTGTAATCTGTGAAGGTGGTATTTGTGAGGAATCTTGTGCAGCCACTACTTGTGTGGGGCTTTGGGTCATTGTTGGAGGTGTAGTTATTAGTGCCCCTTCCATTGTGTACTTAGTAAGCTTTTTCTGTACTAGTTTAGCCTCTTCCGTTTTCCTGTCCTCTTCCTTTTGTTTCATTTTTCCTTGCCACGTCCTACAATGATGCAGTATAGTCAGTTGTATTTCGGGCCATGGTTTTGCTTCCATTCCCACTACTTTCTTTAGTTGTTTCTGAACTCCTTCCGGTAGCCCTTGTACCAGTATATGGTAAAATATTGCTGGTGTTTTATCCCATTGTTCTCTAGTTTCCATGCGCCACTTCTCTTGGATTTCCTGAATATAATCAACAGGATCTTCGTTCTCATGCATTTTGCGAGATGTAATTGCTCCTATATCTGAGGTGTCTGGGTACTGTACCCTCAATGCCTGCCATAGTGCATGTCTGTAGTTTGCGAACGGTGCCCCGTCGTGCGATGTATTTGTTATTGTTACCCCATGAAATCCCGCTCTTTTCCATATGTCATCTGCTCTATCCCCTAATATTGATATTAAAAGGCCCTTTACATCTCCTACTGCTAGCTTCTGTCCTGCGGTGTGTTTTTCCATTTCATATATCCATTTACCCGCACCTCCACTTAATGATGGGAGCCTACATTTGATATTTTCTTTATCGGTATGCTTCCAAGGAACATACTGTGGTCTAACCCCACCTCTCTCCAACAGTGGCATTAAATTATGTTCCGTTTCACCCTTTGTGTTCCATAATATTGAGTCCTCACACCCTTCCTCCACTTCTCTTTCTTCCGCATTTTCACTTTCGTTTGTATTTCCCCTGCTCATACCCCTTTCTTCTCCATCTTTTCCCCTTCTTCCATCTTCCTCTGTATTTAATGTGGGCATGTGTACACCTCTTTCCTGCCTGCGACTAGGGAGGTCTCTAAGCCGCCATGTATAGGGTGTCAGTTCGTCTGTGAAGGGAGCTAGTTTTATTTTGCGTAATGAACGTGAGGTGGTTGATCCTGTAGGGTGCGATAGGGGAGGGCGTGATGGGGATGATGGGGATGGGGATGTTGCGTCCTCATTTGCCCGTCTTTCCTCTACTCCTGTCTTTCCCCCCTCACTTCTCTCCATCTCATCCTTTCTCCTACTGATCCATGGTGAGTCCATATTGGTCCGGGTGATGTATAGTTTATCTAAGCTTTCCCTTTCACTCTTCCTCCCTTCACTTTCCACTCTCTCTTCCTCACTACAAAAGCTATTTATAAACGGCACCCCCCACTCGGTCTTTTTCCCCCTGATCGTTACTGTTTGTAAATCTATTAGGTCCAGTTCTCCTCTTTCTCTTTTGTCAATCGCTCCCCTTTGTGCTGATGTTGTTGCTACTTCTGTGTCATCATATATATTCCCCCATCTTCCACTCTCTCTTCCCCTATCTCCTCTTTCTCCTTCATACCTTTCCTCCATCTCCTTATTATTCTCCTCCCTCTTCCTTTTCAATTCCTCCATCACTTCACTTCTCATCTGTTCTAATATTCTCTCATCCTCTTTCTCCCTCTCCCATTTTGCCCTTTCTTTTTCTACTATACTCTCCATCACCCTCTCTTCTTCGTATTTCTTAGTTGATTCTGATAGTAACCTCCTCCTCCATATTGCCATTTCTTTTTCTTTTTCTTCTTCTTCCCTTTTCTTTTCCCGCAGTACTACTCTTGATACCCTTTCTGCTGCTGCTTTTACCCTGTCAGCTTCTCTCCTTTGCTCCTCAGTTCGTTCCCTTATTTTTTCCACTTCGTTCTTACCTTCTTTCCTTTTCCTCGCTCTCTCTCTCTCTTCCCTCTCAAGCTGCTTGGTCAATTCATTCTGTTCATCCCTTAGTTTTGCTAATCGTTCCTCCAAAATCTCTTCTGTTTGTCTTAACAGCTCTTCCTCCCTCAATTCACTCTCCCTGGTATTATCCTCATCTGTTTTCTTCACTACCTCCCTCTCTTCTCCCGTTAATGAACCTCGTAATTTTAATAATATCTGTGCAGCTACCCATTCATCATTTCCTATCTCCACAGACTGGTCTTCCCCAGTCCTCCCTTCCCCTGCTGGCATTTTCCTATGAGCCACATATGGTGGAGGGCTGTATGCCGGGTTCGAGTATCCCTCAGCCGCCCTTAACTGTCCTCTTTCTATTTCTCCCAATTCTCTTAAAGGGTACAACCCCCCTCCCTCTGTTTTTACTCCCGCTCCTATGGGTATATCATTGCTTGGTTCCTTTTTTATTTCATCTGCTTTATTATTCTTTTCTCCTCTCTCACCTCTGTTCCCCGTGTTCTTTGGGTCCTCATACCCCTGTTTCCCATTCTCTTCTTCCACCTTAATCTCTGTTCCTTTTGGTATTTCCCCCATAGTGAATATACCATTTGGTCCTGGTCGGGACCCCTGGAACATCCTCCATAAGTTAAACACCTCCATGTGGTTTGCCAACTTCTTCCCTTTATATGTATTGTGCAGATGATTTAATAGTGAATGTTGGGCATATGGATCGAAGCTACCGTTAGGCGGCCACGGTGTTAGCATTTTGTTATCCGTCCTCTGGGTCCATTCTATGCTATACTTAATCAGTTTCTCCCTATGGGGTGGCAGTGTTGTGCATATGTATTGTAGTGGCGCAGTGAGGGTGTTCCCCCACCCTCCTGATCCTGTTCTGTATGACATAGTAGCGCTCCACTCGCTACCCTCCCTTAATCTGGTGTCAGTTTATCCCACTAGTAGTTTACAATATACAACCTTATATCGTTACCTGGCCCCATAAGTTTGGGGACTTACGATAGTCTGCTTAAGGGAAATTATAAAAATATAGTATGTCACATTTGTACATTTTCCTCTGCCCTTCTTCCTTTATACAACACCCTTACGGCCCCGTGCGGCCGAGGCGCACGTAGCCCCCTGCGGCTGCGTACCCCTTATTACGTGCTTATACAGTCATCCTGTTTTCACATGCTCCTCCCCCTTCTACACTTGCCGTGGCCGGCGTTCTCCGTGCGCAGCCACGTTCCCCGTTTCGCCTTTTCTCGATCAACTCGTTTTACCGTTTATCTCCGTGTCTACTCCCTTACCACCGTTCTCTTCCTCAACACTCTCACAACGAGGATGCCTCGTCTTTGCGATATCCTATGAAAACCCTATTGGTGACGTCACCGATCACGTAGAGCTACTGGTAAGTTCTTCATATACTTTTTAAATCCAAAATACACCTGCAATCTACCCCCGTTAACCCCACAGCTGTCTTCCTGTCACTCCTGGAACAAGGTAACCAAATCAACACTATAATCGGACTGCGCACGCTGCGTCGCCTCGCGTGTGATACGCCCCTCGACAGGAGGGCTTAACCAGCCAATTATCTTCCGTATTTAGGCAACTTAACTAGCTACCGCCTACAGGGAAACGTCATCTACCTATCGAGTGTCTTGCTCGAACAATAGGGATCCTCATCTACTCATTGATCAATAAATGCCAAATCGTAGGAAACCACACACACACACACCCTTACACGTAGTCGCGGCCTAGGCCAATCAGTTTCTACGAGCGGCCGCACGTGATGTTTTCGTGCTCCGCCCCTTCTCTCGCGTTACGTTGCCAACTGCTCTTGCGCTTGTTCAACTATCATTCATTCTATATCTAACACTAAACTATCAAACCTTCGCCGTTCACCTGTTCAACACCTCCTGCCTCCCGTATTTAATTCTTCCCCCCTCCCTCACAATTTCACATTGTTTGTTGTGCGTGGCATGCTCACCAAGTTCTCCTGATGCGGGGCCACTCGACTGCGTGCACCCCTCCAAGCGGCTCGCCACCTCCCCTCGTCTGGACCACGTCTGGACACTCGCCAACCGCGGGCGGGATACTTCTCAACCGGCTCCCGAGGGCCAATATTCGGATTGCGCTGTCCGGTCTTCTCGCAGTTCCGCGATGGTCCTGTAGTCCTCAGAAGGGGGCAACGGCAGAGGGGGCCGCGCCGCCGGGCCTTCTCGCAACTGGAGTGCCTGGAAAAAGTAAAAGTAAAAAATGCCGATCTTAAACAGATCTCAGCAGTGCCTCCAACTTGTCGGGGGGGGAAATTCTGCCGGGGTCGGCCGGGCCGTCCGCAGACCTCCGGGCAGGGAGGCCCCAACTCCTCCCTTTTATCCCAAAAGAGATAGAGTATGAGACACACACACAAGAAGCAATGTGACTCTGCTGTTTATTAAACACAAACGGCAGGGATGGGTCAAGGATCATACGCGTCTGACCTGACACACACACAATCGTGGGGCTCGCAGGCCCTTTTTACTGTAGTATGACGCGCTACCTGCGTCACTTTAGAAAATTAACAAAAAACCCTATCGCCACTCTTAATTGGTTGCTCGAGTGGTAGGGTTAGTATAGCATACGTATAGAGAATAATATGAGTGGCTGAGGGTTAGTCAGGTGATATATCTGGGTTGTCCCTACAATTAGATACATGAGAATTGTTACATGAAGACTCCTAATGGTTGGTTGATGTTAATGGCGTCAGTGATAAGAGCCCCATGTTCTGATTGGTGCGCCCGTGAGCTTCCCAGCCTGGGACCATCGCTGTTCCCAGCTCTCGGTGTACCTGCAATTTGCAACAATGTTTCACTATTGGTACATGCAGACAATGTGAAGACTTATTCATGAGCTAGACGGCCGACTACTCCCATCGTTGCAGATGTCCATTGATCCTTTCAAGTGTATCTGCCTGTGTCTCGTAACGAGGGATCCAGACGCCTCCTTCCTCCTGGGTTTGGCATCTCGTCAGGTTCGGCTTGGTCACGTGGGATGGGACCGTGTTTGAGGCAGAATTCTGCACAATTAATATTGTTTTTCCACTGGGTGCCTGGTTTAATTGCAGGTGCGACTTTGATGTTGGTGCGCGGCGTGCAAGGTTGCAACATCGTGCCCTTGATGGTCTGCTTTTGGAATGTGGGTTTGCAACATTACGACCTTGGCTGTCTGCTTTCCCCAGGCTCATTCTGCAGGATCAGCAACCTGACTCTTGTTCTGTTAATCGTCCACGAGAGCTCTTGCTTGCGGCCTACTCAGGCCTAGTATATAGGTGGAACCGTCTCATGCACAGGCACTTTAGGTTATAGTCTCATATTGTCTTATGGCCAGTATCGTGTCTTTGTTATAATTCTCATTACGGCACCTAAGTGTAGGAGAAGCGTAAGCAAGCTCTTTAGATGAGTTCATGATGCGTCTTGCGTTTCTGCATTTCTGAAAGCCTACATGGAAAATAATAAAGATGCACGTCCGTGAGTATGTCTGTCGCCTACGTCATAGCACTGAGTATATTCTTCATGTAGATTGGTGCGGGAGTGTCCAGTGTGTATGTTGGCACAGGTGTGCTATCCGTTGGCTAGGTCGTCATGGCATCTCTAACGACGTATAGTTTTAGTCCAGTTGATCCATGCCGCAGGCATCGGCATGGGCAGGGCGGGCTGCTGGGCAGGCAGATGGACACATCCGTATGTTCCTGTACCAGGGTATCTGGTCGTCTGGTAGATGGGCAAACTCTTCTAGTGGCGGGTGCTTGGGCCGTGAACCTTTAGGCCAGGCGCGAGAGGGGAAAGAGGGGAGTCTGTTTTTCCATTTTCCCACTTCAACTGCAAGCTCTAATCCTGATTTTTTCGCAACATTTTATATCTTCTATTTTACTCAAAAAACATGAATTTGTATACTACATTATCTCAGCTATTCAATCGCGTAAAATTTAAAACAGTTTTCCTAAGGAAAATGTTCAATTTATGACGTCACAACAAACAATACGTAAGACAGACGTTTAACAAACTAGACGAGCACCAACTAGTCACATGTATCTCTGCCTCTAAAAATGACCCTAACATGGAGTTTAAACGTATCCCTTTCATGTTGTCTTTAATCGCAGTGGTAGTCTATTTGTTCCCCTTTATTTGGAACTCTGGATACACGTTTCTCCTAGCCGCTATATTTGCGTAGGAATAAGGCAAATCCTCTCACTTCTCGGGTGTCCTCCCCAGTAACCTCTCTTTTCTCGGGTGTCCTCCCCGGTATCTTTCCTCTATTTACTTAATTTTTCTCGAGTCATTATTCCCTTCCCTATATATATATATACATTCTTCTCTACTTCTAGCTATATTTTGTTTTTCCGCCTCCCTCCGTTACCTTTTCCCGTTACCTGTTCTAAAGCATGCACTTTTGCCAAAACAGTCTTTTTCACTCACCATTTGCATTTTTCCTCTCTGGACCCTCGGGATCACTGCCTTTGTCACCGCCTTCTTCGGCTTTTCTCCCGCTCAGCTGCCCGTAGGAATGGGAAGGGTGGAAACACAGGTCCCTTCAGACTTTGTCCTGCAGGTTTCATTTCTTATACTACCACTGTATACTGGGAGCTTCACGGCCTACTCGGCCGAATGGCAAAGGACTTGTGATATTGCCGAAGACCTAGAGTTACTGTATGTTGATGGTCAATGGATGTCTTATTCTAATCGATAACCATCAATCTCTGCTACCAAGTGTACTCCGAGACCCCTGGCCGGCCCATAGAGCCAAGGCTTGCTCAGAAGTACTTTAAGACGAGATAGCTGCACCCTTGAGATGGATGGGGGTGCAGATTCATTACTCCAACACCAATCAATAAGGACAACTCAATGGTTTGGCAAATGAGTCTGTTTAATAACAAGTACAGAAAACGGGGAGTCATGGATATCAGCAGTGTTGCGATCGTCCTTCTTGCTTCAAACTCCAAGGAACTTCATAAAAGTTGTAACATTTATACTCAAAACTCGTCATCATTGATGTGTAACACTCAAAAGTTAATATGCATTTCTATTGGTTAGGAAAAGGTAACTTTACTATAGATACTATATCACTAAAGTATGATGTCTCATTGGCTCTACTAACTATAGGACCCTAGATTATTTGGTCCATTGTGATTGGGTTGGCACCAACCCCATGCATACTTTTCCACTTCGCTTAGCAGCACGCAGAATGGTCAGCCAGGTGCGGGGTGCCCCTTTGTTACCCAGCCTTCATCCAGTCCTTGTTACAATCAATCATAACTTTATTAGCCATGTGTCAATTAGTTCTCTGCAGTTGGCTCGAAACTGCATCTTCTGTCTAAAAAAGGTTCTGATATCTTCATCTGGCCTGGTGCCTTGCGTAGGTGTGAACCCTCGCTTCATCTTGCTCGGCTGGTCACGTGATTCAGCCACCGTGAATTTGTCTCTTTTCTCTCAATTTGTGTATTTGATTCTTATTTAGCCTGCCACCTGCCTACGTCTTCTTATCTCGACTTTTCAGAGGCAGGATATTCTGTTCTTAATTTCAATGTAGCTACTGTTCGCTTCTTTTTATTGGTATGTACTTGGCTTTCCTGGCACGAGTTGCCTCTGCTGAGTTTCGATTCAGCCCTCTCTTCTCGTTTTGCTAAATATGAATCTTTCTCATTTGGCCTTTAGTAACCTACTGTGCTTTGTTTGAGGTAGATTATGTATAATGGCGCTTGCTGCACTATTCTTCTACTAAGCATAGCAAGCCACACTGTTTTCTTAGCTTTCTTGCAGTTCCAAGCATATTTACAGGTATAAACTGGTCGACTATCTTCATTTTGCTTACAGCTTTAAACGTCTTTGCATTTCGACATCGTACTTTCACTTTAGGTTCACAATATCCTTGTTCATGGCGTTTCGTCTCCCTGTGTCATTCTCGGGTCGTCATTTCTTCTATCTTTGAGTCTGTCCGGGTCCTCATGACGTCACCATTCGTCTTCCATCAAGACCTTTTTGGTTTCTTCCGGCCTGTACTTAGGCAATCTTCAGTTTGTTGGTAGGGTTTTCTTAATGGATACCTTACTGTCCATGGTTTTCTTGGTATTGGTACTTCAATAGGTGCTGCTCTTCTGATAGGCACTGGGCAGAGCCCTACTGTGGCTCTCTGCTGGTTTATTTGCTCATCATACTGTGATGCTGGAAATGCATCGGAGGGACAGGACCTCTGTATCCTTGGCCTTTACGGATTTTTATCGCGTGTTCTGTCGTGTTTTCTGCGCAGGAGTTCATGTGGGACTCCTGGCGGTGCAGCTCTCTCCTCTGGTTTTGGTGAACAGACCCAATGGATACCCTTATGGCACCCATGGGAGGGGGTACAACCCTGTGCCCCTAGTGTATGTTTTTGGGCACCTGTGTGTGGCCCACAGAGCAGGGTATGGGCTGGTGGCAGCCCCGTGCTGAATTAACTGGTGCCCTGAGCGTCCTCCATTTCGGGATGCCCAGGCCCTGTCACTGAAATCGGTAGATTCCTGATGGAGACAAAATGGCCCCCGTGGCCTCTTGCCTTCCATCGCCTGTTACCTTGATCTTCCCAAAGTCCCGGGAAGCCCTGACTCTGTCCCTTCCCCCTGACTGGCTGTTGGGCAGAAGTTCCATATATGGTAGTGTGGGGAAGTGCTGACCGGACTGGCTGGAGCCTTCCCAGCGATCGTATGTTGTGGGTATGCCTGTGGGTGGGACCTGGGTGAATGGAGTGTGTGACGAATACGCATTCTGTGTTGTGGGTGTCTAGTATCTGGTGTTTGACACAATGACTGAGACAGCCCTGCCCGAAACCGGTATGAATGCAGTGTGGAGTGTTGAATGGCTGGGTACTTGTCCCAATACACATAACTTGTTGTGAGTTTCTGGAGAGAAGTGGATGGCCTGAATGCACTGTGTGCCTGATTGGCTGCCTGCCTGCATGAATGCCCTTCGTCATGATTGGATGCTTGAGTATGACCCAGCGGAGAGAATGGGAGATCAACAGTATATCTGGGGACCTCTCACTGCTAGGTATCATGTTCAGAAGCTGAAGTCTGCTACAGCGAGTAACTGGAGTGAAGCTTGACCTTGAAACCCTGCTGGACGAGAAGAGTTGCTGTTGCTCTCCTTCACAATCTGAAAGCTGCTGTGTCTCCAAGGACTGACCCAGAGAGGAGCTGGTAAGGCGCCCTCTTCCTGAGCTACGAGGGACCATCATGCACCAGCAGATATTTGCCAAAGTTCCCTGGTAGACAGACCTTTGACAGGCTGCCGACCCGAGACGGGGACTGCTGAGGAATCCCAAAGAGAAGCGCCCAGACTGTTGTCCGCCACTGTTGCCGAACTCTGTCGCCATCGCCGACTGTAGCTACCGTGCTCCTGTTTGCCTAAGAACTTTTAAATCCAAGGACGCTCTCGTCCACATCGTCGCCGCTGTATCCCACTGGAGAAGGCCTGACCGTCGACACGCTGAGGAGCATCCGCCGTTGGGTTTCCCGCCACCCAAAGACCACAGAGACGCCGACGACTCGATGCCCTTGCTGGGCCACAGTTTGTCAAACTCTTTGCGGTCCATAACTATCAACACTGAGGTGCCGCGCACGCCTCTTCCTTGCAGGACATTTACGCTTTCCCGTCAATGAGCACCGCTAGGAACGAAGCTGCCACTTCACCATCGTAGCTCACGCTGTTCTCAGTCAGACGTTCGACGACTCGTGACTCCTGCCTTAAAGGGAGGACACTCAAGAAGGGCCGTCGATTCCCTGACGAGGAACGCTACAATGCCAGGTACTTTGCGGTTGCAGAACTATTGGGAAGTCTCTTGTGAACAATACATGGACTGGGCTTGTATCTTTATTCTACAGGTTGCCCAGGTGGGGGGATTTCAACACAGAACTGTGTTTAACGGTAGTGACCAGTATTCTGCCAATTGTTCTTATCAACTGCTTTCCTCTTTTCTCTACTGTTGGTTTCCTTTACGACTTGATTTGTGTGCCGTTTAACCGTACAGTTGAAGCACTTTAAAGAGATCTAATAGTAATTTTGGTACCACGTAGAACTGTATATTTGCCATTATAGATAACCGAGTACAAAGTGCGTTATTGTGATATTGTATATAACCTTGAATATTAATTATATAAAGACTGTGTTTTAACCGATGCAGAGTGTGGACATTCCTTTGTGGGTGCTTGGGGACTACACTGTACTTAAGAATCAGCCCGCATCACCTTCCTGAGAAGCTAGGCCTTGATTGCTCGACCACGTACCAATATTGAGAATCTTGGCAGGGGTCCTCTGTGCCTCTCCTCTACCAAATAGAGAGCGGAAGTACAGACCCCCCTCCGGTCCCTCACACATACTTCACATACACCTCAGTGTGAACGTTCGTGGAACTTCAAAATGGACGATTGGAGTGCAGGCTTTATTTAGGACATCCTCTACACTACACAGGGGTGTGTGTAAGGGTAAGGGTTAAGCGAGTGCCATAAACCAATGCATGTGTTATTGAACAATAATATGCTTGTATGTTTGAACGTGTAGTGCACTTACAGAATTGTCTCACAACTGTTACCTGCAACTATTTGTAATATTTGTATTTGTTTTGTATCCAGTAAGTTTTCTTTCTCCCAATGACTAAATTTCATAATACCTCATATTACAAACACTTTATACTCGCACTACATTACGGACAATTAATTACTTTACACATATTGCTGCTATGATCATTCTAGCCTTACTCCTTCTACATTACCTATAATTACAATGCACATACTACTACTGTAGTCATTGTGCCCGGTGCACATATTCTAGGGAGCATGGCCTGCAGCCATGCCCGCCAGAATCTAGCCACTGACCACAACACAATTAACTGCATACCAAATATGTATCATACATTGTAAACTAATGAAACGCACTCCCACCACTGCCATAGAAATGATATCCGTGAGATGTTCACGGACACCGTGGAAAATACACACCCGTATTTTGACCTTTAAGGCCATATCCCATCCCATCCTCACCACTGCTCACCTCCCAAGATATTGTTTCATTAGTTTGACATTTGCAATGTTGTGTTACTTAATATGTTTGTACCGCGATGTCCGCAGACACTGGCTATCTTTGGATGTCTGCAAATCCGACATGGCGAGCATCTCCAAAAATCTGATGGGCCTCATGCTCTTCACCATCCAATCAGCGACTGTGTCCAATGTGTGCGGACATCACTCCCACCCCGTCGGCCAATTGGGCACCCGTCTGCGGACCGAAGAGGGAAGTCAGTTTGCGGGCCGAACCCAGATATCACACATTTTTTTTGGCCTACTCTTTGGTTGTTATAAAAGAAAATGACTGGACGGATCTACACCAAATCTACAAAAGCATGCTTTTGGGCACAGGCCGCCACTACTGCCGCAAAGTTGGTGAAAATCCGTCCAGCGGTTTGGGCTGTAGACATGAGGAAAATTATTTTTCTACTGTATCTATGGGAAAAACCACAAATTATGGGACCCCCATATAACTTTGCCCCCCCTTAAAGAAATCTCACCAAACTTTGCAGGACCGATCTGACAGGGCCATATACCTTTTATGCAGTTTTGTGAGGACTTGTCCAGGGGGGGAAGGTATAAGCCACCCAAAAAGGGCTCTTCCTATGAGTTGAGCAACGTATCCATAACTACAAGGGTGCTACCGCAGGCCCGGTAATATATGCATACGTATATTTACATTTTTATAGGGCCTCATTATGACCCAGGCGCTAAGTGTTTAACGGCGCCGTAAAAGGCTGCGGCACCGTTAAACACTTAGCGCCTAATTACGAGGTCCCTTTGCGTGACCCGACCTTAACGGCTGGTTTTACCAGCCGTTACAGTAGGGACCCGCAAAGGGACCTTGGTGCTAATTACGGTACTGCAATTTGCGGTACCATAATTAGCACCTTCCCCATTCCCATTGAGCCCTATGGGGCAAAAATGGGAATGGGGAAGGGCCATGGCGGCATGGGGAATTACCGCCCCACCAACCTCGTAATGGGGTGGTAATTCCCCATTCCGCCATGGCGGACTCCGGCATGGACCATGGTGCTAATAGCACCATGGTTTAGCACCAGAGTCCTAATGAGGCCCATAGTCTCTTAAAGGGGTAGTTAGGTCAGAAATTGTATTGACGCAATCAATTGGGTATGTATTTTAGAGCATACATCGACTGTTCTTAAAAAAAAAATCCAATGCAACTTTCCTGTGTTTTTCTCACTTTAACACATGCGAAAACGATGGGTTGGGTACCTCCATCTTGTGCTAATCTTATCCGTTGATCCATCGCCCTAAGTTCAAGTGCCCTTGCAGCACCAATTCAGATAACCTGCCCCTAACACTGACATCACTAGCCACTCACGATGAGCTCCACCTATTTTAATGACGTTAGCGGGCAGCATAGCCAAAAGTACCCTGTCATCACCAACATCATAACATTATCTAACACAGTACCAGGAACATAAACACAAACATTCCCAACAGACGCAAAATGATAACAACTGTTTCTTTTGAAGAAAACAGCAATATTCGGGAGTGCAACAAGGACTTTTCATTAGGACGTAATGCTGAAAAGAGGTCATTAAGTCCACAAAAACATGGGTAACGATTTTCCAATAGAGGTAATAGCTAGCGAACATTGCATTGTTCTAATTTTTTGTTTACCTGTGAACGACTATCTTATAATGATAATTCCGTTCATCGATCGATTAATCCCAGTCTTTGCATTCTTCCCAGAAAGTCATTATATTCCATCACCGATTTCTGATCGAGGCACATGGCGTTCCTTTACAGAGAAGAAATTAGTAGTGTAAATTTCAAATGCAACTCTTTCACATCTACACGTTTTCAGAACCTATATACTGCCATGTTGCGTCTTATTACTGCAACTAGAAAAAGGACAGATGGGTGTCTGGTGCTCGTCCTAGAAAATGGTAACACAGATGCATTGTTGATGATTATTGTCCAATTACGGTTGAAGAAGCCATCGACCGGTAAACTGTACCTATGACAGGCTCACATCGGTATAATATAACTATGTTAAATCGAGAATGCAAAAATATATTTCAGTACTCAATTTACAATTGTATTTAAACAGTACATATTTATGTTAACTATCAATTTAAGTTACAATTAACACATACAATGTCTATTATTTGCGTCAAATTGAACATTCATCTGGCACAACGTAAATTATGTACCACACAGCACACTTGCCATCCTCACTTGCATAAATATTATTTAAATGTTTGCTTACATTGGGCCTCATTACGAGGTATGCCGGTAGCCATGCCGCTATTGGTGGCATGGCTGCCGGCAAAACTGCATCCGTGTCTGTGTCCTCGGAATGAGGACTTACCGGACCATTCCGAGTTCGGATGGCCCGGTAATTCCTCACTCGAGGACACGGACACGGTTCATCCCCATTCCCATTTCAGCCCCCATAGGGCTGAATGGGAATGGGAGAGGGAGTAAACAACGGGACATTACGAGATGGCCCGTTGTTTGCTCCCTCTTCCCCTCGCGGGACCCGGTATGCACGCCTGGTTTTCCCAGGCGTGCTTAACGTGTCCCGCGAGGGGACCTCGTAATGTGGCAGAACGGGTTGAACGGCGCTGCAGCCTTTTACGGCGCCGTTTAACCCGTTCCGCCAGGGTCGTAATGAGGCCCATTGTGTCTTGTGTTTCCATTTTCCCTTTGTGATGGATGACCAACCTCTTTGAAAGACAGATCTCAGTAATAGAAACTTAAAACGTAACATTCCTACATAAGCTTTCAGTTTTGTGAATCTTATCACTTCTGAATATTCAACACATTTTGGCCTTCAAATTGTTAGTGCTGTGGATTCAAGGACACATTACAATGCAACCCTTCATCTAGCGTTCAAAGCACATCAGAGGGAGTTTCCTTTTGGGAACACATGCCACAAAATTGAAAAATGTTAATGGCAAGCTGTGCAGAGAAAAACAACGAAATATTTCAATCATCCCACATATGAAAAGATTTACTTCCATTTGAAAGGTATCAATGCGCTTGGTCCCACAACATTTACGTATTCTTTCAAATATGACCCTAAGCGAGGTGCAGACAGGCTCAGATTCCACTATTTTTCAATAGGGCAATGCCTGAAAATAATAATAATAATAATAATAATGTGAGGCCGTTTTTTTGCCCAAAGTTGGCCATTTCTTTTCTGAAATAAACAAAATTCAAATACAAAAGCAGTGGGTTAATATATAGAGAAGGTACAGATGGACTGGGAAGGGAGGGGGCGAAGGGGCGATTTTGCACCCGGCTGGGTGGACTGTTGCAGCCAAGGCAACACATGCAATGAGCAACAATAAAAAGAAAAAAAAGTTAACATCACTAAAATTCCAGCATGCCTCAAATGAGTGCAGTTTTGAAAGGCTTACTGGCTTATGTGTATTTCTATTTCAGCAATCATAATGGTGTCTGCATTGATACATGCACGCCTGGTAGGCCTCCACAGTAAGATGTAAATGTGCAAAGGCCACAGGCGCATGTTAATAGTGCACATTGGCAAGACATATTCCTTCACTCATTATTTCTATGTTGGCTAACACTGTGGCACATAAACCTTTGGTCTATTGCTATCTGAACCCACTTATCATGATCCCTACTTTCCAGCAAGGTCAGAATTAATTTATTTTATTTATTTAATGGTTATTTGTAAAGTGCCTGTACAAGTAATGGTATTTCAAGGTGCTACAAGACAAAAAAGGAGGGGGGCAGGGAAGAAGAAAAACGAATAGCGATCCTACTAGGCCTTGTGTCATCATGCAAGAGCAGGAACAAGAAATGTAGGGGGGGAAGGAGTGGGGAGGTGTAGGTCAGGCAGAAGGGAAAATGCTAGTGTGGGAGGGAGGTGGAGGGGGGAGGAGGGGGAGGAGGGGAAGAAGAGGGCCAAAGGGACTAGCCAAGTGCTAAAGGGAAGCCAGGTGGGCAAGTGCCAGGGGAAGCAGGGAGTGACCACATGAGAAGCGCGAGGACGGGGTGGACCAGACTCAGTAGGGATGCACACCCTGCCATACTTGTCAGGGGAAAAGGGCCCAGAAAGGGAAGGTGCAGGTTGTGGGGGGGGCAGGATGACAGGGTGCTGGGGTACATTTGGCGAGGATGGCCTGATGCCCTGTGGAGCTCAGAAGGGACCAGGCAGCCAGTCAATGCGGCAGAGGGGGGTATTAGCAGGGGAGAGTGAATGATGAAGAGAAAGGTTGGATCTGGAGAATCTTCTGGAACTTAAGAAGATCAGCCAGAAGCCTGAGAGCGGCAGGGAGGCCATTACAGAGGGATGCTCCTGCAGAGGAAAGAGATCTACCCCACAATCTCCGCTTGGAATATCGTCTGATCTGCAGAGAATTGCAGCTAGATGATCGAAGTTCTCTAAGAGGGAGGTATTTAGGGAAACAGTCAGATGTAGTGGGGTCTCTGGCCCCCAGAAAGCCTTGTGGATGATGCAGAGGGTCTTGAACTTGATCCTCGCAGCCACTGGGTGCCAGTAGAGATATTTTTGTGCTTGAGAGATTCAGTCCCTGGACTTGAGGCCAAAGATAGTCTTGCAGTCATATTCTGGAATAGTTGAAGGGGGCGAAGGGAGGATATATGCAGATTGAGGAAGAGGCTTTGCAGTAGTCCAGCCTGGAGAGGACCAGAGCTCTGGAGTCATTGAATTTCTGCTCCAATTTTCATCTTAGATTCTTCAACTATTGTGAGTTCATTTCAAACAGGGCTCGAAATTAGGATTGGATAAGCAGGAAATACAAGCAGAGCCCGGGTTTCCAGCATTAATCGGTCGGTCACCAGGAGCTACCACTATGGAACATGGAGCTAGTTCATAGCATTACATTAGTTGGCTTGGGGAGTCAAAAGTAGCTCCTGGTGACTGTTGGTTTTAAGCCCACCAGTCTCTTCTACATTTGATTTGATTTGAGTCACATACGTGAAATAATCAGACTGACATTTATTGTTCTGATATAAAGCAATTATATTGCTGGTAATACATACACAAATCAAAGAAAAATAGACATTTAAGGCCTATCTAGTGACCTTACTTCACAAACAGTAATTCATTAAAAATAAATGATTTAACAATTACATCTCAAGTGACATACTATTCCATTTATTAAAACAGTTTCCAAACACTGTGCAAAAGCTTGCAACTGGCTTTGATAAACAGTGTGAAGAGAGCAACACATCATTTGAATCCTAAAGTCAACCTTTCAACAAGTTCAAGTTTGAGAGGGCAAACCTCTTTTGCAACATTCTGTGGCATAGACTGGGCTCTGGAAACATAATCTGGATCAATTCTATGTGTTTGCATGGCCAGCGCATTCAATGTCAGATCTTTCACAAATCCAAAATCCATCTGCTGGAAGATTGGCTTTGCCACCCACTGTTTGCTTCTTTTGGTAAACTCCTTGTTGTAACAAGGCATCCCGAAAATTCCTGTAGCTTTTGCTTGTTTCCCTTGTAATGTTCTAGCTGTGTGCAAGTACAGCCAGTCTTGTTCTGGCCTCCATCTGGGCCAAAATCCAACCTTTTAGGGCCGTACTTTAGGCACATATTATGGAACACCTCCAAATCTCCAGTGTGGCAGAACTCGGAGAGTCTGCTCATGTCTCTTGAAAGCGTTTTGTTGTACACAATTTTCTCAAGTGCTGTGTACCTGGAAAAACCATTTTTCTTATGCTCCTGCTCCTTGCTCAATGGTCCATGTGCACATTTGTGTTTGTTTTCCTTCCAAGAGTGTGTGTTCGAACAATGGTGCATCAATGAATTCCATTTTTCAAGCAGAATATCTACTGATCCATCACAAGTTTTTGAGCACCACCAAAGATGGTTACTGATAGACTGTGACCAATGTAAAACGTTTACTGTAGTCTTTTCTTTTCCAGCAGCTGTAATTGTTTTCTAAATTGATTTTGCAACCTGCCATACATCATATTGATGATTTATGTCTGGGAACTGCTCTTGCATGCCCTTAGCTAATGAAAGGTGCCTGTCAGTGGCTATCAGGTCTATTTGTATTCCTCTGGATTGCAGAAGTTGAATCAATTTAATGAAACCATATTTTCCTGATGACTTAACTCATCATTTTTTGGGTTTTCATGTCTTGGAAGTAGGAAGTGAAATATTTAGCAGAAAAACCTGGACTGTCACACTGTCCATCACCAGCAACCAGAACCTTTTGCCAGCGACAGCAATGTCCATTGACATCTGTTCGAGTGTCCATTTCTGGCAAATATCGGGGAACAAGAAATCATTCTGATATTTGTAACACTGGGTTTATGAAAGAAACTCAAGTTCCACAAAGTTAAAAAAAACCTGAAATTGTACTCTACGTTGATGTGCTAAACAGCAAAGCAGATGAACAAAGTACATTTCCGCAGGCACTTTTCCAAGTATAGGTTGAGCAGACCATGAAAATGACTAATGGTGGTGTACACAGCTACCCTTGATCTTCAGGCTGGTGCCTCTGACTAGACGAGTAAACTTCACCAATGACTCCCCACAAATCTCCAAAGCAATTTATGATCACATTTAATCATTTTCATAATCTCGATCGGGCAGTAGTCAAATAGAATGTAGTTTGTATTGTAAGCGATATTCAATCAACACTACAGCTAAGTCAATGCCTAGTCTGGGATGCTGAGGAAAACCCTTATTGATGTATTTTTATATCCAGTTCAGTACTCTGGATGACAACCCTTGTATAACACCCCCCTCTTAGAATCCCCCTGACCCCACTGAGCCAAGAAGTAGTTTGTTTTGCAATTTAAAAGGTTTATTTGAAAAATTAAACAAGATATATGTGACACTTTTATAAAAAATTAATATCTGATAGTACACTTAGACATATGATGTGGATCCACAATGGGTAATGTTACAGTGGTACACTTGATTACTTAGGAGTAGTATAGAGGATGAGGTAGCTGAAATGCTTTATGGTTTCAAGGAAATGCAAGGTGGAATAAATGCAGTACAGAAAATAAACTGATCTGGTTTCACAAAAGACAATGTAATCACTTTTCCTTGACAATTCACTCCCCCCCTATGCAATGTAAGAAATGGAAGGAGAGCACACCGTCTTCAAGAATCCCAACAAAATGCAATACGAAATGCAGTTCCCCCCCAGCAAGCTTAGAGGAAAACAGGTAGAGGTTTGAAACACAGGCCCAAAATGCTTTTAAATGTGATGGCAATGGATGGGAAAATGTGCTAACTGATTTTAATTCCCTCTAGAGATTCAGGGTGAGGGAGGGATAATTTATATTAGTTCAGGCTCACTTTAGCAATGCTCTATGCGTAACTAGCAGGTTAAAACAAATTTTAGCAAAGGAAAGCAAAAAGCTGCAGATTTTTACACGTGGCTGAAATTGTGCAAAATGTCAAATCGTGGCAAATTTTGCGAGTGCGTGAATCGCGATTGCGGAAAAACTATATGGAGTAGGAAGTCTAGGTTCATTGGAAAGTCTAGAATCACAGCTTTAAAATAAAAGTTAAATTTCGTTTCTAGCCCAAACGGTTCAAGAGATACGGACGATTTAATAAAGGTAGATTTTCGGATTTAAAGTAAAACTCAAAATGACAGGTGACAGCTTGCAGCTGCAGAATTGACAGGTGACAGTTGTGCAGCTTTAAAAATGACAGATGACACGATTTCTAGGAGGCTGTTCTAATTAGGTTAAAATGGCTTGAATTAGATTATTTTAACTAAGAGATTGGGTTCTGTACAGTTCTGGCAGTACTCACAATATATTTTGGGCAGGAATGGGCCTCACCACGGATCTGGTCAGGTTTTGGACTGGACTCCGGTTCTGGTCTCGGCACTTCACAGCGATCTGGGTCAGCTCTCTGGATACAGCGGCCTGTGGTTCTCTGGATCTCTGATCTGCTTCCGGTCCGGATCAAGTGGATTCTGGATGTAACACTGCTTTCTGGGTACTGGCAAAAGTTCGTGGCACAGAATTCAAACAGCTCGCCCGGCTGTTGAATAGTTTGGTTAGGTTTGCTGGATTCTGAAGGCCTGCTGAGAATACTTTTGCTTGCAGTGGGCCTTCTAGGTTCAAAGTTCTGTAGTCTATGTTTAGCTTGGAAGTCTAAGTGTTGGATCTCTGGATGTGAAGTCGTCGGTCAGCATGCTCCGCAGCAAATGGAATTGAATGTCCCTACCTGTCCCAGCAGTCTCTTTTTATGTGTTTTAAAAAGTGGGTGGAGAGGCTAGCATCCCTGAGCCTGCCCCTCTCTTGATTTGATAGGTCAATAGATTCGTTGGTCCCTGATTTGGGAAGGGATAGTGTGTCAGAGTGATGTCATTTTTATGACCTGCAGAAATGACACTCCCCTGGTCAATGTGCACACAAATCTATTCCTGATCCAAATACATATTTCCCAGGTACACAGTTGTTTGACATCACATACACACATGATATATTACTAAAGATAGTACCTGTCCCGACTCTGGCGCTTCTAGGAGCTTGCATTCAAAAATGGCAACTTATTTTCGATTTTGGTGGGTTTTGCAACATTGATTTTTCATCAAAAATTATACAAAGGTACATTTCCCTTCCACATATATCCCAGTAACTTTCCATGTCTCTAGCTTAAACGCATTGTCTACAATAATCATAATTAGCGGGGTTTGGCCCCAGAACATGGTACAAATTGGAGTTTGGACTCAAATCGTGAGGGCATTTTTCAAACTAAGACTCTCAAAGTTGTACATTCCTGTCATTTGGTTACAATAAATTATCACTGTTTCTATAAAATATATATTTGTTGCAATTCAACTCCCCAAAGAGTTCGGGTCCGCCTCCAGGAGTCTGGGTGGGTCAATGATCACATGTCTCTCCTTGCTGGCAGAGGGCTGTTGACAGGAAACACTCAAAATTAACATACCCCATTCAACAGAAAGAGCCTTTTGTGTGGGCTCCAGCAGGCTGCCTGGAAGTCTCTCCTCAATCAATCAACAGGGTCATGTGCTATCCTGCCTCCTGGTGTGGAATCTCTGAGGTGTTAAGGTTTCCCAGCCACTTGGCCTCTGGGAACAGCAGGTGGCTAGATGTTCAATTAAACAACAAGCTTTGAAGTCCCTGTCCCTCTTGCAACTCCTAAATACAGTTTCCCTGTCAGAGTTTAGACCGCTAGCGCCACCTTGGGGAATTTGTCAGTACTGCATCCATTTTTGAGTTGTCTTGAATTACTGCATTTCAATAGAATGGTCTTTTGCTTGACAGTATAGGACCCTTGCTTAACATTGTTTTGATGGCATCCTTACAGTAGAGTGGTGATGTGGAACCCCCCACAAGAAGGTTGTATCGTTAGAGTGGTCTTGTGCCAACTGCGCAATTCTCCTATTCTGGCGTGAATGTGGGCGGCGATAGCTCATCCCCACATCCACCCAGACTATTGATTTAGTTTGTCCTGGGATAGAATAATGGGCGGCGACAGCTCATCCCCACATCTACCCAGTCTATTGATTCAACATGGGTCAAAACCCTTGACAGTATCAAAAGCTTATATTATACATATCAATAATCAATATGTTTTAAGTTGAACTTGAACAACTACATATTTTGTATAGTTATATCTGAAGGAATATTCTAAAAAAATTATTGTTCAGAAGTATACTGGTTTGCGATTCCATGGTGGAAACAGGTAACATTCTCTGTTTCTTAAATAGCATTTTATTTTTAGGGTGAGGATTGTGTGAGCGGTTCTGCAAGCAATTCTGAAACATCTTCTATGCTGTCTGTTTCTTCTGGGTGATATTGTGTGCTCTAACAATGATCTATGCTTACTTTCCATGAGTCACTGCTGACATCCAATACAATTTACGGGCACTGGACATCTGCATCACAACACTGAATCTTGCGAGGACCATGCTGAGCCTCAAAAGGTAGCTGCTCCTAAGTGACAACAGTTTGGCAACTAGCATCATTAGTTTGTGTAGATGTCGGAGTCTTTAAGCTTCTCTTCTTCCTAGGCCTCAAAACGAAGAGAAAAAAAAATCTTAATTCATAGCACACCTACAGAATATATGAATTACAACATGAAAATGTAATATAAATTAAAAGAACTGATGAACAACTTTTTTTAAAAACCTTTCTGTTTTTTACCATTTTCTTCCGATCTTTCCTTGAGACAGTCATATTGGATAAACCAACCCCCAGAACAAGCAGAACAACAGCTTTTTGAAATTGTATAAACTGTGACATTTGCTCTTACACTTAAAGAATCATATATACATACATACATATATAACAAAATGTCACTATGGAAAACAGTAGAACATATCAAATATTACATCGCATTTCAAATGGATGATAACTGATAGCTTACAATATCTTATGAATACCTCTTGTCCATGTGTCCCTTCAATTTTAACTGCTTCAGTAGCACATTCCTTGTACATAACAAATTCAAAGACCAATGATTACATTCTTTAAAAAAAATTAAAATCCTTGATCTCACAAAGTACATCTTGAGAAAGATGATTTCATGATTGTCGACATTACAATAAAGTGAAAATATGTAAAAAGAAACAGTTAATCATCTGATTCAAATTTTAAAATTAGTATTGACATAAAGTCGAACACTCTGTACATGTACCAATTTAAAAAGACGGATTTGAAAACTGTACCTGATAACCTTCAGAGATGTCGCATGGAGTTGGTGTGAGATCATCCTGCAAAATATATTGATTAAATTGTGGCCCCTTTAATGCGTTGTAATGCTATTTTGTTTCAACTATTCCATTTTTTGCTAAGCAGCTAAAGTTTATAAACAAAAAAATATACCATTCATATATTGAAAGGGTCTATGATATTCAGTGGCAAAGCACATTTTTCTGAAGGCTTACTTTCATTGTTGCATGTGTTTCTGTGATACATACATCAAGGTTGTTCATCAAATGCTTTGCAATTTGCTGACAGTATTGCAAATTATCAGAAAAATAAGTTCTCTTAAATTTAAAAATGATAATTAATAACTATTAGTATAAATCAATAAATGATCACTTCTCATACCTCATCCTCAAGACCAGTTGCAGTAGAAGAATAGTACGTTGTTGAAGTTCCAGGCCCTGCCTATATAACAGTAATTGCAATAATTAAGAGGTAACATGAAAAAAAGTACATGTAAAAGATGGTTGATATTGACAAACAAGCCCACAAGCCAGTTTGGATCAAAAGCTAATATTATACATAACAATATCAAAGGGCCTCATTACGACCCAGGTGGTAAGGGGTTAATGGGGCCGTAAAAGGTGGCAGCGCCGTTAACCCCTTACCGCCTAATTAAGAGGTCCCTTTGCGGGTCCCTACCTTAACGGCTGGTGTTACCAGCCGTTAAAGAACGGGCCCGCAAAGGGACCTTGAAGACAATTATGGTCCCATAATTACTGCCTTCCCCATTCCCATTGAGCCCTATGGGGCAAAAATGGGAATGGGGAAGGGCCAATGGTGAATGGGGAATTCCCGCCCCACCAACCTTGTGATGCTAATAGCGCCATGGTTAATGCCTGGGTCGTAATGACCCCCAATATGTGTTAAGTTTTACTTGAACAAATACATATTTTGCATAGTCGTAATCTGAAGGAATATTCTAAAATAATTACTTGAAAGGTGAGTGAGGTTGATGTTGATTCCCGAATAGTGGTCGATGTAGCATCATAGTCCTTCGATCAATGTATATATTCATAACATTGTTAAATAGAGAATGGACATTAGTATTATAATTTAGGCTACATCAAAAATGATTTAAAAAGTTGGTGTGCAAGTTGCTTGGCCTCACCATTAGGATGTTGGATGTGTCTCTGGTTTCCTCCATGGTAATGGTTTGTAATTCTGTCAGTGCGGTCTACGTAAAGACAGACAAGGTAATTTTTTTTAAAATGACCTATTTTTGAAGGATGCAATGCAAGTGTGTGCTTGGAAAGGCTCCCATTGCACTGAACTATTTGAGTATCTCTAAAGTAGCGATACACAAAGTAATCTTAAGTTCAAAATGTACAAACCACAGTACATTGTGTTACAAAGGAAACTTTTGTAATAAAATATCAATGGAAATATTCCCTAAGAACTGAACACTGTTCATTATGTTACCTGTTCACACACTATTTCAATATATTGAGTGGTCATTTATAAGACATATTATACAGGCAATTTTAGAAAATGGGAAAATACATTTAAACATTCAGCATCCACTACTCACCTGGGTCAGCGTGTGGTGAAATTCAGTTGGAACTGCATTGGGAAGTAATTTGCAAAGGATTCTGGGGCGACCCTTTTAGTGTAGTGTGATTGCTCGTATATATCTTCTGAGAAGTGCATGCTGCAGACGCAGAATAAATTGCCCCTCACATCATCCAAGACATCCTCGGCTCTGCTTTCAATTTCGGTCACTGGAAATCCACTGTTCAAGAACCATTTTCTTATTAAATTTAAATCCTTTGTAAATACATGCAGGACTGTACTCTGACTTTTGGCATGGCTGTTACTAGAGCAATCCAAACGATACATACAAGAAGGAATTTTTGGATTGCCCCTATGATCTGTTAAAGAAACATAAATATTGCTATTAAAAAAGTATCACAGAGTTTAAATCAAACATCATATTTCTTTGATAATGAAAGAAATGTACTTTATAAAAAATGCCACCTAAAGCAAACACACATTGAAAACATGCATTACGAAAGATTACATTTGGAAACACTACTCTCTAATGTTATGTGCTAATTACAGAGATAAACATGTGTGAGACGGTTCATATAGGTGTAGAATTTTTGAAAGAAAACATGAGAATAGCGTGTACATTGAGTATAAAGCAAAAGAAAGTGACCTAGCAGAGAACGTTGACACTACAGAAAGCAATAGTAAAAGTTGACTAACCGTTACTTAGAAGAACATATGATCTGACTGAGCAGGCAAGGTAAAAATAGGAGCGCTGGCGATATCTGTTGTCGATCTCACAGATGTTTTCTTATTAGCTCCCACAGTGTTTATAAAGGATTACAGAAGTTGGTGTGCATGCTAATGTCTGACATCTTCGTTCACACCCATCAGGCCTCTATGACAATGTGTGACCTCATCAATCTCACCAGTGCAGTCCCCTTGCGATTACACACCCAGAGGTGCCAACTGTCATTGATAGCGGAAGGGGATTGATTTGGATGAGGCAAGCACATAGGTCCAAAGGACACAGACATATGTTGATTGCAGGGACAGGTCTTCAAAGTGGAGTCTGGAGACACTGGTTCTGGGGTGGCCATGTGGATAAGGGTCCCCATGCGAAAGAACCCTTTGTGGTGTACATGATATTCGGCACCTTGAACGTTCCGATCCTTACAGCCCCCTTGCAAGCTCATGCGCACAGGTGCGAACTGTCATTGATAGGAGAGGGGGTATGGATGTGGATAAGGTGAGCGTGATAGGTGCGGAACAAGGTCAAAGGACACAGACATATGTTGATTGCAGGGACAGGTCTTCAAGGGGAGTCTGGAGCCACCTGGTCTGCGTTGGCCATGTGGATAGGGGTCCCCATGCGAAAGAACCCTTTGTGGTGTACATTGTATTCGGCGATTGCACTCCCAATGGTGTGAACTGTCATTGATAGCGGAGGGGGGGGTGGGCTGTGGATAAGGGGAGCGCGATAGGCACAGAACGTAGTCAAAGGACACAGACATATGTTGATTGCAGGGATGGGATCTTCAAAGGGGAGTCTGGAGACATCGGGTCTGGCTTGTCCATGTGAATAAGGGTCCCCATTTGAAAGAACCATTTGTATTGTACATGATATTTGGCACCCTGAGCGTTCCCACCCTCCCAGCCCCCTTGCGAGCACACGCTCACAGGTGCAAACTGTCATTGATTATGGAGGGGGGATGGATGTGGATGAGAGGAGCATGATAGGCACAAAACCCAGTCAAAGGACAGAGACATATGTTGATTGCAGTGACAGGGTTTCAAAGGGGAGTCTGGAGACACCGGGTCTGGGGTGGCTATGTGGATAAGGGTCCCCATGTGAAAGAACCCTTTGTGTTGAACATGATATTCAGCACCTTGAGTGTCCCCATCCTCCCAGCACCCTTGCGAGCTCACGTCCACAGGTGAGAACAGCCATTGCTAGTGGAGGGGGGATGGATGTGGGTGAGGGGAGACCGATAGGGTAGCAAACTTGTTAAAGCACACTAATTTTTTACAATACTCTTAGATCTTTGGACGTGTTCTGGACTTACAAAAAATGTCTAAAAACTGTTCAGATTAACTTATTTTTTTATTTAGTTTGGTAAAGTGGATGGCAATGACAATATAAATTATACTGCTGCGGTCAAGGTCCTATCTGTATAAATCCACGGTATTGTCCGTGGTCACTGGGGAATTCATCACGATTGGCTCGAACCACACAGGCAGGTATTACTTGTCGAACGCGAAATCCCACTCTTCCATAAATCCACCATGTAAAGGTACAATATGCCACAAGTCTGTACCACCTGTGTAGGAGATACAGAAATAATTTTCTTGAATGACCCCAATAATTGAATTTTTTATGTTTTCTCCACCTTAAAAATGTAAAATGTAAGGTTTTGCTATGCTTTAAAAAGTACCTTTTCGTGCGAAGAATTAACACTAATTGTAATTTCAAGTAGGGATCAATTAGAAAAGTGAATGCACATTCCAGCAAAAACAGTTTGGGAGAAACTTCCAAGTGAATGAAACATAATTGTTCAGATGATAAATCTAAAGATGACCATTTTGTTTTCAGATTATAATGAGTAAAGTATTCAATTTACAGAAAAATTCTTTTGTCATTGATCCATCAAAGTTATATTGATGTAGGGGAACAACATATTATGATAGCCGTCTCGGTCGTCAAACACACAACATATAAAGAGTGAACGTACTCCTTACTTGGATTACGAGGGCGAACTGTAGCTCGAAGTTCATGCATAAGGACCATCATCATTTGCAACACAGATCTTGCAAGGTAGGCGGCCCTGAAGTCATGCAGCTCGGTAACGCATACCGGTGGTGTGTCTTCTTCAGCAATGTAGGCCAAGCAGCCAGAGCTTTCTCTGCAACAGCAGTTCTCCACCAGATCAGGCATAAGCTCACAACGATGGCAGGTACACGAGGTGGAAACGTGTTCCATGCGACTGGGTTTAGGCTCCGGTGATTGATCCTCATGACTTTCATCTGATTCCACATCGTCTTGAGTTTTTTCTCTTTCAAGGATTTTATCCTCTGAATTTTTGGGCTCATACTGATCAGGCTGAACTGTTGCCAAAGTTCCTGAATAGTGAAGAAGCACAGAATCAACGGTGAAGTAAATAAAAACATGTTTGTTTGAATACAGTAAAGAAAATAGGTTTCCCATTAACATTAAATTTTAAAGACAGACAAGCAAAGAAACAGCCTTTTTACAAAAACTCATTGTCAAAAGACAAGATTTATAGGCTCAAACGTTAAAAGTTTACAAGGGCACATGTTTAAATATGGTTTAGTAAAGACATTTGTCCATAATATAAGAAATGAAAAGCAACTACTCAGTTCATTAATTTTAGGCAGTATGAGTACTGGTTCTCAGTGTGCCGTACTTGGCAGATCACTGAACAGAGCAGAAACAAGTCAGGGAACCTCGAAATGAAATAAACTGACACAAAGGAAAAAGGAACGACAACGTTGTGTGATCAGAAAGGGTTTGTTTACACTTGTCGAGGAACGAGCCATCTTGGCATTTCCATGGAGACACCTCAATAGATTGAGCACAGAGGACGTTGACATGAGATGTGCATTGGGATTGTGAAATGGGGCATGAGCGTCTAGTGATGTCAGCATTAGGAGCGAGTGATCTGAATTAGTGCCTTGAGGACACTTGAAATTAGGGCAATGGATACACGGATAAGATTAGTGCAAGATGGCCATACCCAACCTGTCGTTTCCACATGTGTTAAAGTGAGAAAAACTCAGGTAAGTTGCATTGGATTGCTTTTTAGAACGATCGATGTATGCTCTAAAATAAATGCTCGATCGATTTCTGACCGAACTACCCCATTAAATATCCCCCAGCATAATCTGCAGCTCTGAACCCAAACTGTAACTACTTTGATCCAGGTGTATTAGCTGCTGCATACTTGGCGTGAAGTCATCAGTTATAGAGGTGACGTTACAATGTGTCGGAATAATGGAACATAGTATCTTGTTCTGAGGCGTTCTTTCTTACATCATTGAGACCAGTTCTGAACTGGTACGTATGCTGCTTTTTGAAGGAAGCTGTGCCAGAGAAGCTATAGTCATGCTACCACTTTGTGTGCGGTGGGTATGGATCTATTCGCACTTGATGGAAGACAGGTGTTGGCAGGCACAGTAATACACTTTTTCTTAGTTATAAGGACTAAATCCACCTCTTACCCGTTTCCAACATCCCCACCTACCGCCACCTTCTGGATCACCCTGGATGTGCTGCTGTAAGAAAAGAACTTGATCAGTATAATGGTATAATAATTTCCAAAGCCCCGAGAGAGGAACACTAGGTCAGAATAAGTATACAACAACAGGAAAGACAGAACAAGGAACAAGGAATACTGTGTGCTTTTTTTTAGTTATCGTCTGAAATATATATAGATCTTGACACTAGCAGTTTTCTATGTTTTATATAAAAGGGGGGTAACACATGTCACACTATAACACACTACAACTATTCCTAAGCAGCTGCATTTAAAGGATAGTTCCGGGACTTTTTTTTTATTGTCCCTACGGGTCGGCCATGTGTTTGTAAGCATAAATCGGTAGATCGTAGGAAACTTTCCTATGGACCTTACCCGACTTTTCGCCCATTATCGCACTCGAAATCAGCCTCCATTTTGTGATAATCCTATCATTCCGCCGCATCGACCTGGCTCACCTGCCTTTGCGGCACTAAATCAAATCCCCCACCCCTGAGCCTGACATCAGCAGACGCGTACTGCCCATTTCAAGCACGTCTCGTGTCAACAATCGCTGCGCCTCAGCTATTGACGTGTTGCCATGGAAATGGCAGGACGCCTCTTTCCCCAATAAGTATAAACAGACCGTTTCACAACACACAGCAGCAGATTTTCGATTCCATTCCTCTCTCTGTGTTACTTTGAGTATTCTGTGACTCGTTTCAGTGCTCTGGTCAGCTACCTTCGCCGCTTGTAGCCCGTGTGAACACCTGTACCATCTCTGTAAATTATTTTACTATCTTTACCGCACAATGGCCACAATAATGCCGTATATGTACGAGCCCGAGTACACCGAGGAAGAACTACTGGAAAGTCAAGCACGCGAAAACCATGGGGATTCGGACGGCAGTTGGGAGGACCAGTCAACGGATGAAGAGCCTGGACCATGTCGCATGGACGGCGTCTCCACCTGGTGCACGTGCAATCGGTGCGAGCTAATGCCAACTGAGGAGGAGAACTGCTGCTGCCGTGAAAATTCCGGGTGCTTGGCCTACATTTCGGAAAGCGAGCAAAGTCTGCAGGAAGGCGAGCAAAGTCCGCAATGCATCACCGAGCTGCCAGAGTTCAGGGAAGCCTGCCTCTCACGGACCGTGTTGAGGATGATGATGGTGCTTATGCACGAACTTCGCGGCACTGTTCGTCCGCGTAATCCGAGTAACGAGTAAGTATACTCTGTTTGTGATGTCAGTGATGCCACCACTATTTCATGGTCGTCTCCCACATATAAAATTACATTTACATGTCATTCGAACGCATGTAAATTTGTTCCATATAGTGCATTTTCTAGATATAATTTTTTTCTAAGAAAAATGACATGTGTTACCTGAATCGACATTGATAAGAAAGTTTGGTCAGTTTAATACAGTTTGCATCTTTTTTTTTCACAGGTGGTACAGGCTGGTGGCCTATCGTTGCTTCACTTGGTGGCTTCACGGGAGGCTCGGACACCGCGTTCGGAGAGTAATACCTGCCTGTGCGGTACTTGCCATTAGACAACATTTCCCCAGTGACAGTGGACAATACCGCGGATTTTCCCTCGATGTGCTGCAACCTCAACTTTACAATGTGTAATGTTTATTATTTATGTTTAATTAAAATCTAAAATAAAGCCCAACATATATTTTAACAATGGTTGTTTTGATTTTTTAAATGAATCTAGTGTATATTCTCCTGGGAGGGTGAGGTATTTATAAACTCACCCCCCTGCATTCCATGTAGTAGATCCTGCAGCCATCCTCTTACATTCAGTTAGATGGCCTCTCCTTGGTGAGGCCCTGCGGCAAACTGGTCTTGTCTGCACGACCACCGCCCCGATCCACCCCCCGCCGCCCTATCAAAGGCAGTTCGCACCGGGGTACTTGCGCTGGCAAGTGGAGCTGTCAGGGAGCGATAAAGGCCAAGAGGTGCCAAAGACCATGTACACTTCAAAGTGGTCTATAGAGCATGGGTTGTTGTTCCCATGTCTACCTACAGACCCCGTGTCTCCTGCCAAGCATCCCCCCTCACGCTGGACGCCCCCCTGCAATCCACATAAGTGTGTCTCCATTCACGAGTCTTCCTGTGACTTGTCTGCACGACCACCGCCCCGATCCACCCCCCGCCGCCCTATCAAAGGCAGTTCGCACCGGGGTACTTGCGCTGGCAAGTGGAGCTGTCAGGGAGCGATAAAGGCCAAGAGGTGCCAAAGACCATGTACACTTCAAAGTGGTCTATAGAGCATGGGTTGTTGTTCCCATGTCTACCTACAGACCCCGTGTCTCCTGCCAAGCATCCCCCCTCACGCTGGACGCCCCCCTGCAATCCACATAAGTGTGTCTCCATTCACGAGTCTTCCTGTGACTTGTCTGCACGACCACCGCCCCGATCCACCCCCCGCCGCCCTATCAAAGGCAGTTCGCACCGGGGTACTTGTGCTGGCAAGTGGAGCTGTCAGGGAGCGATAAAGGCCAAGAGGTGCCAAAGACCATGTACACTTCAAAGTGGTCTATAGAGCATGGGTTGTTGTTCCCATGTCTACCTACAGACCCCGTGTTTCCTGCCAAGCATCCCCCCTCACGCTGGACGGCCCCCTGCAGACCGCATAATGCCACGACATATACACGTCATTCATTCACAAACACACCCCTGTTTCGAATTCTTTATAACCCACTTCATATTTCTAATGAGAACTTCTTTGCGCTTTGCTAGTCAACCCGTGAAGGTGCTGGTTATCTGCTCTTCGTCTCTGTGAACTTCCGTGACCACTTTGAGCAAACTCGTCAGTTTGCAACCTGTGAACTGCTCCCTGTTCTACGACAAGAAACTACTCTGATCCCTGCATCTAACTGTTTGTTCGTCAAGGTAAGTCCATGTACCATAATCATTTTGCGTCCTATTTTTTGATTTATATCTATTTGCTAGTAGTCATCAAATTGCATCCATGTTTTCTTTTCGTTCACGACAGTACATGCAAGGAACTAGTCACATGTTCTGAGTTTAGTCAAATTAGTTTTTCTATTTTTTTGAAAGTTATTGAAATACTTATCCGCATGTGAATAACGTGTATAGTTCCAAGAACCAAAACGGACCTTGCATTGAACCTTTTATGTGTCATTTAATGTTTTAACACATTGGTATTCATAGAGAATTGTTGATCTTTACTTTTCAGAACTTTCCATAATGCCTGCCTGTTCCATTGGCGGTTGCCCTTCAAAGACCCATAACAAATCTGAAGGTACTATAATGCATGTTTTCCCTAAGACAATAGATCAGATAAGAGAATGGGTCCGATATTGCGGATATCCAGCCTCTGAGATAGAAAGTAGAGTCCTAGAAGTCTTTGCGGACAAGAGGGGTGATCGATACCGCATCTGCAGCAGGCACTTTAGCCCAGACATGTACTCCACATCATTGCTAATAAGGACGAAAACACCGCGAGCGAGGCGAAAATTGCTCTCAACCGCTATTCCCACTCTATTCGTCCACATCCCTCCACTGGTGAGTCAAGTTTACGTATTTATCTCTCGGCATTGCGGTAGTGTGTAGCATTAGCTAACAATAATTTCCCCATTTATGTATCCACTCAATATGAAGGCTGAAGATTCTCCATCCGTGTCGTTATTGCAGTCATCAGCCACTTCAAGCGCCTATCGGGTAATCTTACTTAGCTATTCTGACACTGACTTGTTTTAGGCATGTAAATCAATAGTTTTAATTGATCGTGTAATTATTTTACCTAATGGTACACCACAGTACTCGTCCTCTAGTCTTTGTTTTCAGTTATAATTATTGTTATCCAAAATAATGCAAGTACTGTCTTTCAGGGAGATGCTGAGGAGTCCAACGCATTGACGACAACCGTAGATGTCACTCAGATGCTCGAGGTACGTTTCCGGACAGTTCCATCGATGGAGATCATCAGATCTTGCATTCTTGTAGCGTGATTGTTACACACAATGTTTCTTTCGTTTTTAGCCATTGGTATGTCCTTCTGTCGTCGCCCTCCTATGTGTCTTCTTTTTTCAATATTGTGTTCATTACTAATGAAAGTCCTATGTTTCAGGGAGTCGATGGAGCATTAGTCCAAGAGGAAGGGGGAGCATGCAGTTACGGGTCGGCGCAACAGCTTGCAGAAGTGTGCACCGCAGTTACAGCGTCCCTTGATGTTCTTATGCATTTCGAGGTATGGATACTGACAGATCAATCATGCGAGATCAAATGACGTGATTACATCCGCTATACTTCCTTCTTTATTAACGCAAGTACTATGTTTCAGGGAGCTGACGGAGCTTCTTCAACAAGAACATCACCCCTAGTAGTTGATGCAGATCTCTGGGTGGTGACACTTCCAACGATGGAGCAAATCGAATCATATTTAGATATCCATTATTTATTTTAGACAACTGATCATTTGTGCAGGTCTATTTAGATGAGCCGTTGACGCCTGCAGAAAGTTTATGTTCTTTTAAACAAAATACAAAACCATACTAATGCAATTACTGTGTTTCAGGGAGTTGCTGAAGCCTCATCTTCAATAATATCATCAATGGAAGTCTATGCGGAGCCCGAGGTATGGATCTTGACAGTTCAATCTAACTAGATCAACAATGCGTGAACTATTGTCGTTTGAATGTTCTACACAATGCGTTCATTCGTGTTTTGCTATTGAGATGTACGTATGGGTATTGGTCCCCAAGTACATTTTGTGTTTTCAATATTATTATACATACTAATGAAAGTTCTATGTTTCAGCGAGTCGATGGAGCCTCAGTGAGTGATGGATGTGCTTATCATGAAAGTATAGTCGTTGCAGCGCGAGAGGAAGTGGAGACATGCACACACGAGTCGGAGCAACAGCGTCCAGATGTTGAAGTTCGAGGAAAGAAAGTTTCAAAGAAAAGAAAGCAAAAGAAGGTTAGTGTCCTGTTCACTATATTATGTTGTCTTTCACTGTCAATAGTTCAATACTGTAAGTTGTGTTTAAACTGAACATCCCTTTTCTAATCTGTCCTCTAGTTGCGAGTGGGTGTAAGAACTAGATCTACACAGACAGTGAAGCGAACGAGAGATGTTGCTTGTCAAACCTTTTGGCAGGGACTTGAGACTGGAGATGCATTGTGCCAATGGGAAGAATATGAAGTGATTGACAACGGAGCTATACCACCACCAGCCATTGATAGTGAATGTCCTCCTGGTAGTTTGGATGCAGTCGTAGATCAATTCACAGAATCCACACCCGCAAAAAATAAGAGCACGCGAAAGTTGAAGACATTGTTTTTTTCTCTCATCTCCGGACAAGGAACAGATGTTGCAATGGAAGAGAATGAAGTGGACGACAATGAAACACCATCAATATCACTCAGCATAGCGGAAGACGATATCAGAGATTGTACCTTTCATGCGAGTGACATGTCCTCAACGTTACAGGCCGAACCAGCTGGGATGCAGAGTGACAGTATAAGGAAAGAGGCCAAATTCATTGTATTCGATAGCTGTTTGATGGATATTATTATGATGATGAAATGTGGGCATTGGGTTGGTGGGGAAGTATGTGGGGAGCCATTGATTAATGTGACTCGTGCAATTCGAGGCACTAACCTTAAAATACATGCCACCTGTACACAATATCATCCGTTCGCATGGTCTGCACAACCCATGCTGGGGCAACTGCCAGCAGGCAATCTACTTTGTGCAGCGGCCGCACTTTTTAGTGGTTCAAGTTTTAAAAAGTTACAGTAATTCTTTCAGTTTGTGGGAATCCATTTCATTGCGAAAAGTCAGTTCTACAAATACCAAACCGATTATCTATTTCCAGCCATCAGCGAAGCTTGGAGAATGGAAAAAATGTCAATGGAAAGTACATTCGCGGGCAAACGCTTCAGGCTAGCCGGTGATGGACAATGCGACAGTCCAGGATTTTCAGCCAAGTACTGCACCTACCACTTTCAGGACATGGAAAGTAAGAAAATTGTGAGTTCGTTGGTCGTGCAGGTGTCACAAAGTACATCCTCAGTGGCCATGGAGAAAGTTGGCTTTGTAGCATCATTGCAAGAACTACAATCGCGGGGAATGGTGATCGACCTGATAGCCACGGACAGACACGTTTCAATTGCCAAGACAATGAGAGAACAGTACAAAAATATAAATCACCAATTTGACGTTTGGCATCTTGCAAAATCAATCAATAAAAAATTGTCGGCTGCAGGAAAAAAAAAAGATATGCAAGGTATTTCACAGTGGTCCAAGTCAATCAGCAACCATCTTTGGTGGAGCTCAAAAACATGTGAAGGGTCGTTGGAAATTCTACTGGAAAAATGGCGGTCAGTAATGTTGCACTGTAGCAACGTACATCGATGGTCGGCAAATGAGCATTTCCACAAATGTGAACATGGCCATTTGTCCACAGAGGAGGCACGGAAGAAGAAGTGGTTGATTCCTTCATCACCCACTCACAAGGCCATTGAAAAGATTGTATTTGATAAAACTATAACAAAAGCTTTGAGGGGACTCACGGAATTCTGCCACACAGGAGATTTGGAGGTGTTCCACAATATGTGCCTCAAGTACAGGCCCAAAAGATTGCATTTTGGCATGGAAGGCATGATAAATCGGACTCTTCTAGCGGTCTTGGCACATAACCATAATGTTGGCCGTCAACAAAGTAGGACGACCGGAACTTTAGGGACGCTTCGCTACAATAAGGCCTTCACTAAAAGAAGTAAACAATGGGTGATCAAACCAGTGTTTGAGGATATGCAATATGAGTTTATTGAGAGACTTATCGTAGATGTCCTCGATAGGCACATACATGGAGTGGTGAACGAACCTATGCAGGGGACAACTGCATTGCCACCCAACATTGCCTCTGTTCCATGTCCACCTAAAGCAGAGCTCATTGAGAAATACACATCACGGTTTAAATGATTGTAATTCGATTGTCTGTTCTCTCTTCTCTCGAGTCTCCTCATGTTGCAGGCCCATTGCAATTAAACCAAACAGTAATATAAATCATTTTTACAAAAATTATAGAATGTTTCCGTATTACAAACACATGGCCGACCCATAGGGACAATAAAAAAAAAGGCACGCAGACAAGATGCCCTTACACTAACTGGAGCTAACTAGAAATGTGTGCTCGCTCAAAGTGAAGGTCAGCTGCTTTGATGTTTTGCTCGGGTGGCGGAACGGCCCACGACCCAATATAAGGTTCTATTGTGATTTGACCTTGACAGGCCGGGACCATCCTGAAAGACTAAGAAAAGATAATGAATAAAATTTCAGAAACGAAACGATGAGCCACGTTCATTAGAAGAAGTAACGTCGGCAAAGAAGGAGTGGTGTTTCGGGTCTGCCCTACACAGAGACACAATGGAAAATGCAAATATAATGTAAGTAACTTTTGATGAGTTTATACCGCAATTTCATTACTATACAGTGGCTTTAAAGACGGGTTCAGTTGTACTTGTTCGTTCTATGTGGCATAGTGTTTTCTACCGCGCTCTATCTGGAGGAGAAACATCTGCTTTTACTGAAGCACCTCAAAACCTTCCTCTTTGCTTCTGCTTTCTCTCTCCCTCTCCCCTGCTACAACTGGTCCACTGTCTGCGACCTCGGTCCTGGGCCCTTCCACTCTCCACCTGCACTGCCTCCCTGTCAACCCCTGCACTGGGGGACTGTCTCAGTATCCTACAGCCCCCCCTTCCCAGCACTTGTTCTGCACTTACCTTGCACTTGCCACCAGCTGGCCCTATTTATTTATTATTTTATGCTACTTATCTTGTACTCCACTCCCCCCCCCTCCATGCCTCGCCACGCCTTTAAACACTTGTGTACACCCAGTAGCGCTGTCCTCGCTATGAAATGAATAATTTTAATAAGGATCTGATGGTGAGACTAATTTCATTTTTTATGTTTTTAGGTACATCATTCACTACTGTCTGTGTCACGAGTACCAGACACCGGCGGACGGCTTCTACAGCCGCCAGTTGCTTCTCCGCGTGAACAACGTTACCACCCTGACCATTTTATGGGACGATCGCCAAGTACAAGTATGCCCTTACGCGGTACTAACGGTTAGATGCAACATACCTACCGTTGTGGTGGCCTAGTGCCTCGTTGTTGGAACAGCCATGCGATTATCAGTGCGACAGAAGAGCTTATTTTTATCGTAAACCAACACCCTGTGTACTGCACACGAACATCGCTTCCCTCAAGACGAACTAATTTGGATCGAGAGCAAAGAAAAATGCAAATCGCTCAATATTCTCTAAACATTTGATGTCCAATAAACGTACTTTGACAAATGTACAATCTTGCCGTTTGCTTTTAAACCACGGTTTCACATTCCGAATTGTGGTGCTGTATTGTGAGATGCTCTAAGACCCTGTGTACAGCAAAGGACCATCGCGTTCCTCAATACGAACTTTTTGGAACATGAGCAAATAAAAATGCAAATCGCTGAATATTCTCTAAACATTTGATGTCAAATAAATGTACTTTACCACATTTACAATCTTGCGGTTTGATTTCAAAGTACAGTTTCATATTCCGAATTGTGGTGCGCTGTATTGTGAGCTGATCTGTGTTGATTTCCGGGGTCTGTGTGGAGTCGCGTAGAAGACGCCTGGGCGCGTTTGCCTACGCAGCTCAGTCACGTCACGGATAGAGGCGGGGAATATGAATGTTTTGATAAAGTCTGTTTCAGGGGCGGGGGATTTGATTTAGTGCCGCAAAGGCAGGTGAGCCAGGTCGATGCGGCGGAATGATAGGATTATCACAAAATGGAGGCTGATTTCGAGTGCGATAATGGGCGAAAAGTCGGGTAAGGTCCATAGGAAAGTTTCCTACGATCTACCGATTTATGCTTACAAACACATGGCCGACCCGTAGGGACAATAAAAAAAAAGTCCCGGAACTATCCTTTAAAAACTACAAAGCATCCTTTAAAGATATATAAAAAGTCCTTATAAAGTGCACTTTATGACACCAAAAGAATACATACAAAATCCTTATTTGAGAAGCAGCCTGGCCAGGGCTGTCTTCAGGTCCAATGTGTTGCAGCAGGCCGTGTAAGGTGCTCCTGGGACCTTGGATGGTGCAGGCAGGGTAGCAGCAGTATGAAGGGTGCCCCAAATGTGTTTTAAGCTGGGCTGCATAGAGGCAGGCTGGCAAGATAGCGGTACTACCTACTCACAGGGAGTGCCACTTAGAGCAGCAGCCCAGGCAGCGGCGATGAAGGCTCTGCGCTCCCCGTCCCCACGGTGAGCACCAAACAAGTGAGCCAGGACGTGGCTGTGAAGTCCAGTGCGGCACCACTCCTGCCAATGGTGCGCTGCGTCTATGCAAAGCCTGGGCCGTAGCGGTGATCATCAGCGCGGCGGCCCTCCTGGCATTGGGGCGGTGCGAATATTAAAAGGCAGGATCAACCAGCTAAGTGTCCAGCTGCTGCTGAGGGTAGCACTAGTAGCGTGCTCTACTCGCTTACTTGAGGGTCGGGCAAACTTCTACGCTCAGCTCACGCAGTGTAGAACTCAATGCCTGTTTTGCTTTGAAGGGTGCCCCGCACAGTACCTGCGCAGGGGACCTTTTAATTTTTTTCTTTTTTTACACGCAGGCTTTTTTTGTTACATTTGGCACTCTCCTTTCTGAGTCAGTACATTGGCAACTGAATTTGTATCTCCAGGGTGTATGACATGCTCGCCTCGTTGGAGAATGCAAAGGTGACAGACACTGCAGTGCCGTAGTCCTTCATCTTACTTCTTTTCAGATGTGGAATGCATTTCATGCGACTGACACACATAAGGGTTCGAAAAACATTCACTGCTCCTGTCATTCCTAGCTTATTTTCCTGCTGCCTTGGTGTCTGTTACCTCCATGTCCAGTTAGGCACTTTTTATGTCTGTCCATTGCGACTCTGGTCATGAAAAAAAAAGCACACGTGGCTTTGCAATATGTGCCAATAACACCGCAAGGGACAGTCTTTGTGTCTTCGTGTTTTCGTGAATTAGGAAAAGAAGAGAGAGGCTCCGAACAAGCCTTCCATTTTAAACTGGGAATTGCGCATTCAACCTTCTTTCTTCAGTGAGCACATCTATTCAGTTAAAACCAGGGCCGCTCAGGATGCATTATGCCATATCCTACACCCATGCTGGCTTTACCCTTTTCATGGGCAGAAGGCTGATCCTGAAAAAAAGAGCCTATTTTTCTTTTGTTGTAAAATGGTGTGGACCTCATTATGACCCTGCCTGTCTGGTAAAAAAGTGCTGGTATTTACGGATGCCGTCACTTTACCGGACCGACAGAGTACAAGTATGCTGGTTGGGGTAACCTGACTTACCTGACTTGCCTCCAGCCAAGAGCTGGAGGCAACTCAAGCCCCCACTGGCATACATCAGACAGTATTTTACTGGTGCAGAAAATACCGGCAAATCCGCCCATGGAATCTATGGAATGGGGATTTAGGGGTGGTTGTGCCGGGATATCAGGGGGCGGAAATGATAGGAGAGTTTGCCGGTATCCTTGCGGAAAACATGGAATGAGGACCAGTGAAAACAAAAGCGACGCTTGATTCTGGTGCATCAAAGAAATTCTAGATGTCAGGTTTTTCCTTTTTAAGCCCTGACTTGTGGGCCAATTCTACATATTACATGCACAGATCATGTGTGAAGTTTTAGTAGTAGTTATAAAAGAAGATACACAATCCACGCAGAGACAAAAGCTCATTAGATGAGACACGTGCACCATGAATTATGTTTAGCTAATCAGTGACAGGAAGCTTTCTTTTGTGGTGGAAGAGGTGAATAGTGGTCACGTGATATATTATATATCATGTTTGAGTGACACAGTCGGGCAAAAGAAGGGAGCAGAGTATGGCGTACGTATGTCAGAGTTCATTACCAAAAGCACTTTTAAATATAGATAATTTAAGAGTTTTCTAATTACGAACATGACATCTTTCCTGTTCCTTGTTCTGATGTGCTGTAAGACACGCTTTCGTGCGCAATTTCAAGCTATGTTGACATGCTGTTAAGAGTAAGGCTGAACAGGTTTCTTAAAGGAATTGATAAGGTGACCACATCACATTCTTAACTCGAGTAACTTTTGCAGATGCCGTCTGGAAAGTAGAATTAAAATGGACTTCATTATTGCTGTGCCTTTGAGTTTGAGATGGGATTCACTGAAATTGGGACAATATTTTTTCAATGGTTGGGATTAGGTGGGAGGATACTGTGCCTTGCTGGGCATATTCTGCCCACATCACTTTAATTCCTGACTGGAAGAACTCTTGTGGATGGTGCCTGGAAACTAGAAACACAATAGGCTTCATTTCCCCTCTTATTCGCAGTGCTTCCCAGCGCACACTATGGGCTTTATTTACCATGAGCATCCTCTGCGCTCCTTGACCTAAAACGTATGTAAATATTGGGGTGCATGTATTTGCCAGTTGTCATGGAGACCTAGTCTGCTTGTCATTGTTACATGTAAGTTTGAAAGTACAGCTTCAAATAACCTTGTTTGCTTGCTCTAGTTGGATGAAATGTATTGTGTGGTGCTCAGCAGCCACAGCGAGTCGCCAAGCACGCTGGGAGAGGCCACGAGAGTCAACATAACGATACTCAAGAATGACGACCCGCATGGAGTGGTCGAATTCCGCGCAGACGCACTGCAAGCGACCATAAGCGAGAGCAAAGACAGAGAGAACATTGCAGGTAAGGTTCAGTGTCATACGACTTTCTTTCTAAATTATCTCCGTGAGGCAGTATGAGCATAACCGTGAATTTAGGAATGACAAGAAAGGCAAGGTAAAGTGGTATGGTATCTAGCGCCTGTCTAGAAAACATTTTGTCCTCGCTGTGCAAGGCTCCATAAAAAAAAGAAAGGGGGTTGTGGACCTGGTTCTTGTTTATACACAATGTAAATACATGAAAGTACCATACTGGAGATGGGGTAAATTGGGTTTTGAGTACATTATATCTAGGGTGACCAGATTTTCCAAACGAAAAACCGGGATGACCAACAACATAAAAGAGGGACTACCGCCCCTCCCCCAACACGCCCCCACAACCACCACCCAATTATATTTCCAGCACTTCTCCTTTTTATAAACTGTATGGGATCTCATTTGTGCAGTTTTGTCTGTGAATCTTGGCATGTTGATTGAAAACAAGCGTTTGCTCTAATTGATATAACATGGCTTGCTGTACAATCGTTTCCAAGCCAGTCTCTGTAGCACAGTCAGTAAGTGCTGTGACTTGTACCTGAAAAGTTGGGGGTTCGAGCCAATCCTCCAGGTCTAACATTCTAAACGTGTTGTGAAAAATAATTACAATTTTAACTACCATTGCCGCCCAACCATGCCAACCCCGGATGGGGTTTCTAAAATGAAAAAACTCCCTGACCCCAGGACGGAGGGTGATTTTCCCAGACTGTCCCGGGACACCTGGTCACCCTAATTATATCTAGGGTAACCAGATTTAAAAAGAAAAAAACAGGACGGCCACCGACACAGAAGTAGGACTACAGTTTCCACATATAGGACTCCAATGAAACTGTAGTCCTGCTTCTATGTCGGAGGCCCTTTTCCGCACAAAGTACGTGTAAGTATATGTTCATTGAAAGCTAAAAGCTCTCATTGGAGGAGAGAAGTCATGGAGGAAGGGGGAGGGCATGAAACGCAAGCAAAACTTGAGTGTTTCATGCTCTCCCCCTGCCCGATTTCAGCATTTATTCGAGGGTCACTGGCAAAAACCAGGACAATAGCCAGCCATCCCCAAATCCCGGAAGAGGACTTCAAAACTCAAAAAATTCTCGGGGTGCCAGGACCAAGGGCAAAATACTGGGATGGTCCACAGAAACCGGGATTTCTGGTCACCTTAATTATATCACAAATTATCTATTTCGAGTTCAAATCACCAACCTGCCATTTGGGCCTTTCCAAGCTTTTTGGTGCAGTTAAAAAAAACGAAATGTGTGAACATGGTATAAGGATATGTCCCTTTTCTCTGTACAATCGGCATAATCAGAAATGCTTTTATGTGGAAAAATGACTGCATGCATGCAATAACACCATGTGCAAACACTGGTTGCATAGACAAAGACCACAATTTTTGGGATCTATGTGTTATTAACAAAAAATGTTATAACGAAAACTTTTTTAACAAATAGAAAATACCGAAAGATATCGATACTTTTATTTTTTATTTGGGGGGTCCCCCCAACTCCTGTTTCCCTATGATTATAATCCCACCCCAAACTCCTCCGCACCAATTTTAATCTCTTACCCCACCCCATATATATTTTTTACAAAAAAAATCTGTGTTTTTTAAGTATTTTCTATTAGTTAAAAAAGTTGTTCGTTATTTTATATTCGTTAATATCACTGGATACCCATTTTTTCAATTTGTTATGTATATGACAAATACAGATTTACAGTAGAAACCGTTCGAGTTTATCCTAGCTTATTAAAGACACAGCAAGTATCAGTACATATATTATTTTATTTTATTGTGTGCTTTTGTAACTCACCACACATCACCCAGTTGCCACAGAAAAGTGCCTGCATATGTCAAGGGTGACAGAGGAAAGCTTCAGAGGTGGACTGAAACAGGTATGTTTTCATTGATATTCTGAACCATTCTGGAGGCGGAAGGAAGGTGCAAGAGAGTTCTACAGGGAGGAGCTTGTCATTAGATGGACTCACCAACAAAATGTATGTACCTATTTTGTCGTGAAGTCATGTACCCAGCACATTTTGCGAGGTAGTCTGTAGGAAACTGGGAGGCTTCTCGTGTGGGAACACCTTTAGTTAGGTGTCCTGGTGCAAGCACTTACAAGGCATTCTGTACCAGCTAGAGTCTATTGTATGCAAGACTTTGCTAACAGCAACCAATGTGGACTCTTCAGTGTGGAAGTGATATGATCGGATCACTTTTCGCCAAAGATGAAGTTGGTGGCATCATCTGAAACTATTTGATGATTATGTAGAATTTATCAGGGATTCCAAGACAGGTACCTTTGTAATAATACTGAGATGACAACTTAAAGGGCCAGCTTGTTTGATATGAGATGGCTGAACCCACTATGTAGTTGGGCGTGATAGTAGGCCAACTTGGTAACTGCATTCACTTGCATTGCAAATGAAAAGGGTACATCAATGGTGACTCTCAAGATGCATACTTTGAAATCTGCAGCCAAAGATAGACCCAGTGACAGTGGCCAGCTATAGGCTGGAGAACTAGAATATGCATCTGCTGGGTCTAAAACGTTTATTTCATGCAATTTAAGATATAGCTGAGAATCATCAGCATATATTGCAACTGGCAATGTAGGTCTTGAGGGCCCATATAACCACTGATGAGTAGTAGTTATAAGGCCTATCTTTGGAGCACACCACAAACAGTTTTTTAGGCAAATGTTTATTGGAAGGAGGCTAGTTTCACCTGTTGTGTTTGGTTGCAGAGGATTAATGAGATCCATTTAATGGCATAATGCCCATCCACTCTGCTCTGTGTAGTGCAATTGCAGCACCCACAGTGTGGAAGAGCAGAGAAATCAAGCAGGATGAAGGTGGCAGAGGAGAAGCTTTCCTTGATGTCCAAGACTCTTATATCTTGTCTTCTCTGAGGGATGAAGTCAGACTGGTAGTCCTTCAAGAGTGCATGTTTTTGGCATAATCAGAGAGGTGTCTAAAGACTTCTCTTTCAAGAGCTTTTGCTCTACACTGTAGTCCAGAGATCGAACAGAAAGCTGCTAGGATTTCTTGGTGAACGGCTAGCTTGGTATTGGTTAAATTGCTTTGTGTTTGAGTTTAAGAGGCAGAACCTCTTGGTTTTGATGACATTAGCTATCAGCAAGTAAATTACAGGTATATTAATCTTAAGAATCCTTCAGTTACAAAGATCTGAGGCTGTGGAGGTCTTCAATGATTGTCAAACCTTAGCAGTGGCAAGATCAGGTACAGTTTGGTGGGTCAGTAACGACGATGGGTGTTGGCGATATTGTGGAATATGGGTGGCGCGCTACTTTAGATTTGAAGAACTGTTTTAAGTTCTCATAATGTTTCTGGGTTGGCATCGGCACAGCTGCTGACTCAAAATACTGATTATTAAAAAATGGCAACATATTGGAAACTAATTAAAAAATTAATCAGAATACAACTTCAAAAGATGATTAAATAGTTCCTGACATTATAGCATTAACATCCATCCATCATGTATGCACTAATAGCACACGCATATCTGTAATGGCCTATTAATTCTGGCATATGCAGGACAAGGAGCACTTCTTATGAGAAATTGAGCAGTGAAACGAAATCCCACAAAATGTACACTCATTTTTCTATGTTTGGGTGGCTGAAACAGCTGCAAATAGAACTACACATAAACACAAATGAATGCAATTAGAGTAAAGAGGCCCACAAGCGTCATTTGACAATGAGCCGGTGAATCATATAATCCATTGTCACGGTTGAAGTGTGGAGAAATGTATTGGGAAGGGAGACGAGGAAGTCGAGATGCATGATAAGCACATCACAGAACATTATACTCCACACAACGAACGTACAGGCTGTTGACTGTTGCAGTTCTACAAATACAGGTGTCATCCAAATAACATTATTGGATGCCACGTTAGGGATATTTGTTGTATTCACCCGCAGATTTAGCTCCATGTTTTTCCAGTTGCTGTAAATATTATTTCATCAGAGATTATGCAAAAAAGCTGAGAGACTTTTCCAAATGCTTGCAAACCGTTTAACCATTTGAGTGCCATAGGGCATGTATATACATCCTAATTTGCTTTGGAAATCTAGGCTAATGTCCACGGTGTCCACGGTGATCATAATGTCAAGCACAAAGCTGTTTGTATCTTAACAAAGGGGACGATTTCCTGACAGCAGATTGGATGGCAATAAAAAGGAAATGAGCACCAAGGATGTGACCATCCTCTGGGCAAAATATACTACTACAGGGCACTGCATGTGAAAGAAGGAGGCACAGTGGGCTTGGCATTGCCAGCAAAGGTCACATTTCCTAAGCAGCCCTTTAGAAACATTCATGGTGTACCAAGAGAACCAGTGCAACATTGGTGGGAAATAATTTTCTATTGAACTTTTCCCATGTTTGATCCCAGACCTCGTGATTGAGTGAGCAGGAGAAATAAGCATTCAATATCCCTTGAAACATCAGAATGGGGTTATGAATTGGAGAATCAGTGATGGTCTTATTTCACTGAGACTGTGGCTGAATCATAAATGTATCAAAAGCCATCCTCTCCACTTCAAATATTTTGCTGACATCCTCATTCAATTCTACTTATAAGGGAAGATAGTGGACAAAGTCCCCCTTTGGCAGAAGGTGTTTTGGGAACATCTCTTGTGCCCTACAATGCCTTGTATGCCAATCAAGGACAGAATCATCTACTTAATTACCTTACTAAGCCACCACAATGTTGGCAAAGTTGTGGGTCATACATTTTTATTTTACCTGTTTTCAGGAGATCACAATAGTGAAAGGCTTGCCCTATATGTTCATGTCAATCGGTAAATCCAGAATCAACAGAAGCCAGAGCAGGGCCATCTGGTACTGATATTTTAGGAAGAGGAAAAGAGTTCGCAGGTGCAAGAGAAAAAGGACGGGGAGGACCACAGACACGCCAACAACAGAAGAGAACTTAGTAATAAACTTATCATCTAGGATCCTCTCCTCCTCTGAAACAGAGACACTCCAAACGGGACTGAGTTTTGTCCCCACGTTTGATATTTCATTATTTGACACTAAGGTGGAATTTTACAAATTAATTAGAAAAATGAAACTAAAAGCATTTTTCAGTGAAATAGAAACACCACAGACCATACAGGACGAATCACCTTACAAAAAATTCAAAGGAAAAAGCAGATTCATACCGCCGATTAACATACCAGCTGTGGACATTTTTGAAAAGCAAGTTTTGAAAGACTTGGGAAAGATTAACTTCAAAAGCACCAAACGCAAGAATCTGAAACCCCATGAACATAGGCTGCTGAAAGATTTATACAGTGATGATTTAATAACGATTCGACCTGCAGATAAGGGTGGAGCACTTGTCATTCTACATACAGAAGATTATGATAGAGAGTGTAAATGACAGCTTGCGGATACCAACACATACAAACCTTTGGACAGTGACCCTGCAATGAAGATCAGACAGAGCCTAAAGATCATATTGGATGAGGCTGAGGAGAATGCATGGATAAATCATCACACACATGAGTTTTTGATGAATAAGAACCCTCGTATTCCAAACCTGTACATGCTGCCAAAAATACACAAGGACCTCATAAACCCACCCGGCAGACCAATTGTGGCAGGGATTAACAGTATTCTACAGCAGATTGGAAAATACATTGACTATTTTTTACAACCTCTGATCCAAAAGACATCCACGTACATTAAAGATACAACACATTTTCTCCAACTACTGGGTACAGTACCACATCCACTGTCACATATTCTGTTTACTGTCGATGTAAAAAACGTGTACACATCAATCCCACACGATTTAGGGATTGCAGCAATTGAGTGGTTACTTTTCAATACAGGTGAAATAGAAGCAAATAAAGAATTCATTATCATTTTACTCCGCTTCATATCAGCAAATTCATATTTCAAATACAATAAACAGTTTTATATGCAAATTACAGGAACTGCAATGGGAGCTACAATGGCCCCTCATATGCAAACACCTTCATATACAAATTTGAAACAGACAACATATTGAGTCACCAAACATGGAAACCTCATTTAGCTATTTGGATACGGTTTATAGATGACGTCTTTAGAATTTGGACAGACACAGAGGCGAAACTCATGGAATTTTTCTTATATTTTAACACTAGTGATGAAAGAATCCAGTTCACTCATGAACATTCCCAGAGCAACATCCACTTTCTCGACGTGAACATACAGTCCATGGAACATCATTACAAGACCAATATTTACACAAAAACAACTGATTGTAACAATCTGCTTCATAGACTTAGCTTTCATCAAACGAGCCTGATTAAAAATCTGCCATACAGCCAGATGCTTAGAGTAAAACGCATCATCAGTGATCCAATGGACTATGACAGGGAACTCCAAAAGATGGGCGAAAAATTCATGAAACGGGGATATAAGCAGGAGGAGATTGCAGAAGCAAAACAAAACCGAAAGTGGAACAAAAAAACAGAAACAAACTACTCACAACTGCGAAGAAAACCAACACTGAACCACCATTAGTGTTTGTTACTAAATTTTCCACACAAAGCAGTCGTATAAAATCAATCATCAAAAAACACTGGCAAGTGTTGTCCTGTGACCAGAGGACTGAGGAGCTTTTCAAAAAAGCACCAGCGTTTGCTTACCAACGCAGCAAAAATTTCAGAGACAGTTTGGTACAAACGAGGCAACCCAGAGAAAAAATTGACACCAAACGCATTGGAACTTTTCCATGTTTACAGTGTAGCAATTGTAGTTATGTGCACAAAGGAAATATTAGTAACCATCCTTACACTGGTAGAAAGATCATGTTGAAATCATATGCTACTTGCGATACACCAAATATCATTTGCGCGATCAGGTGTCCTTGCAGACAATATTATGTGGGACAGTCTCAGAGAAAAGCGAAACTTCGATGGAACGAACACCGTTCCTGCATACACAACATAAACTTGAATTCAGCGGTTGCGAGACATTGGCTCAAAGAGAGACATCATTTGACGCAAATCCGTTTTCTGATACTAGAGTTAGTCCAGAAGAATGAGCGACACGAAAATATCCAAACTAGACTTGACAGAAGGGAATGCTTCTGGATTGAACAGTTGTGGAGTTTAACTACGCGAGGATTGAACAAAGAGATCAATTGGGCATGCTTCTTATAACACACCCATTACCTTAAGTAGCAGCGTAAGCTAGTAGATATCGTGCACATGTACCGATGCACCATTGTTTTACATAGGTTTACTGTGTAATAACCCAACATGAGACTTAATATAGACATCTGCATCCATAGGAACCATTATCAATTTGCATTCGATTGATATGTAAACATTGGTGTCTAATTTGGTAAGTTCTGAATGCATTTGGCGATGAGTTCCATAAAAGGATTAACAGGATCTTACTCATTTATTAACATATACAATGTTAATATTTTTATTTTTATTTTTGCGCTCTATACATTGCGGAACAGATTCAAATATACAGTTACAAAATGCACAGACAAACACAATTTCCGTACAATCCCATAGCTGTTATGTCAATATGTCCAGACCCGGTGTGGATGCAAGTTACAACATAAGCATGGATTTATATATACATGCCTCGTTGAAACGTTTACATAACTTACCTGAATACGTTCTTCCAATTTTTTGTAACATCGCACGCAAGTTGCATTGAGCGAATAATCTTTGTCTCATGCAATCTAAGTATCTCTGGGTCCACACAGTTGCCCCGCCCGTCCCGTCTCCCCAACAACGCACTGGAGTGTGCAGTCAGCGGCCTACCTGAGTTACCAGAACCAAAAAATGAGTACTAGCAGTTGCAGCAGGGACCCCTTTGATGGTGACATCATCTGCTTATAAATCTGCCAGGTCCCAGGCCGCCTCACCCTCCCGTGCACAGAACTACTATCTACATGGAAAGGGGAGAGGATGTTGAGTAATGCAGACTACGCTGCCATTGTAACCTAGGATGCACCCAATCTGATGCCCCCCATAAAAGCCCTGAGGAATGTGGTTAGCCCCCCTGTACCACAGAAACCGGTCGGCTGTTGAATGACCTGACCTAGTGCCCATGAAAAGAGCACAGAGTCAGTGTATTCTGAATAAGGATCCTTGTATTAATGAACGCTGAGGGTCCAACAAAATTAAATTTGTAAAGATTGAAAAAGAGGAATACACTGAAGAACTTAGTCTGCAGTCTTCAGTATTTTAGAACATACCTGCACCTGCTTGACGGAGGAAACCTATTAAAGACTCAAGAATTTCTTCATCCAGAAAGCAGCAAACACATGGACAGCCCACAGTGGCTTAACATGTGTTTTTTAGCACGACATGGTGCACCCAAACGCGCTTGAAAGCCAAGACAGAGATACGTGCCTATTAAACTAATTACACCAGCAACCAAATTAGTCCGCTTCTCATCTTTGTACCTAGCAGTCTGCAGATCGCAAATTTTTAAGCCATTCTGTATAACTGCAAATATAGAGAAACACTTGAAGAATGCTCCGGTTAAGATGATACAAACTTCAACAAATTTCCAAAAAGCTCTATGCAAGCTTCATAAAGAGCGTCAGACCTAGCTGGATAAATTCATCCAACTTCTTCTTGTATACTACATGGATATAGGGTCCAGGTGTCACAGGACCCTCCCGTGCACAGAACTACTATCTACATGGAAAGGGGAGAGGATGTTGAGTAATGCAGACTACGCTGCCATTGTAACCTAGGATGCACCCAATCTGATGCCCCCCATAAAAGCCCTGAGGAATGTGGTTAGCCCCCCTGTACCACAGAAACCGGTCGGCTGTTGAATGACCTGACCTAGTGCCCATGAAAAGAGCACAGAGTCAGTGTATTCTGAATAAGGATCCTTGTATTAATGAACGCTGAGGGTCCAACAAGATTAAATTTGTAAAGATTGAAAAAGAGGAATACACTGAAGAACTTAGTCTGCAGTCTTCAGTATTTTAGAACATACCTGCACCTGCTTGACGGAGGAAACCTATTAAAGACTCAAGAATTTCTTCATCCAGAAAGCAGCAAACACATGGACAGCCCACAGTGGCTTAACATGTGTTTTTTAGCACGACATGGTGCACCCAAACGCGCTTGAAAGCCAAGACAGAGATACGTGCCTATTAAACTAATTACACCAGCAACCAAATTAGTCCGCTTCTCATCTTTGTACCTAGCAGTCTGCAGATCGCAAATTTTTAAGCCATTCTGTATAACTGCAAATATAGAGAAACACTTGAAGAATGCTCCGGTTAAGATGATACAAACGTCAACAAATTTCCAAAAAGCTCTATGCAAGCTTCATAAAGAGCGTCAGACCTAGCTGGATAAATTCATCCAACTTCTTCTTGTATACTACATGGATATAGGGTCCAGGTGTCACAGGACCCTACAACAGTCCTGCAGCTCCAGAAACATAAGAGTCTACGAAGTAATTGTACAGATGTTGTGACTATCACGGGTGGTGCCCACCTTCTTTTCTCTCCTTTCCTCATGTCAATCGGTATCCCTCTTTTTTTTCCGGGTTATTGCTATATGGTAATGCACTATCATTTCATTCCTCTTGAAATGAAACTGCAACTTTTCCCCGCTGACCAGCTGCAAGAGAAAAGATGACTTTGCCCTCTTATTCGACACCTCAACTTAACTCACCTACATAGGTCAATATAGATCACTTGTAGCAAAGCAAAATATGCTATTTTATTAACTCAAAAGGTTGGATAAAGGCCTCAGTATCCATACCCTAACAAGGATATCTCTGCCTAAAAGAAACAAAAGGAAACACTAACAAAATTTCTGTCCCTCACACTTATACATACAACAATTGAACAAGGTAAATGTATGGCAGTGTGCATATAACAAAAATAACAGTTATGTTCATAACATGATGACTGTCTCTCCTTATAATCTGGATGAATTCCGCTTCCCCAGATTTCAGCAGGATTTTTTTCAATAGTTCCAAAAGGATAATAAAATTCTCTCTTGTATCAAAGTTCCAATTCAGTACCTTTGGCTTCAACTTGACAACAAAGTTCCAAATTGAATTCCACCAATAGCTCACAGTTGTTCAACAAGGTTGTTCCTCCTTCCACTTGTGACAAAGAGCTTAAAACAGCTTCTTCTTCTAAACCAAGAATATTTCCATAGTCCATTAGCATCAACACAATTGGCTTTGTCAGGATAATTCTGCAACAGTTCACAAATTTGGATTTAGCAATGTTAGATGACTCTGCAACAGTTCACACAACACTTGCTTCAGTGGTGTTAATTTGTCAGGATGATTCTTTAACTGCTCACAAGAACATCTTAGTTGATCTACCACTGCTTCTACAAGACTTTTAACCACAACACAGTACTTCAACCACATCACCTGGTCCACTCAATTGCCAGGCCTACTACTACAAAGTTCTCTGTCCTGCTGTAATCTCCTGCCAGGATAGAAAATAACTACTAGCTATATGTACTTCTGTGGTAAAGGTTAGCTTCAAATAGGTTAGCAATATCTTTTGCTCTACAAAAGTTTAAATATTTCTTCTGGATAAACAAGGAACACACTGGTGCTGTTTTTTACACACTTAGGATTGCCATACGCAATGCAGGTTTCTCTCCACTCCTCCTGAATGCCTATCAGAAGGGCAGCCCGCCTGCCACTCTTGTCTCCCAATTCCACATTCACGAACTGCTGACATAAATTCTCTCTCACTCTTATACTTCTTTGTCTTTGGCAATGTGGCTTAAAACCAGCTCATTCTATGACCAATTTTATAAATGGGCAATATGTTTTACAAACACTTGAGTTCTTAATTACCCTCTCTTGGCAATATTGTTTCTTCCTCCCTTGCCTTGGTATGCTTCTCTTTTGGCTTGGGCAACAGTTGTTTGTTTTGTTTTTTGAGTTATTGCCCTCTCTTGGTATTGGTCTTTGATTTGCCCCACATAGACATAGTAACACCCTACTGGTCTGATTGTTAGATTCTTATCCTGCCACCTGTTGCAGCTGCTCAGCTCTGGAACAGGCTGCCTCCTGCTTTAAAACTGTGCTCGAACCATTTGGCCTTCTGTAAGGCCTTGAAAACCTATTTATTCTAAGATCTGTTTTCCTTTCCCGGTGCCCCCTTTGGCTCAGCAGTTCTTCCTCTCTAGCGCCATAATGCCTAAGTAGCAGTAACATAACATAACAACCTGCTCCCCTTTAAGTCAGCTTGGTTTATACGAGGATAATCAATCTGCTTTATGTCAGTTCGGTTTTCAAATCAAGGTTTCTTTCCCCACTTCACTTTAGTTACATTTGCTTTGTGCTTAAGGCACCTGGACCTGGCCGTCAGGCAGTTACAGAGCGCTCGTGTGTTACAATCTTCCTGTGAACTCACCGGGTCTGGCGTGCGTGTCTGCTCGCCTCGTTGCCTCCAGGTCCTCTGCTTCAGCATCCCCTGCTCACCTCGGCAATCTCTTCTTTTCAGTGTCTTGCGGCCCGTGCCTGTCAATAAAGGAGCTCCCCTTGCTCTTATGGCTCTTCTGTGCTCATCTGCCACCAGAGCCCATCTGTCAACTGGAAAAGCATTCAAATTGCGCGCTTCCCGCTGCACGACCTCTGCAGCTGCGGCCCTCAGAGCCATTACTCCCTATGCTTCCCGTTGCGCAACCTCTGCAATTAAGGTCTCGAGCAGCAGAGACCCTCTCAGGACCGGCATCCATTCGGTACATGACGGTGGTTCCAGCTTCTCTGCTCGCCTCTATCTGCTTCTTCTGCGGCCATGTGGAGGTGTCACAACTACTCCACCGTCTACGACTGCTCCTCCTTTTGGCCTGCACCAAAGGGGGCCTTTTATGCCTTCCTGTCTCCCTCAGGTGTGGGTCATTACCACTAGTAGGCTGCAACTTGCAGTCTTGTGCCACTGCAGCCCTCTCGCTCGACCCTGTACTCTGGGCATTGCGGGCCTCGAAGTCCACAATGTCAAAATCAGTTTTTTTAACAGCTTCAATTTTACAGCATGCTATCAGAAGGGTAGGGTCTCGGGGAAAGTTACAGAAAGGATTTTCCCATTCTTCCCAACCTGCTTTCCACCCATATGATCTTCCCGCAGGGTCAGGTAGCGTCTGCCTTTCTCTGGTCACATGAGAGGGGTCCCAGGTCGGGGTTTCTGGGGAATCATCCTTGATTCATCACAATGTGCAAGACAATGTTTTGGTGCTTTTTGGGTGGCTTGCACATTACGCAAAAGGAAATTCAAAGTCATGCCGCCGTTGGGGTATTGGTTCAGGATCAAGAACACATTTTCTGCAAGCACCACTGAAACATAGTTGGATCTCAAAGGAATTGAAAAGAGAATGCCAGGTGCCAACAAAAAACTATAAAGTAGATATCTAAAAGGTAGGCGTGATAATGCTTTATGGTGAAGAGTCAAAACCAGCTGTACAATAGTAACATGTATATATGAGGGAAGTAGAGGCCCACAGATCCTTGCCTATCACCTAGTCAAATATAAAAATATAGATAAAACATGTGGTTAGTGAATGGGAACTCTAAGCAGAATCATACTAAATGCTGATGAGAGTAAACTATCTGAAATCGGGCAGCCTACCATGACATCTCAATTGAACACTGTGGACGGTAGTGATAAGATTGTACATGCTGAAGTATATACATAGACATACGTAGGCATATGCATGTGAAATTAATCGTGAGCAGTTCTTGCCTCTCAAATTCACTTGATTAGTCTGGCAATTGATCTATTTACTACATGGCTTGGCATACCTAGCCCCCCTTCTGGCAGAGATTGCCCAGTCAGAGCATATAAGTGATTCATGTAGCATGACTAAATTCATAAATTTGCATGCTTTAAATGTGTGTGTATGTTCGTATGTATGGGATTTATAGAGTGCAAAACCTATCACTAGCAAAGGGGATGCACCTAGGGGGGTGCAAGTAGGGTGTATGGGTGGAAGAGGAGCTGAAATCTTTAGAGAGAGGTGGAAAGGGGACTACAGTTGAGGAGAAATAGGATTGAATAGAGTGATGTGCATGAAGTTCCTCGAAGACTTCAGGTCTTTCCTGAAATGCAGGATGGATGGGGCCAGTCTTATCTTTGTTGGTAACTTTGTTCAGAGACAGGGTGAACACTTTATTTCCCACTTATAGTGCTTTGTTTCCAGTCTGGCAATGTTGCAGCTTATGGCAGTGTGCTGGCCTCTAGAGATGGGTTTAACTGCTTTGTAGGTGTTGCATGCGGTCTTCGACATGATGTGTGCTTGAAGTGGTAGCCAGTGCAGCTCCTTGAGGATGAACATAATGTGGTTGAATTTAGTTGGTCCTGTGATGAGGTGTGATGCAGCATGCTGAACTGCTATCAGTGCAGCCAAGGTGGCATCTGTGAGTCCTGCGAGTAGAGCAATGCCACCATGCTACTTTGCCGCTTTGGTCTACTTGGCTATGTGGGCTTTGAATGAGAGGTCCTATTTGCCATATTATTGTTAATGATGAATTAGGATGTGTGGGCTGGTATATGCCATATTTGATATATAAGGCTCAGAACGGTGGCTCTAGCAACATATTGAGCAATACAGATGTTATTCCCATTCCACATAAGAAGCTTCTGACCCCTCAATACTAAAGAACCACCCTTAACTGGTGACGCTCCTGGAACACCACGAGCGGGTCCTTCCGATTTGGTCTGGTTGATGCGAAGAAGAGCCAACAGGATCCATGCAAAGAAAGTTTTGTATGTTTATAAAGGAGGTCATGGTTTCATCTGCAGCAGCTTGGGGACGAACATGGAGGCGTTCCGGATGCCACGTCTGCAGACAACAGACCCCATGAACCAATAATTCTAGCCAGAATAATACGCTCAAATCAAAATTTATGTTGACTTGCCCAGCCAGGGAAGCTTTATGTTTTATGTTTTACTGGGGAATTTCTTCAGTCTTTAATTACGTTTTTTCTGAACTTCAAAGGTTTTTATTAGAGAAACGTAACCCTAACGTCCATTACTCAATGTATTTTCATTGAATTTCAAAGATTTTTATTGGAGCAACATAAACATAACGTCCTTTTAACAATGTTTTTCATTGAATTTCACAGGTTTTTATTAGTGCAACTTAAGCATAAGGTCACTTTAAAGGAAATAAAAACGACGCTTCAGAAAGGCGCACACATTTTGTGACATTGTTTAACTTGGGTAGCTAATATGGGTTATTTATGGCTTGTGGAAGCACATATTAAATCGGTTGACATCACCCAACATTGACACTTATTGAATAGAGTAGTAATATCACCCCAATAGGCACATATGGCTGTGCCTGCTGCCATTCATCTTTATTAAGAGCTTTCCAAATAAAACCACTGCTGATAGTGCAGAGACATGTCAAAGGGGCTTTAGCGAAGCCTTAGTGCCAGATGCTAGAGATAAGTGTCCAGGACACTGCATCATTCTCATCAAGGCTGTGGCAGTGATGGAGGTGAGTGAGCAGGTGCTGTGGCATCCCATGAGCCTGATACCCTGCCTTGCCACAGTATCGCGTTGTGTCATCCCCAGGTGTTTTTCGATGTAATTTTTAACAAACAAATTACATAAAAAAACCTCATCGAAATATAGAAGGGTTAAGGTGTTAAAGGGCGTTGAGTGGGGGTCGGTGAAGGGTTAATAATATAGGGAATCAGTGGTTTGGGGGACTCACCAAATATGAAGAAATTCAATCCGTTTTTTCGAAATAATTTCTTTGATAAAACTCATGTCAGTAAAATGACATAGAACCGTTGCCACACAGGTGGCCAATGTCTTGTACCGGCTCAGCCCTTTCACTCTTTTCAGCCCCTCGCACCCCTTTTTCTCCAGCCTACATCCTGCTGTTGTCTTCATCAGTGCTCAGGCCCGAGGTCTTTCAGTATTTCATCACCTCCTTCTTGCACTCTTCCCCCTCCAGCCCCCCCTTGCCTTTCTACCACTCGTACACTTGCATAGGGATCATGCATTGGCAGGCCTAGATACTAGATGTAGGTTATACCTTTTGTAAAGCAATGCCATTAAGGACATTATCTTATGGAACTGTCACAGAAAGCACCTGGTTATTCTTTGCCAGCTGGTTATGGCAAGTATTGTCCTGCTGTCGGTTATATGTTACACTCTGCACTTGAGCTGGTGATCTACGCATTGAGCTGGTGATCTACGCAGTGTGTAGTAAATCCCACTGCGCGGATCCTCCCACATCAGTAGGGAGGTGAATGCCACATGTGGGAACCTGATGAATACCGGGGGATGACGGTTATGGCGTGGGTGCCCTGTGTTTTATGTTGATGATGTGTGTTTTTGTTTTCTATAGCTTTCTGTAGATAAAGTTGTAACCAAGTTGCTCAGCATATCAATGATTTATTTTAGTAACCTTCATATTCTTTCCCTTTCAGCTCACTATTCAGTTATAAGAAACCAGGGGCATTTTGGAAACATTACCATAACATGGATAATTGAACCTGCTTTCACCAATGACGTCTTTCCTATTCAAGGGACCGTTTATTTTGGAGACTCTGAGTTTTTAAAAAATATCACAATTTATTCAGTTCCAGATGAGGTAAATAATTGTATAATGTATATTATGATGTTGATGGAAAGCGTGAGTGGACATTATGATCTGGGGGCGCTGTTGTGGTAATGTAAACTGCTATCATGTTCGAGGCGTTTCTCTTCTCGAGGCACAGGTTTGTGGTGACCGTCAGCTGGAGACGGTTCTCTGTCAATGTTTGAAATTACTTTGCAGTCTAGGTTAGTGTATGGGGGTGTGATTGGGCGACTGTGGAATTCTGAAGTTGATTCTAATTTGTTTTAAGGCAGCCTAAATGATAGGCATGCTTCAAAAGTGTGGCTTAGTTTGTGTGTAATTATAATTGTTCTTTTATAAAGGGCTTAATGCCAGCGAGTGGTTTCGAAGCGCAGGATCGGAATTCGGACCTGTTGCTGCGCTGCGTTGTCTTGCTTCAAAGACAAACCCATTGCCCCTGAGCTATCCTTCCTCCCCAATTTCTGGTGATTTGTGGTTGTATCATAAAGTGCGAGAGTATGCCCATCGGCAACATGGCGCTAATGTAGCGAGCTGTACTATGGATTTTCATTATTTTGTTGCTTGTGCAGGAGTGATGTTATTAGGAAAATCAAAGTTTCTGTCTAAAATGTAAATGCCTGTTTTGATTTGTAAATTGAGCGTGTGTACATTTTTCAATTTCCCGTAGTTTAGTACTGTGTGCTTCCTCACTAGTTTCACTTTTTAAAGATGGGTGCACCACCACCAAAGAAGTGCATTAGTACAGAAGCATATGTAGAAAAACATGTTCCTTAGTAAGGAACGAGTGGGACTGGTTTGGTGTCATCAAAAACTGGCAGTGTGGCATGCAGTAATGATGGTGTCATCAAGAAGACTACCAATAAAGTAAATAAAAGTGTCATTTGAAAGATATTTCAGGAATACAAAAGTGGTCCTAACAATATTTACTGTGAAGTCAGCGGTGCCTCACAAATAGCCACATTTGTAGTAAAGGTGTGCAATTTGAGCATGAGTGTTATATGTTTAATTTGTCATTTTTCTCATTGACTCATTTGTGTTATCGATTATTGAAGGTGTAATATGGATAGATAAACCGTTGTCATCCAAACGCAAGCACTTGAGTGCTTGTGATTCATTTGTGTTTATTGTGTCTACCCCAACAAAAGGCATCTCTAGATCAATACTCAAAATCTGCTGAAAAAATTGTTGATAATGTATGAAATCGAGTTTTGTGCAAAGACAGTGATTATAAACACCTGGTAGATCATGTCAAAAATACAACTGCAGAAGAAATAAACTAGTATAATGTAAATTGAAATCTGCACTGTTGCAAGAAGTACAAACACAAAGTTAATCTTGATAGATTACAGACCAGAATTAAAAAAATGAAAACAATGAAGATTACCCCTGCTAGCTGCGTAAGGAGTATTAATTCTATTAAAGACTAGGAGGCGAGCATTATGCTTCAACTTCTTTATTTACTACTCCTCAGCAGTTTCAACAAACCAATAAAACCAATAACAAACACTGGAAAAAAGTCAAAATGAGCTTTTCTTCTTTTGGAACTACAATCCCCATAGTCTCTGTAGTCCATCTCCCTTCGTGCTCGCCTATGTCTCTGTAGTCCATCTCCCTTCGTGCTCACCTATGACCACTTCCTGTCCTTGAGCTCCTCCTCTCTTTTACTCGCTCTAAAATGTCACTTTCAACTCCACACTGTGTCCTGCCAACAGAGCGAAGACTTAAACCACTCCAATCCAAATGTCGATCCTCCTCGACTCCAGGTGACTACAGTTGCTAGTCTCCTAACCCAATTGTTCTTCTGCTCTTCCCCTTGGAATAATACAAATCAGAAATTCAGGGTGGCGTCTATGTACTGTCACTTAACATATACAGTATTATTTATCATCATACATAAATGCAATTTACACAATACATAACTTGGGTGGGAATTTAATGCTTGCCTTCTAGTCTTTAATAGAATTAATACTCCATGCGCAGCTAGCGGGGGTAATCTTCATTCTATGACAAGACTGGAGGCGAGCATTATGCTTGTTTAAAGCTTCCCAACACAGCGACCGCTAGCCTCTCAGTCGGCTTAAAATAAAACTCTTTAAACATACGATCATTTGCCCAGTCTGCTGCTAACATAATATCTCTCAGAGACACTCCTGCTGTAAAGGCTTTCGAAGCCATAGCTCCTCTCACTGAATGTGCTCCGTACTTTTCCAAGTCAATATGCGCTGCATGCATGACCTCCTTGACCCATCTAGCAATGGTAGCTGTGGACACACCTTGGAAAGACTTCCTACGCGCTATGAGTAATTGTGTAGTACTAACCGCTCTGTGCTCAGCGGTCCTGCTTTCATACTACTTGACGCAACTCGCTACACACCACTTGTGCCTGTTTGGGAAATATGGATAGTGTACTGAAGTAGTACCTGTCTTAATCCTCTTCACTATTGTGAAGGTCACTCCTTCTGGCCCGAAGGACTTTCTATTTACTTCCAGCGCTCTCACATCCGATACGCGCTTGCAAGAAACTAGACACAAAAGCATTGCTAGTTTACCTAATAATTGCTTAAGGGATAAGTATCTGTCTACGGGCCAGCTTTCTAACAGTTTAAGTAGGACTGATACGTCCCAGAGTGTCTTATATCTAGGCTCTGGGGGCACTTTAAATCTGGCCCCTCGAATGAGTCTAACCACTGCTGGGTGCTCTCCCGCTGGTACTCCCTCGATCGGAAGATGTCCTGCAGATATCGCGTACCTGTATACTCCTATTGTGCGGAATGCTCGTCCGTCTTGTAACAACTGTGCTTGAAAGTTCAGTATCGTCACTACAGGTGCAGAAATGGGATGAACACCTCTCCCCTTGCACCAGCTAATCCATTTGGCCCAAGCCGTGTCGTAGATCCTTCTGGTGGACGGAGCCCAGGATTCCTCAATGAGCTCTGCAGCTTGTGTTGAAATGCCTGGCAGTGCCCAGCGTCTCCTGATATCCTGCACGCAATGAGCGGGAGAGTCCCCTTCACTCTCAGAGGATGATACAACCCAACTGGGTCCGTGAGCAGTCGTTCCCCTTCCGGTAAGACTCTCGGTTGGTCCACTGCTAGCTCCATGAGAAACCACACTTGCGATTTCAGTGGAGCTACTAAAAGCAGCTCTGCTTTCTCCCTCCGACATTTCACCAGAACTCTGCTCAGCATCATGAATGGGGGAAAAGCATACGGCGGACCGCCACTCCAATCTTGCAGGAACGCATCTGTCCCTCGAGCCCCCGGGTCCAGCCTCCAAATGAAGTACACAGCTGTCTGGGCGTTCAACCGGGATGCGAAGAGGTCTATGTGTAACGGTCCCCATTTCTTGTTTATTCTCTGAAACACTATTGGATCCAGCTTCCAATCGCTGCAGTCCGTTAGGTAGCGCAAGTTCCAATCCGCTTCTACATTCAGAGTCCCAGGAAGGTACTCCGCTGTTACTGACGTCTGTGAGTGGAAGCAGAAATGCCAAAAATCTTTCGCCAGCTCTGCCAGCATCTTGGATCTGGTGCCTCCTAGATGGTTTATATATTGTACTGCCGATATGTTGTCCATCTTTAGTAAAACGCACGATTTCATCTTCCCCTTCATAAAGGCTTTGATCGCAAAGGAGCCTGCTAACAGCTCCAGGCAGTTTATGTGGAGGTGGAGTTCCTCTTCGCTCCATTTCCCTCCTGTCTGCCGGTTCCCGCATCTTGCTCGCCAGCCCAAGCGGCTGACGTCGGACTCTATTATCAGGTCTGGTTGGTCTCTGAAAATGGCATGCCCATTCCAGGCGTCCATATTCTTCAACCACCATTCCAGTTCCATCATGGATTCTTGATCCAAAGGTACCAACTGATGATACCTCAAACCTTGCTGCAGGTGTCTTATCTTTAGCCTCTGTAGTGCGCGGTAGTGCAACAGTCCGGGAAATATGGCTTGATTGGATGCTGCTAGTAGCCCCACTATTCTTGCCAGTGTCCCGATTGAAACTACTTGTTTCTGCAGGCATACTCATATTTCCCTCTTTATGTCGCATATTTTCCGGGCTGGAAATCACCAAAACTGCTCTCTCCAGCGAAAAGCTAGGAACATTCTGAACTCCTCTGCTACTGGAACCGTTAGGTAAGCGTCCTTCAGGTCCAGTCTCGTCAGCCAATCTCCTTGCCTGAGGGAGTCTCGGAGCTGATGGATTCCCTCCATCTTGAAATGACGGTAGACTACCCAACCGTTCAGCTCCTTGAGGTTTATAACTGGTTGCACTTTCTCTTTTCTCTGAACCAGGAACATATTGCTTACAAAGCTGGGCTCGATTGGACACTTTTCTATGGCGTTCTTCCGTGCTAAATGGCATAATTAGTGATCTAGAAGTTTCTGTTCTGCGCGCTCTAATCGCTGACGGTGCCGCCTGCGCTCTTGTATGGGTGGTTCTACAAATTCTAGATGCATGCCTAGAACGGTTTGCAACACCCAGGCATCGCTGGAAAGCGTGCACCAGTTTTTCCAAAACATACTCGTTCTCCCCCCTAGTGGAGGGTAATGCGCAGCTCTCACCTTGTGTGAATCCTTGTCCACGCCCGGATCCTCTCCTTCTGCGTCCTCTTGGGAAACACCCTCTGGACGGAAAGAAGGAATCCTGCTGTCTGTTCTCCCAGTATTGGGCTCTGGGATTTGGGGGTCTTCTACCTCCCTGGTTCCGACCAGCCGAGCGACCCCTGTAGCGGCTGGTCCTGGCAAAAACCCAGTTGGGGAATATCTTGCAGATTGAGTCTTGAGCCTTCTCTAAAGAGGTGTAGGTACCGATGAAATGGCCCATCTCTTTTCCGAAGGCTCGGACTGGCCTATAGGACAATGACTGTACCAAAAATGTAAAATGCTAGCATGGGCCAGTCAAAATGGGCCACCATTTTGGCCAATGTGGACCAGTCTGATGAGTTACTTAACTATGCAGTTAGTAATTTTGACCATTGTTGCTGAATATATGACAATTTACTTACATTTTAACACAAAGCACCCCCTTGGGCACTATTGAAACAGTGGGCCTCATTACAACCCTGGCGGTAGCTGTGCCGGTAAAACCGGCACGGCTGCCGCCGGAGTTGCATCCGGGTCCGGCACCCTCGAATGGGCAATTACCGGGTCATGCCGAGTTAGGCAGACCTGATAATTGCCCTATCGGGCTCAATGCTGGATTTTACTTTTATGGACTTCATTGATTCACGGTGCGTCACCCTTTCTCAACTCTCATGCTGGACTTCCTTTGCATATTGTACTCATGGTGGCCCTGAATCATGCTGTTCCATCTTCATCTTGTATCCTGGCTTGCAACATTATGTGTTACTACTGACTTCTGCAATTGTATTCGCTCTCCTCTCTTGCTTCTCCACTCTTTTTGACTGCTTACTCTCTGTTCTCTCCTCTCCTCCCCTCTCCCTTTTCCCATCTACTCTCCTCCTCCCCTTACTTTCTTCTATGCACTTACTCTATCAGAATTGTCCCTGGACCTACTATGATAGCAACCTCGTCTGTCGCTCCCCTATACCCTTACTGTTGCCCCCCCTCCCTCCAGCACTTTCTGAAACGTTGTCAGCGCTAGTACGATAGTCACTTGTTTTGTTCCCCCCCTCCCTTTCTGCACCCCTCTCCCTCACCTTTTGTTTTCCTCCGGCTCTACCAGAAATGTCGTCAGGCTTAGTACGGTAGTCGCCTGTCTGTTTCCATTTCCTTCCCACTCTCCCCCTCCCTTCCTTATCTATGCTTTAGCACTTGCACTATCTGAAATGTCATCAGGCCGAGTACGATAGTAAATTTCACATCCTTACTCTTCATGGCCTGTAAGAATGTTGTTGTATTTTCCCTTATTCCCTTCCTTGCCTTGAAGCGCTATGGAACACATTGTGTATAGGCGCTATATAAATAAACTATCATATCATATCAATGGAAATGGGGAGCTCGGATGCACCAGCACCGTTAATAACGGTGCCTGTGCATCCGACGAGCTGTGCTCGCGGGTGCCGCACGGTCTCCCAGGTCAGACCTGGCGGGCTGTCAGGCACCCACGAGCACAACTCTTACTACGCCGGTTCGATAGCAACAGTGCCGGTATCTTACCGGCACCGTTGTTACTGTACCGCCACAGTTGTAATGAGGCCCAGTCTGTGACTAAATGAATGAATATCCATTTACAACTGCGGGCCACTTTTTCATTGTTGCCTGAGACAGTTTCATGCCTCAGCCCGACCATGTGAGCCACCCTGCCCATTTCTTCCAATCTAATAAAAACATTTTTTATATTTTATGCTGAGCTCTCAGGGCCCCCCAGGGATGCAGCCATGGACCCCTGGGGGGTCGCGACCCACAGTTTGAATACCGCTGCCTTAGACCCTGCTTCAGAGGGTTCAGTGGGCGTGCGCTCCGTCCTTATGGTGCTATCTCTGGGCTGATGTAGAATTGCTTCTAATGTCTCCAGCCTCTCCTGAAGGGGCTTGACCCCTTGCGCCACAGCATCTACCAGTGAGTTCCCAAGCACCTCCTTGAATCTGGCTGCTAAATCCAGAAACTGCTCCTCTTCGCTCCACTCAAATTCTGAAATATTTCTTGGGAGGCTGCTGTGTGCCTTAATACCTTGTTCAGGTGTATGTGCACGCCCACTTCACTAGATGGATGTCCTGATCAATGCCTTTGTGAGGATCTCCCTTCTTTACCTTAATCCAGTGATCAATCCTCTTATTATTATTCCTATATATTTTTATTTTTATTTTGGCATATATGTGGCTGCACCAGACTCTGTGTTTTTTCAAAGCCTGTGATGGGCTATCCTCTAAATCCCTTATTTGGGACTCCCTGTCGTCTGCTGGACTGTAGTGTTCTGTATTCCCACTCAGCACGAGCTGCCGTGCCTCTGTGTGCACGCTCTGCTGTTTATTGTTCTGAATACTCTTCTGAGCCTGTGTGTTAACGCCGGCGGTTGGGGCAGATTCGCCGGTCAATGAGAAACACGGGTTGCAGGGCCCCGCTGTTTTATTACGCTCTGTGAGAGAGCTTTCACCACCGGGCCCGGCTCCTTCGATTCTCCACGTCGCTGTGCTAATGCGACACGGTGACGCAGAGACCCGGCGCACTGTATATTTAACTCCGCCCCCACAAAAGTGGGGGCTGGAGAGCACTGGCACTCCGTGGGGCTGCTAATCCTCTGAGGATTTAGTATATTGCAGTCGCGTGATCCTCCAAACGCTGTGCTTATAAAAACATGATACGATCTCTGTAAAATGAATAGGTTCGGATTACAAGCACTGTGCTGGCTGTTGCTCCTCTAAATTATAACATGTCTATCAGTATGTAAGCTGTCTATACAATTCACAACAATTCTATACGTTTTGCATGTGTTAAACTCCTACACATTAAGCATTCATACAGAGGTAAACAATTCTGGTACTTATCTGCTTGAAGAGCAGTAAAGGAAGAGGAGGAGCTCAGGGACAGGAAGTTGTCATAGCTGAGCACGAAGGGAGATGGACTACAGAGACTATGGGGATTGTAGTTCCAAAAGAAGAAAAGAAGAAAAGTTCATTTAGACTTTTTTCCAGTGTTTGTTATTGGTTTTATTGGTTTGTTGAAACTGCTGAGGAGTAGTAAATAAAGAAGTTGAAGCATAATGCTCGCCTCCAGTCTTGTCATAGAATTGGCAGGACATAACGATGCTAGTGAGAGCTCAGTGAAAGGAAAGGCGCTTCCATGTACAAGATCCCAAAGTACAGAATGCAATTACACAATTAAAGGCCTGCTTCTTTTGCCACAGACCTAAAGCTAAGAGGCACACCGTTTGCACTGAAAATACAGCTGTTCAGATGAGTGAAAAACGGCAAAGGAAACTGAGGTTGTGTGAGTGCATCAATCAAAAATATGCTCATGCATCTGACATAGTATATCACAAGGAATGCCATGTGAACAAATTTACAACATCTCTAGTGCAGTGCAGAAATACCTCCTGAAACACAGCGGAATGTGCTAGTCCTCCAGGATTTGGAAGGGGAGGTGTTCACAATAGCAGATACTGACCAATTAAATCTATTAATCAAAAGGTCTTAAAAAAAGATATGATATATCAGGAAAATCCCTGAAAACAATTACTCAAAATTAATTTTTTAACAAGGCCGTACTATTCTGCTATCCTGTTTCCAAGAACCAGTCACAGTATTTCGCATTTCTTTCAAATCATTTACCAATGTTGTGCATTCACGTGCACAAGCACATTACAACATAGATTCAATTATGAAAGTTATATATTAGGATTTTAAATCAAGATGGAAAACCATCCTGGCAGAGCAGAAGTAGATACATCACATGCTCCATTACACAGCACATCACATGACAAAGTTATAAAAGCATACACAGAAGTTGTATCCTCTCTTTAAATACATATTTGAACAAGGAGGCTGCTGCTTTGTCTCAAACTCCTATACATCAGTGAAAAAATAGCCCATAGGCACCCCTCTTCGAGAACGAACACGGCCCATTGACCTGTTCTTTAGGAAGGTACCCACTCGAGAGTCTGCAGCCACATTTTAGCTCACTGTCGCTTTCACAGATGGGAAATATCCTTTTGCATATCAGTCTTTGTCCCACCCACATGGGCAGTCCAGCACCGAAATGCTTTGGCATTTCCCTTCTGAACACGAGTACCAACAGCAACCCATACATGTGTTTCAGCCTTGTTGGGCCTCATCAGTGAGGTGGAGCTGTGCCTCTCGGAGCACAGTGAGCAAGGGGTCCAAGTCTGGTTGCCCCCAGGTAACTCAGGGTGACCAACCCCAAGTTTCTTGCAAATATTCAACAAAGGTAGCAGGCGCTCCTCTGCAGAAAGAACATGACATGATAACCTCTTCTGAGATGAGAGTTTGCAGAACACGCTTTTTGCTCACTCTACCTTTCACAGATGGGAAATATCCATTTGCATATCAGACTTTGTCCCACCCACATGGGCAGTCCAGCACCGAAATGCTTTGGCAATTCACTCCTGACACGAGTACCAATAGCAACCCCGTACACGTGTTTCAGCCTTGTTTTTGAAATGTTTTGATTTCCTATACATCAGTGCCTAACAGAAAGTAAAGTTAAGACACATGAGTAAACTAAAGATTCAGGTGTTTATTGCCCTAGCAATACATCCCATCACAGAAAATTACTCTTCTAGCTTATTCAGGTTTTCTTGATCAACTATAATAAAGTTCTCCCGCTTGAAGCAGCTTTCTCATGGAAGACAATGCAGCAATGTATGTTTCTCTGAACCTTGTGACCGGAAGACACACCTAATGAAAAGGTAACCCTTCGCGCAACTTTGATGGCCTGTTATCAACAATTCCAAGATGAAGATGAATCACATCACAATTCCTAACATTGTATGACACAAGCATGTTGAATCATTCACTACAGAAATTGGCCTGCTACATGATAGACTTCTATGATGGGGCAAACTTCTAAAGCAAACCAGTACTGTTTTTAAGGCATCTGATGTTAGTAGAAGAGGAAAGGATATAACATCCTTTCAGGAAGATATGACAAGGTTTCTATGCTAAACTGGAACAATAGCAAATGTAGTTGAGAGCATACAATCTTGAGCCCTTGGATGCTGATGCTATGGTTGCAGACTCCAAATATGAATATAGGAAAACAAGTTCTTATTCTGAGTGCTTTCCAACCTGGTGTATTTTCAATGCAACCGACATCGCAAGAAGTACTCACATATGTATTCTGCCAATGTTACCAGCTACCCCAGAAGATCACTCAATTCATTTTAATTTGTTAACATAGCTGGGAAATTAATAAAAATGTAAATTGCATTGCAACATTAGATTTTGGTCTCTACTGGGCTGTGCAGCAACTAATGTTTTAATTGTGTTGTGACCAATTTGCCTTATGGTCCAGTGAAATTCACAAACATATGGCTTTTTTTTGTGCTTTTGGCTCTTTCATAGATGGATGCGGTATTCCTGAAATACGGAATATCTGGTGCATTGAACTAGAAATGTACAACAAATTATCATGGGCAAACATATTTACTGTATGGAAGCAGCATACAAACACACACATGTTGCACTGTATTCCTGCTATCTGGAGGTCTTCTTCAAGAAGCATCCATGTGCATTCTTAATAAGGAAGGATTACAAACGAAATGTATGAAGATCTGTGAAGACCTACGAGCAACCATGGGGAAATCTAATATGCCTGAAAAAATGAAGGTGTCTAACAATGTTCAAGGACAGTCTAACCCAACATTTAAAGTGATGTAGGATTACATGTCAATGGTGGAATATTTGATGCAAGGAGTAAGGCCAATTAGATGTGGTTCCTGGAATGCACACATTCCAACAGTGGAAGCAACCGTTGGATGTTTCTTTGCAATAAACATTCATGTATACTCTGGGGTGATGACATACTATGTTGCAGAAATGTGTGTTTTGAAAGGGTCAGATCATGAAATATGGGAAGAGTTTCAAAAATGAAAGGGGTTGTGAGGGAATCTAATATTCCTTGATGTGCTCTTGGACCCGATTGAGCACTGAACATTAAAACAGGAGATTTAGAAGGCATAATACAGCAGGACAGGATGGATATGTGCAATTTTTTTTAACAACAGTTCTTGATAATATAAATGAACTGATATTGAGCAAGCCAGGTATTTGAGAATAAGCAGCATCAACCATTATTATAATCCTGAAGAAGCAATAAACTGGGAGGATACTACAATCAACAAATTGCTTGGTGAACTTAAATGGAATGGAAGTCCATTTTGATATGATGAATCTGAACTTGTGTACCTTGCACCCACGGCTGTTTTTAGTGAGTGTATTACAAAAGATGTTGGTCAGCTCCATGTCCTTAGTATTAGATTACATGAGTTCAAAACACAGAGACACACCTCTGAACCTAGCACCATGAATCTGTCGAATTCTATCAAGAAGAACAAAAGAAATCTGTGCTAAGAAGTAAATTAAAAATAAAAGTGATGGTACTTTTGCAGAAGAGCTCTGTTTGCCACACTCCCTACAAGCAGATCAGAGCAGCTTGTAGATTTACATGAGGCAATAGGTCTTTATGAATTCTCTGCTTTACCATGATCACTGTTTAATGAGGATGAAACTATGGTCGATCCCCTAAAAACTGAATGAGGACTGGTTTTTTTTAGAATGAGGTCAGGACCGTGCCCCTAACACACTAGAAAAATATTTACTAAAAAGATCCTGCACCTCACTATGGTCGATCCCACCACAACCACAAAGCCACAGCACAAACAGTAAGCAAACAACTCCAACAACAGCAATTACACATACTCCATATGAAAGAATCTTATCGGTTGCAATGTATTGATGGCATGGCAGAGGTACACGCTTTGGATAAGTGAAAAGTCTTCCAGACATGTAAAGCTCTAGCTGAAGCATTTGTCAATTCATTGCAAACGAACTACTGTGACTATATTGACATCATGTACAAATACAACTCCAGGGAATTGCACCAAACACTTCAAAAACGTGGACAGTGCAAACATGGTTAATGTTACAATGAAGAAGCTCCTTTTCACACATGACTGCCACATTAATGCCAAAGCAAAACATTAGAGCTCTTTAGTTTCTGGTGTCTCCCCTGGTATTTATTAGCCGGTCAAGTGGCACAGCGAGTAGAGCGCTCGCCGGCGGGGCCAAATTCAGCCTTTCATCCTTCCGAGGTCGAGAAATGAGCACCACGCACCGTGGGTAATAATAAGCCGCGCTCAGATACCTGAGGGTTCGTAGCGCTATATAAATGCCTAATTATTATTATTATTTATTTCTCTGCAGCTCTTTCTGTCTGATTTGGCTATTACTTGTTGCACACAGAGGCCTGCGGGCGATTTACGCCATATAAGAGTTAATTAACATGAACATTAACATTAACTAAGGTAAATAAACTGCTTACCTGCCTCATAAAATGCATCAGCGTGCACAAATGACCAGAACGGACTTGGCAGCGGCATGGCGTACAGACGTGGCTGCCTCAGATTGTTCTTTGGATTGTTTTAGTAACACACAAGAAGTAGCAGTCATGAAGATAATTCTTCATGCCATCAGTGCCACAGAAAAAGGAGCTACAAAACTCTAGATTTGCACAGGGCACAGATGGTTTAATTCTTGCTATATCCTAGTAGCACTTTGTGCCCACTTGAAAAGACATTATTTCAATTTCAGAGATATTTTTATCTCTAGGTTCCTTGAAGGCTTCTGCATTACCTGAGTTTCACACCTGGTCTGGATCTTTCAACAGGTACTTTGTCAGGGAAAGGTAGCATTTCACACTGGATCGTTTCAACTTCAGCGACTGATGGCCACCTTTTGCACTTAATTCACTAGGAGCACAAGAACACATTCCTGAACAGGCACTGGATAAATTGAAAACATTAACTTGCCGAGTCTGTCAGCCCGGAACCAGTAAAACTAAACTTGCAGCGTTGTACTGGACATTGTAACACACTAGCTGGGAAAAGGTACCGCCTAAAAGAGGTGCTTTCATATGATATGATATGATAGGTTATTTATAACGTGCTTAGTACCCAGAGGTTTCTAAGCGCGGACCCGGGGATCGAACTTGTCTTACTCCGCGACGCATTGCTTCCAAGGCGATCACGTTGACACTGAGCTATCCTCCCGAGAAACGTGCAATGAAGAGAATCAACTACCAGGTCATGATCTGGAACCAAGATGACCAATCACAGCCAACAATTCCATATCCCACTGGACATGCATGACGAAATGTGTTTGTGTGTGAAGGACATATGCAGTCCACTGTATAAATGTTTAGCAAACAACTTACCTTGTTTTGGGGGAAGCAAAATAACATGTGATAATGATTCTGACGCTGTGCTGATCTTAGCAGACTCTCACAGTGAAGATGATTTCAGCAAAGAATATATTGATCACAATTAATGACCTGCTTAAGGAAGCTATATATTACGTTTTTATATATGTTATCTCAGGGTGAGTTAGCAGATAATCACATTTTCGAAGTTAATATGAAGTATCAATTACTCAAATTCAAATTTCATATAGGCAGGTTTTATTTCCTTAAGCAATAAAATCTGATGGGAGGGGGCATTACCGACCAGGTAATGCCCAAGTCAGTTACACGCCCGAGCGAAGTGAGGACTTTAACGTAAGAACAGGCATTACCTGTCCCGGTAAAAAAACTATGCCCGGAGGGACTTATTGCTATTAGCATTGCATAATTTTTTACCAGTATGCTTGCAGTTTTTTCTCAAGTTGGGAAATGGTGTGTTTGCCGTTTTACATCTTGAAAAATAACTACAAACCAAAATGGCCACCATGAATTAGAGACAAGGGAACTGCCCGTAGTCCGTTCTCCCTTTACATGGCAGCCATTGCCAGTGAGGGGCAAGGGAGCACCAGGTGGTTTATATTCACTTCCATGTGAGTGGGGTAGGGAATGTAGAAATTGGGGTTGGAGATTGGGGAAGGAGAGCAGCCTCCTACTTTTGAGGAGGCTCGGAATTGTGGCTTTACCATGAGGTAAATACTCTGTTCTCAGCTTTCAGATTCAATAGGAGGCCACCAACCCCGCTGCCCCTGACCCGGTGCTAATAGGCAATATCCCATTAATAGTACCAACAGGTTTTTTCTGATATTAATATGGACATGTTTTGAGACACTATTGACTCAATTGTAATTGTAAATGTTGTTATGGCACTTATTTAGGCCTGAAAATATGTTTCTAATAATTAAAATCTATTCACAAATAGCTTCATTACTTCAAATAGCTGCATGTCATCATTAAACCATGCCACCCATCAAAGCATGACAGTATGGAAGTGATTAATGTTATGTTATGTTATGTTAAAGGCACCTATATAGCGCACTGTCACCAACGAAATTGGTCCCCATGCGCTCTATCTATAGGTACTTTCTGATGTTCCAAAACCAGTCCCACCTTTTCCTCACTACTGTACGCTGAGATCCCAGTCGTCTAGTGGGAACACAGTGCCTCAGTCTGTTTGTCAGAGATGAAGGCTTGTCACCGTGCAAAGCCATATGAAAAAGATCCAAAGATGCATAGTTCACAAAGTGTATCCTTCGACTCTAATCAGGCTGGCCAATTGGAGGTTCAGGCTTCACTTCAGTTTGTATTTGCATGCCTGCATAATTTAAGATGTCAGAAAAGAAGAATGCAATATTTATCACGTGGACAGCTTTTGGCAGTGCTCTCACGGTATTGTCCCATCCATTGTTAATGCCTGGACAAAACCCAACACAGAACCATAGACCTCACTCAGAATGCCTCCCTTGGCATTTTATACCCATGGCGAGCTTAATCATAACTTTGAAATAAGCATTGACAACAGTTTTCACTGTTGTCTGGTGAAAACATGTTCTCAGTTCATGCATAAAGATACACCTAGGCAGACGAGAGTGGAAGGGCGAGTGCAGCGGGGATGGGTGGATCACTATGAATGTGTGGATTGATGAATGAATGAGAGCAATGCAGGATATGTGAATGAATGACTATGAGGATAGATGGATGGGTAAGACTGTGCTAGGGGGATGAATGGACGATTTTGAAGATGGATGAATGAATGAATGAATGGAAATGTAAGGGCATATGATAGTGTGAGGAGGTATAGATGGATATCTAGGAATGGGTAAATGAGTGTGAGGATGGGTGAATCGAATCAATGACAAGGTGTATCAGCAAGTGTGAAACTAGCAATGTGAAGACCACAGAAAGGCTGCGTCATGTGACCCCCACTGTTTGCCATGCAGCGACCAAGAGGTTTGCACATGCATGATACTGTGTCCAGGTGTATGGAAGTGATAGGGCATGTGCTAACTTAAGGAAAGCCCAGCACGTGACAGGCTGTGTGATGGTCTTTCAGCACCAGCCTGGGCCCCATGTTTTCAAAGTTTGAATTTCCGAGGAGAGTGATGGGTGTGCTTCAGCTGCTCGTTCTACCAGCAGCCCTGTCCTAGGGACTACACATGTGATTCTGTTGTGTGCTTCCCACAAAGGGACAGAGGCAATTTATATTTTGGTGGTAGGGGACCAGGGCACTCCTGAGGGGGTACTGGTACTCTAAATGAATCAAGCTGGCATCTGCTGAACATTTTCAGTGGAGGGTCAATCATTAATCCCTCCAATAAGTACAAGAGACCGTGCATAGCGAGGGAGACCTAAGAAATACATGCTGCATCCAGAGCTTCTGTGAGAGAATAATGATTAAATAATGGGTTCAAAATGTGTCTTTGTGTTTTATTTAGTTCAAACCTAGTACAGGGGTAGCAGTTTACAAGACGGGCACATTTACAAGACTATCCTGAAGTCATGGTAATCCAGGGACAGTGGATCCTAAGTCACACCTAGCAATTCCCTAAAATACAGGGTCGTAAGTTCTTCTCAGAATGGCAGGAGCATTGGAGTGGTCGCGATTGCAACCGGGATGCTATTCCAGTTTGTTAGGGCATAGCAGAAGGACTGCTTCCCAGTGGCGTCGCCAGGAATCAAATTTAGGAGGGGCACAGAGGTGGCCAAAGACAAAAGTAGGGGGGCACAGACAAAGTAGGGGGGCTGCCTATGAAAGGCAATGTGTGACGTCATAAGCACTCCTGCAGATAGGCTTTTGTGCACAGGGCTGTCACAAGGTGTGGTGAGGCCCGGGGCAAAGATTTGATGAGGCCCCCCCTTAACATCTTTTGCACTGGGCCAGCAGCGACAATGCCACAAAGAGGAGACACAAGGAAACTCCCCTTGAGTTTGTGTGGACAAACTCAAATATGGTTTATTATTACAACTGCAAATCAACTACAGCAAAGTTAGATTTCTCTATTGAAGAAAGGTTTATGCCAGAATAACTTTTGTATCATGTGCGTAAAGTTATATAGGATATCATGACAGTGAGTGGTGCATGACACCAGCATTAAGGAGCACCCCTCTCCTGTGTGCACATTCAAACACACATCACACACAGTGACAGATAGATGATGTAAAGTGGAGGCTGGTGAATTTCTGGACTGAAGAGGCTTAAATGTTTGTGCCAATTATGCAGGATCGACAGAGCACAGTGAGGGGGGCCCAAACCAAGCAAAGAGGTGCTTGAGGGGATTTTTCACTCCCAAGAAAATGTTTGAAACATTGGGTTAAAATTATGCATTTTATGGCACATTCTTTACAAATTTGGGTAGAAATCAATACAGTTTGCAATTAGTTTTATATGGAAGCACATGGAAAAACCCAATAGTTGCTGTCACCAACCGTGCACGGGAACATTTTGCAATACATTTCATGCTGCCTTTGCCCACAACATATGCTAATATAAAAACATTCATGCTGGTTGTTCCCATGCACGTCTATGCATTACCATATAAGGAATCCCAGCCAGTAAACATGCCATGCCACAGAAAGAATGTCCAGGATGACTGTGCACCATACACGTTATTACTGACTAGACTGGCCTATATTCAATGTGGTTCAGTTAAGCCAAGTAGCATATTTGCTTTACCCTTGATGCATGGTCCTGTGCATCAAGGACAAAGTAAAACAAATTGGCATTGCTAACAGTTTGGGCTTTCATGTAGGCATGGGAAAGGCACTGCTGTATTGGTATTAACTGGCAATTGATGGTAGAAGGTGCAAAATGGTGCAAGTACCTGAGCATCTACTTACGCATAAGCCAAAATCTTTGGCTTTGACCAATGCTGGTTTTTAACAGAACTTCTGTGAAAGACATGTGGTGCTTTTAAATCAGGTGGCTGAAAACAGACCTGGTCAATAAATGTGTATTGCACCAGTAGCGTGTGTTTACTACACCAATTAAGTCATTCACTCTCAACAAGATTCCTTTGAGAAAACGCTTGCAGGCACTTTGAGGGAAACAGTTTGATTAAAGCTTGCTCAAAGAGTTCCAATGAGGAGGTGTTTTGGGTGGGGGGCAGGCAGGAACTGGGTGGGAATTGCCATAGGGATTAGCATGGCCATGGAAATTCAATGGTGGGCAAATAACTAAACAACACCGACAAGCTTGTTGTCCCTCCTCATATGCCATTTCTGCCTAGCTGTACTGAGTGCTGTCATTAGGAAAATATCTCCCCGGATCTCAGATCCAGCTCCACAATCCTGGAAATCTATATGTGTTTGTGTTTTAAACTATGTCGGGCAGGGATTTGAAACACTTCCCCAGAGGACCACTTGAGGGTCTGAGCAGGAGCCATGTGCAATCTCTTGTCAATGGTGCACTGTACTGGAAATATGTATGTGCATTTTTTAGGTTCAAAGGGGGTGCAGATTTTGTACTTTGCTGACATAAATTGATTAATTCTCTGAGGGGAAGAGGCAAATGTTCATGGGGGTGACTAAAATACCTGCTCTACACCCTCCCAATCCAGCCCTCGCTGGACCTGGCCCCTTTCCCTGCCCTAAGTGTAATGCCCAAGTAAAAAAAGTCAATTTCCACTACTGTCTGTTCTCTAAAGCGAACATATTGGCTTATTGCTGGCACAAAAGTGCTGCCTAATAACCCAAACGAAAAAGAATGCCATGTAGTGGCGCAATACCATTGAGCAGCTCGGGCTCCTGTCCCCTCCTGAAATGCTGGCCTTTGTTGGGTGATGCCAGCTCCTGGCTAGAGAGGGCTGAAGCCTTCCAACTTTGAGGTAGAATGCATTTCTCTGTGTGTCGCCAGCCCATAGCTTTGATAGCAAAATCAAGAGCCTTTGACAGAGCATTGTATTTGCTTATGTTTAAGCTCTCGTTAACGAGCGGCAGAAGAATCAATCATGGAGAGGACAAAGGCCTGCCCATGCGATATCAACAGACTTACTTTAATAAAGCCAAAGTCCTAACTACTAGGCTAAGCTTTTAGGAGGCCCATGTCTCCAGTGATTAGCATAGCATTCTGAAAGTAAAGAGCCTCTGAATTGAGGTGAAAGGTACGACTTGTGGCCAAAGGGAAGGTGAAATAGCGTGCGGCTCGCTTCTTGCGCTTCAATCTGAACGCTGTTATCCCCAGTTTCTGCAGCATCTACATAATCCACACACGGTTTGACGCTTGATTGAATACACTGTCCTGAAGAAGATGGTCTGAAGACCCTACTCCATCGAAACCGGTCAACCTTTCTGGCCATGGGTGGTACCATGGTGTTTGTGTAGATATCTCCAACAATAAGGGGTGATACTTTACAAATAATATGATCCACGTTCATTACTCACATACGGTGAGCCTTTTAAAGTGTTTTACACTTACAGGCATTGATGTACCAACACCAATTGCCTTTTTAGATGCTCATAACAATTACGACTCCATCATGAGACTTAACTAGAATTTCCTTAGGGTTAATAAAACATACATAGACAATCCCATGGTTTTTGGAACACTCATGTAAGCTATTTAGCTGTGCTGGGCAGTGATCTAATTAGCAACTCTGCCGCACTAAGATATATTGGAGTGGTGTGGTGTTTTTCATGGTTGCTCTTAATTGCCATATCCTGTGTCCAGAATTCTCTAATACAGGTTGGGGCGTCCATATTTCTGGTGGATTGAGGGACAGTTTTCTTCCTACCCTACCCCTATCAGAAAGGCATTGCACCATACGCTGCCTAGGGATGTTTTACTTGTTTTATTTGTAAATTACCCCGATGTTCCATATAGGGTTGAATAGGGCCCATTTATTTGTAATGTTTGGGGGGTACCCCTTGCGTTACAGTTTGGCAAAATAGGTCAAGGTACTTGTGGAGTGCTTAAATCAATTCTGAAGTCAAACGAACGCAGCTAGGTGGTTAAAAGATGCAGATTACCAGTAGGTTTCTGTGTCATAAAACTGCCAACATGGGGGCAGCTGTAAAAGCTGAAAGGTCCAGACGGCAACCCTGGGTGGGGAGACCGACAGTGTAATGGGTTTATTGGCCCCACATTGGCCTCACTTACTATCTTACTTACACCAAATGTTTGAGGCTGGCTCTGCCCCCGCCTGGCAGACCTACAGAGCTGAGGTCAGATGGAGCAAGTCACAGATGTTAAACGGTGCCTGGGCTTCGCTGTTAACAAAGGCCCCAGCAGTTACTAACAAAGCATTTCACTGTTAGCACCTGCATTCAGATGCATACATTTGTAGACAATTGAAATCGTGGTTTGGTATTAGCACTTGAATGCCAGGGGAGTGATTAGAAGGGAAGTGGTGACATGAGACAGCTCATTCTCACAGCAGTCCCTAAGTTTGGCGTTTCAGAAATGAAGGAGAGAGTTAACTTCTTGCAACATTGAAGCTTCACCAGTATAGTCTCATTTGAATGTGCAAATAAGTTAGATACACCCATACAATTAAGTGACTCTCTACCATCTAAATCAGTGGTCTTCAAACAGGGGGTTTGGACCCCTCGGTGGACCCCAAGTATATTGATGGGGTGAGAGTGAGGGGATCGGCGGGTGGTGGACTCTTAGAAAAGAATTAAGGTGACTGTTTTTTTAATAGAAAATATATGCAGCAGAAAATCTTCTTATATTTTAAAGGGCCTGGGGCTCCCCTTGGACATCCTTTGGACCCACTAGGTGGGCCAACCCATGGGTGGGGGGCGGCAGAAACAATGGGCCTCATTACGACTTTGGAGGTAACCATGGCACTATTGGTGCCATGGCTGCCTCCAAAACCGTGACCGGGTTCCCTGAATGGGAAATTACCAGGCCATTCTGAGTTTGGAGGGCCCAGTAATTCCCCTTCAGGGAACCCAGGCCCGGTCCTTGCCCATTCCCATTTGAGCCCCCGTAGGGCTCAATGGGAATGGGGAGGGAGCTAACAACGGGCCTGTTAATAATGGGTATGTTATTAGCTCCCTGGTTCCCTCGAGGAACCCGCTGTGGACGTCTGGATAAATCAGATGTAATATTGCGGAGTGGGTTTAACGGCGCCGGCACTATTACCAGTGCCGTTAAACCCATTCCGCAATAGTTATAATGAGGCCCAATCAAGTACTCAAGGCAGGACTGAGAAAGTTTGACGAGCACTGATCTAAATCAACTTTCTGAATAGATTGCACTCGATCCCACACACAGAGAGATAAAAAAATAGCATATGGTATGAATGGCTTGCCAGAGGAAATTGACAATATAAAATGTGTAGCGCTTGCCTCAGAGAAAGTTCTGTCAGTAACAGAAACCCATAGTTTGCCTAAGTACTGCTAACTGTATGCTGAAAACTTCAGTGGCACCAGGTGAGAGCAAGTCTGCTTACTGTGGTGCCAATTATGGAAAAGAGCATGCTATGTGGGGCACAGCTTGCAGAGTAAGGTGCCCACTGTGTGAACGTGTGCAATAGCTGCACATCAAAGGTTCAGATCACATGTCTCTGCTCACACTTTCGTCGTCGCCAGCTGGATAAAATGAGTACCACTGATTTTGGTAATCTTCAAATCAGATTTTCATCCCTTCATGGCCATTAACTTGAGAACCAAGGCTGCTGGTCAATATTACTCGAGTTGTCAAATGATGGTAATGCGCACAGACACCTGAAAGTGCCATTGTCAGCTATGCAAGTACAACCATTCGTAAAAGCATTCATGGCATCCCTGAAAACAGCCTGCAGAACTTGCTACTGAGATCAAAGGTCGTAAGCCCCACATGTTCTCGCACTTACCTTCCGGGCCACAGTCTTCCAACCTGCCGCTCCCAAAATGCATTTGGAGGGACTGCGCCAGCCAAACCGCAGCCAAACATCTGAGCACCACTACTCTGTCCTCTAATGGGTAAATCCGCAGCTGCCGTGGCTGCCTCTAAATTAGGGTGACCAGATGGCCCGGGTTTGCCGGGACTGTCCTGGAATTTGGTACTCTGTCCCAATTTCCCAAGATTATGATTCCATTTGAAACTGCAGTGGGTCCGGTTTTTAGTAGTAGGTCTTCATAGCTGGCAGCAGGAATTAACATTCTCGCACAGAAGGAATGTTGCATTTTACAACTTAAGATAGTGTTCATTTGTGAAAAATGAATTATATTTGTTTATTTGAACAGTAAGATTTAAACCCCCTTCTCTTCCAAACGCTACTGGAGTATAGTGCCTTGACTGTCACTTTCAAGAGTTAGTCCTACCTTTATGCTAGTTGCCTTTTCCCGGTTTTTACTTTTTAAATATGGTCACCCTACTCTAAATACCTACAGGGGCCTTTTTGGCGACGCTGCACAACTTCTTTTGTCAGATTAGAATCCCTTCCACTCCCCTTGCTGACTTCAAGCCTCTGTCCGTGGACGCCGAAGACGATGCAGGGCAGAGGAAAGCAACAGTGTGCTTCCGAGGGATCAGCCACCAGGTCCCCCAGGAGAGAACGCTGCAAGGTCCCCCCCCATAGTGCGAGGCCCAGGGAAGTTTGCCCTCCTGCCCCCCCTCGTGACGGCCCTGTTTGTGCACACCAACTACCCACACCCCAATGCACCTCCCCTCCCATCAGAATGCAGGCATAAAACCATTCAGTGACTAATGGCTCATCATTAGCAGTTGTGTGCGCTACATTCTGATGAGAGGGTCTGCAAGCTGCTCGATCACTGCTTTAAGACAAATGTATTGCTGTGTGATATGCAGACATGTGCCTCAGTGAGTGTCATGCATAACACCATGAACAGAGAACATGGTCACTGCTCACCTTAGGTGGGGGGCACAAGGGGAGGCACAGGATTTCATAGGGGGGGGTACTGGCCCCCCCAGTCCTCCTCTAGCGGCGCCACTGCTGCTTCCTGGTCTTCTCCCTGTGTGACAGATTTATTTCAAGCATTGTAAAGGTCTGGCTCGAGGAGAAACGTGAGCCACCAGACGTGGTAGCCAGGCATTCAGGTGGTGCTTGCTTTTTATGTTTTACAAGCGATTTCAAAGAGAATCCTGGCCAGGATAGGCACCCAGTCTAGGTCATTCAATATTGTTTTGATGTGGTTGAATTTCATGGTACATGTTCTGATGCATGCCGCAGCGTGATGGACCACCTTAAAATGGGCCTGGTGTATGCCAGTGGGTTCAGTGAGGAGAGGGTTATCCCTATTAATGTGTGCACTGA